>NC_091286.1:268457977-269121663 GCF_032444005.1 Ranitomeya imitator | reverse complement strand
ATTCTCATTTGTGACAGGCATTCCCGTAGTTGTTATCTATAAAAGTTTGAAGATTACACCTTCCGTTCTGCCAGTCACAAAAGTTACATTTGTCCGCGTTCAGTTTGGCCTGCAGCATCAGGCTTTATCCAGGGGCACCACGAGGAGGAACGGACTCACCCCCATACACTGCTTAGTCTTCTTCTGCATATAATTTAGATAATATCTTTTGCTCTGATATTAAGTCTTATGCTTAATGTTCTTCTGCTCTTTGTTCTGCAGCCTCTTGTTCTTCTGCTTCTCGGTCTTCCATGTTGTCGTCTCCAGGGTCGTCGTCTCCAGTGTCGTCATCTCCGCCGTCGTCGTCTCCGCCGTCGTCGTCGTCGTCATCGGGGTGGTCTTCCGTGTCGTCGTCATCGTGGTGGTCTTCCGGGTCGTCGACGTTAGGGTCTTCAACTTGGAAATGTAGCAGAAGGTACAAGAAGGCTGAGAAAATGCCAAGAACCAGCTGATGGAACTGGAACTCGGATGGCTACCCGAAGGTTCAAGAGCCTATGGAACTACCGAGGACCAGCTGACGTTACTGGAACCCGGTTACTAAGCAGGAGGTACCCGTGCTAAAAAGCACTACCAAGGACCGCCTGACGTTGACGGAACTCGGATACCCAGAAGGAGGCACCTAAGCCAAAGGCTCTGCCCGGAACCAGCTGACGTTACTGGAACCAGGATGGGGAGCAGAAGGTACAAGAGCAAAAGACACTGCCGAGAACCAGCTGACGGTACTGGAACCCGGATGGGTAGCCGAAGGTCCAAGAGCCAATGGAACTACCGAGGACCAGCTGACGTTACTGGAACCCGGTTACTAAGCAGGAGGTACCCGTGCCTGAAAGCACTACCAAGGACCACCTGACGTTGGTGGAACTTGGATACCCAGAAGGAGGCACCTAAGCCAAAGGCTCTGCCCGGAACCAGCTGACGGTACTGGAACCAGGATGGGGAGCAGAAGGTACAAGAGCAAAAGACACTGCCGAGAACCAGCTGACGGTGCTGGAACCAGGTGGTGGACCCGAAGGTCCACAGGAGAGGAGAGAACAGCTAGGCCGCGAGGCAGCCGCAGTTACCGAACCCCAACAGTCCTACAGGGGGAGCTGGGCCTACTGGCACTACAGAACCAGCCTTGACTACCAGTTCACGCAGCCCACATAGGAAGCTCCTAAACTGGAGGCACCCTGGAGTTGGCTAACCCGACCGCACCACGACGAGGCAAGCATAGGTGTCTCAGTGAGCTTGACACAACCCGGAAACAGCTGACGGTGCTGAAACCAGGCTTGGCACGAGGGAGTACCTGTGACAAAAACACTGCCGAGAACCAGCTGGCGGTGCTGGAACCCGGATGCGTTGCCCCAGTGTGCAAGAGCCAATGGCACGACCGAGGACCAGCTGACGGTGCTGGAACCCGGTTACTAAGCTGTAGGTGCCCGCGCTTAAAAAGCACTACCAAGGACCGCCTGGCGTTGGCGGAACTCGGATACCCAGGAGGAGGCACCTAAGCCAAAGGCTCGGCCCGGAACCAGCTGACGGTGCTGGAACCAGGTGGTGGACCCGAAGGTCCACAGGAGAGGAGAGAACAGCTAGGCCGCGAGGCAGCCGCAGTTACCGAACCCCAACAGTCCTACAGGGGGAGCTGGGCCTACTGGCACTACAGAACCAGCCTTGACTACCAGTTCACGCAGCCCACATAGGAAGCTCCTAAACTGGAGGCACCCTGGAGTTGGCTAACCCGACCGCACCACGACGAGGCAAGCATAGGTGTCTCAGTGAGCTTGACACAACCCGGAAACAGCTGACGGTGCTGAAACCAGGCTTGGCACGAGGGAGTACCTGTGACAAAAACACTGCCGAGAACCAGCTGGCGGTGCTGGAACCCGGATGCGTTGCCCCAGTGTGCAAGAGCCAATGGCACGACCGAGGACCAGCTGACGGTGCTGGAACCCGGTTACTAAGCTGTAGGTGCCCGCGCTTAAAAGCACTACCAAGGACCGCCTGGCGTTGGCGGAACTCGGATACCCAGGAGGAGGCACCTAAGCCAAAGGCTCGGCCCGGAACCAGCTGACGGTGCTGGAACCAGGTGGTGGACCCCAAGGTCCACAGGAGAGGAGAGAACAGCTAGGCCGCGAGGCAGCCGCAGTTACCGAACCCCAACAGTCCTACAGGGGGAGCTGGGCCTACTGGCACTACAGAACCAGCCTTGACTACCAGTTCACGCAGCCCACATAGGAAGCTCCTAAACTGGAGGCACCCTGGAGTTGGCTAACCCGACCGCACCACGACGAGGCAAGCATAGGTGTCTCAGTGAGCTTGACACAACCCGGAAACAGCTGACGGTGCTGAAACCAGGCTTGGCACGAGGGAGTACCTGTGACAAAAACACTGCCGAGAACCAGCTGGCGGTGCTGGAACCCGGATGCGTTGCCCCAGTGTGCAAGAGCCAATGGCACGACCGAGGACCAGCTGACGGTGCTGGAACCCGGTTACTAAGCTGTAGGTGCCCGCGCTTAAAAGCACTACCAAGGACCGCCTGGCGTTGGCGGAACTCGGATACCCAGGAGGAGGCACCTAAGCCAAAGGCTCGGCCCGGAACCAGCTGACGGTGCTGGAACCAGGTGGTGGACCCGAAGGTCCACAGGAGAGGAGAGAACAGCTAGGCCGCGAGGCAGCCGCAGTTACCGAACCCCAACAGTCCTACAGGGGGAGCTGGGCCTACTGGCACTACAGAACCAGCCTTGACTACCAGTTCACGCAGCCCACATAGGAAGCTCCTAAACTGGAGGCACCCTGGAGTTGGCTAACCCGACCGCACCACGACGAGGCAAGCATAGGTGTCTCAGTGAGCTTGACACAACCCGGAAACAGCTGACGGTGCTGAAACCAGGCTTGGCACGAGGGAGTACCTGTGACAAAAACACTGCCGAGAACCAGCTGGCGGTGCTGGAACCCGGATGCGTTGCCCCAGTGTGCAAGAGCCAATGGCACGACCGAGGACCAGCTGACGGTGCTGGAACCCGGTTACTAAGCTGTAGGTGCCCGCGCTTAAAAGCACTACCAAGGACCGCCTGGCGTTGGCGGAACTCGGATACCCAGGAGGAGGCACCTAAGCCAAAGGCTCGGCCCGGAACCAGCTGACGGTGCTGGAACCAGGTGGTGGACCCCAAGGTCCACAGGAGAGGAGAGAACAGCTAGGCCGCGAGGCAGCCGCAGTTACCGAACCCCAACAGTCCTACAGGGGGAGCTGGGCCTACTGGCACTACAGAACCAGCCTTGACTACCAGTTCACGCAGCCCACATAGGAAGCTCCTAAACTGGAGGCACCCTGGAGTTGGCTAACCCGACCGCACCACGACGAGGCAAGCATAGGTGTCTCAGTGAGCTTGACACAACCCGGAAACAGCTGACGGTGCTGAAACCAGGCTTGGCACGAGGGAGTACCTGTGACAAAAACACTGCCGAGAACCAGCTGGCGGTGCTGGAACCCGGATGCGTTGCCCCAGTGTGCAAGAGCCAATGGCACGACCGAGGACCAGCTGACGGTGCTGGAACCCGGTTACTAAGCTGTAGGTGCCCGCGCTTAAAAGCACTACCAAGGACCGCCTGGCGTTGGCGGAACTCGGATACCCAGGAGGAGGCACCTAAGCCAAAGGCTCGGCCCGGAACCAGCTGACGGTGCTGGAACCAGGTGGTGGACCCCAAGGTCCACAGGAGAGGAGAGAACAGCTAGGCCGCGAGGCAGCCGCAGTTACCGAACCCCAACAGTCCTACAGGGGGAGCTGGGCCTACTGGCACTACAGAACCAGCCTTGACTACCAGTTCACGCAGCCCACATAGGAAGCTCCTAAACTGGAGGCACCCTGGAGTTGGCTAACCCGACCGCACCACGACGAGGCAAGCATAGGTGTCTCAGTGAGCTTGACACAACCCGGAAACAGCTGACGGTGCTGAAACCAGGCTTGGCACGAGGGAGTACCTGTGACAAAAACACTGCCGAGAACCAGCTGGCGGTGCTGGAACCCGGATGCGTTGCCCCAGTGTGCAAGAGCCAATGGCACGACCGAGGACCAGCTGACGGTGCTGGAACCCGGTTACTAAGCTGTAGGTGCCCGCGCTTAAAAGCACTACCAAGGACCGCCTGGCGTTGGCGGAACTCGGATACCCAGGAGGAGGCACCTAAGCCAAAGGCTCGGCCCGGAACCAGCTGACGGTGCTGGAACCAGGTGGTGGACCCCAAGGTCCACAGGAGAGGAGAGAACAGCTAGGCCGCGAGGCAGCCGCAGTTACCGAACCCCAACAGTCCTACAGGGGGAGCTGGGCCTACTGGCACTACAGAACCAGCCTTGACTACCAGTTCACGCAGCCCACATAGGAAGCTCCTAAACTGGAGGCACCCTGGAGTTGGCTAACTCGACCGCACCACGACGGGGCAAGCATAGGCGTCTCAGTGAAGTTGACACAACCCGGAAACAGCTGACGGTGCTGAAACCAGGCTTGGCACGAGGGAGTACCTGTGACAAGAACACTGCCGAGAACCAGCTGGCGGTGCTGGAACCCGGATGCGTTGCCTTGCCTATTAAAGATTGTCTTCCTAGAGCCCCAACTAGCGGTGTTGGAGCAAAGGGTAAGCAGGGGGAGATGAGTGTAGGCCGAAGCCTGCACTGGAGGCAGCTTTGTGTCTGCGTTGCGTTTGCAGGACACTTTGCCGGCTACACACTGGGGGAACAGCTGGCGTTGCTGAACCCCACTAACACAATGGCGTGTGTTTTTCTCTGTGCAGCTAGCACTTGCGGGCAAAAACTAGCGATGTTAGAGCCCGTGTTGAAGCAGGAGGAGGAGGAGAGGAGCAGAGTGTAGGCCGAAGCTTAGTTGAACCAATTTCAAAGGAAACCTTTAACCCCCCCCTCAGGTGTTACAAAGTACAAGAGACACACCTTGTGCAGTATTAATGCTGCACAAGTGAAAGGTTGCTCTATTAATTTGTCTACTTGCACACGCTGAATGAAAGACATACACAATTTACCCCATTCTACAGTCAAACTGTAGTGGATGCGTGACTTGGTTTTTTGATGAGACGCAGCACAGGTGTCCAAAATAACGCCTTGGTGCTTGGAGCAGCTTCCTGAGCGTTGTTATTTGCTGTACAGGAGTCTGCGCTCTTGTGTTATCCCTTGGCAATGCCCTGTTAGCGCTGCCCATCTTATGACATCATTTCATGTTGGCCGGTGCGGTTAACGATGGCCATAAATCCCAGACCCACAGTGTCTTTTCATAAAGCCACACTGCGGTGCTGGGATTCGTGGCCTTGAGCAGTAAATATTTTGGCCGCTCACACACGTCCTTACACCTGCTTCAGACTGGGCGGCCTCTGCTGATCCCTTCTCGCATGCCGCGGCCATGAGGCTGCACAGTCTGAAGAAGGCTGAAGGAGATGAGTTAAGACAGGCGAAGATATGCACTGCTCGTGCCCATCAATCACACCCTCGCAGTCAAAATAATTAAGACAACGAGGAGCATTTTATTCAGGCAGGGCGGACGAACAGGCGCAAGTAGCCAACCAATGATGTCAGAAGACGGGAAGCGCTACCAAGGGGGGTGCTGCGTATCATTAGAAAGGAAAGTCACACCTCAGGGACAGTGGAATGGTCTCAAAGAGACACATTTTGTACGTGTTGAGTTCCACGTGGGCAAGGAGAAAACATCAGCCACCTTGTACAAATGCAGCAGTACTGCTGTACAAGGTGGCTGTTATACATAGAAACACCTGGGGGTGGGGGCCAGGCTCCCTTCAATTTCAGTTCATGTGCCTGCGTGGCGTTTGCAGGTCACGTTGCAAGCTGCACAGCAGGGGAACAGCTGGCGGTGCTGAACCCCACTAACACATTGGCTGGTGTTTTTCTCTGTGCAGCTAGCATTTCCGGGCAAAAACTAGCGGTGTTTGAGCCCAGGGTCAGCAGGAGGAGGAGGAGAGGAGCAAAGTGTAGGCCGAAGCCTGCACTGGTGGCAGCTTTTGGTCGGTTGTGCCAGCGTGGCTTGTGCTGGACACGATGCCGGCTACACAGCGGGGGAACAGCTGGCGTTGCTGAACCCCACTAACACATTGGCTGGTGTTTTTCTCTGTGCAGCTAGCATTTCCGGGCAAAAACTAGCGTTGTTAGAGCCCAGGGTCAGCAGGAGGAGGAGAGGAGCAGAGTGTAGGCCGAAGCCTAGTTGAACCAATTTCAAAGGTTACCTTTAACCCCCCCTCAGGTGTTACAAAGAACAAGAGCCACTCCTTCTGCAGCATTAATGCTGCACAAGTAAAAGGTTGCTCTATTAATTTGTCTACTTGCACAAGCTGAATGCAACACGTAGACTATTTAGCCCATTATACTGTTTAACAGTAGTGGAGGCGTGACTTGTCTTTTTAAAGAAAAGCAGCACAGGTGTCGAAAACAACACCTTTTTGCATGGGCGCAGCTTCCTGAGCGTTGTTAGTTGCTGTACAGGAGTCTGCGCTCTTGTGATCCTTTGGCCATGCGCTGTGAGCGCTTCCTGTCTTATGACCTCATTTCATGTTGGCCGTTGCGGTTAGCGATGGACATGAATCCCAGACCCACAGTGTGTTTTTAAAAAATCACACTGCGGTGCTGGGATTCGTGCCCTGGTGCAGTAAATATGTTTGCCGCTCACACATGTCCTTACACCTGCTTCAGACTGGACGGCCTCATCTGATCCCTTATCGCCTGCCGAGGCCATGAGGACACCCAGTCTGAAGAAGGCGGAAGGAGATGAGTGAACACAGGCAAACATATGCACTGCACATGCCCATCAATCACACCCTCGCTGTCCAAAAAAATAAGACACCGAGGGCCGTTGTTTCGAGCAGGGGAGATGCACAGGCGCAGCCAGCTAACCAATGATGTCAAAAGACGGGCAGCGCTAACAAGGGTGGTGCTGCGTGTCATTACAAAGGAAAGTCACACCTCAGGGACATTGTAATGGTCTGTAATGAGACACATTTTGTACGTGTTGAGTTCCACGTGGGCAAGGAGAAAAAGTCAGCCACCTCGTACAAATGCAGCAGTACTGCTGTACAAGGTGGCTGTTATACATAGAAACACCTGTGGGTGGGGGGCAGGCTCCCTTCAATTTCAGTTCATGTGCCTGCGTGGCGTTTGCAGGTCACGTTGCAAGCTACACAGCAGGGGAACAGCTGGCGTTGCTGAACCCCACTGACACATTGACTGGTGTTTTTCTCTGTGCAGATTGCATGTCCGGGCAAAAACTAGCGGTGTTAGAGCCCAGGGTCAGCAGGAGGAGGAGGAGAGGAGCAAAGTGTAGGCCGAAGCCTGCACTGGTGGCAGCTTTTGGTCGGTTGTGCCAGCGTGGCTTGTGCTGGACACGATGCCGGCTACACAGCGGGGGAACAGCTGGCGGTGCTGAACCCCACTAACACATTGGCTGGTGTTTTTCTCTGTGCAGCTAGCATGTCCGGGCAGAAACTGGCGTTGTTTGAGCCCAGGGTCAGCAGGAGGAGTAGAGGAGCAGAGTGTAGGCCGAAGCCTAGTTGAACCAATTTCAAAGGTTACCTTTAACCCCCCCCTCAGGTGTTGCAAGGTACAAGAGCCACACCTTGAACAGCATTAATGATGCACAAGTCAAAGGTTGCTCTATTTAATTTTGCTCCTTGCACACGCTGAATTAAACACGTACACTATTTAGCCCATTATACTGTCAAACAGTTGTGGAGGCGTGACTTGTCTTTTTAACGAGACGCAGCACAGGTGTCAAAATTTGCACCTAGGTACTGGGCGCAGATTCCTGAGCGTTGTTATTTGCTGTACAGGAGTCTGCGCTCTTGTGTTATCCCTTGGCAATACCCTGTTAGTGCAGGCCGTCTCATGACCTCATTTCATGTTGGCCGGTGCGGTTAACGATGGCCATAAATCCCAGACCCACAGTGGCTTTTCCTAAAGTCACACTGCGGTGCTGGGATTCGTGGCCTTGTGCAGTAAATATGATCGCCGCTCACACATGTCCTTACACCTGCTTCAGACTGGGCGGCCTCAGCTGATCCCTTATCGCATGCCGCGGCCATGAGGCCGCACAGTCAGAAGAAGGCGGAAGGAGGGGAGTGAAAACAGGGGAACATATGCACTGCTCGTGCCCATCAATCACACCCTCGCAGTCAAAATATATGAGACAACGGGGGGCGTTGTGTCGGGCAGGGGGGACGCACAGGCACAGCCAGCCAACCAATGATGTCAGGAGACGGGCAGCGCTAACAATGGGGGTGCTGCGTGTCATTAAAAAGGAAAGTCACACCTCAGGGACATTGTAATGGTCTGTAATGAGACACATTTTGTACTTGTTGAGTTCCACGTGTGCAAGGAGAAAAAGTCAGCCACCTTGTACAAATGCAGCAGTACTGCTGTACAAGGTGGCTGTTATACATAGAAACACCTGTGGGTGGGGGGCAGGCTCCCTTCAATTTCAGTTCATGTGCCTGCGTGGCGTTTGCAGGTCACGTTGCAAGCTACACAGCAGGGGAACAGCTGGCGTTGCTGAACCCCACTGACACATTGACTGGTGTTTTTCTCTGTGCAGATTGCATGTCCGGGCAAAAACTAGCGGTGTTAGAGCCCAGGGTCAGCAGGAGGAGGAGGAGAGGAGCAAAGTGTAGGCCGCAGCCTGCACTGGTGGCAGCTTTTGTTCTGTTGTGCCAGCGTGGCTTGTGCTGGACACGTTGCCGACTACACAGCAGGGGAACAGCTGGCGGTGCTGAACCCCACTAACACATTGGCTGGTGTTTTTCTCTGTGCAGCTAGCATTTCCGGGCAGAAACTGGCGTTGTTTGAGCCCAGGGTCAGCAGGAGGAGTAGAGGAGCAGAGTGTAGGCCGAAGCCTAGTTGAACCAATTTCAAAGGTTACCTTTAACCCCCCCCTCAGGTGTTGCAAGGTACAAGAGCCACACCTTGAACAGCATTAATGATGCACAAGTCAAAGGTTGCTCTATTTAATTTTGCTCCTTGCACACGCTGAATTAAACACGTACACTATTTAGCCCATTATACTGTCAAACAGTTGTGGAGGCGTGACTTGTCTTTTTAACGAGACGCAGCACAGGTGTCAAAATTTGCACCTAGGTACTGGGCGCAGATTCCTGAGCGTTGTTATTTGCTGTACAGGAGTCTGCGCTCTTGTGTTATCCCTTGGCAATACCCTGTTAGTGCAGGCCGTCTCATGACCTCATTTCATGTTGGCCGGTGCGGTTAACGATGGCCATAAATCCCAGACCCACAGTGGCTTTTCCTAAAGTCACACTGCGGTGCTGGGATTCGTGGCCTTGTGCAGTAAATATGATCGCCGCTCACACATGTCCTTACACCTGCTTCAGACTGGGCGGCCTCAGCTGATCCCTTATCGCATGCCGCGGCCATGAGGCCGCACAGTCAGAAGAAGGCGGAAGGAGGGGAGTGAAAACAGGGGAACATATGCACTGCTCGTGCCCATCAATCACACCCTCGCAGTCAAAATATATGAGACAACGGGGGGCGTTGTGTCGGGCAGGGGGGACGCACAGGCACAGCCAGCCAACCAATGATGTCAGGAGACGGGCAGCGCTAACAATGGGGGTGCTGCGTGTCATTACAAAGGAAAGTCACACCTCAGGGACATTGTAATGGTCTCTAATGAGACACATTTTGTACGTGTTGAGTTCCACGTGGGCAAGGAGAAAAAGTCAGCCACCTCGTACAAATGCAGCAGTACTGCTGTACAAGGTGGCTGATATACATAGAAACACCTGTGGGTGGGGGGCAGGCTCCCTTCAATTTCAGTTCATGTGCCTGCGTGGCGTTTGCAGGTCACGTTGCAAGCTACACAGCAGGGGAACAGCTGGCGTTGCTGAACCCCACTAACACATTGGCTGGTGTTTTTCTCTGTGCAGCTAGCATGTCCGGGCAGAAACTGGCGTTGTTTGAGCCCAGGGTCAGCAGGAGGAGGAGAGGAGCAAAGTGTAGGCCGAAGCCTGCACTGGTGGCAGCTTTTGGTCGGTTGTGCCAGCGTGGCTTGTGCTGGACACGTTGCCGACTACACAGCAGGGGAACAGCTGGCGGTGCTGAACCCCACTGACACATCACCTAGTGTTTTTTTCTGTGTAGACAACACTTCCAGGTGGCAACTGACAGTGTTGAAACCCAGGGAATCAAAGAGGAGCAGAGTGTAGGCCGAAGCCTGCAGTGGAGCAAGTTGAAAGGGAACCTTTAACCCCCCCCCCCAGGCATTTGTTGCTGAAAGAGCCATCTTGTACAGCAGTAATACTGCACATGGAAAATGGTGGCTCCGAAAATTATGCTCCTTGCAAACGCTGAAGTACACACTCATATAATGTGTCCCCTCACACCGTCAAACCATCCCGGAAGTGGGACTTTCCTTTGTAATGTGACACAGCACAGCCGTCATTCCAACCCCCTTGGTGCCGGGCACCACCTCCTCAACGTTGTTTGGTTCTGTCACGGAGCCCGCACTGTAATGTTATCCCTTGGCCATGCACAGTTAGCGGTGCCCGTCTTCTGACATCATGTAGGTGTCAGGCTGGCAGTGCCTGTGCGTCCAAGCTGCCCGAGATCCAACCTTGCAGTGTCATCTAATGTAGTCCCACTGCGGGCCAGGGATCCATGGGCATGCGCAGTGCATATCATCGCCTCTCACTCACCTCCTTCCTGCTTCTTCAGACTGTGCGGCGTCACGGCCGTGGCATGCTATTAGGGATCAGCTGACGCCGCCTAGTCTGAAGAAGCGTGAAGAAGGGGAGTGAGAGGCTAGTATATGCACTGCGCATGGCCATGGATACCAGGCCCACTGTGGGATCACATTAGACGACACTGCGAGGTGTGATTTCGGGCAGCGTGGACGCACAGGCGCAGCCAGGACGACAACAAATGATGTCAGAGGACGGGCAGCGCAAACTGTGCATGGCCAAGGGATAACATAACAGCGCAGGGTCCATGACGGAATCAAACAACGCTAAGGAGGCAGCGCACGGTGCCAAGGGGGTAGCAATGACGGCTGTGCTGTGTCACATTACAAAGGAAAGTCCCACCTCCGGGACGGTTGGACGGTGTGAGGGGACACATTACATGAGTGTGTAGTTCAGCGTTTGCAAGGAGCATAATTTCAAGAGCGACCTTTCCCTTGTGCAGTATTAGTGCTGCACATGGTGGCTCTTTCAGTAACAAACGCCTAGGGGGGGGGGGGGACAGGTCCCCTTACATTTTAGTTGTGCCAGCGTGGCGGTCGCATGACACGTTGCCGGATACACAGCTGGGGATCAGCTGACGTTACTGAACCCCAATAACAGAGGAGCGACTGTTGACTGTGCACACAGCACTTCCAGGCACCAACTGGCGGTGTTAGAGCCCAGGGACAGCAGGAGGAGCAGATTGGAGGTATTGCCGCACACACAGCTGGGGATCAGCTGACGTTACTGAACCCCAATAACAGAGGAGCGACTGTTGACTGTGCACACAGCACTTCCAGGCACCAACTGGCGGTGTTAGAGCCCAGGGACAGCAGGAGGAGCAGAGGAACAGAGTGTAGGCCGAAGCCTGATTGGAGCAAGTTGAAAGGAAACCTTTAACCCCCCCCCCCAAGACGTTTGTAGCTGAAAGAGCCATGTTGTGCAGCACTAAGGATGCAAAAGGAAAAGGTTGCTCTTTTAATTATGCTCCTTGCAAACACCGAAGTAAACACTAAAAATGTGTCCCTTTATACCGTTAAACCGTTCCGGAGGTGCGAATTTCCTTCGTAATGGGACACAGCACAGCTGTCATTCCTATCCCCTTGATGCCGTGCGCTGCCTCCTCAGCGTTGTTTTAAGCTGCCACGGAGCCTGCGCTGTTCTGTTAGCCCTTGGCCATGCCCAATTAGCGCTGCCTGTCTTCTGACATAATTTGGTGTCAGGCTGTCAGTGCCTGTGCGTCCACGCTGCTCCAGATCCCACCTCGCAGTCTCATCTAACGTAATCCCACTGCGGGCCTTGGAACCATGGGCATGCACAGTGCATAACCTCGACTCTCACTCCCCTCCTTCCCTCTTCTTCAGACTGTGCGGTGTCACGGCCGTGGCATGCTAGGGATCAGCTGACGGCGCACAGTCTAAAGAAGGCGGAGGGAAATGAGCGAGAGCCCGAGGGGAAGATATGCACTGCGCATGCCCATGGATCCCAGGCCCGCAGTGTGACTCAATCAGAAGACACTGCGAGGCGGGATCTCGGGCAGCGCGGCCGCACAGGCGCAGCCAGCCTGACACCAAATTATGTCAGAAGACAGGCAGCGCAAATAGGGCATGCCCAAGGGATAACAGAACAGCGCAGGCTCCGTGACAGCTTAAAACAACGCTGAGGAGGCAGCGCATGGCACCAAGGGGGTAGGAATGACGGCTGTGCTGCGTCACATTACGAAGGAAAGTCCCAGCTCCGGGACGGTATAACGGTATCAGTGAACACATTTTATAAGTGTTAAGTTCTGCGTGTGCAAAGAGCTAAAAAAAAAGAGCTACCTTTTCCTTGTGCAGCATTACTGCTGCACAAGATGGCTCTTTCAGTAACAAACGACGGGGGGGGGGGGGGGGACAGGTTCCCTTACATTTAGGTTGTTGTGCCAGCGTGGCGGTCGCAGGACACATTGCCGGCTACACAGCTGGGGATCAGCTGACGTTACTGAAACCCAATAACACTGGGTCGTATGTTTTTACTGTGCAGCCTGCACTTCTGAGCCGCAACTGGCGGTGTTGGAGCCCAGGAATAGCAGTTCAGGTGGTAGAAAGATGAACACAGCAGGAGACCTGGATGACACCCAATTACTTAATCAGGCAGAGGAGTGGCAAATTCCTGCGAGATCCAGGCCTGGTTCATTTTCAGGAAAGTAAGCCGGTCAACGTTATCGGAGGATAGTCGCATGCGACGGTCTGTTAGTACACCACCTGCGGCACTAAAGACACGTTCCGATAAGACACTAGCCGCAGGGCAAGCCAGCACCTCCAATGCATACTGGCTTAGCTCTGGCCATGTATCCAGCTTAGAGACCCAAAACTTGAACGGGGAAGAGCCGTCTGGGAGTACAGTAAGAGGGCAAGCCATGTAGTCTGTCACCATCTGACGGAACCGTTGCCTCCTGCTGACTGGAGCCGCCGGTGATGGTGTAGACATTTGGGGCGGGCACACAAAAGTGTGCCAGAGTTGTGCCATACTGGGCTTGCCTTGGGCAGAGGCACTGCTTCTGCTCCCTCTTTGGGCAGAGCCTCCCCCACTGCCTCGACGCACTGAGCTGCTTTGTAAAGCACTAGCAGCACTCCTCTCAGTTGGACAGGAGAAGATGATGGAATTCACCAGTGTGTCGTGGTACTCCCGCAATTTACGCTCCCGGGTCAACGCAGGGATGAGGTTTTGGACGTTGTCCCGGTAGCGAGGATCGAGGAGGGTGAACACCCAATAATCAGGCATGTTGAGAATGTGGTCGATGCGGCGGTCGTTTCTCAGGCACTGCAGCATGAAATCCACCATGTGCTGCAGAGTGCCAACCGGCCCAGAAACGCTGTCCCCTGCTTGAGACATGATCTCTGCCCGCTCGTCATCACCCCACCCTCGCTGTACACACTGACCACTGGACAATTGTGTCGCTCCCTCCTCTGGACGGAGCTCTTCCTCCTCCATTGACTCCTCCTCATCCTCCTCACAAATTGGCCCCTGCGTACCCCTTTGTGAGGAACCACGTGGCGCTGACTCTCCAGAAGCTGATGGAAAAGGTGACTCCTCATCCTCCACCTCTTCCACCACATCATCCCTTAACCCTTGCAAAGTTTGCTGAAGCAGGCAGATAAGGGGGACAGTCATGCTGACTAGTGCATCATCTGCACTTGCCATCCGCGTGGAATAATCAAAAGGACGCAAAACCTGGCAGACGTCCTTCATAGTGGCCCACTCTGTGGTTGTGAAGTCTGATCGGCGCTGACTGCGACTTCTTTGCGCCTGATGCAGCTGGTACTCCATAACTGCTTGCTGCTGCTCACACAACCGCTCCAACATATGTAACGTGGAATTCCACCGGGTAGGTAGGTCACATATGATGCGGTGTTCCGGAAGGCGGAATCGGCGCTGCAGAGCAGCAATGCGGGATCTGGCCAAGCTGGAACGCCGCAAGTGAGCACACTCTAGGCGGACCTTGTGCAGCAGGGCATCAAGATCCGGATAGTCCCTCAGAAAACTCTGCACAACCAAATTGAGCACATGTGCCAGACATGGGATGTGAGTGAGGTTGCCAAGGGCCAAAGCTGCCACCAGATTTCGGCCATTGTCACACACTACCATGCCTGGCTGGAGATTCGCTGGCAGTAACCACACATCGCTCTCCTGCTTTATGGCATTCCAGAGCTCCTGCGCTGTGTGGCTTCGATGCCCCAATGAAACTAGTTTCAAGACAGCCTGCTGACGTTTGGCCACGGCTGTGCTCATGTCGGTCATAGGTAAACGTTCACGGGTCCATGTGGGGGTGGACTGTGACGGATCCTGCAGAGAGGAATCAGAGGAACTGGTGTAAGAGGAGGAGTCGATGCGTACAGACTGGATTCCTGCAATCCTTGGAGTGGGCAGGACACGTCCTGCGCCACTCGCACGATCTGTACCTGGCTCAACAACATTAACCCAATGGGCAGTGAGGGAAACATATCGCCCCTGTCCATGCTGACTGGTCCACGCATCGGTGGTGAGGTGGACCTTGCTACTGACGGCGTTCAGTAGCGCATGTTTTATGTTTGCCTCAACATGCCTGTGCAGGGCAGGGACAGCCTGCCTGCTGAAGTAAAAGCGGCTGGGCACCTTGTACTGTGGGACTGCCAATGCCATCAAGTCACGGAAGCTGTCAGTCTCCACCAGCCTGAACGAGAGCATTTCCAGGGACAACAGTTTGGCAATGCCTGCATTCAGAGCCTGTGCTCGGGGGTGGTTGGCCGAGAATGCCCGCCTTTTCTCCCATGCCTGTACTACCGATGGCTGTAGAGTAGACTGGGAGTGTGAGGATGACTGGGAAGGTGGTGCTGTGGGTGGAATTACACAAGGTCTCTGGGAGGAAGCCAAACCAGCTGTGCGTGAGCTGGAGGAAGAGGCAACACGAGCTGAAGAGGTGGTAGCTGCCGCTGTTGGTTGGCCTACATCTTCAGTGTGTTTCTGTAACTCCACCGCGTGCCTGGTCCGCACATGTTTCCACATATTTGTGGTATTGAGGTTGCTGACATTTTTCCCTCTTTTTACTTTATGATGACACAGCTTGCATTTGACAAAACAAATGTCATCTGCAACTGTGTCAAAAAAGGACCAGGCACTGCAAGTCTTGGGAGCGCCCTTTTTGGCTTTGGAAAGAGACAGGCTCCTAACGGGTGCCAAAGTGGAGGCTACAGGCTCCGCAGTCTTCCCCCTCCCTCTCCCTCTTTGGCCCGTAAGAGGAAGCTCTTCCTCTGAGCTGCTCCCACCACCTTCCTGTTCCTCACGCCACGATGGGTCAAGGACCTCATCATCTCCACTACCCTCTGCCACCAACTGCTCCTCCTGGGTAGTCTCAGCAGCACAGTACGCACGAGAAAGCGGCACCTGAGTTTCATCATCAGATGCGTACTGCGCTGTGGTCACCGGAGGCACTGGCCCACCTGCCTCTTCAGAGTCAGAGAGATAAAGCTTTTGGGCATCACTGCACACTGCCTCTTCTTCCATTTCTCCAATGCTGCTTGGCTGGCCCCCTGTTTCCAAGCCAAGAGATTCAGAGAACAGAAGTAGAGACGGCTCCTGTCCTGGGCTCTCTGACTGCCTGGCCAATTTGGCAGGTGGTGAAGAGACAGATGGCTGCTCTCCAGTGCTCTGTGCCTGAGAGGATGTGGCACTAACTGAAGTCGATGCCGAGGCGTTAGCTGCCATCCACCCGACAACGGCTTCAATTTGGTCTTCACGCAGCAGCGGTGCACGGCGCTCTCCGACAAAGCTGCGCATGAAGGACTGTTCCCTGCTGAAACTGAGTGACGACGAGTCACCGGCGCCCGCAGCAGGCACAGAATCACCACGTCCTCTCCCTGCTCCTCTCCCTGCTCCGCGCCCACGCCCACGTGCCTTACTCCCTGCCCTCTTCATCTTGGTTGACAGATAAAGATAAGCAGAAAAGTACTAAGGCCTTAGTGTGCTTATTCCTGTAATGCTCCTCCTAACAGGTGTAAGAAACACTAATGTTGTAAATTGTGGACTAAACTTTATTATTTTTCAAATGTGGCCTACACAAGTGTAAGTTGTGTTTGGTGAACTTAACCTTTTTTTTGGTGCAGATCGGGCTACAGAGCTAGTTTAAATCACACGGAGACCGTGCAGACAGCCGTAAACGGCGCTGCAAGGCCAAGAAACCCTCCTCTAGGTTATCCTATATAGTGTTTTTCCACTATTTAGCTGGATACAAGTGGAAAGACACTAATAGGAATTTTTTTTTTCAAATTTTAAACTGGCTGCACTATTTGAAAAAAAGGAAATTTTTTTTCAAGGTATGAGGCAGTAACGCACCCTGAGCTGAATCCAACCGGCTATGGCTGCACACAGACTACAGGGCGAGCTGGGCTCACACGGAGACCGTGCAGACAGCCGTAAACGGCGCTGCAAGGCCAAAAAACCCTCCTCTAGGTTATCCTATATAGTGTTTTTCCACTATTTAGCTGGATACGAGTGGAAAGACACTAATAGGAATTTTTTTTTTCAAATTTTAAACAGGCTGCACTATTTGAAAAAAAGGAAAATTTTTCTCAAGGTATGAGCCAGTAACGAACCCTGAGCTGAATCCAACCGGCTATGGCTGCACACAGACTACAGGGCGAGCTGGGCTCACACGGAGACCGTGCAGACAGCCGTAAACGGCGCTGCAAGGCCAAAAAACCCTCCTCTAGGTTATCCTATATAGTGTTTTTCCACTATTTAGCTGGATACGAGTGGAAAGACACTAATAGGAATTTTTTTTTTCAAATTTTAAACAGGCTGCACTATTTGAAAAAAAGGAAAATTTTTCTCAAGGTATGAGCCAGTAACGAACCCTGAGCTGAATCCAACCGGCTATGGCTGCACACAGACTACAGGGCGAGCTGGGCTCACACGGAGACCGTGCAGACAGCCGTAAACGGCGCTGCAAGGCCAAAAAACCCTCCTCTAGGTTATCCTATATAGTGTTTTTCCACTATTTAGCTGGATACGAGTGGAAAGACACTAATAGGAATTTTTTTTTTCAAATTTTAAACAGGCTGCACTATTTGAAAAAAAGGAAAATTTTTCTCAAGGTATGAGCCAGTAACGAACCCTGAGCTGAATCCAACCGGCTATGGCTGCACACAGACTACAGGGCGAGCTGGGCTCACACGGAGACCGTGCAGACAGCCGTAAACGGCGCTGCAAGGCCCAAAAACCCCCCTCTAGGTTATCCTATGTAGTGTTTTTCCACAATAGAGCTGGAGACTGGTGGAAAAACACTAATAGGAAATTTGAGAAAAAATGTGCAGCAGGCTGCACTAAGAGCAAAAAAGAACAACTGTGTGAGGCAGTGTGAACCCCCCCTGAGCTGAATACAACCGGGTATATGGCTGCACACAGACTACAGAGTGAGCTGCACACACACACACACACAGAGACCTTGCAGAACGCTGTTAAAACAGCGCTGCAAGGCAAGAGCAAGGTGAACAGTGAAGAACACACAGCGTTTTGCTAAATTAGCCTTTGGAAAGGAAAATAAAGCAATTAGCTAGCTCAACTGGCCCTCAGTTAGAACACAGCGTCCTGTCCCTAACTGAAATCACAGCAGAGTGAGCGCAAAATGGCGGCAGCGCTTTTTTATAGTGCAGAGTGACATCATTTCAGCAGCCAATCCAAGCCTTGCCAGTACTTACATGCCCACCATGCTAAACAGGATGTGCCCACACTTTCATTCATTCCTCATTGGCTGCTGCGTTCAATTTGAATTCTGGGAACTTCCGATTCCGGTATCCGATACGCGGGAAGTATCGGAATTCGGTATCGGAATTCCGATACCGCAAATATCGGCCGATACCCGATACTTGCGGTATCGGAATGCTCAACACTAGTGTTCAGTCTTTCTAGTGGTTACATGTTGGTCTATTTTTCTTTATAACATGTAAAAATTGACAAAAGATAGACATTTGTGCCTAGTTCTTGAGGTCAGTAATTCTTGTGAAATCCAGCTGGTTGGGTAGCTTACAGGCAATGCAATCTCAGAAGAATATGAACAATAGATTTCTCACACAGGAATACATGAGTTTAAGCAATCAAAAACCATCCCTAAGTTAAACTATACGAGATATACATAGAGTTTGTATGTTCTCTCCGTGCTTGCGTGGGTTTCCTTCGGGCACTCCGGTTTCCTCCCACATTCCAAAGACATACTGATAGGGATTCTAGATTGTGACCCCATCGGGGACAGTGATGATAATGTCTGTAAAGCACTGCGGAATATGTTAGCGCTATATAAAAATAAAGTTTATTTATTTATTATATACGTAGCCCAATAGTTGGATAAGAATTCAGACTGTAAAATAATAGTTACAAACAGAATGCACTCATCCTACAATAGAACAATTAATATGGATGCCCCCTTGCGAATGGTTTCTTGAATGGTAACGTTTAAGTGTGGAGGAAGATTACCTATATCTTTTAGTAAATTTAAATATAGGCATTGGACCAACAGAGGATCATCATGTGAAACTAATGAAACACTTTTCAGACACAGCTTGCAAGCTCAACAAGTTGTTCAGCTTGTAAAATTATTTTTATTTTGTAATTAATTATAGCAGCAAAATACCAATATAAAAAAAAGTTATACAATCTCTGTGCAACCAACACATTTTGGGGAGAGGTTCCCTTTATCAAGCTAAATAATTAGAAAGTGTTAATGAAATGATTACACAATGGTAATGGAAATGAAAAATGGTAGTTGATTAAGAGGTAGCTCGTAGCACTTTGCTGACAAAGATCTTTCCGTTCAGTGGTTCACTGCATATCCCAAAATGAAATAATTTTCTTCATTCATCAAAATTATAACCTCGGTATTCATTATCATGAGATCATTGTCATTAAATACACATTATCTATCCAAGTTTTATACACTCACTACAAATGTTCAAAGTGATTTCAATTGGTGACTTGGCAGATGTCTAGGTCGTTGTCCAGCTCTTTACAAACGTGTGCCAGCACATCCTTGGATATGGACTCCAATCTTTCAGTGATGCATTGTCTCAGGTCATTGAGATCCAGTGGCTTGGGTGGGCAGATAAAGGAGGTTTTGATGTAGCTCCACAGAAAGAAATTGGAGGATACTAGATCTGAAAATCGTGGCGGCCATTACATTATAAATGAATTAACCTTAATAATGCATTACTGAAACAGTTAAGTCCATATTTGAGGATATTCTGCCACATGTCCAGAAAGAACTGGACAGTGACATAGACATCTGCTTTGTTACCATTGAAAATGACTTTGAACATTTGCTGTGTAAAGATAAAACTTGGATAGAAAGTGTCTTTTCCTGTATATAAATTTGTGCTATGTTCTCTCGGTTATGAATACCAAGCCTATAATTCACTCCATCCATTTTGAATCTTTGCACTTTGTAACATAATCTCCATCCATGTAACATGTGAACATGTGAAAATGTATGAAAATAAATGACGACGTTTTCTGATTTTATGACCTTTAATTATGAGTACCTGTAAGTACCGCTGATTCAGGTTTTTCAAGGATTGAAGCTCTTAATTTAGGTTCTATTTCATGCCACAGGGGAATAAAGTAGTTTACATCTTTGGCTAAAATCTTAAACAAAACTATGCATATAAATGATAGTAGAATTATGTTGGTGTTCAGTATTTTGTCACTAAGTCAGTCCTCTAATGGACAAGATATCTGTAATGTTAGTCTACGTGTTCTTGGCTAAGACTGGAGTCACAGTAGCAATTTTAAAATCGGTCCAATTTTTTTTTGTCAGACAGGGAATAGGATTTCACAGGGAGACCCTGAGCACATGGCGCTCAGTGTCTTTGCTGGATGGCAGGCTGTATGGTTGCTTCAAGCAACCATGCAGCCTGTCATCTAGATGTAGCAGAGCTAGACCCATTGTGGGACAAATGGATTAGCAGCATCTCTGCGGAAAGGTGAGGAATATTGTTGTTTTTTTATTTTTAACGCTTTTGCAGATGACAAGGGCATCGGTGGAATGGGCCAGGTCATAAGTATGGTTTAATAAAGATTTATTAAAGGAGTCTGTGTCATTTTTTCAATTAAAGGACTTTATTCTGGGTGTCTGTGTTTTCATACAATGTGACTATTGGGTTAGTAATGGGGAAGTTTTATTGATGCAACTCCATTATTTACTTTGCAGCTTGATGTCATCTGACAATACAAAGATGACATCATCCCCCCAACTAACATCTCACTTGCCACATTTACAGGGCAAGTGGGAAGAGCGAGGCTAAGTGCCAGAATTGGCGCATCTTTGAGATGTGCCTTTTCTGGGGTGGCTGAGAATTGATGTTTTTAGCCTGGGGGCAGTATCCATGGCCCCTTTCTAGGCTATTAATATCAGCCCACAGCTGTCTGCATAGCCTTTGCTGGTTATTAATTATAGGGGGACCCAATTTAATAGCCAGTAAAGACTAATTATACAGCTGTGAGCTGATATTAATAGCATGGAAAGCTCCATGTGTATTACCCCCTTCCCAGGCTACAAACATCGCCCTCCAGTTATCGGTTTTCCCTATGCTGGTTGAGAAAATTATGCGGAAGCCCAAGCCATTTTTTTTCAGAAAAATTATCTTATTAATTAAATACAAAATACAGGATAGAGGGTGCACTCCAGCTATATATCTATATGAAATAGGGGTGCAGAGCCAAGTCCAATAACTACTGAGACCAAAGAAAGGACAAAAAAGAATGGACTAAAAGCAGGCTCGCACAATCCCAAATATAGAAAAATGATTAACACGTTTATTAAACACCATAACATGAATATAAAAACACTTAAAAATCACAACAAGTGTGTACAACACGCCCCCATAACTCGATGAAATATCTATAGAAATACACGTATATATAAATGGAGTAACATACATAGCCAGACATATAAATGAATGCAAAACAGTGGGTTAAATGGTCATATGGGTCATATCAATAAACCAAGGCAAGAAACCTAGATACATATAGACACTGTATACCCAATTGAGAAATAAATGATCTAAGTGGACCAAAAAATGGTCTAAAGATCCAAAAATATCCACTGTATGTGGCGCATGTAGGAAAAGCAAACTAAGTAAAGAAATAAGGCTCCCACAGAGAGAATAAAGGAGCAAACAGCATCATGCTGGAAGATACTCAGCTGCGTATAAGGTAGTATAGCTGAAAACAGAAGGCTGCTGAGCAGTGAGTGGCTTCAAAAATCCACATGTGCCACAAAGCCGGTAAACGAGGAGGGGGTGTGAGGACAAGACCCCACGCGTATCGCCGCCGCAGCGGCTTCGTCAGGGGAAGTGGGTCATATGGTGCAATACTTACGTATATATAGGGTACATAATTAGCAGGAATAAACACCGGTGTGTTACCTGGACGCAGGAGGAGTAGACCGGAAATGAGCCGCCGGCCACGGGAGGAAGGAGGCAGGACAGAATAAGGGAATCTCCATGGAGAGGAGCACGTGCGCAGACGCGGCTCAACGATTGAGCCGCACTGCGCAAGCGCCAAGCAGAGAGTGAAACCCATAGATGGAAGAGGGGAAGCGGTGAATGATCGGCACACATAAGAGGCAGAAGCCGAACAGACCGGCGCAGATCTAAATAAAGCCCACCATAGCACAACCCAAGAGGACCTGTGTAGGAGGAAATATATAATTAATGCATATATATAATGCCAAACAAATGTGAAGGAAGTACATATAATATAATAATAATAAACATACAATGATAATTTAAAGGCAAAAATAGCAGAATATCAAAAGACATACCATATTACAACAAGGCATAGAAGACCAAAGGGCACTGCTCATAGTTCTACTGGAAAGTAGTTGAATAATAAAGATCCATATATATGGATCTCAAAAGAAGCTGTAACAGCAAGTCCCATTCCGAATAGAGCAAATTTGAACTATAGATCCCGCTCCTAATAGATGTAAAAGATCCAAAGGAGCACTGATACTATATGTTGAAACGAGGGTCTCCGATGTCCAATATGATATTAAATTATATCACACCAAGCACTAGCCGTCATATATTAGTCCCCTCCATACTAGTCCGAAGTTGTAAGTCATCGAAGTGCACACCGAAGAAAAGGAAGATGGCTGGTTAATCCGTTTATTCGATACAGACATCAATGATCAACAGATCATATTTGGAATAGGTTGTCCATCTAATGTAAGAGGATTCAGGCATCCAAGAAAGTCCGCCGACGTGAGCAAGACATATCGCGATGTCGGTCCTTAACATCCACAGGTCATGTACAGGAAGAGCCCTCCATCCTGCTGAAAAGTCCACCACCATCCAAAAACGGGGAGATCACATAATGGCAGGCCACTAAAAAGTGGAGGAGAGATGTAAATATCAATAAATCAACATATTAACCTAAAAAACCGGTAAACAGTAGCTCCTCATTCAAACCGAAGGGAGTCACTGAGTGCAATAAAAAGATCCAACGGGATTCTAGTTGTAGAAGAAATTTGCGTTTATCTCCCCCTCTCTCGTTATGGGTCAGTTTTTGTAGACCCACTACTTTTAAATGGGTGGAAGAACCACCATGTTTGGCCAAAAAATGTTCGGCCACCGGCACAAGGACCTTTCCTTTCCTCAAATCTGAGGCCGCAAGATGCACGGTGGAGATGTGCTTCTGAGCTCGCTTCCTCAGCTCTTGGGTAGTTTGGCCGACATACACCATCTTACAGGGACAAATGAGTGCATAAACTACATCCCTGGATTTACAGTTGATATATGATTTTAGAGGAAAACTTTTGGAGAGGGTCGGGTGGGTAAAGGCATCGCGAGTCGGAACCATGTGAGGACACACAGTGCAGTCTCCACATGGAAATGATCCCCGAAGTGTGATACCTCTATTCAATCTCATTGTAGGTCTTTGGTAATGGCTCCTAGTTAGAAAATCCCTCAAGTTGGGTGTAGAGTTGAGCGACCTTGACCTTTTTAGAGTCGAGCCGGGTTTCGCGAAACCCGACTATCTCAAAAGTCGGGTCGAGTGAAATCGGCCGATTATGACGTAAAGTCGGGATCGACTGAAACACTAAACCCAATGCAAGTCAATGGGGCAGCATAGTCGGCAGTGAGTGGGGGCCAGGAAAACACCTAGAGTGCCCATTTTAATGTCAAAACCATCCATTCTTCTTAATGAAGCTTGTCAAGCGTAATTTACCTTATAATAATTGGAAGGCATTTGAAATTGGGGTTCATTTGGCTAAAGTTGTGGTGGGTAGGGCTGGTTCAAGTAATTAGTGGGCCCAGGAAATCTGGACCACGTCACGGCAGTGGAGCAGGGAGAGGTAAGTATTTCAACTTTGCAAGTGCTGTGAACCTGAGCAAGCAGGGGGGGCCCACTCGTTGGTATTGGCACTGGCACAGGGCCCCTCAAAGTACAGCGGTGTGTTTGCACGGCGGGGGCGCCTCCCACCGGCAGCAACACTTTTGCGTACTATGAGAGGCCCTGTGCCAGTGACGTCGCCAACTAGTATTCCTCCCCCCACCTGATGAAGGAACCTGCACTTTCATCTGCACCTTCCTCTTTGTCCCCGTGTAAGGTGGTATGGTATGCGGGAAGAGCAACCTGACTTTCAGCAGGGTCACAATGTTGTTGTGTAGCGTGCACGGGGAATGTTGCGTTATGGGTCAATGTACCAGCAGACTCATCTATCACTGGCTGGGCAATGGGCAGGATGAGGAGGAAACACAGATATAGGCCCAAAGAATAAAGTTGGCTAAATGCAGTTCAAAATTGGTAACACAGGAATAACCAGGGGGCATTGCAGTGGAGGACAACTGGAATGAGAGGCTGACACAGAGAGTAGGCCCAAATCAGTAAGTAGTCGAAATGCAGTTCAAAATTGGCAACCGTAGTAAACAGGCGGCACAGCTTTGTTCAGTGGAGGAGAACAGCAAGGAGTGGCAGACACCGATAGTAGGCCCCAACCCAACTAGTAGGCCAAATGGAGTCTAACATTAACAACTACTTAACAAGCGCCTGAAAACGGAATTTCAGGACAGGAAACCAGGAGATCAGCAAGGAGTGGCAGACACCGATAGTAGGCCCCAAACCAACTAGTACGCCAAATGCAGTTGTTCCGTTTAACCACAATATAATGAGAGCCTGAAGATAGAAGTTCAGGAAAGGCAACCTGGAGAACACCTTGGAGTGGAACACACCATCTCTCTACACCCCATACCCAATTTGTAGGCCTAATGCAGCGTAGTTTCCAACAACTACTAAACGAGAGCCGGAAGATCGAAGCTCAGGAAAGGCAACCTGGAGAACACCTTGGAGTGGAACACACCATCTCTCTACACCCCATACCCAATTTGTAGGCCTAATGCAGCGTAGTTTCCAACAACTACTAAACGAGAGCATGATGATCGAAGCATTGGCGAGGAAACCTGGGGAACACTTTGGAGTGGAACACACCATCTCTCTACACCCCATACCCAATTTGTAGGCCTAATGCAGCGTAGTTTCCAACAACTACTAAACGAGAGCCGGAAGATCGAAGCTCAGGAAAGGCAACCTGGGGAACACCTTGGAGTGGAACACACCATCTCTCTACACCCCATACCCAATTTGTAGGCCTAATGCAGTGTAGTTTCCAAGAACTACTAAACGAGAGCCGGAAGATCGAAGCTCAGGAAAGGCAACCTGGAGAACACCTTGGAGTGGAACACACCATCTCTCTACACCCCATACCCAATTTGTAGGCCTAATGCAGCGTAGTTTCCAACAACTACTAAACGAGAGCCGGAAGATCGAAGCTCAGGAAAGGAAACCTGGAGAACACCTTGGAGTGGAACACACCATCTCTCTACACCCCATACCCAATTTGTAGGCCTAATGCAGCATAGTTTCCAACAACTACTAAACGAGAGCATGATGATCGAAGCATTGGCGAGGAAACCTGGGGAACACCTTGGAGTGGAACACACCATCTCTCTACACCCCATACCCAATTTGTAGGCCTAATGCAGCGTAGTTTCCAACAACTACTAAACGAGAGCCGGAAGATCGAAGCTCAGGAAAGGCAACCTGGGGAACACCTTGGAGTGGAACACACCATCTCTCTACACCCCATACCCAATTTGTAGGCCTAATGCAGTGTAGTTTCCAAGAACTACTAAACGAGAGCCGGAAGATCGAAGCTCAGGAAAGGCAACCTGGAGAACACCTTGGAGTGGAACACACCATCTCTCTACACCCCATACCCAATTTGTAGGCCTAATGCAGTGTAGTTTCCAAGAACTACTAAACGAGAGCCGCAAGATCGAAGCTCAGGAAAGGCAACCTGGAGAACACCTTGGAGTGGAACACACCATCTCTCTACACCTCATACCCAATTTGTAGGCCTAATGCAGTGTAGTTTCCAAGAACTACTAAACGAGAGCCGGAAGATCGAAGCTAAGGAAAGGCAACCTGGAGAACACCTTGGAGTGGAACACACCATCTCTCTACACCCCATACCCAATTTGTAGGCCTAATGCAGCGTAGTTTCCAACAACTACTAAACGAGAGCATGATGATCGAAGCATTGGCGAGGAAACCTGGGGAACAACTTGGAGTGGAACACACCATCTCTCTACACCCCATACCCAATTTGTAGGCCTAATGCAGCGTAGTTTCCAACAACTACTAAACGAGAGCCGGAAGATCAAAGCTCAGGAAAGGCAACCTGGAGAACACCTTGGAGTGGAACACACCATCTCTCTACACCCCATACCCAATTTGTAGGCCTAATGCAGTGTAGTTTCCAAGAACTACTAAACGAGAGCCGGAAGATCGAAGCTCAGGAAAGGCAACCTGGAGAACACCTTGGAGTGGAACACACCATCTCTCTACACCCCATACCCAATTTGTAGGCCTAATGCAGCGTAGTTTCCAACAACTACTAAACGAGAGCCGGAAGATCGAAGCTCAGGAAAGGCAACCTGGGGAACACCTTGGAGTGTAACACACCATCTCTCTCCACCCGATACCCATTTTGTAGGCCTAATGCAGTGTAGTTTTCTACAACTACTAAACGAGAGTCGGAAGACCGAAGCAATGGCAAGGAAACCTGGGGAACACCTTGGAGTGTAACACACCATCTCTCTCCACCCCATACCCAATTTGTAGGCCTAATGCAGCCTACTTTCCGACAACTACTAAACGAGAGCATGAAGATCGAAGCTCAGGAAAGGCAACCTGGGGAATACCTTGGAGTGTAACAAACCCTCTCTCTACACCACGGAAGGGCTGATTCTTAGGAAGGAAGGCTGTCAGAAAGAAGCAGGGCGCGTCCGAGGGTGATTATATTCTTATTAGGTATATACTCACCCTCGGACGCGCCCTGCTTCTTTATTTGTAATGAATGTTTATTTGCAATGTGGTTTTGACTTACTCTATTTTTTTGGTAAATAATGATTTTATTATTTTCATTGTTTTGCATCTTCTTGGCAATAATATAAAGAAGACGCGACAGGACAACACTCGGTGGATGCCATATCTGTGTTTTAAATTGAAAAAAACTTTCAGTTAACTACTTGCAGGAGAAAGTTATTGTAGCTGGTGGCCATTTTTAGTACTGTACCAGATTTTTGTTGTATGTGTTTGTTTTTAATGTTAAAATGTCTGCATTTGATATATCTCCAGTATTTTCTTTTTTATAAGCAAAATACTTATTTTTATATTTTCTGATGTTGGTTCCAGGGGTACACGGGCAGCAGTGGTGTGGTCAGTGGAGGCCTAGTGGAATGAGTGACCGCAGACAGGCATCGAAGGCCTAAAATAATAACACATGGCTGTAGGCAATTTTAAATTGGTTCCAGGGGTACACGGGCAGCAGTGGTGTGGTCAGTGTAGGCCTAGTGGAAGGAGTGACCGCAGACAGGCATCGAAGGCCTAAAGTAAAAAAATTGGGCTGGCTGTAGGCAATTTTAAATTGGTTCCAGGGGTACACGGGCAGCAGTGGTGTGGTCAGTGGAGGCCTAGTGGAAGGAGTGACCGCAGACAGGCATCGAAGGCCTAAAATAATAACACATGGCTGTAGGCAATTTTAAATTGGTTCCAGGGGTACACGGGCAGCAGTGGCCTGGTCAGTGTAGTAGCAGTAGAAAGAACGGACCGCAGACAGGCATCGAAGGCCTAAAATAAAAAAATTGGGCTGGCTGTAGGCAATTTTAAATTGGTTCCAGGGGTACACGGGCAGCAGTGGTGTGGTCAGTGGAGGCATATTGTAAGGAGTGACCGCAGACAGGCATCGAAGGCCTAAAATACTAACACATGGCTGTAGGCAATTTTAAATTGGTTCCAGGGGTACACGGGCAGCAGTGGTGTGGTCAGTGGAGGCCTAGTGGAAGGAGTGACCACAGACAGGCATCGAAGGCCTAAAATAATAACACATGGCTGTAGGCAATTTTAAATTGGTTCCAGGGGTACACGGGCAGCAGTGGTGTGGTCAGTGGAGGCCTAGTGGAAGGAGTGACCGCAGACAGGCATCGAAGGCCTAAAGTAAAAAAATTGGGCTGGCTGTAGGCAATTTTAAATTGGTTCCAGGGGTACACGGGCAGCAGTGGTGTGGTCAGTGGAGGCCTAGTGGAAGGAGTGACCGCAGACAGGCATCGAAGGCCTAAAATAATAACACATGGCTGTAGGCAATTTTAAATTGGTTCCAGGGGTACACGGGCAGCAGTGGTGTGGTCAGTGGAGGCATATTGTAAGGAGTGACCGCAGACAGGCATCGAAGGCCTAAAATAATAACACATGGCTGTAGGCAATTTTAAATTGGTTCCAGGGGTACACGGGCAGCAGTGGTGTGGTCAGTGGAGGCCTAGTGGAAGGAGTGACCACAGACAGGCATCGAAGGCCTAAAATAATAACACATGGCTGTATGCAATTTTAAATTGGTTCCAGGGGTACACGGGCAGCAGTGGTGTGGTCAGTGGAGGCATATTGTAAGGAGTGACCGCAGACAGGCATCGAAGGCCTAAAATAATAACACATGGCTGTAGGCAATTTTAAATTGGTTCCAGGGGTACACGGGCAGCAGTGGTGTGGTCAGTGGAGGCCTAGTGGAAGGAGTGACCACAGACAGGCATCGAAGGCCTAAAATAATAACACATGGCTGTAGGCAATTTTAAATTGGTTCCAGGGGTACACGGGCAGCAGTGGTGTGGTCAGTGGAGGCCTAGTGGAAGGAGTGACCGCAGACAGGCATCGAAGGCCTAAAATACTAACACATGGCTGTAGGCAATTTTAAATTGGTTCCAGGGGTACACGGGCAGCAGTGGTGTGGTCAGTGGAGGCCTAGTGGAAGGAGTGACCACAGACAGGCATCGAAGGCCTAAAATAATAACACATGGCTGTAGGCAATTTTAAATTGGTTCCAGGGGTACACGGGCAGCAGTGGTGTGGTCAGTGGAGGCCTAGTGGAAGGAGTGACCGCAGACAGGCATCGAAGGCCTAAAGTAAAAAAATTGGGCTGGCTGTAGGCAATTTTAAATTGGTTCCAGGGGTACACGGGCAGCAGTGGTGTGGTCAGTGGAGGCCTAGTGGAAGGAGTGACCGCAGACAGGCATCGAAGGCCTAAAATAATAACACATGGCTGTAGGCAATTTTAAATTGGTTCCAGGGGTACACGGGCAGCAGTGGTGTGGTCAGTGGAGGCATATTGTAAGGAGTGACCGCAGACAGGCATCGAAGGCCTAAAATAATAACACATGGCTGTAGGCAATTTTAAATTGGTTCCAGGGGTACACGGGCAGCAGTGGTGTGGTCAGTGGAGGCCTAGTGGAAGGAGTGACCACAGACAGGCATCGAAGGCCTAAAATAATAACACATGGCTGTATGCAATTTTAAATTGGTTCCAGGGGTACACGGGCAGCAGTGGTGTGGTCAGTGCAGGCATATTGTAAGGAGTGACCGCAGACAGGCATCGAAGGCCTAAAATAATAACACATGGCTGTAGGCAATTTTAAATTGGTTCCAGGGGTACACGGGCAGCAGTGGTGTGGTCAGTGGAGGCCTAGTGGAAGGAGTGACCACAGACAGGCATCGAAGGCCTAAAATAATAACACATGGCTGTAGGCAATTTTAAATTGGTTCCAGGGGTACACGGGCAGCAGTGGTGTGGTCAGTGGAGGCATATTGTAAGGAGTGACCGCAGACAGGCATCGAAGGCCTAAAATAATAACACATGGCTGTAGGCAATTTTAAATTGGTTCCAGGGGTACACGGGCAGCAGTGGTGTGGTCAGTGGAGGCATATTGTAAGGAGTGACCGCAGACAGGCATCGAAGGCCTAAAATAATAACACATGGCTGTAGGCAATTTTAAATTGGTTCCAGGGATACACGGGCAGCAGTGGTGTGGTCAGTGGAGGCCTAGTGGAAGGAGTGACCGCAGACAGGCATCGAAGGCCTAAAGTAAAAAAATTGGGCTGGCTGTAGGCAATTTTAAATTGTTTCCAGGGGTACACGGGCAGCAGTGGTGTGGTCAGTGGAGGCCTAGTGGAAGGAGTGACCGCAGACAGGCATCGAAGGCCTAAAATAATAACACATGGCTGTAGGCAATTTTAAATTGGTTCCAGGGGTACACGGGCAGCAGTGGTGTGGTCAGTGGAGGCATATTGTAAGGAGTGACCGCAGACAGGCATCGAAGGCCTAAAATAATAACACATGGCTGTAGGCAATTTTAAATTGGTTCCAGGGGTACACGGGCAGCAGTGGTGTATTCAGTGGAGGCCTAGTGGAAGGAGTGACCGCAGACAGGCATCGAAGGCCTAAAATAAAAAAATTGGGCTGGCTGTAGGCAATTTTAAATTGGTTCCAGGGGTACACGGGCAGCAGTGGTGTGGTCAGTGGAGGCATAGTGGAAGGAGTGACCGCAGACAGGCTTCGAAGGCCTAACATAACAAAAATGTCAATACAATGGTATTGTTAGTGGCAGGCATTGAAGGATGTCAGCGCATCGACTAAACATTGGTGGAGCTGTGAGATAATTTTGCAAGTGGTAGAGCACTGTTTGAGCTGGGGGGGGGGGAACTGTCTTGTGGCCGGCGGTACAGGCCCAGGGCCCCTCATATTACAACGGTGTGTCTGACGTTGGGTGCGCACCACCACCGCCAGAGACACTTTATTGTACTAGGAGGGACCCAGTGGCAGTGCCGTCGACCAAAAGCGGGCACACCCACCTCTTCAGACAAACAGCACTCTCACGGGTGCTGTCGCCAAGTGTCGATACCACGGCCCCGTGTGGGGAGTTTGGCCATTTAGTGAGGTGTAAACATGTCGTATGCTGGACAATCAGGTGCAGAAAATTACGAGACTGGAAAAGGCATTCAGAATAGTCCACAGGCAAGACCTTTTCATAGGAAAGCTAGGTGTCAGCCAGGCAAGGTGGGGCAAAAGATTTCGAAATCCAGTTGTGGTTCATTTTAATGAAGGTTAGATCATCTACATTTTGGGTAGCCAGACGAGTCCTTTTTTCTGTTAGTATTGAACCTGCAGCACTGAATACTCTTTCTGATAGGATACTAGCTTCCGGGCAAGCAAGCTCCTGCAATGCATATTCTGCCAATTCTGGCCAGGTGTCTAATTTGGATGCCCAGTAATCAAATGGGAATGACGGTTGAGGGAGAACATCGATAAGGGATGAAAAATAGTTTGTAACCATACTGGACAAATGTTGTCTCCTGTCACTTTGAATTGATGCTGCAGTACCTGTCCTGTCTGCGGTCATAGCAAAATCACTCCACAACCTGGTCAGAAAACCCCTCTGGTCAACGCCACTTCTGATTTCTGCCCCTCTAACTCCTCTGGTCTGCTGGCCCCTGCAGCTCGTGTGAGAACGATCACGGGCGCTGTGTGCAGGGAATGCCAGAAGCAAACGGTCAACAAGAGTTGATTGTTTGGTTGCTAATATTAGTTCCAAGATCTCATGTGGCATTATATTTTGCAATTTGCCTTTATAGCGAGGATCAAGGAGGCAGGCCAACCAGTAATCGTCATCGTTCATCATTTTAGTTATGCGTGTGTCCCTTTTGAGGATACGTAAGGCATAATCCGCCATGTGGGCCAAAGTTCCAGTTCTCAAATCTGCGGTTGTGCTTGGTTGAGGGGCAGTTTCAGGCAAATCCACGTCACTTGTGTCCCTCCAAAAACCAGAACCCGGCCTTGCCGCGCCACCAATTTCCAGTGGCCCCGGAAAAGCTTCCTCATTAAAAATATAATCATCCCCATCATCCTCCTCGTCCTCCTCCTCCTCTTCGCCCGCTAACTCGTCCTGTACACTGCCCTGGACAGACAATGGCTGACTGTCATCAAGGCTTTCCTCTTCCTCAGCTGCAGACGCCTGATCCTTTATGTGCGTCAAACTTTGCATCAGCAGACGCATTAGGGGGATGCTCATGCTTATTATGACGTTGTCTGCACTAACCAGCCGTGTGCATTCCTCAAAACACTGAAGGACTTGACACATGTCTTGAATCTTCGACCACTGCACACCTGACAACTCCATGTCTGCCATCCTACTGCCTGCCCGTGTATGTGTATCCTCCCACAAAAACATAACAGCCTGCCTCTGTTCGCACAGTCTCTGAAGCATGTGCAGTGTTGAGTTCCACCTTGTTGCAACGTCTATGATTAGGTGATGCTGGGGAAGGTTCAAAGAACGCTGATAGGTCTGCATACGGCTGGAGTGTACGGGCGAACGGCGGATATGTGAGCAAAGTCCACGCACTTTGAGGAGCAGGTCGGATAACCCCGGATAACTTTTCAGGAAGCACTGCACCACCAGGTTTAAGGTGTGAGCCAGGCAAGGAATGTGTTTCAGTTGGGAAAGGGAGATGGCAGCCATGAAATTCCTTCCGTTATCACTCACTACCTTGCCTGCCTCAAGATCTACAGTGCCCAGCCACGACTGCGTTTCTTTCTGCAAGAACTCGGACAGAACTTCCGCGGTGTTTCTGTTGTCGCCCAAACACTTCATAGCCAATACAGCCTGCTGACGTTTGCCAGTAGCTGCCCCATAATGGGAGACCTGGTGTGCAACAGTGGCAGCTGCGGATGGAGTGGTTGTGCGACTGCGGTCTGTGGACGAGCTCTCGCTTCTGCAGGAGGACGAAGAGGAGGAGGAGGGGGTGCGAACGGCTACAGCCAACTGTTTCCTAGACCGTGGGCTAGGCAGAACTGTCCCAAACTTGTTGTCCCCTGTGGACCCTGCATCCACCACATTTACCCAGTGTGCCGTGATGGACACGTAACGTCCCTGGCCATGCCTACTGGTCCATGAATCTGTTGTCAGGTGCACCTTTGTGCTCACAGATTGCCTGAGTGCATGGACGATGCGCTCTTTAACATGCTGGTGGAGGGCTGGGATGGCTTTTCTGGAAAAAAAGTGTCGACTGGGTAGCTCATAGCGTGGTACAGCGTAGTCCATCCGGGCTTTGAAAGCTTCGCTTTCAACTAACCGGTAGGGCATCATCTCTAACGAGATTAATCTAGCTATGTGTGCGTTCAAACCCTGTGTACGCGGATGTGAGGCTAAGTACTTCCTTTTTCTAACCATAGTCTCATGTAGGGTGAGCTGGACTGGAGAGCTGGAGATCGTGGAACTAGCGGGGGTGCCGGTGGACATGGCAGACTGAGAGACGGTGGGAGATGGTATTGTTGCCGCCGGTGCCCTAGATGCAGTGTTTCCTACTACGAAACTGGTGATTCCCTGACCCTGACTGCTTTGGCCTGGCAAAGAAACCTGCACAGATACTGCAGGTGGTGCGGAAAATGGTGGCCCTACACTGCCGGAAGGGATGTTGCGTTGCTGACTAGCTTCATTGGCCGAGGGTGCTACAACCTTAAGGGATGTTTGGTAGTTAGTCCAGGCTTGCAAATGCATGGTGGTTAAATGTCTATGCATGCAACTTGTATTGAGACTTTTCAGATTCTGTCCTCTGCTTAAGGTAGTTGAACATTTTTGACAGATGACTTTGCGCTGATCAATTGGATGTTGTTTAAAAAAATGCCAGACTGCACTCTTTCTAGCATCGGATACCTTTTCAGGCATTGCAGACTGAGCTTTAACCGGATGGCCACGCTGTCCTCCAACAGGTTTTGGCTTTGCCACGCGTTTTGGGCAAGATACGGGCCCGGCAGATGGAACCTGTTGCGATGTTGATGCCTGCTGCGGCCCCTCCTCCACCGCTTCAGAACTGCTGCCGCCTGCACCCTGTTCCCCCAATGGCTGCCAATCGGGGTCAAGAACTGGGTCATCTACTACCTCTTCTTGTAGCTCGTGTGCAACTTCGTCTGTGTCACCGTGTCGGTCGGTGGTATAGCGTTCGTGATGGGGCAACATAGTCTCATCAGGGTCTGATTCTTGATCATTACCCTGCGAGGGCAATGTTGTGGTCTGAGTCAAAGGACCAGCATAGTAGTCTGGCTGTGGCTGTGCATCAGTGCACTCCATGTCAGATTCAACTTGTAATGGGCATGGACTGTTAACTGCTTCACTTTCTAAGCCAGGGACGGTATGTGTAAAGAGCTCCATGGAGTAACCCGTTGTGTCGCCTTCTGCATTCTTCTCTGTTGTTGTTTTTGCTGAAGAGGACAAGGAAGCGACTTGTCCCTGACTGTGAACATCCACTAACGACACGCTGCTTTGACATTTACCAGTTTCACGAGAGGAGGCAAAAGAGCTAGAGGCTGAGTCAGCAAGATAAGCCAAAACTTGCTCTTGCTGCTCCGGCTTTAAAAGCGGTTTTCCTACTCCCAGAAAAGGGAGCGTTCGAGGTCTTGTGTAGCCAGACGATGAACCTGGCTCCACAGCTCCAGACTTAGGTGCAATATTTTTTTTCCCACGACCAGCTGATGCTCCACCACTACCACTACCCTCATTACCAGCTGACAATGAACGCCCCCGGCCACGACCTCTTCCACCAGACTTCCTCATTGTTTTAAAAACGTAAACAAACTAACGGTATTTGTTGCTGTCACACAAATTACACGGTGAGCTATAACTTCAGTATGATTTAGCTACCCCTTTACAGGTGAGTGAGACCACAACGAAAATCAGGCACAATGTTACACACTCTGTTGTTGGTGGCAACAAATGAGAGAGATGCCACACACGCAGGACTGTCACTGAAGCACAAATGTAAATATTAATCTCCCACTGAATTGATTTTTTTTTTTTTCAGGGAGACTTTAGGAAAAAAAAATAATAGAATAAAATGATTTATTCAGGAAGAATTTAGAAACCAAATACAATAAAATGATTTTTTCAGGGAGAATTTTGGACACAAATAAAACAAAAAAAGGCTTTCTATGGCCCACTATCTGAGAGAGAGAGATGGCACGCTTAGGACTGGCACACAAGCCCAAAGGCCAATATTAATCTCCCACTGATTGATTTATTGATTTTTTCAGGTAGAATTTAGAACCCAAATAAAGCAAAAAAAAAAAATGGGTTTTCTATGGCCCACTGAGTGAGTGATGATGCACACAGGAGTCAGGAGTGGCACACAAGCCCAGAGGCCAATATTTATCTCCCACTGATTGATGTAGTGATTTTTTCAGGTAGATTTTGGAACCCAAATCAAGCTAAAAAAATAATAGGCTTTCTATGGCCCACAATTGGAGAGAGAGAGAGAGATGGCACACCCAGGAGTCAAGACTGGCACACAAGCAGAAAGGGCAATATTAATCTCCCACTGATTTGTTTTTGTTTTTTTTTTTCAGGGAGACTTTAGGAAAAAAAAAATAGAATAAAATGATTTTTTCAGGAAGAATTTAGAAACCAAATAAAATAAAATGATTTTTTCAGGGAGAATTTAGAAAACAAATAAAACAAAAAAAGGCTTTCTATGGCCCACTGAGTGAGAGATGACGCACACAGGAGTCAGGAGTGGCACACAAGCCCAGAGGCCAATATTTATCTCCCACTGATTGATGTAGTGATTTTTTCAGGTAGATTTTGGAACCCAAATCAAGCTAAAAAAATAATAGGCTTTCTATGGCCCACAATTGGAGAGAGAGAGAGAGATGGCACACCCAGGAGTCAAGACTGGCACACAAGCAGGAAGGGCAATATTAATCTCCCACTGATTTTTTTTTTTTTTTTTTCAGGGAGACTTTAGGAAAAAAAAATAATAGAATAAAATGATTTTTTCAGGAAGAATTTAGAAACCAAATAAAATAAAATGATTTTTTCAGGGAGAACTTAGAAAACACATAAAACAAAAAAAGGCTTTCTATGGCCCACTGAGTGAGAGATGACGCACACAGGAGTCAGGAGTGGCACACAAGCCCAGGGGCCAATATTTATCTCCCACTTTTTTTCTTTTTGTTCCAGGGAAAATTTATAAACCCAATAAAAAAATAATAAATAGGCTTTCTATGGCCCACTATCTGAGAGAGAGAGAGAGATGGCACGCTTAGGACTGGCACACAAGCCCAAAGGCCAATATTAATCTCCCTTTTTTTTTCAGGGAGAATTTATAAAACCAAAAAAAATAAATAAATAGGCTTTCTATGGCCCACTATTTGTGAGAGAGATGGCACGCTCAGGACTGGCACACAAGCCCAGAGGCCAATATTAATCTCCCACTTTTTTTTTTTTGTTCCAGGGAAAATTTATAAACCCAATAAAAAAAATAATAAATAGGCTTTCTATGGCCCACTATCTGAGAGAGAGAGATGGCACGCTTAGGACTGGCACACAAGCCCAAAGGCCAATATTAATCTCCCACTGATTGATTTATTGATTTTTTCAGGTAGAATTTAGAACCCAAATAAAGCAAAAAAAAAAAAAAGGGCTTTCTATGGCCCACTGAGTGAGTGATGATGCACACAGGAGTCAGGAGTGGCACACAAGCCCTGAGGCCAATATTTTTCTCCCACTGATTGATGTAGTGATTTTTTCAGGTAGATTTTAGAACCCAAATCAAGCAAAAAAATAAATAGGCTTTCTATGGCCCACTATTTGTGAGAGAGATGGCACGCTCAGGACTGGCACACAAGCCCAGAGGCCAATATTAATCTCCCACTTTTTTTTTTTTTGTTCCAGGGAAAATTTATATACCCAATAAAAAAAATAATAAATAGGCTTTCTATGGCCCACTATCTTAGAGAGAGAGATGGCACGCTTAGGACTGGCACACAAGCCCAAAGGCCAATATTAATCTCCCACTGATTGATTTATTGATTTTTTCAGGTAGAATTTAGAACCCAAATAAAGCAAAAAAAAAAAAAATGGGCTTTCTATGGCCCACTGAGTGAGTGATGATGCACACAGGAGTCAGGAGTGGCACACAAGCCCTGAGGCCAATATTTTTCTCCCACTGATTGATGTAGTGATTTTTTCAGGTAGATTTTAGAACCCAAATCAAGCAAAAAAATAAATAGGCTTTCTATGGCCCACTATTTGTGAGAGAGATGGCACGCTCAGGACTGGCACACAAGCCCAGAGGCCAATATTAATCTCCCACTTTTTTTTTTTTTGTTCCAGGGAAAATTTATAAACCCAATAAAAAAAAAAATAAATAGGCTTTCTATGGCCCACTATCTGAGAGAGAGAGATGGCACGCTTAGGACTGGCACACAAGCCCAAAGGCCAATATTAATCTCCCACTGATTGATTTATTGATTTTTTCAGGTTGAATTTAGAACCCAAATAAAGCAAAAAAAAAAAAGGGCTTTCTATGGCCCACTGAGTGAGTGATGATGCACACAGGAGTCAGGAGTGGCACACAAGCCCTGAGGCCAATATTTTTCTCCCACTGATTGATGTAGTGATTTTTTCAGGTAGATTTTAGAACCAAAATCAAGCAAAAAAATAAATAGGCTTTCTATGGCCCACTGACTGAGAGATGGCACACACAGGAGTCAAGAGTGGCACACAAGCCCTGAGGCCAATATTTTTCTCCCACTGATTGATGTAGTGATTTTTTCAGGTAGATTTTATAACCCAAATCAAGCAAAAAAATAAATAGGCTTTCTATGGCCCACTGAGTGAGAGATGGCACACACAGGGATGGCACTCTAGCAGAAATGTCAATCTTAATCTCCCACAAAAAAAAAAAAAAAAAAAAAAAAAACAGGGAGTGTCCTTCAATTACTATCTCCCTGCAGTAATCTCAGCCAGGTATGGCAGGCAGCAATAAGGAGTGGACTGATGCACAAATTAAATAAAAAGTGTGTACAAACAAAAAAGATAGCTGTGCAGAAAGGAAGGAACAAGAGGATTTGTGCTTTGAAAAAAGCAGTTGGTTTGCACAGCGGCGTACACACAGCAATGCAGCTATCAGGGAGCCTTCTAGGGCAGCCCAATGAGCTACAGCGCTGAGGGGAAAAAAAAAAAAATGTAGCTTCCACTGTCCCTGCACACCGAAGGTGGTGTTGGGCAGTGGAAATCGCTACAGCACAAGCGGTTTGGTGGTTAATGGACCCTGCCTAACGCTATCCCTGCTTCTGACGAAGCGGCAGCAACCTCTCCCTAAGCTCAGATCAGCAGCAGTAACATGGCGGTCGGCGGGAACGCCCCTTTATAGCCCCTGTGACGCCGCAGACAGCAAGCCAATCACTGCAATGCCCTTCTCTAAGATGGTGGGGACCAGGACCTATGTCATCACGCTGCCCACACTCTGCATTTACCTTCATTGGCTGAGAAATGGCGCTTTTCGCGTCATAGAAACGCGACTTTGGCGCGAAAGTCGCGTACCGCATGGCCGACCCCGCCCAGGGGTCGGATCGGGTTTCATGAAACCCGACTTTGCCAAAAGTCGGCGACTTTTGAAAATGAACGACCCGTTTCGCTCAACCCTAGTTGGGTGCCCGTCTCGCTGTCATGAGAGGTCTACTACTCGTGACTTCCATTGTTTGGGTATCTGCGCGGAGAATTGGCCAGTGTCTTGATAAAATATCACTGACCTGTTTCCAGCTGTTGTTAAAATCCGTAATAAACCTGGTCTGTGTTTCTCGGTTATGCTTCTTGGAGGATAAGAGTGCACTCTGATCTTGTGCCCTCGCTCTCTGGTAGGCTGTAGAAACAACACGTTTAGGGTAACCCCTCTTTGAAAAACGATCAGAGAGTTCACGAGCCTGAACTGAGAAATCGCGATCAAGGGTACAATTGCGTCTCACGCGTAGAAATTGTCCCGTAGATACACCCACCTTAGTATGCCACGGGTGAATGCTTGAAAACTCCAGAAGTGCATTTGTCGCTGTGGGTTTACGGAACAGATTTGTCGCCAGATGTTGCTCGTGTGGAAAAATCCTAAGATCCAGGAAGGTGGTGTCGCTGGTAGAAATGGAATAGGTAAGAAAAATATTATGGGGATTAGTATTCAGATGGTCAAAGAATAAGACACATTCCTCCCTGGTGCCCTTCCACAAGATGAAAATATCGTCTATATAGCGATACCAGGCGTGTACGTGGGCAGCGAAAGATGTTAAAGGATAAACAAATATTTCTTCCCACCAGCCTAGAAAGATGTTAGCATAGGCCGGTGCGCACTTCGCGCCCATCGCCACGCCTGATCGCTGTAAATAATAGACCCTATCAAACAGAAAAAAATTGTGGTGAAGAACAAATGTTAACAAATCCAGGAGGAATGTGTCATGTCCCCTGTCAGTAGACTGTTTTTTATTCAAAAAATATGCAACTGCCTCCGTCCCGTCCTTATGATCAATGTTCGAATAAAGTGTTTCCACATCACAAGTTACAAGCAAAAAATTAGAGGGAAGATCAATCTGGCCACATATTTTGATGAAGTGCGAGGAGTCTTGAATAAATGAGGGAAGAGACGAAGCAATTGGCTGAAGAAAAAAATCCAAATATCCACCCGCCCTCTCACACATGCTGCCGACACTTGAGACGATGGGTCTGCCTGGGGGTCTGGTACTGTCTTTATGAATTTTCGGCAACATATAAAATGTTGCCGTAACTGGATTGTCCACCCACAGATATTGCTTTTCCTGTGCAGAGATGATACCGTGCTGTAAAGCCCTACATAATAAACGTTGAAATTTGGAAAGAAAGACAGACAGAAGTCGGATCAGAGGGGAGCTGTTGGTAATATTGGGTATTGTTGAGTTGTCGTTTAGCCTCAGCTTCATAGTGATTTTTTGTCCTCGGCCGGAAGCGAGACAGACCCCGGACCAGACGGGGGGGCAAACATAAGAAACGTTAAAAAACGACCAACAAGACACAGGTGCCAAACACTACCCTTCCATTACAACTACTCCACCAGACGGAAGTAGACTTACTTGGCACCTGTCCTCAGAATATTTCGGAACCGGAGCATGATGTGACAACACTACAGGTAATAAATCTCTCTGAACATAATCTCACGTCTGTTGAGTTATCTGTGCTTCAGAAGGGTCTATCTTTTGTTCCCACACATCCAGTGGATAAATTCACCCTTATTAAAGACCTTTACCTGTTTTGCAGAAAATTGACATTCCAGGTCATGTACAGGAGACCCGACATCTTACAAACTATTCCGACGGATGAGCGCCAAACTTTTCAGGATTTACTGGAGCTTCTGGAGGAAAACGAATCATGTTCTAACAGAAGAAAATTTCCATACAAGAATAAATCTCTCAAGACACCCTCGTTCTCTCTGGTGCCGGCCATTAAAATATTTTTTGAAGTTGTTAAACGGGACATTATGGCTATCACTGCCCAGGTGAGTGGCCCTTCCAATTTGAGTAGAGATGAGACACGTGCTTTGTTTGCCCTGCAGAAGAATAGGGATTTTACTATCAAGGAAGCTGATAAGGGGGGTAACGTGGTACTATGGTCCACTTCATTATATGAAGCTGAGGCTAAACGTCAACTCAACAATACCCAATATTACCAACAGCTCCCCTCTGATCCGACTTCTGTCTTTCTTTCCAAATTTCAACGTTTATTATGTAGGGCTTTACAGCACGGTATCATCTCTGCACAGGAAAAGCAATATCTGTGGGTGGACAATCCAGTTACGGCAACATTTTATATGTTGCCTAAAATTCATAAAGACAGTACCAGACCCCCAGGCAGACCCATCGTCTCAAGTGTCGGCAGCATGTGTGAGAGGGCGGGTGGATATTTGGATTTTTTTCTTCAGCCAATTGCTTCGTCTCTTCCCTCATTTATTCAAGACTCCTCGCACTTCATCGAAATATGTGGCCAGATTGATCTTCCCTCTAATTTTTTGCTTGTAACTTGTGATGTGGAAACACTTTATTCGAACATTGATCATAAGGACGGGACGGAGGCAGTTGCATATTTTTTGAATAAAAAACAGTCTACTGACAGGGGACATGACACATTCCTCCTGGATTTGTTAACATTTGTTCTTCACCACAATTTTTTTCTGTTTGATAGGGTCTATTATTTACAGCGATCAGGCGTGGCGATGGGCGCGAAGTGCGCACCGGCCTATGCTAACATCTTTCTAGGCTGGTGGGAAGAAATATTTGTTTATCCTTTAACATCTTTCGCTGCCCACGTACACGCCTGGTATCGCTATATAGACGATATTTTCATCTTGTGGAAGGGCACCAGGGAGGAATGTGTCTTATTCTTTGACCATCTGAATACTAATCCCCATAATATTTTTCTTACCTATTCCATTTCTACCAGCGACACCACCTTCCTGGATCTTAGGATTTTTCCACACGAGCAACATCTGGCGACAAATCTGTTCCGTAAACCCACAGCGACAAATGCACTTCTGGAGTTTTCAAGCTTTCACCCGTGGCATACTAAGGTGGGTGTATCTACGGGACAATTTCTACGCGTGAGACGCAATTGTACCCTTGATCGCGATTTCTCAGTTCAGGCTCGTGAACTCTCTGATCGTTTTTCAAAGAGGGGTTACCCTAAACGTGTTGTTTCTACAGCCTACCAGAGAGCGAGGGCACAAGATCAGAGTGCACTCTTATCCTCCAAGAAGCATAACCGAGAAACACAGACCAGGTTTATTACGGATTTTAACAACAGCTGGAAACAGGTCAGTGATATTTTATCAAGACACTGGCCAATTCTCCGCGCAGATACCCAAAAGATGGAAGTCACGAGTAGTAGACCTCTCATGACAGCGAGACGGGCACCCAACTTGAGGGATTTTCTAACTAGGAGCCATTACCAAAGACCTACAATGAGATTGAATAGAGGCATCACACTTCGGGGATCATTTCCATGTGAAGACTGCACTGTGTGTCCTCACATGGTTCCGACTCGCGATGCCTTTACCCACCCGACCCTCTCCAAAAGTTTTCCTCTAAAATCATATATCAACTGTAAATCCAGGGATGTAGTTTATGCACTCATTTGTCCCTGTAAGATGGTGTATGTCGGCCAAACTACCCAAGAGCTGAGGAAGCGAGCTCAGAAGCACATCTCCACCGTGCATCTTGCGGCCTCAGATTTGAGGAAAGGAAAGGTCCTTGTGCCGGTGGCCGAACATTTTTTGGCCAAACATGGTGGTTCTTCCACCCATTTAAAAGTAGTGGGTCTACAAAAACTGACCCATAACGAGAGAGGGGGAGATAAACGCAAATTTCTTCTACAACTAGAATCCCGTTGGATCTTTTTATTGCACTCAGTGACTCCCTTCGGTTTGAATGAGGAGCTACTGTTTACCGTTTTTTTAGGTTAATATGTTGATTTATTGATATTTACATCTCTCCTCCACTTTTTAGTTGCCTGCCATTATGTGATCTCCCCGTTTTTGGATGGTGGTGGACTTTTCAGCAGGATGGAGGGCTCATCCTGTACATGACCTGTGGATGTTAAGGATCGACATCGCGATATGTCTTGCTCACGTCGGCGGACTTTCTTGGATGCCTGAATCCTCTTACATTAGATGGACAACCTATTCCAAATATGATCTGTTGATCATTGATGTCTGTATCGAATAAACGGATTAACCAGCCATCTTCCTTTTCTTCGGTGTGCACTTCGATGACTTACAACTTCGGACTAGTATGGAGGGGACTAATATATGACGGCTAGTGCTTGGTGTGATATAATTTAATATCATATTGGATATCGGAGACCCTCGTTTCAACATATAGCATCAGTGCTCCTTTGGACCTTTTACATCTATTAGGAGCGGGATCTATAGTTCAAATTTGCTCTATTCAGAATGGGACTTGCTGTTACAGCTTCTTTTGAGATCCATATATATGGATCTTTATTATTCAACTACTTTCCAGTAGAACTATGAGCAGTGCCCTTTGGTCTTCTATGCCTTGTTGTAATATGGTATGTCTTTTGATATTCTGCTATTTTTGCCTTTAAATTATCATTGTATGTTTATTATTATTATTATATTATATGTACTTCCTTCACATTTGTTTGGCATTATATATATGCATTAATTATATATTTTCTCCTACACAGGTCCTCTTGGGTTGTGCTATGGTGGGCTTTATTTAGATCTGCGCCGGTCTGTTCGGCTTCTGCCTCTTATGTGTGCCGATCATTCACCGCTTCCCCTCTTCCATCTATGGGTTTCACTCTCTGCTTGGCGCTTGCGCAGTGCGGCTCAATCGTTGAGCCGCGTCTGCGCACACGCTCCTCTCCATGGAGATTCCCTTATTCTGTCCTGCCTCCTTCCTCCCGTGGCCGGCGGCTCATTTCCGGTCTACTCCTCCTGCGTCCAGGTAACACACCGGTGTTTATTCCTGCTAATTATGTACCCTATATATACGTAAGTATTGCACCATATGACCACTTCCCCTGACGAAGCCGCTGCGGCGGCGATACGCGTGGGGTCTTGTCCTCACACCCCCTCCTCGTTTACCGGCTTTGTGGCACATGTGGATTTTTGAAGCCACTCACTGCTCAGCAGCCTTCTGTTTTCAGCTATACTACCTTATACGCAGCTGAGTATCTTCCAGCATGATGCTGTTTGCTCCTTTATTCTCTCTGTGGGAGCCTTATTTCTTTACTTAGGTTGCTTTTCCTACATGCGCCACATACAGTGGATATTTTTGCATCTTTAGACCATTTTTTGGTCCACTTAGATCATTTATTTCTCAATTGGGTATACAGTGTCTATATGTATCTAGGTTTCTTGCCTTGGTTTATTGATATGACCCATATGACCATTTAACCCACTGTTTTGCATTCATTTATATGTCTGGCTATGTATGTTACTCCATTTATATATACGTGTATTTCTATAGATATTTCATCGAGTTATGGGGGCGTGTTGTACACACTTGTTGTGATTTTTAAGTGTTTTTATATTCATGTTATGGTGTTTAATAAACGTGTTAATCATTTTTCTATATTTGGGATTGTGCGAGCCTGCTTTTAGTCCATTCTTTTTTGTCTTTTCTTTGGTCTTATTAATTAAATATATGTACAGTAAGCTGCACACACACTGTACTAATTGTATATGTCCCTGACATCTGTATAACTATCTATCGTATATACTCGAGTATAAGCTGACCCAACTATAAGTCGAGTCACCTAATTTTGCCACAAAAAATACTGGGAAAACGTATTGACTCGAGTATAAGCTTAGGGTGGGAAATGCAGCAGCTACTGATAAATTTCAAAAATTAGAATAGATATCAATCAGTAGGATAAATGTTTTTGAATATCCATATTGAATCAGGAGCCCTATAAGATGCTCCATACAAAATGCGCTCCATATAATGCTCCATAAAGTTCATGATGAGCCCCATAATATGCTCCATAAAGTTCATGATGGGCCCCATAAGATGCTCCATAAAGGTTAATGATGACCCCATAAGATGCTCTATAGAAAAATATGCCCCATATAATGCTGCACAAAGGCTAATGATGGCCCCATAAGATGCTCCATATTAAAATATGCCCCATATAATGCTCCATAAAGGTTAATGATGGCCCCATAAGATGCTCCATATTAATATATGCCCCATATAATGCTGCACAAAGGATAATAATGGCCCCATAAGATGCTCCATAAAGGTTAATGATGACCCCATAAGATGCTCTATAGAAAAATATGCCCCATATAATGCTGCACAAAGGATAATAATGGCCCCATAACATGCTCCATAAAGGTTAATGATGACCCCATAAGATGCTCTATAGAAAAATATGCCCCATATAATGCTGCACAAAGGATAATGATGATCCATAAGATGCTCCATGCAAAGATAGGCCCCATAAAATGCTGCACAAAGGTTAATAATGGCCCCATAAGATGCTCCATACAAAAATATGCCCCATATAATGCTGCATAAAGGTTAATGATGGCCCCATAAGATGCTCCATGTTTATATATGCCCCATTTAAGGCTGCTGCTGCGATTAAAGAAAAAAAAATAACATTATCACCTCTCGTCGCTGACCGTTGCTCCTCAGCGTCGCTGGCTCTCTGCAGTGACTGTTCAGGCAGAGGTTGCGCCAAAACCACATCATTGCGCCCTCTGACCTGAACGTCATAGCCAGAGGACCCGGAAGACACAGCTCGGCCGTGTAAAGGAGACAGGTGAATATCGCATGCCTCACCCTCCCCAGTCCTATTCACCCTCTAGGTGCTGCATATCAGTCCCTGGATCTTGGGCGCTGGAATTTCGCTTCCTTACTATGCTGGGCGGTCAGTGACACTACTAATTAAAGTAATGAAGATACCTATGGGAGTGGAGACACATGCATATTCATTACTTTAATGAGTGGTACCACGTGACCGCTCAGCACAGGAAGGAAGACAGGAAGGGAGTCGCCGGTGCCCGACATTCAGGGACTGATATGCAGCGATGACACCAGGAGGGTGAGTATGATGTCTTCTGCTCCCCCACCCCTCCTCCCTTGCCAGCAATGATTCATATATAAGCCGGGAGGGGCATTTTCAGCACAAAAAATGTGCTGAAAATATAGGCTTATACACGAGTATATATGGTATTCTATGTGTATTTACTGTATGTAATCTCTTCTATCCTGTTGTGATCTTGTGAGCCACTATGCGGCTGCTGAGTTGCCAGCTTTTCTCCTATCTGTGTATCTATGTAATATATATATACAAATTTACAGTTGCTCTCAAAAGTTTACACACCCCAGCAAAATTTTTGCTTCCTTCTCTTTTTTTCAGACAATATGAATGCTAAAACTAAAACTTTTTCTTCACTCATTGTTAGTGATTGGATGAAGCCAATTATTGTTAGACTGCTGTGTTTTCTCTTTTTAAATCATAATGACAACCCAAAACATCCAAATGACCCTGATCAAAAGTTTACATACGCCATTTCTTAATACCGTGTATTGCCACATCTAACATCAGTGAAGTATTTTGTGGTAGTTATGGATGAGGTTCTTTATTTTCTCAAATGGAAAAGCTGTCCACTCTTCTTGGCAAATAAGCCCCCAGTTCCTTTAAATTCCTGGGTTGTCTAGCATGAATTGCGCCCTTGAGATCTACCCAAAGTGGCTCAATGATATTCAGGTCAGGAGACTGAGATGGCCACTCCAGAACCTTCACTTTGTTCTGCTGTAGCCAATGACAGGTCGACTTGGCCTTGTGTTTTGGATCATTGTCCTGTTGGAAAGTCCAAGTACGTCCCATGCACAGCTTTCAGGCTGATGAGTGCAAATTTGCCTCCAGTATTTGCTGATAACTTGCTGCATTCATCTTTCCTTCAACTTTGATCAAGTTTCCACTGCCTTTGTAGCTCACACATCCCCAAAACATCAGAGATCCTCCTCCGTGCTTGTTCCTTTCATCGTAGGCCTTGTTGACCTCTTGTCAAATGTAGCGTTTATGGTTGTGGCCAAAAAGTTCAATTTTGGTTTCATCTCTCCCAATTACCTTGTTCCAGAAGTTTTGAGGCTTGTCTCTGTGCTGTTTTGAATATTGCAGGTTAGATAATTTGTGGCATTTGCACAGTAATGCCGTTCTTCTGGCAACTCGACCATGCAGCCCATTCTTCTTCAAGTGCCTCCTTATTGTGCATCTTGAAACAGCCACACTGCCAGTTTTCAGAGAGTCTTGTATTTCAGCTGATGTTATTTGTGGATTTTCTTTACATCCCGAACAATTTTCCTGACAGCTGTGGATGACATTTTTGTTGGTCTTCCTGTCCGTGGATTTGTTTTTACAGTGCCCGTGATTTTCCATTTGTTAATCACAGTTTGAACACTGCTGACTGGCATTATCAATTCCTTGGATATCTTTTTGTATCCCTTTCCTGTTTTATACAGTTCAACTACCTTTTCCTGTAGATCTGTTAACAATTCTTTTGCTTTCTCCATGACTCACAATCCAGAAACATCAGTGGCTGGATGAAAGATGCAAGAGTCTGTCTGGATCCCAGAAACTCATTCAACTGTTATGCACACAGTGATTACAAGAAAAGTGGTCACAAGTGAGGGTTTTACTTTTAGTAGCCATTCAAACCCATTTGTGTCAACTTCTGTGCATGTTATCAGGCCAAAACCACCAGGGTATGTGAACTTTTGATCAGGGTCATTTGAAAATTTTGGGTTGTCATTATGATTTCAAAAGAAAAAACACAGCAGTTTGTCAATAAATGGCTTCACCCAATCACTAACTACGAGGGCAGAAAAAGTTTGTGTTATCTTCCATAATCTTTGAAAAAAGGCCAAGAAAGCAAAAATTCTGCTGGAGTATGTAAACTTTTGAGAACAACTGTATATGTGTGTTTCACTGACATCTATATATCTATCTATTCTATTTGTATTTACTGTATGTAATCCATCTCTTCTATTCTGTCAGCTCCTGTTGTTATTTTACAGTACACGGCAGATGAATTGCTGGCTTTCCTTCTATCTATCTATGTAATATACAGCTCTGGCAAAAATTATGAGAGCACTGCAAAATTTTCAATTTGTCTTATTTTTCTCTTTTTAGGTATGTTTTTGAGTAAAATGTAAATTATTCTTTTATTCTATAAACTACTATAAACATGTCTCCAAAGTTCCAAGCAATACATTTTGTATTTACGGTACTTTCTGAAAATGAGAAATGGTCAAAATAACAAAAAAATGAATGCTTGCAGACCTCAAATAATGCAAAAAAAAAAAAAAAAAAACAAGTTCATGATAATTTAGAAACAACAATACTAATATTTTAACTGTTAGGAGTCGAGTTTCCTCTGCTGCACAGGGGGAATCTCGATTCGTCTCCGCTGCGGTCTCCCATTCTCCTCCAGCCGCAGTGGAGCCTGCTCAGCAGGGACATCAATCCCAGCGTCTCGCTCAGTCTGACTCTGTGAGAAGAGTTACTGCTGCTTCTCCAGCTTCTGCCTTTAAAGCCAATACTGGTCAGCAGCGAGTGGACTTCTCTGGGACTAAGTCCTTGTCTGCGCACACTGAGCATGCCCAGGGCAAGATCTCCCGTTGGAGATCGAGGGTCATGTGCTCAGACTCTGCAGCGCATTCTATTGGTCCTCTTGGCAGGTCTTGGAAGGGCAAAGTTTCTGTGGCCGCTTCCTGTCCTGCAGCTATATAAACTGCGCATGACCGCACGGCCATGCGCTAGTGTACAACTTTATACGTGTGTTTGTTGTGAGTGCAAGTCGTCCTTTAAATACCCCTACCCTACTGTATGATTGTTCGCGTATGGTGTATGGCTGCTATCTAGCGCCCGACTTAACACTCAACGTGTCACACACGTGTCAGCGTCCTCTGCTGTGACCGCCAGTGCGGCGCCACGCGCCTGTGTGCGCTTCCTGACCCATGTCTGGGTACTTAGTGGTGCCTGCCAGCACGGCACAGTTTGCACTTCGGTGCCTCTATTGTATATACTTTTCACACCCAGTTGTGGTGTAGTGCCAGCAAGGGTCTAATCGGACTACTATCCCTGTTGGGGTCTAGTTCGCTGACCACTTGCTCGCGCTCTATGTGCGGTACCGCGATCCTGTGACGCAACAGGATCGCTTTCTTCACGCTGGGTGAGGTTTAACCCACGCGTGTATACTTATGAGTACCGCCATATCGTCTGTCATGTCCTAGCAGCAGGTTTCACCTGCACGGTGGACCCCGGACTGCGAACGCATCCATTACATCTCTCTTGGTGCGTTCCGCCAGTCCTAACATTACACTAGCGCCAGGGTCTGGCTAGTGATGACAGACATACAGCAATCTCTGCGGCATATCCAGCAGCTGGAGGGTAGGTTGGCGGCTCTCAAGAGCGCGACCTCAGCTGTGGATGTTACTGCAGTAGCTGTACAGGCTGCCAGCGTGGCTGCAGCTACTATGTCCATTGCCACCCCTGTTCCGACATTATCTCACCTCCCGCTGCCAGAAAAATTTTCTGGTGATAGCAAGTTTTGTAGGGGATTTGTGAGTCAGTGCTCTATTCATCTCGAGCTCCTGGCTACACGTTTTCCCACAGAGCGGGCTAAGGTGGGATTTATTTTGTCTCTATTGTCGGACAGGGCGTTGGAATGGGCTACGCCGCTGTGGGAGCGTGGCGATCATGTGGTGCAGAGTGCTCCGCTGTTTCTGAGCGCTCTGAAACAGGTCTTTTTAGGACCTCAAGTCACCCATGATACTGCGCTCCAATTGCTGGCATTAACTCAGGGTGAGTCCTTGGTCAGTCATTTTGCCGTCCAATTCCGCACCTTAGCATCTGAGCTGGATTGGTCGGATAAAGCTCTTATCCCCATATTTTGGAGGGGCTTGGCTGACCACGTAAAGGACGCTCTGGCCACTAGGGAGATTCCTGCCACACTGGAGGAGTTAATAACTGTCTCCACTCGAATTGACCTCCGTTTTAACGAGCGGAGGTTAGAGCGAGCCCAGTGTAGGCAGAGGTTTCGGCTGGCTCCTACTTTTGCCAAACCTCTTGAATTTCCAGTCCTGGTTCCTGAGTCACATGAGGCCAGGGAGGTGTCACAAGCAGGATCTAAGTCCCGGACCGCTTGTGCACTCAGGGTCTGTCATGTTTGCCAGCAGTCAGGACATCTAGCCACCAGATGTCCTCAGCGGTCGAGGAAACGTCAGCGTCCAGTGGTAGTTGGTGGAGGTACACTAGACACGGCGACGTTTGCCTCTAAGTTGTCCTTTAAGGGGACAATTACTATTGGCTCATTTTCCCACTCGGTAGAGCTCTGCGTGGATTCTGGGGCGGAGGGCAACTTTATGTCTTCTGCCTTCGCCCAACGTCACGCAATACCCTTGGTTATGCTTGCTCAACCAGTAACGGTGCGAGTGGTGAATGGGTCGACATTGCCCTCACAGATAACACACCAGACCATCCCTTTTACTCTGTCCATGTCGCCATCTCATCAGGAGATAATTTCTCTGCTCGTCATTCCGGAAGGAATTGATGAGATCCTGTTGGGAATACCTTGGCTACGGTACCACTCTCCTCATATCGAGTGGTCCTCAGGCAGAATTCTGGGTTGGGGTGAATCTTGTGGGGGTAGGTGTCAGAGGGAGTGCGTTCAGGTTGCTACTACTGAGGTATCCGCAGATCTATCCTCTCTTCCCATGCAGTATTGGTCATATGCAGACGTATTCTCCAAAAAGGCGGCGGAGACCCTTCCGCCCCATCGCCCCTATGACTGTCCTATTGACCTCTTGCCTGGTGCTGAGCCTCCCCGGGGTCGAGTCTATCCGCTATCTCTCCCGGAGACGGAGGCAATGTCACAGTACATACAGGAAAATCTGGCAAGAGGGTTCATCAGGAAGTCAGTGTCACCTGCTGGGGCAGGATTCTTCTTCGTGCATAAGAGGAGTGGGGAATTGCGTCCATGCATAGACTACAGGGGTCTTAACGCCATCACCGTTAAGAATAAATACCCTTTGCCTTTGATATCTGAACTGTTCGATAGGCTTCGGGGAGCAAGGGTATTTACTAAATTAGATCTGCGGGGTGCTTACAACCTGATTCGCATCCGTGAGGGGGACGTGTGGAAGACGGCTTTTAACACCAGGGATGGGCACTAGGGTTGAGCGAAACGGGTCGTTCATTTTCAAAAGTCGCCGACTTTTGGCAAAGTCGGGTTTCATGAAACCCGATCCGACCCCTGTGCAGGGTCGGCCATGCGGTACGCGACTTTCGCGCCAAAGTCGCGTTTCAATGACGCGAAAAGCGCCATTTCTCAGCCAATGAAGGTAAACGCAGAGTGTGGGCAGCGTGATGACATAGGTCCTGGTCCCCACCATCTTAGAGAAGGGCATTGCAGTGATTGGCTTGCTGTCTGCGGCGTCACAGGGGCTATAAAGGGGCGTTCCCGCCGACCGCCATGTTACTGCTGCTGATCTGAGCTTAGGGAGAGGTTGCTGCCGCTTCGTCAGAAGCAGGGATAGCGTTAGGCAGGGTCCATTAACCACCAAACCGCTTGTGCTGTAGCGATTTCCACTGCCCAACACCACCTTCGGTGTGCAGGGACAGTGGAAGCTACATTTTTTTTTTCCCCCTCAGCGCTGTAGCTCATTGGGCTGCCCTAGAAGGCTCCCTGATAGCTGCATTGCTGTGTGTACGCCGCTGTGCAAACCAACTGCTTTTTTCAAAGCACAAATCCTCTTGTTCCTTCCTTTCTGCACAGCTATCTTTTTGGTTTGTAAACACTTTTTATTTAATTTGTGCATCAGTCCACTCCTTATTGCTGCCTGCCATACCTGGCTGAGATTACTGCAGGGAGATAGTAATTGAAGGACACTCCCTGTTTTTTTTTTTTTTTTTTGTGGGAGATTAAGATTGACATTTCTGCTAGAGTGCCATCCCTGTCTGTGTCATCTCTCACTCAGTGGGCCATAGAAAGCCTATTTATTTTTTTGCTTGATTTGGGTTATAAAATCTACCTGAAAAAATCACTACATCAATCAGTGGGAGAAAAATATTGGCCTCAGGGCTTGTGTGCCACTCTTGACTCCTGTGTGCATCATCACTCACTCAGTGGGCCATAGAAAGCCTATTTATTTTTTTGCTTGATTTTGGTTCTAAAATCTACCTGAAAAAATCACTACATCAATCAGTGGGAGAAAAATATTGGCCTCAGGGCTTGTGTGCCACTCCTGACTCCTGTGTGCATCATCACACACTCAGTGGGCCATAGAAAGCCCATTTTTTTTTTTTTTTTGCTTTATTTGGGTTCTAAATTCTACCTGAAAAAATCAATAAATCAATCAGTGGGAGATTAATATTGGCCTTTGGGCTTGTGTGCCAGTCCTAATCGTGCCATCTCTCTCTCTCAGATAGTGGGCCATAGAAAGCCTATTTATTTTTTTTTTTTTTTAATGGGTTTATAAATTTTCCCTGGAAAAAAAAAAAAAAGTGGGAGATTAATATTGGCCTCTGGGCTTGTGTGCCAGTCCTGAGCGTGCCATCTCTCTCACAAATAGTGGGCCATAGAAAGCCTATTTATTTATTTTTTTTTGGTTTTATAAATTCTCCCTTAAAAAAAAAGGGAGATTAATATTGGCCTTTGGGCTTGTGTGCCAGTCCTAAGCGTGCCATCTCTCTCTCTCATATAGTGGGCCATAGAAAGCCTATTTATTTTTTTTTTTTTTAATGGGTTTATAAATTTTCCCTGGAAAAAAAAAAAAAGTGGGAGATTAATATTGGCCTCTGGGCTTGTGTGCCAGTCCTTAGCGTGCCATCTCTCTCACAAATAGTGGGCCATAGAAAGCCTATTTATTTATTTTTTTTTGGTTTTATAAATTCTCCCTTAAAAAAAAAGGGAGATTAATATTGGCCTTTGGGCTTGTGTGCCAGTCCTAAGCGTGCCATCTCTCTCTCTCAGATAGTGGGCCATAGAAAGCCTATTTATTATTTTTTTTTTAATGGGTTTATAAATTTTCCCTGGAAAAAAAAAAAAAAAGTGGGAGATTAATATTGGCCTCTGGGCTTGTGTGCCAGTCCTGAGCGTGCCATCTCTCTCACAAATAGTGGGCCATAGAAAGCCTATTTATTTATTTTTTTTTGGTTTTATAAATTCTCCCTTAAAAAAAAAGGGAGATTAATATTGGCCTTTGGGCTTGTGTGCCAGTCCTAAGCGTGCCATCTCTCTCTGTCTCTCAGATAGTGGGCCATAGAAAGCCTATTTATTATTTTTTTTATTGGGTTTATAAATTTTCCCTGGAACAAAAAAAAAAAAGTGGGAGATAAATATTGGCCTCTGGGCTTGTGTGCCACTCCTGACTCCTGTGTGCGTCATCTCTCACTCAGTGGGCCATAGAAAGCCTTTTTTTGTTTTATTTGTTTTCTAAATTCTCCCTGAAAAAATCATTTTATTTTCTTTGGTTTCTAAATTCTTCCTGAAAAAATCATTTTATTCTATTTTTTTTTTTCCTAAAGTCTCCCTGAAAAAAAAAAAAAAAAAAACAAATCAGTGGGAGATTAATATTGCCCTTTCTGCTTGTGTGCCAGTCTTGACTCCTGGGTGTGCCATCTCTCTCTCTCTCTCTCCAATTGTGGGCCATAGAAAGCCTATTATTTTTTTAGCTTGATTTGGGTTCCAAAATCTACCTGAAAAAATCACTACATCAATCAGTGGGAGATAAATATTGGCCTCTGGGCTTGTGTGCCACTCCTGACTCCTGTGTGCATCATCACTCACTCAGTGGGCCATAGAAAGCCCATTTTTTTTTTTTGCTTTATTTGGGTTCTAAATTCTACCTGAAAAAATCAATAAATCAATCAGTGGGAGATTAATATTGGCCTTTGGGCTTGTGTGCCAGTCCTAAGCGTGCCATCTCTCTCTGTCTCTCAGATAGTGGGCCATAGAAAGCCTATTTATTATTTTTTTTATTGGGTTTATAAATTTTCCCTGGAACAAAAAAAAAAAAGTGGGAGATAAATATTGGCCTCTGGGCTTGTGTGCCACTCCTGACTCCTGTGTGCGTCATCTCTCACTCAGTGGGCCATAGAAAGCCTTTTTTTGTTTTATTTCTTTTCTAAATTCTCCCTGAAAAAATCATTTTATTTTCTTTGGTTTCTAAATTCTTCCTCAAAAAATCATTTTATTCTATTTTTTTTTTCCTAAAGTCTCCCTGAAAAAAAAAGAAAAAAAAAACAAATCAGTGGGAGATTAATATTGCCCTTTCTGCTTGTGTGCCAGTCTTGACTCCTGGGTGTGCCATCTCTCTCTCTCTCCAATTGTGGGCCATAGAAAGCCTATTATTTTTTTTAGCTTGATTTGGGTTCCAAAATCTACCTGAAAAAATCACTACATCAATCAGTGGGAGATAAATATTGGCCTCTGGGCTTGTGTGCCACTCCTGACTCCTGTGTGCGTCATCTCTCACTCAGTGGGCCATAGAAAGCCTTTTTTTGTTTTATTTGTTTTCTAAATTCTCCCTGAAAAAATCATTTTATTTTATTTGGTTTCTAAATTCTTCCTCAAAAAATCATTTTATTCTATTTTTTTTTTCCTAAAGTCTCCCTGAAAAAAAAAAAAAAAAAAACAAATCAGTGGGAGATTAATATTGCCCTTTCTGCTTGTGTGCCAGTCTTGACTCCTGGGTGTGCCATCTCTCTCTCTCTCTCCAATTGTGGGCCATAGAAAGCCTATTATTTTTTTTAGCTTGATTTGGGTTCCAAAATCTACCTGAAAAAATCACTACATCAATCAGTGGGAGATAAATATTGGCCTCTGGGCTTGTGTGCCACTCCTGACTCCTGTGTGCGTCATCTCTCACTCAGTGGGCCATAGAAAGCCTTTTTTTGTTTTATTTGTGTCCAAAATTCTCCCTGAAAAAATCATTTTATTTTATTTGGTTTCTAAATTCTTCCTGAAAAAATCATTTTATTCTATTATTTTTTTTTCCTAAAGTCTCCCTTAAAAAAAAAAAAAAAATCAAATCAGTGGGAGATTAATATTTACATTTGTGCTTCAGTGACAGTCCTGCGTGTGTGGCATCTCTCTCATTTGTTGCCACCAACAACAGAGTGTGTAACATTGTGCCTGATTTTCGTTGTGGCCTCACTCACCTGTAAAGGGGTAGCTAAATCATACTGAAGTTATAGCTCACCGTGTAATTTGTGTGACAGCAACAAATACCGTTAGTTTGTTTACGTTTTTAAAACAATGAGGAAGTATGGTGGAAGAGGTCGTGCCCGGGGGCGTTCATTGTCAGCTGGTAATGAGGGTAGTGGTAGTGGTGGAGCATCAGCTGGTCGTGGGAAAAAAAATATTGCACCTAAGTCTGGAGCTGTGGAGCCAGGTTCGTCGTCTGGCTACACAAGGCCTCGAACGCTCCCTTTTCTGGGAGTAGGAAAACCGCTTTTAAAGCCGGAGCAGCAAGAGCAAGTTTTGGCTTATTTTGCTGACTCAGCCTCTAGCTCTTTTGCCTCCTCTCGTGAAACTGGTAAATGTCAAAGCAGCGCGTCGTTAGTGGATGTTCACGGTCAGGGACAAGTCGCTTCCTTGTCCTCTTCAGCAAAAACAACAACAGAGAAGAATGCAGCAGGCGACACAACGGGTTACTCCATGGAGCTCTTTACACATACCGTCCCTGGCTTAGAAAGTGAAGCAGTTAACAGTCCATGCCCATTACAAGTTGAATCTGACATGGAGTGCACTGATGCACAGCCACAGCCAGACTACTATGCTGGTCCTTTGACTCAGACCACAACATTGCCCTCGCAGGGTAATGATCAAGAATCAGACCCTGATGAGACTATGTTGCCCCATCACGAACGCTATACCACCGACCGACACGGTGACACAGACGAAGTTGCACACGAGCTACAAGAAGAGGTAATAGATGACCCAGTTCTTGACCCCGATTGGCAGCCATTGGGGGAACAGGGTGCAGGCGGCAGCAGTTCTGAAGCGGAGGAGGAGGGGCCGCAGCAGGCATCAACATCGCAACAGGTTCCATCTGCCGGGCCCGTATCTTGCCCAAAACGCGTGGCAAAGCCAAAACCTGTTGGAGGACAGCGTGGCCATCCGGTTAAAGCTCAGTTTGCAATGCCTGAAAAGGTATCCGATGCTAGAAAGAGTGCAGTCTGGCATTTTTTTAAACAACATCCAATTGATCAGCGCAAAGTCATCTGTCAAAAATGTTCAACTACCTTAAGCAGAGGACAGAATCTGAAAAGTCTCAATACAAGTTGCATGCATAGACATTTAACCACCATGCATGTGCAAGCCTGGACTAACTACCAAACGTCCCTTAAGGTTGTAGCACCCTCGGCCAATGAAGCTAGTCAGCAACGCAACATCCCTTCCGGCAGTGTAGGGCCACCATTTTCCGCACCACCTGCAGTATCTGTGCAGGTTTCTTTGCCAGGCCAAAGCAGTCAGGGTCAGGGAATCACCAGTTTCGTAGTAGGAAACACTGCATCTAGGGCACCGGTGGCAACAATACCATCTCCCACCGTCTCTCAGTCTGCCATGTCCACCGGCACCCCCGCTAGTTCCACGATCTCCAGCTCTCCAGTCCAGCTCACCCTACATGAGACTATGGTTAGAAAAAGGAAGTACTTAGCCTCGCATCCGCGTACACAGGGTTTGAACGCACACATAGCTAGACTAATCTCGTTAGAGATGATGCCCTACCGGTTAGTTGAAAGCAAAGCTTTCAAAGCCCTGATGGACTACGCTGTACCACGCTACGAGCTACCCAGTCGACACTTTTTTTCCAGAAAAGCCATCCCAGCCCTCCACCAGCATGTTAAAGAGCGCATCGTCCATGCACTCAGGCAATCTGTGAGCACAAAGGTGCACCTGACAACAGATGCATGGACCAGTAGGCATGGCCAGGGACGTTACGTGTCCATCACGGCACACTGGGTAAATGTGGTGGATGCAGGGTCCACAGGGGACAGCAAGTTTGGGACAGTTCTGCCTAGCCCACGGTCTAGGAAACAATTGGCTGTAGCCGTTCGCACCCCCTCCTCCTCCTCTTCGTCCTCCTGCAGAAGCGAGAGCTCGTCCACAGACCGCAGTCGCACAACCACTCCATCCGCAGCTGCCACTGTTGCACACCAGGTCTCCCATTATGGGGCAGCTACTGGCAAACGTCAGCAGGCTGTATTGGCTATGAAGTGTTTGGGCGACAACAGACACACCGCGGAAGTTCTGTCCGAGTTCTTGCAGAAAGAAACGCAGTCGTGGCTGGGCACTGTAGATCTTGAGGCAGGCAAGGTAGTGAGTGATAACGGAAGGAATTTCATGGCTGCCATCTCCCTTTCCCAACTGAAACACATTCCTTGCCTGGCTCACACCTTAAACCTGGTGGTGCAGTGCTTCCTGAAAAGTTATCCGGGGTTATCCGACCTGCTCCTCAAAGTGCGTGGACTTTGCTCACATATCCGCCGTTCGCCCGTACACTCCAGCCGTATGCAGACCTATCAGCGTTCTTTGAACCTTCCCCAGCATCGCCTAATCATAGACGTTGCAACAAGGTGGAACTCAACACTGCACATGCTTCAGAGACTGTGTGAACAGAGGCGGGCTGTTATGTTTTTGTGGGAGGATACACATACACGGGCAGGCAGTAGGATGGCAGACATGGAGTTGTCAGGTGTGCAGTGGTCGAAGATTCAAGACATGTGCCAAGTCCTTCAGTGTTTTGAGGAATGCACACGGCTGGTTAGTGCAGACAACGCCATAATAAGCATGAGCATCCCCCTAATGCGTCTGCTGATGCAAAGTTTGACGCACATAAAGGATCATGCGTCTGCAGCTGAGGAAGAGGAAAGCCTTGATGACAGTCAGCCATTGTCTGGCCAGGGCAGTGTACAGGACGAGGTAGCGGGCGAAGAGGAGGAGGAGGACGAGGAGGATGATGGGGATGATTATATTTTTAATGAGGAAGCTTTTCCGGGGCCACTGGAAATTGGTGGCGCGGCAAGGCCGGGTTCTGGTTTTTGGAGGGACCCAAGTGACGTGGATTTGCCTGAGACTGCCCCTCAACCAAGCACAACCGCAGATTTGAGAACTGGAACTTTGGCCCACATGGCGGATTATGCCTTACGTATCCTCAAAAGGGACACACGCATAACTAAAATGATGAATGATGACAATTACTGGTTGGCCTGCCTCCTTGATCCTCGCTATAAAGGCAAATTGCAAAATATAATGCCACATGAGAACTTGGAACTAATATTAGCAACCAAACAATCAACTCTTGTTGACCGTTTGCTTCTGGCATTCCCTGCACACAGCGCCCGTGATCGTTCTCACACGAGCTGCAGGGGCCAGCAGACCAGAGGAGTTAGAGGGGCAGAAATCAGAAGTGGCGTTGGCCAGAGGGGTTTTCTGACCAGGTTGTGGAGTGATTTTGCTATGACCGCAGACAGGACAGGTACTGCAGCATCAATTCAAAGTGACAGGAGACAACATTTGTCCAGTATGGTTACAAACTATTTTTCATCCCTTATCGATGTTCTCCCTCAACCGTCATTCCCATTTGATTACTGGGCATCAAAATTAGACACCTGGCCAGAATTGGCAGAATATGCATTGCAGGAGCTTGCTTGCCCGGCAGCTAGTGTCCTATCAGAAAGAGTATTCAGTGCTGCAGGTTCAATACTAACAGAAAAAAGGACTCGTCTGGCTACCCAAAATGTAGATGATCTAACCTTCATTAAAATGAACCACAACTGGATTTCGAAATCTTTTGCCCCACCTTGCCCGGCTGACACCTAGCTTTCCTATGAAAAGGTCTTGCCTGTGGACTATTCTGAATGCCTTTTCCAATCTCGTAATTTTCTGCACCTGATTGTCCAGCATACGACATGTTTACACCTCACTAAATGGCCAAACTCCCCACACGGGGCCGTGGTATCGACACTTGGCGACAGCACCCGTGAGAGTGCAGTTTGTCTGAAGAGGTGGGTGAGCCCGCTTTTGGTCGACGGCACTGCCACTGGGTCCCTCCTAGTACAATAAAGTGTCTCTGGCGGTGGTGGTGCGCACCCAACGTCAGACACACCGTTGTAATATGAGGGGCCCTGGGCCTGTACCGCCGGCCACAAGACAGTTTCCCCCCACCCCAGCTCAAACAGTGCTCTACCACTTGCAAAATTATCTCACAGCTCCACCAATGTTTAGTCTATGCGCTGACATCCTTCAATGCCTGCCACTGACAATACCATTGTATTGACATTTTTGTTATGTTAGGCCTTCGATGCCTGTCTGTGGTCACTCCTTCCACTAGGCCTCCACTGACCACACCACTGCTGCCCGTGTACCCCTGGAACCAATTTAAAATTGCCTACAGCCATGTGTTATTATTTTAGGCCTTCGATGCCTGTCTGCGGTCACTCCTTCCACTAGGCCTCCACTGACCACACCACTGCTGCCCGTGTACCCCTGGAACCAATTTAAAATTGCCTACAGCCATGTGTTATTATTTTAGGCCTTCGATGCCTGTCTGCGGTCACTCCTTCCACTAGGCCTCCACTGACCACACCACTGCTGCCTGTGTACCCCTGTAACCAATTTAAAATTGCCTACAGCCATGTGTTATTATTTTAGGCCTTCGATGCCTGTCTGCGGTGACTCCTTCCACTAGGCCTCCACTGACCACACCACTGCTGCCCGTGTACCCCTGGAACCAATTTAAAATTGCCTACAGCCATGTGTTATTATTTTAGGCCTTCGATGCCTGTCTGCGGTCACTCCTTCCACTAGGCCTCCACTGACCACACCACTGCTGCCCGTGTACCCCTGGAACCAATTTAAAATTGCCTACAGCCATGTGTTATTATTTTAGGCCTTCGATGCCTGTCTGCGGTGACTCCTTCCACTAGGCCTCCACTGACCACACCACTGCTGCCCGTGTACCCCTGGAACCAATTTAAAATTGCCTACAGCCATGTGTTATTATTTTAGGCCTTCGATGCCTGTCTGCGGTCACTCCTTCCACTAGGCCTCCACTGACCACACCACTGCTGCCCGTGTACCCCTGGAACCAACATCAGAAAATATAAAAATAAGTATTTTGCTTATAAAAAAGAAAATACTGGAGAGATATCAAATGCAGACATTTTAACATTAAAAACAAACACATACAACAAAAATCTGGTACAGTACTAAAAATGGCCACCAGCTACAATAACTTTCTCCTGCAAGTAGTTAACTGAAAGTTTTTCAATTTTAAACACAGATATGGCATCCACCGAGTCTTGTCCTGTCGCGTCTTCTTTATATTATTGCCAAGAAGATGCAAAACAATGAAAATAATAAAATCATTATTTACCAAAAAAATAGAGTAAGTCAAAACCACATTGCAAATAAACATTCATTACAAATAAAGAAGCAGGGCGCGTCCGAGGGTGAGTATATACCTAATAAGAATATAATCACCCTCCGACAGCCTTCCTTCCTAAGAATCAGCCCTTCCGTGGTGTAGAGAGAGGGTTTGTTACACTCCAAGGTGTTCCCCAGGTTGCCTTTCCTGAGCTTCGATCTTCCGGCTCTCGTTTAGTAGTTGTTGGAAACTACGCTGCATTAGGCCTACAAATTGGGTATGGGATGTAGAGAGATGGTGTGTTACACTCCAAGGTGTTCCCCAGGTTTCCTCTCCATTGCTTCGATCTTCCGGCTCTCGTTTAGTAGTTGTTGGAAACTACGCTGCATTAGGCCTACAAATTGGGTATGGGGTGTAGAGAGATGGTGTGTTACACTCCAAGGTGTTCCCCAGGTTTCCTCTCCATTGCTTCGATCTTCTGGCTCTCGTTTAGTAGTTGTTGGAAACTACGCTGCATTGGGCCTACAAATTGGGTATGGGGTGTAGAGAGATGGTGTGTTCCACTCCAAGGTGTTCTCCAGGTTGCCTTTCCTGAGCTTCGATCTTCCGGCTCTCGTTTAGTAGTTGTTGGAAACTACGCTGCATTAGGCCTACAAATTGGGTATGGGGTGTAGAGAGATGGTGTGTTCCACTGTAGAGAGATGGTGTGTTCCACTCCAAGGTGTTCCCCAGGTTTCCTCGCCAATGCTTCGATCATCATGCTCTCGTTTAGTAGTTGTTGGAAACTACGCTGCATTAGGCCAACAAATTGGGTATGGGGTGTAGAGAGATGGTGTGTTACACTCCAAGGTGTTCCCCAGGTTTCCTCTCCATTGCTTCGATCTTCCGGCTCTCGTTTAGTAGTTGTTGGAAACTACGCTGCATTAGGCCTACAAATTGGGTATGGGGTGTAGAGAGATGGTGTGTTACACTCCAAGGTGTTCCCCAGGTTTCCTCTCCATTGCTTCGATCTTCCGGCTCTCGTTTAGTAGTTGTTGGAAACTACGCTGCATTAGGCCTACAAATTGGGTATGGGGTGTAGAGAGATGGTGTGTTACACTCCAAGGTGTTCCCCAGGTTTCCTCTCCATTGCTTCGATCTTCCGGCTCTCGTTTAGTAGTTGTTGGAAACTACGCTGCATTAGGCCTACAAATTGGGTATGGGGTGTAGAGAGATGGTGTGTTACACTCCAAGGTGTTCCCCAGGTTTCCTCTCCATTGCTTCGATCTTCCGGCTCTCGTTTAGTAGTTGTTGGAAACTACGCTGCATTAGGCCTACAAATTGGGTATGGGGTGTAGAGAGATGGTGTGTTCCACTGTAGAGAGATGGTGTGTTCCACTCCAAGGTGTTCCCCAGGTTTCCTCGCCAATGCTTTGATCATCATGCTCTTGTTTAGTTGTTGTTGGAAACTACGCTGCATTAGACCTACAAATTGGGTATGGGGTGTAGAGAGATGGTGTGTTCCACTCCAAGGTGTTCTCCAGGTTGCCTTTCCTGAACTTCTATCTTCAGGCTCTCATTAAATTGTGGTTAAACGGAACAACTGCATTTGGCGTAGTAGTTGGTTTGGGGCCTACTATCGGTGTCTGCCGCTCCTTGCTGTTCTCCTGGTTTCCTGTCCTGAAATTCCGTTTTCAGGCGCTCGTTAAGTAGTTGTTAATGTTAGACTGCATTTGGCCTACTAGTTGGGTTGTGGCCTACTATCGGTGTCTGCCACTCCTTGCTGTTCTCCTCCACTGAACAAAACTGTGCCGCCTGTTTACTACTGTTGCCAATTTTGAACTGCATTTCGACTACTTACTGATTTGGGCCTACTCTCTGTGTCAGCCTCTCATTCCAGTTGTCCTCCACTGCAATGCCCCCTGATTAGTCCTGTGTTACCAATTTTGAACTGCATTTAGCCCACTTTATTCTTTGGGCCTATATCTGTGTTTCCTCCTCATCCTGCCCATTGCCCAGCCAGTGATAGATGAGTCTGCTGGTACATTGACCCATAACGCAACATTTCCCGTGCACGCTACACTGCAAGATTGTGACCCTGCTGAAAGTCAGGTCCCCCTTCCCGCATACCATACCACCTTACACGGGGACAAACAGGAAGGTGCAGATGAAAGTGCAGGTTCCTTCATCAGGTGGGGGGAGGAATACTAGTTGGCGACGTCACTGGCACAGGGCCTCTCATGGTACGCAAAAGTGTTGCTGCCGGTGGGAGGCGCCCCCGCCGTGCAAACACACCGCTGTACTTTGAGGGGCCCTGTGCCAGTGCCAATACCAACGAGTGGGCCCCCCCTGCTTGCTCAGGTTCACAGCACTTGCGAAGTTGAAATACTTACCTCTCCCTGCTCCACTGCCGTGACGTGGTCCAGATTTCCTGGGCCCACTAATTACTTGAACCAGCCCTACCCACCACAACTTTAGCCAAATGACCCCCAATTTCAAATGCCTTCCAATTATTATAAGGTAAATTACGCTTGACAAGCTTCATTAAGAAGAATGGATGGTTTTGACATTAAAATGGGCACTCTAGGTGTTTTCCTGGCCCCCTCTCACTGCCGACTATGCTGCCCCATTGACTTGCATTGGGTTTCGTGTTTCGGTCGATCCCGACTTTACGTCATAATCGGCCGATTTCACTCGACCCGACTTTTGAGATAGTCGGGTTTCGCGAAACCCGGCTCGACTCTAAAAAGGTCAAGGTCGCTCAACTCTAATGGGCACTATGAATATCTGGTGATGCCCTTTGGGCTCTGTAATGCCCCAGCCGTTTTCCAAGACTTCCAAGGTCGTAGTCTATCTGGATGATATTCTCATCTACTCTCCAGATATTGACTCCCACCGGAGAGATGTTTGCAAAGTCTTCGACCTCCTACGGGCAAACTCCCTCTATGCCAAGTTGGAGAAGTGCATGTTTGAGCAGGAGTCCTTACCTTTCCTAGGCTACATCATCTCAGCCCAGGGATTGGCTATGGATCCTGCCAAACTACAGGCTGTGATGGACTGGCAGGAACCTCATTCTCTTAACGCGGTGCAGCGCTTTATGGGGTTCATCAATTATTATCGCCAGTTCATCCCGCATTTCTCAACTTTGGTAGCTCCCTTGGTTGCCCTCACCAAGAAGGGGGCAAATCCTAAATTGTGGTCTGAGGAGGTCTCCAAGGCCTTTATCTCTATAAAGTCACACTTCGCTAGCGCTCCCATACTTCATCGACCCGATGTTGATAAGCCATTTATCATGGAGGTGGATGCCTCTTCTGTTGGTGCTGGAGCAGTCCTCTTCCAAAAGGATGCTCAAGGTCGGAAGCATCCTTGCTTCTTTTTCTCCAAGACCTTCGCACCAGCAGAGAGGAATTATTCCATCGGGGACAGGGAGTTGCTAGCCATGAAGTTGGCTTTCTCAGAGTGGAGACATCTCTTGGAGGGAGCACGTTTTCCCTTCCAAGTCTTCACAGATCACAAAAATTTGGTGTATCTGCAGACAGCTCAGCGGTTGAATGCTCGCCAGGCCAGATGGGCCTTGTTCTTCTCCCGGTTTCATTTCACCCTCCATTTCCTTTCTGGGGAGAAGAACATTCGGGCCGATGCTCTCTCTCGCTCCGTTGTGTCATCTGCGGAGGAGGAGGAGGAGCCTCGGCTTATTGTCCCCACCGAGAGTTTGAGAACCGTGGCCCCGGTTTCGCTGGAGTCTGTGCCCCCGGGCAAGACTTTTGTTCCATCCAGTTTGCGGCCGGAGGTTCTCTCTTGGGCGCACTCGTCCAGGGTGGGTGGACATTTTGGTACTAAAAGGACATCTGAGTTACTGGCGAGGACATACTGGTGGCCGCATATGGCTCGTGATGTCGCGGAGTACGTTCGGGCGTGTGTCTCTTGCGCCAGGAACAAGACTCCTCGGCAACGGCCAGCTGGTTTGCTTTACCCTCTGCCCGTGGCTGACAGGCCCTGGGAGATGGTCGGGATGGACTTTGTGGTGGGCTTACCCAAGTCTCGTAATTGCACCATTATCTGGGTGATCACCGACCATTTCTCCAAAATGGTGCATTTGGTGCCTCTTCCACGGCTACCATCTGCATGGGCGTTGGCTGTCTTGTTTATCAAGCATATCTTTCGCTTACACGGTATGCCAGACAAAATTGTTAGTGACCGGGGTCCCCAGTTTGCGTCTCGATTCTGGAGGGAGCTATGTCGTTTACTCAGTATTGAGTTAAATCTCTCTTCGGCATATCATCCCGAGACGAATGGGTTGGTAGAAAGGGCCAATCAGACCTTGGTCACATATCTGCGACATTTTGTTTCTGCCAGACAGGATGACTGGGCATCCTTGCTACCGTGGGCAGAGTTTGCACTTAACAATGCCGTAGCCGACTCCACCGGTCAGACTCCATTCCTCTTAAATTACGGCCAGCATCCGCGTGTTCCAGTGCCCATGCCTGTGTCTTCCGCTGATCCCAGGGTGGCAGACTGGGTTGTGGAGGCACGGGACATTTGGGATCGCACGCAGGATGCCATTCGGGCCTCCAAGGAGAGAATGAGGTCCTCCGCCGATGTTCATCGGTGCCCTGCTCCGACTTTTGTCCCTGGCGACTTGGTGTGGCTCTCCGCCCGTAACATCAGGCTGCGAGTTGAGTCCACTAAGTTTGCTCCTCGCTACTTGGGTCCCTTCAAGGTTCTCGAACAGGTTAATCCTGTGGTCTACCGCCTGGCTCTTCCTCCACGCTTGGGTATCACCGACACCTTTCATGTGTCCCTCTTGAAACCCGTATACATGTCCCGGTTTTCCGAGTCATCTGCCGGGACATCGGGTTCGTCTACGGACGATTACGAGGTGAACGCTATTTTGGGGTGTAAGGTGGTACGCGGCAAAAAGTTCTATCTGGTGGATTGGAAGGGTTATGGTCCAGAGAACAGGTCATGGGAGCCTGCTGAAAACATTCGGGCCCCACAGCTCATTGCTGCCTTCGAACGTAGCGAGGCCCAAGGAGGGGGGGTAATGTTAGGAGTCGAGTTTCCTCTGCTGCACAGGGGGAATCTCGATTAGTCTCCGCTGCGGTCTCCCATTCTCCTCCAGCCGCAGTGGAGCCTGCTCAGCAGGGACGTCGATCCCAGCGTCTCGCTCAGTCTGACTCTGTGAGAAGAGTTACTGCTGCTTCTCCAGCTTCTGCCTTTAAAGCCAATACTGGTCAGCAGCGAGTGGACTTCTCTGGGACTAAGTCCTTGTCTGCGCACACTGAGCATGCCCAGGGCAAGATCTCCCGTTGGAGATCGAGGGTCATGTGCTCAGACTCTGCAGCGCATTCTATTGGTCCTCTTGGCAGGTCTTGGAAGGGCAAAGTTTCTGTGGCCGCTTCCTGTCCTGCAGCTATATAAACTGCGCATGACCGCACGGCCATGCGCTAGTGTACAACTTTATACGTGTGTTTGTTGTGAGTGCAAGTCGTCCTTTAAATACCCCTACCCTACTGTATGATTGTTCGCGTATGGTGTATGGCTGCTATCTAGCGCCCGACTTAACACTCAACGTGTCACACACGTGTCAGCGTCCTCTGCTGTGACCGCCAGTGCGGCGCCACGCGCCTGTGTGCGCTTCCTGACCCATGTCTGGGTACTTAGTGGTGCCTGCCAGCACGGCACAGTTTGCACTTCGGTGCCTCTATTGTATATACTTTTCACACCCAGTTGTGGTGTAGTGCCAGCAAGGGTCTAATCGGACTACTATCCCTGTTGGGGTCTAGTTCGCTGACCACTTGCTCGCGCTCTATGTGCGGTACCGCGATCCTGTGACGCAACAGGATCGCTTTCTTCACGCTGGGTGAGGTTTAACCCACGCGTGTATACTTATGAGTACTGCCATATCATCTGTCATGTCCTAGCAGCAGGTTTCACCTGCACGGTAGACCCCGGACTGCGAACGCATCCATTACATCTCTCTTGGTGCGTTCCGCCAGTCCTAACATTAACTCAGGAAGAATTCAGAAGTCAACATTTTGTGCAATAACCATGATTTTTAATCACAGCTTTCATGCATCTTGGCATGCTTTCCACCAGTCTTTCATACTGCTTTTGGGTGATCTTATGCCACTAATGGTACAAAAAGCAGTTCTTCTTTGTTTTATGGCTTGTGACTATCCATCTTCCTCATGACTACATTCCAGAGGTTTTCAATGGGGTTCAGGTCGGGAGAGTGGGCTGGCCACGACAGGGATTTGATGTGGTGGTCCTTCATCCACACATTGATTGACCTAGTTGTGTGGCATGGTGCATTGCCCTGCTGGAAAAACCAGCCCTCAGAGTTGGGGAACATTGCCTGAGCAGAAGGAATCAACTGTTTTTCCAGGATAACCTTGTATGTGGCTTGATTCATACCTCCTTCACAAAGATTAACCTGCCCAATTCCAGCCTTGGTGAAGCATCCCCAGATCAACACCTGGTTGTCTAATGGTTAGACGGAGACCTGGAGAGGTGTACAAGCCATAGTGTCTTGCACCCACTGAGAAATTTAGTGGAGGACCAGTGATGATCTGGGAGGTCAATTTTCCCTGCATGAGTAATAAATCACTGCAAAAGTCCTTGGCTGGGAGTAGAGCTGAGTAGCTAGGTCAGGTGTTGCAAAGGGAAATGATAAATGCACAGACAAGACATTTGCTATTTCTACGTAGAGCAGAGAAAAAAGAAGAATTAGCTGTGTAGAAAGGCAAAATGAGTAATTCTAAGCACACAGTGAGAACTGCAAGGGTATAAAAACTTTGATGAAAGTGCTTTTTTTATATATTTGGAAAAAATTCACCAGGAAAAATAAAATCCTTGGGCCTCATTTACAGTGTCAAGACCATCTAAAAGAAAATCAGTGTTTGTTACCCACAACAACCAATCAGAGCTTAAGATTTATTTGTTAAATTGTTCTAGGAAATGAAAACTGTGCTGTGACTGGTTACTCAAGGCAAAACCAGTATTTCTTGCCGACAGTTTTAAGAATCTGCCACAAGTCTTTTATGAAGAGCAATGCTCACCTTTTTCTACTACTTTGACTAAATAACTATAACTTAAGTAATTTTTTCTTTTCCTCCTATAGTAGAAGAACACTTATTCCTTTTGTCACTTTTGGAAGATTGACAAGTGTCAAAAATAAGAAAAAATGCTAAATTGTCTCACTTGAATGTTAAAACTTTCACAAAGTTTTTTCTTAATAAACTGCTTAGTTGTCCAGTCTCTTTTATCTTGCATTTTGAACAATGTTCTACTACTACATTTAGAGGGACGTTTATGCATAAAACACTGTAAACTGGGTGGGAGAGGAATTGTTGGAGGAGCCCCAGAGTATTGAATAATAAATAAACAGATCAATAAACTATGTTGGATGTAATGGAAAGAAAAAGCAGAAGAATCATGTACTTAATTATATATCCACGTCTCTTTAGCTGCTGCCAGGAAAGAGAAAGAAGGAAGTGATCTGGGAATAGACAGTTGATAAAACTCAATAGTTAATTTCGTGTTGAACTTGTATTTTTGTTTTCGTTGCGAGTACAGTTTGGTATCAATCCACAGTTTAGTGTGGAATTTCCGAATGTTTTTCCAATAGTCATTATAACTGAGGGATTACAGCAGAGTGGAAAATCATGCTTCATTTTCGGTTTCAGAGGGACAAAGTAGAGTTGAACCTTGAGAGATTTATGTATTCCTAGCCTCCATGCTTCTGCATAGAGAATTTGCAGGGCATTATAGACATGGGAGAGATTTTATGGAGAAATTGCTTAAACATGTGTGTGACTGCTTTACAGTCGTTCATGCTAAATCTTCACGAGCTCTTACAGCGCAGTGGTGTCATTTTTGGCCCTGCATTTCATGTGGTCATTTATCAACAGGCATTCATTAAAACGGCTTGGAAAGAATGTGAAGCACTTATGTCCAAGCTTAGTTATGAAATATAATAATACTTTGGGGCTCAGAATAATATTAAAATATTATCCTATTTGGATGTGTTTTTTCTAGAGTTCTAAAGGTTGAAATAAAACTTGCACTAGTCTTCATCCTTTCTAAGTTCATTTTAATGAGTTTGGTTATAAGATGATTCAGAGCACAGGTCAGTGAATCATTCTTATCTTGCTTGGTCTTAATCAGTAATGAAGGATACTTCCGTATAATTAAAATCTATTAATTTGAAGAAAACCTTTGCAGACTTGGGAGAGGCATTATCTAGTCTGTTCAGATTCCTTGTTTTTTTGTCTGCTGCAAAATTACTGTCCTGACGGAAACCTGACAGACCTCATTAAACATTTGCGGGGTCCACCAAGATTAGTCACGATCCATTCTGTTATTAACAGAAGCAATGATGGTGTAAAGTCTGAGAAAAAAAATTTTGAATATTAAGTCACATAGTGCAAGACATAAGTAATGAAATTTTATTATGATCCAATAACAAATCGAAACTTTCAGTATAAACATTTCAAAACACAAGAGAAAGCATTTGTAGTTTCTCAATAAATATCAAGTTTTTCAGCTTTTGGTAACATTCCTATCAGGAACCAGAGGAAAGGCAATGCAGAGGTAGAAGTCATACCCAAAGGTCCCTCTGCAACATAAGGCCGGGTTCACACTGCGTTAGAAGCAGCCCGTTCAGCACATACGCTAACGGGCTGCTGTAACGCAAGTGCTGACGTTAACATCGCGCTAGCGCAAATAGAGCATCTGTTAGCTCTATCTGCGCTAGCAGTGACAGACCCGGAAACGCTGCAGCCCGCGTCTCCGGGTCCGTCACTCAATGACGGCACATTCCTAGCGCACGCCCATTGTGAGCGTGCGCTAGCGATGTGTCCGACATTGCTTTCAATGGCGGCATTAACGGACTACATTACACCGCATTATGCCGCGGTGTAACGTAGTCCGTTTAACGTACCACCAAAGCGCAATGTGAACCCAACCTAAGAAGACAAACGGTACACTTTAAGTGGAGCACTGTTACATATTTTCAACAGGAGCCCAGGACTTCCAGGATATATCAACAATGGAGATTATTACATTGAAATGCTTCTTCAAGACAATTATTTAAGACTGGGAAATGAGTGCTGGGAAGAGGTATGTTACAGTGTTAGCTATGTATCTTTACTTACAGGAGCTGGAGTACTAGGGAGACCATGTGACACACCACACACACATGTACTGTTTGGTCCAACTAGGTTTTGGGAGGAGAAAGACCTACAAAATGATGCACTTCAGCTCAGGACATGCATGTGGCTTGGCATGTTTACTGTGGCACCAATATACAGGTGGCTTCATGGGGAATGTACTGCCATGCAAAAAAATGCTATCAAGCTGCAAATATTTGGTTAATCTGCAGGCTAATAACATTCTGACACCATGTAGACATTAGACTGAGAGCCCTGCTGCCAGGAGGAAATTAACTTTATTCCCTCCAGCAGCCTAAGGCTTTCAGTCACAGGGTTGGTGATGACTTGATTTCGATCACCACTCAGTGCATAAAAAGAGGTGGTTGTAATCATGCCCCCAGTATTGACTGACAAACGACTCAGTATTAAGGCCGGATATCATTCAGTGCAGAGGCGTGGTAACAACCACCATGCTCTATGCTGAGTTGTAACTGAAACCATGTCAGCATTAGAGTTGAGCGACTTTTAGTTTTTTAGGGTCGAGTCGGGTTTCGCGAAACCCGACTATCTCAACAGTCGAGTCGAGTGGAATCGGCCGATTATCGTGAAAAGTCGGGGATCGACCGAAACACGAAACCCAATGCAAGTCAATGGGGGAGCATAGTCGGCAGTGGGTGGAGGCCAGGAAAACATCTACAGTGGCCATTTTAATGGCAAAAACATCCATTCTTGTTACTGAAGCTTGTAAATCTTAATTTACTTTATAATAATAGTAAGGCATTGGAAATTGGGGGTCATTTGGCTAAAGTTGTGGGGGGTAGGGCTGGTTCAAGTATTTAGTGGGCCCAGGAAATCTGGACCACGTCACGGCAGTGGAGCAGGGAGAGGTAAGTATTTCAACTTTGCAAGTGCTGTGATCCTGAGCAAGCAGGGGGGGCCCACTCGTTGCCATTGGCACTGGCACAGGGCCCCTCAAAGTACCTTCCTCTTTGTCCCCGTGTAAGGTGGTATGGTATGCGGGAAGAGCAACCTGACTTTCAGCAGGGTCACAATGTTGTTGTGTAGCGTGCACGGGGAATGTTGCGTTATGGGTCAATGTACCAGCAGACTCATCTATCACTGGCTGGGCGATGGGCAGGATGAGGAGGAAACACAGATATAGGCCCAAAGAATAAAGTTGGCTAAATGCAGTTCAAAATTGGTAACACAGGAATAACCAGGGGGCATTGCAGTGGAGGACAACTGGAATGAGAGGCTGACACAGAGAGTAGGCCCAAATCAGTAAGTAGTCTAAATGCAGTTCAAAATTGGCAACAGTAGTAAACAGGCGGCACAGCTTTGTTCAGTGGAGGAGAACAGCAAGGAGCGGCAGACACCGATAGTAGGCCCCAACCCAACCAGTAGGCCAAATGCAGTCTAACATTAACAACTACTTAACGAGAGCCTGAAAATGGAATTTCAGGACAGGAAACCAGGAGAACAGCAAGGAGAGGCAGACACTGTTAGTAGGCCCCAACCCAACTAGTAGGCCAAATGCAGTTGTTCCATTTAACAACTATTTAACAAGAGCCTGAAAACAGAAGCTCAGGAAAGGCAACCTGGAGAACACCTTGGAGCGGAAGACACCATCTCTACAACCCAGACCCAACTTGTAGGCCTAATGCAGTGTTGTTTCAACAACTACTGAACGAGAGCTAGAAGATCGAAGCTATGGAGAGGCAACCTGGGGAACACCTTGGAGCGGAAGACACCGTCTCTACAACCCAGACCCAACTTGTAGGCCTAATGCAGTGTTGTTTCAACAAGTACTGAACGAGAGCTAGAAGATCGAAGCTATGGAGAGGCAACCTGGAGAACACCTTGGAGCGGCAGACACCGTTAGTAGGCCCTACCGAAGTAGTAGCCCCAATGCAGTTTTCTAATTCCTATAGGCTGAAAACCAGACTATTGACGCTCAGCTTTTTTCAGAGGAGGACAGCTGTATTGAGTGGCGCAGACAGACACAGGTAGTAGGCCGTAAACAAAAAATTTGGCTCAATGCAGTTAAAAAAGGTTACAGAGTTACACAGGCAGCATTGTTCTGGTCAGTGGAGGAAAATTTCAATTATGGACCGCAGACAGACTTAGTATGCCTACAATTAAAAAAAGGATGCTCTATGCAATTTAAAATAGGTTCCAGGGGTACATGGACAGCATTGGTCTGGTCAGTGGAGGACTATTGGAAGGAGGGACCGCAGACAGGCTTAGTAGGCCTAACATAACAAAAGTAGGCTGTAGGCACTTTAAAATAGCTTCCAAGGGTACACGGGCAGCAGTGGTGTGGTCAGTGGAGGACTATTGGAAGGAGGGACCGCAGACAGCCTTAGTAGGCCTAACATAACAAAAGCAGGCTGTAGGCACTTTAAAATAGGTTCCAGGGGTACACGGGCAGCATTGGTCTGGTCAGTAGGGTTGAGCGACCTTGACCTTTTTAGAGTCGAGCCGTGTTTCGCGAAACCCGACTATCTTAGAAGTCGAGTCGAGTGGAATCGGCCGATTATCGCGAAAAGTCGGGTATCGACCGAAACACGAAACCCAATGCAAGTCAATGGGGGAGCATAGTCGGCAGTGAGTGGAGGCCAGGAAAACACCTACACTGCCCATTTTAATGGCAAAAACATCCATTCTTGTTACAGAAGCTTGTCAATCGTAATTTAGCTTATAATAATTGGAAGGCATTTGAAATTGGGGGTCATTTGGCTAAAGTTGTGGGGGGTAGGGCTGGTTCAAGTAATTAGTGGGCCCAGTAAATCTGGACCACGTCACGGCAGTGGAGCAGGGAGAGGTAAGTATGTCAACTTTGCAAGTGCTGTGATCCTGAGCAAGCAGGGGGGGCCCACTCGTTTGCATTGGCACTGGCACAGGGCCCCTCAAAGTACAGCGGTGTGTTTGCACGGCGGGGGCGCCTCCCACCGGCAGCAACACTTTTGCGTACTATGAGAGGCCCTGTGCCAGTGACGTCGCCAACTAGTATTCCTCCCCCCACCTGATGAAGGAACCTGGACTTTCATGTGCACCTTCCTCTTTGTCCCCGTGTAAGGTGGTATGATATGCGGGAAGGGGGACCTGACTTTCAGCAGGGTCACAATCTTGCAGTGTAGCGTGCACGGGAAATGTTGCGTTATGGGTCAATGTACCAGCAGACTCATCTATCACTGGCTGGGCAATGGGCAGGATGAGGAGGAAACACAGATATAGGCCCAAAGAATAAAGTGGGCTAAATGCAGTTCAAAATTGGTAACACAGGAGTAACCAGGGGGCATTGCAGTGGAGGACAACTGGAATGAGAGGCTGACACAGAGAGTAGGCCCAAATCAGTAAGTAGTCGAAATGCAGTTCAAAATTGGCAACAGTAGTAAACAGGCGGCACAGCTTTGTTCAGTGGAGGAGAACAGCAAGGAGTGGCAGACACCGATAGTAGGCCCCAACCCAACTAGTAGGCCAAATGTAGTCTAACATTATCAACTACTTAACGAGAGCCTGAAAATTGAATTTCAGGATGGGAAACCAGGAGAACAGCAAGGAGCGGCAGACACTGTTAGTAGGCCCCAAACCAACTAGTACGCCAAATGCAGTTGTTCCATTTAACCACTATTTAACAAGAGCCTGAAGATAGAAGCTCAGGAAAGGCAACCTGGAGAACACCTTGGAGCGGAAGACACCGTCTCTACACCCCATACCCAATTTGTAGGCCTAATGCAGTGTAGTTTCCAACAACTACTAAACGAGAGTCGGAAGACCGCAGCAATGGCGAGGAAATCTGGGGAACACCTTGGAGTGGAACACACCGTCTCTACACCCCATACCCAATTTGTAGGCCTAATGCAGTGTAGTTTTCACCAACTACTAAACGAGAGTAGGAAGATCGAAGCAATGTGGACGAAACCTGGGGAACACCTTGGAGTGTAACACACCGTCTCTCTACACCCCATACCAAATTTGTAGGCCTAATGCAGTGTAGTTTGCAACAACTACTAAACGAGAGTAGGAAGATCGAAGCAATGTGGACGCAACCTGGGGCACACCTTGGGGCGGCAGACACCGTTAGTAGGCCCTACCAAAGTTGTAGACCCAATGCAGTTTTAAAATTCCTAGAGGCTGAAAACAAGACTATTGACGCTCAGCTTTTTTCAAAGGAACACAGCTGTATTGAGTGGCACAGACAGACACAGGTAGTAGGCCTTAAACCAAAAATGTGGCTCACTGCAGTTTAAAAAAGGTTACAGGGGTACACAGGCAGCATTGCTCTGGGCAGTGGAGGACAATTTCAATAGTGGACCGCAGACAGACTTTGTACGCCTACTATTAAAAAAAGGATGCTCTATGCAATTAAAAATAGGTTCCAGGTTTACACGGGCATCAGTGGTCTGGTCAGTGGAGGAGTAGTAGAAAGAACGGGCCGCAGACAGGCTTCGAAGGCCTAACATAAAAAAATATTGGGCTGTAGGCACTTTTAAATAGGTTCCAGGGGTACACGGGCAGCAGTGGTCTGGTCAGTGTAGGAGTAGTAGAAAGAACGGGCCGCAGACAGGCTTCGAAGGCCTAACATAAAAAAATATTGGGCTGTAGGCACTTTTAAATAGGTTCCAGGGGTACACGGGCAGCAGTGGTCTGGTCAGTGTAGGAGTAGTAGAAAGAACGGGCCGCAGACAGGCTTCGAAGGCCTAACATAAAAAAATATTGGGCTGTAGGCACTTTTAAATAGGTTCCAGGGGTACACGGGCAGCAGTGGTCTGGTCAGTGTAGGAGTAGTAGAAAGAACGGGCCGCAGACAGGCTTCGAAGGCCTAACATAAAAAAATATTGGGCTGTAGGCACTTTTAAATAGGTTCCAGGGGTACACGGGCAGCAGTGGTCTGGTCAGTGTAGGAGTAGTAGAAAGAACGGGCCGCAGACAGGCTTCGAAGGCCTAACATAAAAAAATATTGGGCTATAGGCACTTTTAAATAGGTTCCAGGGGTACACGGGCAGCAGTGGTCTGGTCAGTGGAGGAGTAGTAGAAAGAACAGGCCGCAGACAGGCTTCGAAGGCCTAACATAATAAAATATTGGGCTGTAGGCACTTTTAAATAGGTTCCAGGGGTACACGGGCAGCAGTGGTCTGGTCAGTGGAGGAGTAGTAGAAAGAACGGGCCGCAGACAGGCTTCGAAGGCCTAACATAATAAAATATTGGGCTGTAGGCACTTTTAAATAGGTTCCAGGGGTACACGGGCAGCAGTGGTCTGGTCAGTGTAGGAGTAGTAGAAAGAACGGGCCGCAGACAGGCTTCGAAGGCCTAACATAATAAAATATTGGGCTGTAGGCACTTTTAAATAGGTTCCAGGGGTACACGGGCAGCAGTGGTCTGGTCAGTGGAGGAGTAGTAGAAAGAACGGGCCGCAGACAGGCTTCGAAGGCCTAACATAATAAAATATTGGGCTGTAGGCACTTTTAAATAGGTTCCAGGGGTACACGGGCAGCAGTGGTCTGGTCAGTGGAGGAGTAGTAGAAAGAACGGGCCGCAGACAGGCTTCGAAGGCCTAACATAATAAAATATTGGGCTGTAGGCACTTTTAAATAGGTTCCAGGGGTACACGGGCAGCAGTGGTCTGGTCAGTGGAGGAGTAGTAGAAAGAACGGGCCGCAGACAGGCTTCGAAGGCCTAACATAATAAAATATTGGGCTGTAGGCACTTTTAAATAGGTTCCAGGGGTACACGGGCAGCAGTGGTCTGGTCAGTGGAGGAGTAGTAGAAAGAACGGGCCGCAGACAGGCTTCGAAGGCCTAACATAATAAAATATTGGGCTGTAGGCACTTTTAAATAGGTTCCAGGGGTACACGGGCAGCAGTGGTCTGGTCAGTGGAGGAGTAGTAGAAAGAACGGGCCGCAGACAGGCTTCGAAGGCCTAACATAATAAAATATTGGGCTGTAGGCACTTTTAAATAGGTTCCAGGGGTACACGGGCAGCAGTGGTCTGGTCAGTGGAGGAGTAGTAGAAAGAACGGGCCGCAGACAGGCTTCGAAGGCCTAACATAATAAAATATTGGGCTGTAGGCACTTTTAAATAGGTTCCAGGGGTACACGGGCAGCAGTGGTCTGATCAGTGGAGGAGTAGTAGAAAGAACGGGCCGCAGACAGGCTTCGAAGGCCTAACATAATAAAATATTGGGCTGTAGGCACTTTTAAATAGGTTCCAGGGGTACACGGGCAGCAGTGGTCTGGTCAGTGTAGGAGTAGTAGAAAGAACGGGCCGCAGACAGGCTTCGAAGGCCTAACATAATAAAATATTGGGCTGTAGGCACTTTTAAATTGGTTCCAGGGGTACACGGGCAGCAGTGGTCTGGTCAGTGGAGGAGTAGTAGAAAGAACGGGCCGCAGACAGGTTTCGAAGGCCTAACATAATAAAATATTGGGCTGTAGGCACTTTTAAATAGGTTCCAGGGGTACACGGGCAGCAGTGATCTGGTCAGTGGAGGAGTAGTAGAAAGAATGGGCCGCAGACAGGCTTCGAAGTCCTAACATAATAAAATTGGGCTGTAGGCACTTTTAAATAGGTTCCAGGGGTACACGGGCAGCAGTAGACAGGTCAGTGGAGGCCTAGTGGAAGGAGGGACGGCAGACAGTCTTCGAAGGCCTAACATAATAAAATTTGGCTGTTGTCAATTTAACATTGATTCCAGGGGAACACGGGCAGCAGTAGACAGGTCAGTGGAGGCCTAGTGGAAGGAGGGACCGCAGACAGGCTTCGAAGGCCTAACATAATAAAATTAGGCTGTAGGCAATTTAAAATTGGTTCCAGGGGAACATGGGCAGCAGTAGACAGGTCAGTGGAGGCCTAGTGGAAGGAGGGACCGCAGACAGGCTTCGAAGGCCTAACATAATAAAATTTGTCTGTTGGCAATTTAACATTGGTTCCAGGGGAACACGGGCAGCAGTAGACAGGTCAGTGGAGGCCTAGTGGAAGGAGGGACCGCAGACAGGCTTCGAAGGCCTAACATAATAAAATTTGTCTGTTGGCAATTTAACATTGGTTCCAGGGGAACACGGGCAGCAGTAGACAGGTCAGTGGAGGCCTAGTGGAAGGAGGGACCGCAGACAGGCTTCGAAGGCCTAACATAATAAAATTTGGCTGTAGGCAATTTAAAATTGGTTCCAGGGGAACACGGGCAGCAGTAGACAGGTCAGTGGAGGCCTAGTGGAAGGAGGGACCGCAGACAGGCTTCGAAGGCCTAATATAATAAAATTTGGCTGTTGGCAATTTAACATTGGTTCCAGGGGAACACGGGCAGCAGTAGACAGGTCAGTGGAGGCCTAGTGGAAGGAGGGACCGCAGACAGGCTTCGAAGGCCTAACATAATAAAATTAGGCTGTAGGCAATTTAAAATTGGTTCCAGGGGAACACGGGCAGCAGTAGACAGGTCAGTGGAGGCCTAGTGGAAGGAGGGACCGCAGACAGGCTTCGAAGGCCTAACGTAATAAATTTGGGCTGTAGGCACTTTGAATTCTCTTGCAGGGGTACACAGGCAGTGGGCACCATTGGTGTTGTCAGCGGCGGCCGATTGTAATGAGTGTCTGCCAGTTAGTAGTCCCAAAAAATAAATACATGTTAATGTCTCGCATTACAAGAAAAAGAAAAACCAAAAGGGTGCAATCATTAGGTACAGGGGTGGGCTCCTCTGCGTAGTTTCAGACCTAGTAATTTGGCACAAAGTATTTACTTGGGAAAATATAGGACACTGCCCCTGACTATGTTAAGTACCATCAAACATGTCAACACAATGGTATTGTCAGTGGCAGGAATTTACGGATGTCAGCGCATAGACTAAACATAGGTGTAACTGTGAGAGATAATTGTGCAAGTGGTAGAGCAATGTTTGAGCTGGGGGTTGGGGAACTCTCTTGTGGCCAGCGGTACATGCCCAGGGCCCTTCATGTTACAACAGTGTGTCTGACGCCAGAGACACTTTATTGTACTATGAGGGACCCAGTGGCAGTGCCGTCGACCAAAAGCGTGCACACCCACCTCTTCAGACAAACAGCACTCTCACGGGTGCTTGCACCAAGTGGCGATACCACGGCCCCCTGTGGGGAGTTTGGCCATTTAGGGAGGTGTAAACATGTCGTATGCTGGACAATCAGCTGCTGCAAATTACGAGATTGGTAAAGTCATTCAGAGTAGTCCACAGACAATACCTTTTCATAGGAAAGCTAGGTGTCGGCCGGGCAAGGTGGGGCAAAAGAATTCGAAATCCAGTTGTGGTTCATTTTAATGAAGGTTAGATCATCAACATTTTGGGTAGCCAGACGAGTCCTTTTTTCAGTTAATATTGAACCTGCAGCACTGAATACTCTTTCTGATAGGACACTAGCTGATGGGCAAGCAAGCTCCTGCAATGCATATTCTGCCAATTCTGGCCAGGTGTCTAATTTGGATGCCCAGTAATGAAATGGGAATGACGGTTGAGGTAGAACATCGATAAGGGATGAAAAATAGTTAGTGACCATACTGGACAAATGTTGTCTCCTGTCACTTTGAATTGATGCAGCAGTACCTGTCCTGTCTGCGGTCATAGCAAAATCACTCCACAACCTGGTCAGAAAACCCCTCTGTCCAACGCCAGTTTGGATTTCTGCACCTCTAACACTTCTGTTCTGCTGCCCCCTGCTGCTCGTGTGAGAACGATCACGGGCGCTGTGTGCTGGGAATGCCTGAAGCAAACGGTCAACAAGAGTTGATTGTTTGGTTGCTAATATTAGTTCCAAGTTCTCATGTGGCATAATATTTTGCAATTTGCCTTTATAGCGAGGATCAAGGAGGCAGGCCAACCAGTAATCGTCATTGTTCATCATTTTAGTAATGCGTGTGTTCCTTTTGAGGATACGTAAGCCGTGTGCATTCCTCAAAACACTGAAGGACTTGACACATGTCTTGTATCTTCGACCACTGCACACCTGACAACTCCATGTCTGCCATCCTACTGCCTGCCCGTGTATGTGTATCCTCCCACAAAAACATAACAGCCCGCCTCTGTTCGCACAGTCTCTGAAGCATGTGCAGTGTTGAGTTCCACCTTGTTGCAACGTCTATGATTAGGCGATGCTGGGGAAGGTTCAAAGACCGCTGATAGGTCTGCATACGCCTGGAGTGTACAGGCGAACGGCGGATATGTGAGCAAAGTCCACGCACTTTGAGGAGCAGGTCGGAGAACCCAGGATAAGTTTTCAATAAGCACTGCACCACCAGGTTTAAGGTGTGAGCCAGGCAAGCAATGTGTTTCAGTTGGGAAAGGGAGATGGCAGCCATGAAATTCCTTCCATTATCACTCACTACCTTGCCTGCCTCAAGATCTACTGTGCACAGCCACGACTGCGTTTCTTGCTGCAAGAACTCGGACAGAACTTCCGCGTTGTGTCTGTTGTCACCCAAACACTTCATAGCCAATACAGCCTGCTGACGCTTGCCAGTAGCTGGGCCATAATGGGACAACTGGTGTGCAACAGTGACAGCTGCCGATGGAGTGGTTGGGCGACTGCGGTCTGTGGAAGAGCTCTCCCTTCTGCAGGAGGATGAGGAGGAGGAGGGGGTGCAAACGCCTACAGCCAACTGTTTCCTAGACCGTGGGCTAGGCACAACTGTCCCAAAATTGATGTCCCCTGTGGACCCTGCATCCACCACATTCACCCAGTGTGCCGTGATGGACACGTAACGTCCCTGGCCATGCCTACTGGTCCATGCATCTGTAGTCAGGTGCACCTTTGTACTCACAGATTGCCTGAGTGCATGGACGATGCGCTGTTTAACATGCTGGTGCAGGGCTGGGATGGCTTTTCTCGAAAAGAAGTGTCGACTGGGTAGCTCGTAGCGTGGTTCAGCGTACTCCATCAGGGCTTTGAAAGCTTTGCTTTCAACTAACCGGTAGGGCATCATCTCTAACGAGATTAGTCTAGCTATGTGGGCGTTAAAACCCTGTGTACGCGGATGCGAGGATAAGTACTTCCTTTTTCTAACCAGAGTCTCATGTAGGGTGAGCTGGACTGGAGAGCTGGAGATCGTGGAACTAGCGGATGTGCCGGTGGACATGGCAGACTGAGAGACGGTTGGAGACGGTATTGTTTCCGCCGGTGCCCTAGATGCAGTATTTCCTCCTACGAAACTGGTGATTCCCTGACCCTGACTGCTTTGGGCTGGCAAAGAAACCTGCACAGATACTGCTGGTGGTGCGGAAAATGGTGGCCTTACAGTGACGGAAGGGATGTAGCGTTGCTGACTAGCTTCATTGGCCGAGGGTGCTACAACCTTAAGGGACGTTTGGTAGTTAGTCCAGGCTTGCAAATGCATGGTGGTTAAATGTCTATGCATGCAACTTGTATTGAGACTTTTCAGATTCTGACCTCTGCTTAAGCTAGTTGAACATTTTCGACAGATGACTTTGTGCGGATCAATTGGATGTTGTTTAAAAAAATGCCAGACTGCACTCTTTCGAGCCTCGGATCCCTTTTCAGCCATTGCAAACTGAGCTTTAACCGGATGGACACGCTGTCCTCCAACAGTTTTTGGCTTTGCTACGCGTTTTGGGCCAGATACGGGCCCGGCAGATGGAACCTGTTGCGATGTTGATGCCTGCTGCGGCCCCTCCTTCACCGCTTCAGAACTACTGCCGCCGGCACCCTGTTCCCCCAATGGCTGCCAATCGGGGTCAACAACTGGGTCATCTATAACCTCCTCTTCTAGCTCGTGCGCAACTTCGTCTGTGTCACCGTGTAAGTCGGTGGTAGAGCGTTCGTGATGGGGCAACATAGTCTCATCAGGGTCTGATTCTGGATCAGTACCCTGCGAGGGCAATGTTGTGGTCTGAGTCAAAGGACCAGCATAGTAGTCTGCCTGTGGCTGTGCATCAGTGCACTCCATGTCAGATTCAACTTGTAATGGGCATGGCCTGTTAACTGCTTCACTTTCTAAGCCAGGGACGGTATGTGTAAAAAGCTCCATGGAGTAACCCGTTGTGTCGCCTGCTGCATCCTTCTCTGTTGTTGTTTTTGCTGAAGAGGACAAGGAAGCGACTTGTCCCTGACCTTGAACATCCACTAACGACGCGCTGCTTTTACATTTACCAGTTTCAAAAGAGGAGGCAAAAGAGCTAGAGGCTGAGTCTGCAAGGTAAGCCAAAACTTGCTCTTGCTGCTCCGGCTTTAAAAGCGGTTTTCCTACTCCCAGAAAAGGGAGCGTTCGAGGCCTTCTGTAGCCAGACGACGAACCTGGCTCCACAGCTCCAGACTTAGGTGCAATATTTATTTTCCCACGACCACCTGATGCTCCACTACTACTACCATCATTACCAGCTTACAATGAACGCCCACGGCCACGACCTCTTCCACCAGACTTCCTCATTGTTTTAAAAACGTAACCAAAGTAACGGTATTTGTTGCTGTCAAACAACTTACACGGTGAGCTATAACTTCAGTATGATTTCGATATCCCTTTACAGGTTGGTGAGACCGCAAGGAAAATCAGGCACAATGTTACACACTCTGTTTTCTGTGGCACCAAATCAGAGAGATGCCACACACGCAGGACTGTCACTCAAGCACAAATGTCAATATTAATCTCCCACTGTATTTTTTTTTTTATTTCAGGGAGAATTTAGAAAGCAAAAAAAAAAATTGCCTTTCTATGGCCCAGTGCCCACTATTTGAGAGAGAGAGATGGCACACCCAGGAGTCAAGACTGGCACACAAGCAGAAAGGGCAATATTAATCTCCCACTGATTTTTTTTTTTTCAGGGAGACTTTAGAAACAAAATAAAATAAAATGATTTTTTCAGGAAGAATTTAGAAACCAAATAAAATAAAAGGATTTTTACCGGGAGAATTTAGAAACCAAAAAAAAAAAATCTAGGCTTTCTATGGCCCACTGAGTGAGAGATGGCACACACAGGAGTCAGGAGTGGCACACAAGCCCAGAGGCCAATATTTATCTCCCACTGATTGATTTATTGATTTTTTTCAGGTAGAATTTAGAAACCAAATCAACCAAAAAAATAAATAGGCTTTCTATGGCCCACTGAGTGAGAGATGGCACACACAGGAGTCAGGAGTGGCACACAAGCCCAGAGGCCAATATTTATCTCCCACTGATTGATTTATTGATTTTTTTCAGGTAGAATTTAGAAACCAAATCAACCAAAAAAATAAATAGGCTTTCTATGGCCCACTGAGTGAGAGATGGCACACACAGGAGTCAGGAGTGGCACACAAGCCCAGAGGCCAATATTTATCTCCCACTGATTGATTTATTGAATTTTTCAGGTAGAATTTAGAAACCAAATCAACCAAAAAAATAAATAGGCTTTCTATGGCCCACTGAGTGAGAGATGGCACACACAGGAGTCAGGAGTGGCACACAAGCCCAGAGGCCAATATTTATCTCCCACTGATTGATTTATTGATTTTTTCAGGTAGAATTTAGAAACCAAATCAACCAAAAAAATAAATAGGCTTTCTATGGCCCACTGAGTGAGAGATGGCACACACAGGAGTCAGGAGTGGCACACAAGCCCAGAGACCAATATTTATCTCCCACTGATTGATTTATTGATTTTTTCAGGTAGAATTTAGAAACCAAATCAACCAAAAAAATAAATAGGCTTTCTATGGCCCACTATGTGAGAGAGATGGCACACACAGGGATGGCACTCTAGCAGAAATGCCAATCTTAATCTCCCACAACTTATTTTTTGTAGGGAGAATTAAAAAAAAAAAATAAATAAAAGGGACTGTCCTACAATTACTATCTCCCTGCAGTAATCTCAGCCAGGTATGGCAGGCAGCAATAAGGAGTGGACTGATGCACAAATTAAATAAAAAGTGTGGACAAACAAAAAAGATAGCTGTGCAGAAAGGAAGGAACAAGAGGATTTGTGCTTTGAAAAAAGCAGTTGGTTTGCACAGCGGCGTACACACAGCAATGCAGCTATCAGGGAGCCTTCTAGGGCAGCCCAATGAGCTACAGTGCTGAGAAAAAAAAAATGTAGCTTCCACTATCCCTGCACACCGAAGGTGGTGTTGGACAGTGGAAATCGCTACAGCACAAGCGGTTTGGGGGTTAATGGACCCTGCCTATCGCTATCCCTGCTTCTGACAAAGCGGCAGCAACCTCTCCCTAAGCTCAGATCAGCAGCAGTAAGATGGCGGTTGGCGGGAACGCCTCTTTATAGCCCCTGTGACGCCGCAGACAGCAAGCCAATCACTGCAATGCCCTTCTCTAAGATGGTGGGGACCAGGACCTATGTCATCACGCTGCCCACACTCTGCGTTCACCTTTATTGGCTGAGAAATGGCGCTTTTCGCGTCATTGAAACGCGACTTTGGCGCGAAAGTCGCGTACCGCATGGCCGACCCCACACAGGGGTCGGGTCGGGTTTCATGAAACCCGACTTTGCCAAAAGTCGGCGACTTTTGAAAATGAACGACCCGTTTCGCTCAACCCTACTGGTCAGTGGAGGACTATGTACATATATTATATGCTGTCTGTAGCCATTTAGGCTCGTTACTTGTCTAGTATTTACTGATATATATCTAATGTAGTAATACTTTATCATATGTGGGCTTTGCATGACTATATATTTACTACTATGTAGGTGCTTTTTTGCTATATTTTTTTGTACATTTTTGTAGTTATTATCTTAGTCATTTTTTATGTGTATTATTTTATTTTTTGTGGTATATTCCCGTATGCAGACAGTATTATTCTGTCACATGTCTCACCACTGGTTACTATTAGAATTGTCAAGGTTTTTATCATGTTTTGTAATAAATAAAAATTGATACTTTTATTGGCATTTGAAGCTTCCTGGTTGCTTTTTTCTGATATATTATGTATTTTGGAAGTGCCGTTCTCCATTTATGCCTAGTATTGGGTTACTAACATAACAAAAGCTGGCTGTAGGCACTGTAAAATAGGTTCCAGGTGTACACGGGCAGCAGTGGTGTGGTCAGTGGAGGACTATTGGAAGGAGGGACCGCAGACAGACTTAGTAGGCCTAACATAACAAAAGTAGGCTGTAGGCACTTTAAAATAGCTTCCAGGGGTATACGGGCAGCATTGGTCTGGTCAGTGTAGGACTATTGGAAGGAGGGACCGCAGACAGGCTTAGTAAGCCTAACATAACAAAAGTAGGCTGTAGGCACTTTAAAATAGCTTCCAGGGGTACACGGGCAGCAGTGGTGTGGTCAGTGGAGGACTATTGGAAGGAGGGACCGCAGACAGGCTTGGTAGGCCTAACATAACAAAAGTTGGCTGTAGGCACTGTAAAATAGGTTCCAGGGGTACACGGGCAGCAGTGGTGTGGTCAGTGGAGGAGTATTGGAAGGAGGGACCGCAGACAGGCTTAGTAGGCCTAACATAACAAAAGTAGGCTGTAGGCACTTTAAAATAGCTTCCAGGGGTACACGGGCAGCAGTGGTGTGGTCAGTGGAGGAGTATTGGAAGGAGGGACTGCAGACAGGCTTAGTAGGCCTAACATAACAAAAGTTGGTTGTAGGCACTTTAAAAAAGCTTCCAGGGGTACACGGGCAGCAGTGGTGTGGTCAGTGGAGGAGTATTGGAAGGAGGGACCGCAGACAGGCTTAGTAGGCCTAACATAACAAAAGTTGGGCTGTAGGAACTTTAAAAAAGCTTTCAGGGGTACACGGGCAGCAGTGGTGTGGTCAGTGGAGGACTATTGGAAGGATGGACCGCAGACAGGCTTAGTAGGCCTAACATAACAAAAGTAGGCTGTAGGCACTTTAAAATAGCTTCCAGGGGTACACGGGCAGCAGTGGTGTGGTCAGTGGAGGACTATTGGAAGGAGGGACCGCAGACAGGCTTAGTATGCCTAACATAACAAAAGTTGGGCTGTAGGAACTTTAAAAAAGCTTCCAGGGGTACACGGGCAGCAGTGGTGTGGTCAGTGGAGGACTATTGGAAGGATGGACCGCAGACAGGCTTAGTAGGCCTAACATAACAAAAGTAGGCTGTAAGCACTTTAAAATAGCTTCCAGGGGTACACGGGCAGCAGTGGTGTGGTCAGTGGAGGACTATTGGAAGGAGGGACCGCAGACAGGCTTAGTATGCCTAACATAACAAAAGCAGGCTGTAGGCACTTTAAAATAGGTTCCAGGGGTACACGGGCAGCATTTGTCTGGTCAGTGGAGGACTATTGGAAGGAGGGACGGCAGACAGGCTTAGTAGGCCTAACATAAGAAAAGTAGGCTGTAGGCACTTTAAAATAGCTTCCAGGGGTACACGGGCAGCAGTGGTGTGGTCAGTGGAGGACTATTGGAAGGAGGGACCGCAGACAGGCTTAGTAGGCCTAACATAACAAAAGTTGGCTGTAGGCACTTTAAAATAGGTTCCAGGGGTACACGGGCAGCAGTGGTGTGGTCAGTGGAGGACTATTGGAAGGAGGGACCGCAGACAGGCTTAGTAGGCCTAACATAACAAAAGTAGGCTCTATGCACTTGAATTATCTTGCAGGGGTACACAGGCAGCATTGGTGTTGTCAGCGGAGGCCGATTGTAATGAGTGTCTGACAGTTAGTACTTTCAAAAAATAAATAGATGTTAATGTCTCACAATACAATAAAACAAAAAAAAAAAACGGGTGGCATACTTAGGTACAGGGGTGGTCTCCTCTGCTGTGTTTCTGACCTAGTAATTTGGCGCAAAGTATTTACTGGTGTAAATATAGGACACTGCCCCAGACTATTTTAAGTAGCATCATACATGTCAACACATTGGTTTTGTCAGTGCCAGGCATTGAAGGATGTCAGCGCATAGACTAAACATTGGTGGAGCTGTGAGAGATAATTTTGCAAATCGTAGAGCACTGTTTGAGCTGGGGGGGGGAACTGTCTTGTGGCCGGCTGTACAGGCCCAGGGCCCCTCATGTTACAACGGTGTGTCTGACGTTGGTTGCGCGCCACCACCGCCAGAGACACTTTATTGTACTATGAGGGACCCAGTGGCAGTGCCGTCGACTAAAAGCGTGCACACCCACCTCTTCAGACAAATGGCACTCTCACCGGTGCTTGCGCCAAGTGGCGAGACCACGGCCCCGTGGGAGGAGTTTGGCCATTTAGGGAGGTGTAAACATGTCGTATGCTGGACAAACAGCTGCTGCAAATTATGAGATTGGAAAACTCAGTCAGAGCAGTCTACAAGCAAGACCTTTTCATTGGAAAGCTAGGTGTCAGCCGGGAAAGGTGGGGCAAAATAATTTGAAATCCAGTAGTGGTTCATTTTAATGAAGGTTAGATCATCAACATTTTGGGTAGCCAGACGAGTCCTTTTTTTTCGGTTAATATTGAACCAGCAGCACTGAATACTCTTTCTGATAGCACACTAGCTGCTGGGCAAGCAAGCTCCTGCAATGCATATTCTGCCAATTCTGGCCAGGTGTCTAATTTGGATGCCCAGTAATAAAATGGGAATAACGGTTGAGGGAGAACATCGATAAGGGATGAAAAGTAGTTAGTAACCATACTGGACAAATGTTGTCTCCTGTCACTTTGAATTGATGCTGCAGCACCTGTCCTGTCTGCGGTCATAGCAAAATCACTCCACAACCTGGTCAGAAAACCCCTCTGTCCAACGCTACTTCTGATTTGTGCACCTCTAACACCTCTGGTCTGCTGCCCCCTGGATCTCGTGTGAGAACGATCACCGGCGCTGTGTGCTGGGAATGCCTGATTCAAACGGTCAACAAGAGTTGATTGTTTGGTTGCTAATATTTGTTCCAAGTTCTCATGTGGCATAATATTTTGCAATTTGCCTTTATAGCGAGGATCAAGGAGCCAGGCCAACCAGTAATCGTCATCGGTCATCATTTTAGTAATGCGTGTGTCCCTTTTGAGGATACGTAAGGCATAATCCGCCATGTGGGCCAAAGTTCCAGTTGTCAAATCTGCGGTTGTGCTGGGTTGAGGGGCAGTTTCAGGCAAATCTACGTCACTTGTGTCCCTCAAAAAACCAGAACCCGGCCTTGCCACGCCACCAATTTCCAGTGGCCCCGGAGAAGCTTCCTCATTAAAAAAATACTCATCCCCATCATCCTCCTCGTACTCCTCCTCCGTTCGCCCGCTACCTCATCCTGTACACTGCCCTGACCAGACAATGGCTGACTGTCATCAAGGCTTTCCTCTTCCTCTGCTGCAGACGCCTGCTCCTTTATGTGCGTCAAACTTTGCATCAGCAGACGCATTAGGGGGATGCTCATGCTTATTATGGCGTTGTCTGCACTTACCAGCCGTGTGCATTCCTCAAAACACTGAAGGACTTGATACATGTCTTGTACCTTCGACCACTGCACACCTGACAACTCCATGTCTGCCATCCTACTGCCTGCCCGTGTATGTGTATCCTCCCACAAATACATAACAGCCCGCCTCTGTTCGCACAGTCTCTGAAGCATGTGCAGTGTTGAGTTCCACCTTGTTGCAACGTCGATGATTAGGCGATGCTGGGGAAGGTTCAAAGACCGCTGATAGGTCTGCATACGGCTGGAGTGTACGGGTGAACGGCGGAAATGCGAGCAAAGTCCGCGCACTTTGAGTAGCAGGTCGGATAACCCTGGATAACTTTTCAGGAAGCACTGCACCACCAGGTTTAAGATGTGAGCCAGGCAAGGAATGTGTTTCAGTTGGAAAGGGCAATGGCAGCTATGAAATTCCTTCCGTTATCACTCACTACGTTGCCTGGCTCAAGATCTACAGTGCCCAGCCACGACTGCGTTTCTTTCTGCAAGAACTCGGACAGAACTTCCGCGGTGTGTCTGTTGTCGCCCAAACACTTCATAGCCAATACAGCCTGCTGACGCTTGCCAGTAACTGCCCCATAATGGGACACCTGGTGTGCAACAGTGGCAGCTGCGGATGGAGTGGTTGTGCCACTGCGGTCTGTGGACGAGCTCTCGCTCTCGCTTCTGCAGGAGGACGAGGAGGAGGGGGGCGAATGGCTACAGCCAACTGTTTCCTAGACCGTGGGCTAGGCAGAACTGTCCCAATATTGCTGTCCCCTGTGGACCCTGCATCCACCACATTCACCCAGTGTGCCGTGATGGACATGTAACGTCCCTGGCCATGCCTACTGGTCCATACATCTGTTGTCAGGTGCTCCTTTGTACTCACAGATTGCCTGAGTGCATGGACGATGCGCTCTTTAACATGCTGGTGGAGGGCTGGTATGGCTTTTCTCGAAAAGAAGTGTCGACTGGGTAGCTTGTAGCGTGGTTCGGCGTAGTCCTTCAGGGCTTTGAAAGCTTTGCTTTCAACTAACCGGTAGGGCATCATCTCTAACGAGATTAGTCTAGCTATGTGGGTGTTAAAACCCTGTGTACGCGGATGCGAGGATGAGTACTTCCTTTTTCTAACGAGAGTCTCATGTTGGGTGAGCTGGACTGGAGAGCTGGTGATCGTGGAACTAGCGGGGGTGCCGGTGGACATGGCAGACTGAGAGACGGTTGGAGACGGTATTCTTGCAGGTGCCCTAGATGCAGTGTTTCCTACTACGAAACTGGTGATTCCCTGACCCTGACTGCTTTGGGCTGGCAAAGAAACCTGCACAGATACTGCAGGTGGTGCGGAAAATGGTGGCCTTACAGTGACAGAAGGGATGTAGCGTTGCTGACTAGCTTCATTGACCGAGGGTGCTACAACCTTAAGGGACGTTTGGTAGTTAGTCCAGGCTTGCAAATGCATGGTGGTTAAATGTCTATGCATGCAACTTGTATTTAGACTTTTCAGATTCTGACCTATGCTTAAGGTAGTTGAACATTTTTGACAGATGACTTTGCGCTGATCAATTGGATGTTGTTTTAAAAAAATGCCAGACTGCACTCTTTCAAGCATCGGATACCTTTTCAGGCATTGTAGACTGAGCTTCTTTAACCGGATGGCCACGCTGTCCTCCAACTGGTTTTGGCTTTGCCACGCGTTTTGGGCCAGATACGGGCCCGGCAGATAGAACCTGTTACGATGTTGATGCCTGCTGTGGCCCCTCCTACTCCGCTTCAGAACTACTGCCGCCTGCACCCTGTTCCCCCAATGGCTGCCAATCGGGGTCAACAACTGGGTCATCTATGACCTCCTCTTCTATCTCATGTGCAACTTCGTCTGTGTTACCGTGTAAGCCGGTGGTATAGCGTTTGTGACGGGGCACCATAGTCTCATCAGGGTCTGATTCTGGATCAGTACCCTGCGAGGGCAATGTGGTGGTCTGAGTCAAAGGAACAGCATAGTAATCTGGCTGTGGCTGTGCATCTGTGCATCTGTGCACTCCATGTCCGATTCAACTTGTAATGGGCATAGCATGTTAACTGTTTCACTTTCTAAACCAGGAACGATATGTGTAAACAGCTCCATGGAGTAACCCGTTGTGTCGCCTGACGCATCCTTCTCTGTTGTTGTTTTTGCTGAACAGGACAATGGAGCGACTTGTCCCTGAGCGTGAACATCCACTAACGACGCGCTGCTTTGACATTTACCAGTTTCAGAAGAGGAGGCAAGGAAAGCCAAAACTTGCTTTTGCTGCTCCGGCTTTAAAAGCGGTTTTCCTACTCCCAGAAAAGGGAGCGTTCGAGGCCTTGTGTAGCCAGACGACGAACCTGGCTCCACAGCTCGAGACTTAGGTGCTATATTGTTTTTCCCACGACCACCTGATGCTCCGCCACCACTACCATCATTACCAGCTGGCAATGAACGCCCACGGCCACGACCTCTTCCACCAGACTTCTTCATTAACCAAAGTAACGGTATTTGTTACTGTAAAACAACTTACAAGGTGAACTCAAACTTCTGTAGGATTTAGATATCCCTTTATAGGTGGGTGAGACTGTAAGGAAAATCAGGCACAATGTTACACACTCGGTTTTCTGTGGCACAAAATGAGACAGATGCCACACACGCAAGACTGGCACTGAAGCACAAATGCCAATATTAATCTCCCACTATTTTTTTTTTTTCAGGGAGAATTTAAAAACCAAAAAAAAAAAACAGACACTAGGCTTTCTGTGGCCCACAATTTGAGAGAGATGGCACACACGACTAGCACAGAAGCACAAATGCCAATATTAATCTCCCACAATTTTTTTTTTTTTCAGGGAGAATTTAAAAACCCCCCCAAAAAAACCAGACACTAGGCTTTCTGTGGCCCACAATTTGAGAGAGATGGCACACACGACTGGCAAAGAAGCACAAATGCCAATATTAATATCCCACTATTTATTTGTTTTCAGGGAGAATTTAAACCCCCCCCAAAAAAAAACAGACACTAGGCTTTCTGTGGCCCACAATTTGAGAGAGATGGCACACACGACTGGCACAGAAGCACAAATGCCATTATTAATCTCCCACTATTTTTTTTTTTCAGAGAGAATTAAAAAAACAAACAAAAAAAAAACAGACACTAGGCTTTCTGTGGCCCACAATTTGAGAGAGATGGCACACACGACTGGCACAGTATTAATCCCTTCCCGACCTTTGACGCATACGCTGCGTCATGAAAGTCGGTGCCATTCCGACCCATGACGCAGCGTATGCGTCATGGTTTGATCGCGTTCCTGCGGGTCGGGTGACCGGGGTCAATGAAATGTCACCCAACCCGCAGGTACGTGAGGACCTCTAGTTGACCCCAGGGGGGGTGGCTTTGCCCCCCTGTGGCCACGATCGCTCCTGTGCCCTCTGTTTCACCCCCCTCCAGCTCTGATTGGAGAAAGCGTCCATGTGACACTTTCACTCCAATCAGCGGTGGAGGGGCGGAGTGAAACATGTCTGACATCACTCTCCAGCTTCATCCCTTCCGTGGAAGCTGGAGAGTGAGGTCCCTGCGTGCCGCACCCGCCGCCGCCACTGCCAGATCGCCGCCGCCTGCTGCCAGATCGCCGCCGCCCGCTGCCAGATCGCCGCCGCCGCCGCTGCCTGATCGCCCCCTGCTGCCTGATCGCCGCAGCTGCCGCCTTCCGGTACTCCCCCCTCTGCCTCCCTCTCCCCCCACCATCCGTTAACCCCTGCACTCCCTCCCACGCCCCAGAAATCAGCCCCCTGCCCAGTGATCACCCAGGCTCCTACATCTCCCCTGCCCCCTCCTTCCCCCCCTCCCGCTCCTGACAGCCACCTTCTGACCCCCCCATGATCACCCACCCCAGTGATCACTCTGATCACCCCCTGCCCCCCTGATCACCCCCCCACTGCTGCTGCCGCCTCCTGCATCTCCTCAGGCCCCTTCGTCTGACAGCTATCCCATGCCCGGCTGATCGTTGCCTGTCCTCCTTCCGGTCTGCTGATCGCCGCCTGTCCGCCTTCCAGTACTCCCCCTCTCTGCCTCCCGCTCCCCCCGCCATCCGATCCCCCCTCCCGACCGCCACTTCCTCCCACGCCCCGGAAATCACCCCCCTTCCCAGTGATCACCCTTCCCTGCTGCAGGCTCCTACATCTCCCCTGCCCCCACATTTCCTCACCTGACAGCCACCTCCTGCCCCCCCCCGGTGATCACCCGCCCCAGTGATCACCCTGATCACCCATCCCCCCCTCCCCCCCGCGCTGCTGTTGCCGGCTCCTGTGTCTCCTCAGGCCCCTTCGCCTGACAGCTCCCCCGCGCCCCACTTATCGCTCCCGCGTGATCGCTCCCGCGCCCTGCTGATCGCTCCCGCGCCCTGCTGATCGCTCCCGCGTGATCGCTCCTGCGCCCTGCTGATCGCTCCCGCGTGATCGCTCCCGCGCCCTGCTGATCGCTCCCGCGTGATCGCTCCCGCGCCCTGCTGATCGCTCCCACGTGATCGCTCCCGCGACCTGCTGATCGCTCCCGCGCCCTGCTGATCGCTCCCGCGTGATCGCTCCCGCACCCTGCTGATCGCTCCCACGTGATCGCTCCCGTGCCCTGCTGATCGCTCCCCTTACTGCTGCTGCCGGCTCCTGCATCTCCTCAGCCCCCCACGCCTGAAAGCCCCCTCCTGCAGTAAAGTTTCACTAAACACTCACACATACACACACGCACACTAATAAAGCGTAGTTTTTTTACACGCACGCACACACAATGTCCCGCTCGTCCCAGTCACAAAGGCTGTACTCGGCAGAGGAGGCATATTCTTTTATTGCCTCCAAAGCTGATAGTGAGGGAGAGGACCCTACCTTTCTCTATTCCTCCCACTCTTCCTCCTCCAGTGACACGGACTCGCCACCACCACGAAGTCGCAGGACGAGAAATCGTCCGCAGCCCAGGGAAGAAGAGCCGGAGCCCAGGGAAGAAGAGTCGGAGGCCGGGGGAGAAGACCCACAACCAAGTGTGAGTAACCCCCAACCTAGTGCTAGTCATGCCCAACCTAGCACTAGTACCCCCACCTGGACCCCCGTCCCTGAAAATTTTGCTCCACGGATTCCTGATTTCATTCCCCAATCAGGAATCCAATTTGAGACTGCCAACCTCAGGGAAATAGACTTTTTCAAAGTCTATTTCTCGGAGTCAATCGTCAGTCTCATGGTGGAGCAACCAAACTTATATGCCCTGCAATTTTTTGCCCAAAACACCTGAGGTGGTCCCTAAAAAAAATGGTTTTGTAAATTTTGTTGTAAAAATGAGAAATCGCTGATCAACTTTTAACCCTTATAACTTCCTAGAAAAAAAATTTTTTTTTTCCAAAATTGTGCTGATGTAAAGTAGACATGTGGGAAATGTTATTTATTAACTATTTTGTGTCACATATCTCTCTGGTTTATCAGAATAAAAATTAAAAATTTGAAAATTGCGAAATTTTCAAAATTTTCGCCAAATTTCCAATTTTTTCACACATAAACGCAAAATTTATCGACCTAAATTTACCACTAACATGAAGCCCAATATGTCACGAGAAAACAATCTCAGAATCGCTAGGATCCGTTGAAGCGTTCCCGAGTTATTATCTCATAAAGTGACACTGGTCAGAATTGCAAAAAATGGCAAGGTCTTTAAGGTCAAAATAGGCTGGGTCATGAAAGGGTTAATCTCCCACTATTTATTTTTTTTCAGGGAGAATTTTAAACCCCCCCCCAAAAAAAAAAAAAAACACTAGGCTTTCTGTGGCCCACAATTTGAGAGAGATGGCACACACGACTTGCACTGAAGCACAAGTGCCAATATTAATCTCTCACTATTTATTTTTTTTCAGGGAGAATTTAAAAACCAAAATAAAAAAAGCAGACACTAGGCTTTCTGTGGCCAACAATTTGAGAGAGATGGCACACACGACTGGCACTGAAGCACAAATGCCAATATTAATCTCCCACTATTTTTTTTTTCAGGGAGAATTTAAAAACCAAAATAAAAAAAAAACAGACACTAGGCTTTCTGTGGCCCACAATTTGAGAGAGATGGCACACACGACTGGCACTCAAGCACAAATGCCAATATTAATCTCCCATTTTTTTTTTGAAGGGAGAATTAAAAACCAAAAAAAAAACAGTATTGCAGACACTAGGCTGTCTGTGGCCCACAATTTGAGAGAGATGCCACACACGCAGGACTGTCACTCAAGCACAAATGCCAATCTTAATCTCCCACTTTTTTTTTGTTTCTGGGAGAATTGTCAAGAAATCAGGGCCAGTATTACACACTAGGCTTTCTGTGCACCAAAATTGGAGAGAGATGGCACACACAGGACTGGCACTCTAGCAAAAATGCCAATCTTAATCTCCCACTACTTTTTTTTGTTAGGGAGAATTGCCAAGAAATCAGGGCCAGTATTACACACTAGGCTTTCTGTGCCCCAAAATTGGAGAGAGATGGCACACACAGGACTGGCACTCTAGCAGAAATGCCAATCTTAATCTCCCACTACTTTTTTTTGTTAGGGAGAATTGCCAAGAAATCACGGCCAGTATTACACACTAGGCTTTCTGTGCACCAAAATTGGAGAGAGATGGCACACACAGGACTGGCACTCTAGCAGAAATGCCAATCTTAATCTCCCACTACTTTTTTTTGTTAGGGAGAATTGCCAAGAAATCAGGGCCAGTATTACACACTAGGCTTTCTGTGCCCCAAAATTGGAGAGAGATGGCACACACAGCACTGGCACTCTAGCAGAAATGCCAATCTTAATCCCCCACTATTTTTTTTTTAGGGAGAATTAAAAAAAAAAAAAAGGATTATAGTCACTAGTAGTGTTGAGCGATACCGTCCGATACTTGAAAGTATCGGTATCGGATAGTATCGGCCGATACCCGAAAAATATCGGATATCGCCGATACCGATATCCGATACCAATTCAAGTCAATGGGACATCAAGTATCGGAAGGTATTCTCATGGTTCCCAGGGTCTGAAGGAGTGGAAACTCTCCTTCAGGCCCTGGGATCCATAGGGATGTGTAAAATAAAGAATTAAAATAAAAAATATTGATATGCTCACCTCTCCGGCGGCCCCTGGACTTCACACTGCTAACCGGGAGGCTTCTTTGTTTAAAAAGCGCGCCTTTCGGACCTGTGAATGACGTCCCGGCTTCTGATTGGTCGCGTGCCGCCCATGTGACCGGCACGCGACCAATCAGAGGCCGCGACGTCATTCGCAGGTCCTCAATTCCTAGAATTAGCAGTTTTGTGAATGAGAATGACGTCGCGGCTTCTGATTGGCCGCGTGCCGGTCACATGGGCGGCACGCGGCCAATCAGAAGCCGCGACGTCATTCTCATTCACAAAACTGCTAATTCTAGGAATTGAGGACCTGCGAATGACGTCGCGGCCTCTGATTGGTCGCGTGCCGGTCACATGGGCGGCACGCGACCAATCAGAAGCCGGGACGTCATTCACCGGTCCGAAAGGCTCGCTTTTTAAACAAAGAAGCCTCCTGGATAGCAGCGTGAAGTCCAGGGGCCGCCGGAGAGGTGAGCATATCAATATTTTTTATTTTAATTCTTTATTTTCCACATCCCTATTGATTCGATACCGATACCCGATATCACAAAAATATCGGATCTCGGTATCGGAATTCCGATACCGCAAATATCGGCCGATACCCGATACTTGCGGTATCGGAATGCTCAACACTAGTCACTAGGCTTTCTGTGCCCCACAATTGGAGAGAGATGGCACACACGACTGGCACTCAAGCACAAATGTCAAGATTAATCTCCCACTATTTATTTTTTTTCAGGGAGAATTAAAAAAAAAAAAAAAAAAAAAAAACAGGGACTGTCCTACAATTACTATCTCCCTGCAGTAATCTTAGCAAGGTATGGCAGGCAGCAATAACAAGGAGTGGACTGCTGCACAAATTAAATCAAAAGTGTGAACAAACAAGATAGCTGTGCAGAAAGGAAGTAACAACAGGCTTTGTGCTTTGAAAAAAGCAGTTGGTTTGCACAGCGGCGTACACACAGCAATGCCGCTATCAGGGAGCCTTCTAGGGCAGCCCAATGAGCTGCAGCGCTGAGGAAAAAAATGTAGCTTCCACTGTCCCTGCAAACAAAAGGTGGTGTTGGACAGTGGAAATCGCTACAGCACAAGCGGTTTGGGGGTTAATGGACCCTGCCTAACGCTATCCCTGCTTCTGACAAAGCGGCAGCAACCTCTCTCTATGCTCAGATCAGCAGCAGTAAGATGGCGGTCAGCGGGAATGCCCCTTTATAGCCCCTGTGACGCCGCAGACAGCAAGCCAATCACTGCAATGCCCTTCTGTAAGATGGTGGGGACCAGGACCTATGTTATCATGCTGCCCACACTGTGCGTCCACCTTCATTGGCTGAGAAATGGCGCTTTTCGCGTCATTGAAACGCGACTTTGGCGCGAAAGTCGCGTACCGCATGGCCGACCCCACACAGGGATCGGGTCGGGTTTCATGAAACCCTACTGTGCCAAAAGTCGGCAACTTTTGAAAATGTTTGTGTGTGTGTAGCCCATTCACTATCCCCATCTATTCCCCAACCCCTGAAGATGGCTGGACCATGATTGTAAATACATCATTGTAAATACACACCTGTACTTTGCATCTCCCCCTCCTCATTGTAGATTGTAAGCTCTCACGAGCAGGGTCATCTTATTTTGCTTTAATTATTGTATTGTTAACGTTGTTACTTATGACTTTTGTGTTCGAAACTGTTAAACTGTAAAGCGCTGCGGAATATGTTGGCGCTATATAAATAAAGATTATTATTATTATTATTAAATAAAGATTATTATTATAAAATGAACGATCCGTTTCGCTCAACTCTAGTCAGCATCACCTCAAAGACTGAAAGCCCCTAAACTTCCAGTGAGAATGATGTTCATTTCCTCCTGGACTCTTGGTGTGGTGGCCAAACAATGTCAAAACGCTATTGACCTGCAGATTAACCCAATATATAACATTTGATAGTTATTTTACATGACAGGTTCCTTTTAACCCCTTAACGCCCGCATTACGCCTTTTAACGGTGGCAGTTAAGGGTACCTAAACCACAGCACCGTAACGGCGCTGTAGAAAAAGTGTATAGCGCCCCCCAGAGTTGAATTTTCTCTGAGGTCCCAGTTGCCGAGGGTAGCTGAGACCCCAGAGAACATGATTCGGGTCGGTTTTTACCGACCCCCGAGTTGCGATCGACGGTAATTAACCGTTTACCAGCGGTCACAAAAAAAGCGATTTGCCATTTAATTTCTCTGTCCTCCGATGAGATCTCACATTAGAGGACAGAGAAATGGGGTCCCCAATCGCCCCCTGATACTCACCCGTCTCACTGGTGCTCCTCGTGGTTCCCCATGGGCGTCGCCAGCTTCTTCTGGCAAAAAAAATGGCGGGCGCAAGCACAGTGCACCCGCCGGCCGGCACCTGGAAGATCTTTGGGGTCTCGGCTGCCTGGGGTAGCCAAGACCCCAAAGAACATGATCGGCCGTCGATTTTTACCGACCCCTGTTTTGTGATTGCCGGTAAATAACCGTTTACCGGTGACCGCAAAAAAAGGGTTGTGTTATTCTCTGTCCTCTGATGTGATTGCACAACAGAGGACAGAGAAATAGGGGGATCGGGGACCCTGTTATACTTACTAGTGTCCCTGGGTCCTCCTGCTTCTTCTCCTAGCCTCCGGCATTTTCCTCTGGGAAGAAAATGGCAGGCGCATGCGCAGTGCGCTCGCCATGATCTGATGGCCGGCAGAGGAAGATTGTTCCTCTTGTTTTATTTTGGTCACTGTGATATCCTATCACAGCGATCAAAATAAAAAATATAGTAAATAACTCCCCCCTTATCACCCCCTTAGTTAGGAAAAAATAATAAAATAAAAAAAGTATGTATTTCCATTTTCCAATAAGGGTTAGGGCTTGGGTTAGGGCTAGGGTTAGGTCTGGGGCTAGGGTTAGGGCTAGGGTTCTAGGGTTGGGGCTAAAGTTAGGGTTAGGGTTGGAGCTAGGGTTAGGGTTAGGGCTAGGGTTAGGGTTGGGGCTAAAGTTAGGGTTAGGGTTGGGGCTAGTGTTAGGGCTAGGGTTAGGTTTAAGGCTAAAGTTAGGGTTAGGGTTGGGGCTAGGGTTACGGTTGGGGCTAAAGTTAGGGTTAGGGCTAGGGTTGGGGCTAAAGTTAGGGTTAGAGTTGGGATTAGGGTTTGGATAAGGGTTCGGGTTCGCATTAGGGTTAGGGTTGGCATTGGGGTTATGTTTGGGATTAAGGTTAGGTTTGGGATTAGCGTTAAGGTTAGGGTTGGGATATGGGGTGTATTGGAATGAGGATTAGGTTGGAGGTTAGGGTTGAGATTAGGATTAGTGGTGTGTTGGGTTTTGGGTTTTCATTAGGGTTATGGTTAGGGTTGGGATTAGGGTTAGGGTTGTGTTGGGGTTAAGGTTGTGATTAGGATTATGGATTGGGTTGGAATTAGGGTTAGGGGTGTGCTGGGGTTAGGGTTGGAGTTAGAATTTGGGGTTTCAACTGTTTAGGTACATCGGGGGGTCTCCAAATGAGACAGCCAATTTTGCACTCAAAAAGTCAAATGGTGCTCTCTCCCTTCTGAGCTCTGCTGTGCACCCAAACAGTGGTTTACCCCCACATAAAGGGTATCAGCGTACTAAGTACTAGTTGGACAACAACTTTTGGAATCCAGTTTCTACTGTTACCCTTGCCAAAATAAAAAAAAGTTTGGGGCTAAAAAATCATTTTTGTGGGAAAAATTATTTTTTATTTTCATGGCCCTGCGTCAAACTTCTGTGAAGCACTTGGGCGTTCAAAATACTCACCACACATCTAGATAAGTTCCTTGGGGGGTCTAGTTTCCAAAATGGGGTCATTTGTATAAGATTTCTACTTTTTAAGTACATCAGTGTCTCTGCAAATGCAACATAACGCACGCAGACCAGTCCATCAAAGTCTGCATTCCAAAACGGCGCTCCTTCCCTTCCGAGCTCTGCCGTGCGCCCAAACAGTGGTCCCCCCACACATGGGGTACCAGCATAGTCAGGATAAATTGTCCAATAAATTTTGGGGTCCAATTTCTCCTGTTACCTTTGTGAAAGTAAAAATTTGGGGGTGAAAAGATAATTTTTGAGGAAAATTTTATTTTCATGGCTCTACATTATAAACTTCTATGAAGCAGTTGGGGGTTCATAGTGCTCACCATACATCTAGATAAACTCTTTGCGCGGTCTAGTTTCCAAACTGGGGTCACTTGTGGGGGGGTTTCTACTGTTTAGGTACATCAGGGGCTCTGCAAATGCAACATGATGACCGCAGACCACTCCATCAAAGTCTGCATTTTAAAATATCAGTACTTCCCTTCCGAGCCCCGATGTGTGCCCAAACATTGGTCCCCCCACACATGGGGTATCAGCATACTCAGGACAAATGGGACAACATATTTTACCATCCAATTTCTCCTGTTACCCTTGGGAAAATAAAAAATGTTTGGGGCTAAAAAAAATCATTTTTGGGAAAAAAAATATTTTTTATTATTTTTCTTTATTTTCGCGACTCTGCATTATAAACTTCTATGAAGCACTTGGGGGTTCAAAGTGCTCACCACACATCTAGATAAGTTCTTTGGGGGGGTCTAGTTTCCAAAATGGGGTCATTTGTTGGAAATTTCTACTGTTTACGTACATCAGGGGCTCTGCAAATGCAACATAACGCCCGCAGTCCATTCTATCAAAGTCTGCATTCCAAAACAGCGCTCCTTCCCTTCCAAGCTCTGCCATGCGCCCAAACAGTGGTCCCCCCCACATATGGGCTATCAGCGTACTCAGGATAAATTGCCCAATAAATTTTGAGGTCCAATTTCTCATGTTACCCTGAGGAAAAAAAAAGGATTGTTTATTTTCACGGCTCTGCGTTATAAATTTCTGTGAAGCACTTGGTGGTTCAAAATGCTCACCACTCATCTAGATAAGTTCCTTAATGGGTCTAGTTTCCAAAATGGGGTCACTTGTGGGGGGTTTCCACTGTTTAGGCACATCAGGGGCTCTCCAACCGCGACATGGCGTCCGATCTTAATTCCAGCCAATTCTGGAGACCAGGGCACGTTAAATCACATACTCTCAGCCACAATTATGGCCCTGGCCCTCCCTCACATGATGCACACTCAATGTTGCACAATTCTGTCTAATCAAATGAAGATCCGGTAATTTTGGTAAGCAAGAGTAGACTCTCAGGCCTCCAGTATAGTGGTCACAGATTACTGACATGTCCGATGGACTGGAGTCATGTGAATGTATTCTCCCATCACTACAGCTCATCCTTATTCAAGCAGATTTGTGTTTAAGGTTCAGTACAAGGCAGCTTATAAACCAGAGTTAAGTTGCTTCTGCAAAAAAGCTCCCTTCTCTAATCTAACTCTAATGTTACCATAAGGACATTCCTGCTGTTTTTATAACTTTTATTTTTAATAAAATTTAATAGTGTTTAGCTCCCTTTCTTTCTTATTGTTAAGCAAACATCAGCATTGAAAAGCAGTAACCCAATTGCCATATTAAAGAAGGATGGAATTTATCATAAGGCAATCATAAAATCAATGACAATGTGAACAGTGGGAGAAAAAAAACAGTCTGTAAAACACCATAGATCTATTTATTTACTGAACAAATAATGGATCTCTTCAAAAGCAGATACCTCAGCATTTGTATAACACACATTAGCAATGAACCGTATCTCGGGGCCAAAGGTTTAGTTATGGTTGAAGATAAATCAGGAATTTTTGTCTTGATCCTATTGCTGCATCTGCATTGATTGAGAGGGTCTGTGGCAGACAGGAAATTAGAACATTTTTTCCTAACATCACAGTATAAACTTCAGCTGTGGCTCAGATTTTTGTTCTCCCAATGTAAAATGTAGTTATTTTTTCGAAGGGAAGTAATCAAGAGATACTCTTTCCCAAGGCTGCAATGCATGCCACTTTATTTTCTGTTATCAGGTGATGTAATACTGGTAACCAGTCAAAAAAGGTGAAACATAACCTCCATCAACTAGGTTATCCATATATTCACTGATATCAGTACAACTGTCCTTTTAATATAAACCATGCCATCGACAAATATAATACATCTTATATCAATATGAATGTCTATCTACACTCTATAGTTATATGCTTAAACGAAAAGCTGACAAAATACCAGTACTTCTCTTAATCTTCTTTTATTTCATTCTTTTTTTTATATTTTACAAGTAAAATAAAGAAATATATAAAGATATCGTTTCTGTGCCACAGGAGCTATGCCATGACCTCCTCCTCACTATTCCATGTGTCCCTGTAGGGCAACTGGTTGCAACACAGTCTAACTGTTGTCCAAGATTTGCAGTAGGACAAGATTTCAAAGCCCCATCCTTTGGTCAAGGAGGTGGGCTTCAGTTGTCATTTAGACAAAGATGGAATTGATTAGGAGGAGATTATTCTTTCTGTTCTCTGCTGGATTTCTACAAGACTGACTATTTCAGGATCATGCCGAAATGCTCCAGGCCAAAACAGTCAGGACAACCATATTTCTTGAGTAATTTAATTTATTTATTCCTAGGTTTAGTAGATGTCATTGCAAACAGCTGTTCTTGAAGTTTGAAACTCATAATTGGCTTCTTATTTCAGGAAACATATTATTAGTTGTTGGCCCATAAACTAATGAGCTTCATTGTAGTATACAGATTGCTTTATCTGATGACTCTTACATGTTTTGCTCTCTGGCTCACCAGAAAATGTCCTGAGTGAGGACTCCCCTTCCTTATTTATTTATTTTACTCATTTATATAGCACCATTAATTCCACAGTGCTTTCATTATTGACACTGTCCCCGATGGGGCTCACAATCTAATTTCCCTATCAGTATGTTTTTGGAATGTGGAAGGAAAACGGAGAATACAGAGGAAATCCACGCAAACATGGGGAAAACATACAAACTCCTTGTAGATGTGGTCCTTGGTGGGATTTGAACCCAGGACCCCAGCGCTGCAAGGTTGCACTGAGCCACCTATACTTGGACAACAACAAAAATCATAAAGGCATTTTGGGACCATCCAGAGAGATTTTAAAAAGCCAACTTTAAATCATTAAATGTCCAGGTGAGGTAGAAATTTTCTTTCAAATGTTTTAAAGTGGCATGTGCTAGATATGATTAATGCACTAGCCAAGAAAAACCGTTCTATTAGTTTTCTAGCCTGGAAGCAGAAGCCGCGTGACTGCAAGTATGAAATTTGCACACATGCGGTAACGTGCCATCTAACTGGATGCGGCCTCGCTCAACACAAATCTATTGTGTGAAGCCGAACAAGTCTAGTCAGAATTCAAATCGCATACTTGCAGTCACATGACTTTTCGCTCTCGCCGCCAGCTCCGGAGAATACTTAGAGAGCGCAGTTCACACAAAGTGAAGATTCACAAGTCTGCAGTCACATAGAGTGACTGCATACTTCTAGCTTACAGTGGGCACGGAAAGTATTCAGACCCCTTTAAATTTTTCACTCTTTGTTTCATTGCAGCCATTTGGTAAATTCAAAAAAGTTCATTTTTTTTCAAATGAATGTACACTCTGCACCCCATCTTGACTGAAACAAAATCAGAAATGTAGAAACTTTTGCAACTGAATTAAAAAGAAAAACTGAAATATCACAAGGTCATAATTATTCAAACCCTTTGCTCAGACACTCATATTTAAGTCACATGCTGTCCATTTCCATATGATCCTCCTTGAGATGGTTCTACTCCTTCATTAGAGTCCAGCTGTGTTTAATTATACTGATAGGACTTGATTTGGAAAGGCACACACCTATCTATATTAGATCTCACAGCTCACTGTTCATGTCAGACCAAATGAGAATCATGAGGTCAAAGGAACTGGCCAAAGAGCTCAGAGACAGAATTGTGGCACGGTACAGATCTGGTCAAGGTTACAACAGAATTTCTGCAGTACTCAAGGTTCCTAAGAGCACAGTGGCCTCCATAATCCTTAAATAGAAGAAGTTTGGGAAAGCCAGAAGTCTTCATAGACCTGGCTGTCCATCCAAACTGAGCAATCATGGGAGAAAAACCTTGTTGATAGAGGTAAAGAAGAAACCCAAGATCACTGTGGCTGAGCTCCATAGATGCAGTAGGGAGATGAGAGAAAGTTCCACAAAGTCAACTATCACTGCAGCCCTCCACCAGTCGGGCCTTTATGGCAGAGTGGCCCGACAGAAGCCTCTCCTCAGTGCAAGACTTTTGAAAGCCCGCATAGAGTTTGCTAAACAACACATGAAGGACTCCCAGACTATGAGAAATAAGATTCTCTGGTCCGATGAGATGAATTATCACCTGGTGATAATTCTAAGCGGTATGTGTGGAGAAAACCAGCCACTGCTTGTCACAGGGTGACTGGTTTTCATTGAAGGAAAAATGAATGCAGCCAAGTACAGAGATATGCTGGATGAAAATGTCTTCCAGAGTACTCTGGACCTCAGACTTGGCCGAAGGATCATCTTCCAACAAAACAATGACCCAAAGCACACAGCTAAAATAACAAAGGAGTGGCTTCAGCTCAAATGACCATTCTTGACTGGCACAGCCAGAGCCCTGACCTAAACCCAATTGAGCATCTCTCGAGAGACCTGAAAATGGCTGTCCACCAACGTTCTCCATCCAACCTAACAGAACTGGAGAGAATCTGCAAGGAAGAATGGCAGAGGATGCCCAAAGCAAGGTGTGAAAAACTTGTTGCATCATTCCCAAGAAGACTCATGGCTGTACTATCTCAAAACTGTGCTTCTACTCAATGCTGAGCAAAGGGTCTTAATACTTATGAACATTTGATATTTCAGTTTTTCTTTTTTAATAAATATGCAAACATTTCTACATTTTTCTGTCAAGATGGGGAACGGCGTGTACATTAAAGAGAAATAAATGAACGTTTTTGAATTTACCAAATGCCTGCAATGAAACAAAGAGTGAAAATCTTCAAGGGGTATGAATACTTCAAAAATTCAATTACTGCAAAAACTCATTTGCCCTAAAAAGATGTGTGCAACACTGTTATGTCTCTAGAATTGTAATCATTCCCTTTCAAGCTCTTTTATTCCAAACAGCCTTGGTAAAATTTACACCATAGAAATGGATGGTTCCTCAGTAGTAACCTACTGCCAATTTAGTACCACAGTGCATTGACAGACTTTTAATTAGGCTGCTTTCACACATCAGGTTTTTTCTTTCAGGCACAATCCGGCAGTTTCAGGCACAATCCGGATCAGTTTTTTTCTTACGCCGGATCCGTTTTTTCCCCATACAGTTGTATTAGCGCCGGATTGTGCCTGAAGGACATGCGTTTCATCCATTTTGTGCCGGATCCGTCCCTTCAGGCTTTTTTGCCAGACACAAAAAACGTCTCCTGCAACGTTTTTTGTGTCCGGCAAAAAATCCTGAAGGGACGGATCCGGCAATAAACGCATGGAACGGATGTGTGAATGAACGTATCCGGCGACTGAATCCGTTTTTTATACAAACAAGAGGCAAAAATAACTTTTAGAAAGGTACAATAGATACATGGACAGAAACCAAATTTGACAGCAGACCACAGTATTGGTGCAGCCTGTAAAGTTGTTAACTTGGACTAGTAAAATAAATGTGCAAAAACATTCACGCATAGTTAAGGATCTTGATTTGCATGTCAAAGTGCATTTAGGGTGGCAGAACATTCCTCAAACAACCATTAATCTAATTATTATTATTTATTTTTAGAGCACAATTGATTCCATAGTGCTGTACATTCGAAAAGGTTACATAAAAGATATAAATATAGATTACAGGGAATAAACTAGCAATGGCAGACTGGTACAGAGGGAAGAGAGCCTTACCCTTGCTGGCTTTCAGTCTAGAAGGTAGTGGGGAAGAAGGCAGTAAGTTGGGGGATTGCAGTAAGCTTTCTTAAAAAGATGCATTTTCAAGGTCCCTTTTGAAAGTTCCAAGTGATGTGCATATTAAGATGTGTTTGGTCACAGAATTCCAAAGGATGGAGGATACTCAAGAGAAGCTTTGGAGATTATTTGGTGAAGAACGTACAAGTGTGGAGGAAAGAAGGAGGTCTTGGGAGGACAGAAAATTATGTGTTGGAAGACATTGGGAGATTAGTTCGGAGATAAACAGAAAATATAGATTATGGATGGCTCTATAGGTCAATGTTAATAGTTTGAACTGGATAGGTTGGGGACCAATGAATGGATTTGTATAGAGGAGGAGTAGTGATGAGAGAGGTGGGTGCGAGAGTGTTAGCAGGCTACAGAGGATGATTTTGCAGTAGTCGAGGTGGAAGATGATGTGGGGCATTCACTAACATTTTAGTAGATTCAGGTTTGTGGAAAGGACGAAAAGTGGAAATACTTTGGGTTTAGGGCGTCAGGAGGTGGTAAGAGCTTTGATAGTCAGTTTAGATGAACAGGGCGGAGTTGATGGTTAGTCCTAGATATCTGGCACAGGAGAGAGCGTGATATAAGTTATTGTGAAAGATAGATCAGGTAGGGTAGATAGGTGAGATAGAGGAAAGATGATGAGTCACGTTTTACACAAAAAAGAAAAAATAAGGCCTGCGCACCTTTAGTTTTGAATTAATGCACAGGTGCACAAATACGCTATATGGCCATTGTACAAATTTATACATATATGGCACGTCAGCACACTGAAGCTAATGAATACATAACCTCCAATATTGGAAACAGGAACACATGGGCTACTTGCACAGTGAACAAGTCTGTAAGAACATGTTCACACACCACCAAGAAACCTGAAGACACAAAAGAGAATAGTAAAACCAAAAACACTCAGTTTGAAAAAATGTTTGCAGTAATCCGCAAGTGCTAGTAAAAGATGTAAATAACAGGGTATTTGGTTGATACGTTTTTTGCAAAAAATGTATACTAAGCTGCTCTACCAATCTTCACGGTATACCCATATCAGAGCAGTCCTAACTAATGTATGCAATCCGTATCTGATATATTTAAAAACCTGATCATCTGTATATTACCTGTGTGAACAGGGTTCAGAGAGGAAAAATCCATGTGTGCATACAGGGTAGAACAGCTTTTGTGCAGATAGCCCAAGAGGAGTGGTGGAACTCCCCAGTCTTGTAGACACAAGAGAGCAATTATGGAAACAGGAACACATGGGCTACTTGCACAGTGAACAAGTCTGTAAGAACATGTTCACACACCACCAAGAAACCTGAAGACACAAAAGAGAATAGTAAAACCAAAAACACTCAGTTTGAAAAAATGTTTGCAGTAATCCGCAAGTGCTAGTAAAAGATGTAAATAACAGGGTATTTGGTTGATACGTTTTTTGCAAAAAATGTATACTAAGCTGCTCTACCAATCTTCACGGTATACCCATATCAGAGCAGTCCTAACTAATGTATGCAATCCCTATCTGATGTATTTAAAAACCTGATCATCTGTATATTACCTGTGTGAACAGGGTTCAGAGAGGAAAAATACATGTGTGCATACAGGGTAGAACAGCTTTTGTGCAGATAGCCCAAGAGGAGTGGTGGAACTCCCCAGTCTTGTAGACACAAGAGAGCAATTATGGAAACAGGAACACATGGGCTACTTGCACAGTGAACAAGTCTGTAAGAACATGTTCACACACCACCAAGAAACCTGAAGACACAGAAGAGAATAGTAAAACCAAAAACACTCAGTTTAAAAAAATGTTTGCAGTAATCCGCAAGTGCTAGTAAAAGATGTAAATAACAGGGTATTTGGATGATACGTTTTTTGCAAAAAATGTATACTAAGCTGCTCTACCAATCTTCACGGTATACCCATATCAGAGCAGTCCTAACTAATGTATGCAATCCCTATCTGATGTATTTAAAAACCTGATCATCTGTATATTACCTGTGTGAACAGGGTTCAGAGAGGAAAAATCCATGTGTGCATACAGGGTAGAACAGCTTTTGTGCTCTCTTGTGTCTACAAGACTGGGGAGTTCCACCACTCCTCTTGGGCTATCTGCACAAAAGCTGTTCTACCCTGTATGCACACATGGATTTTTCCTCTCTGAACCCTGTTCACACAGGTAATATACAGATGATCAGGTTTTTAAATACATCAGATAGGGATTGCATACATTAGTTAGGACTGCTCTGATATGGGTATACCGTGAAGATTGGTAGAGCAGCTTAGTATACATTTTTTGCAAAAAACGTATCAACTAAATACCCTGTTATTTACATCTTTTACTAGCACTTGCGGATTACTGCAAACATTTTTTCAAACTGAGTGTTTTTGGTTTTACTATTCTCTTTTGTGTCTTCATAACCTCCAATATTGATTGAAACGTTAAAAACGTGAAGGTACTTAGGGTTTTTGATCATAGAACGCAAAAGCGATTCAACCTTGTCAAGGTGGTCTTTTAATATGGATAGACCATAATCACTAAATGTCTTACCTTTCTATGAGCCTCATGTAGATGGGGAGTGAAAAGGAAACCAGGCATAGCTTGCAATAAAAACCTTGTGTGGGAAAGATTGGTGGATAAGGGTGCTGAGTCTTGTGGATGGGCCACATCCCCAGATATGAACTACCCAAAAACTGAAAAATTGAATGAATGCAAAGGTGCACAAATAGTCTATGTGGTCAGTATATGAACATTATATATATATATATATATATATATACACTTTATATATACTTTATATATATACATACACTTTATGCAGTATTAGCCCTCTGTGTCTGTACTGCTACATACTTAGGCAGATAACTGGTTCATGCAGCTTTACATGAACACCTGAGCCTTACACTATTGTTGGTCCGAATAACTAAAGCAATTGTTATCATCCACCTCTCGTGTCTCCCCTTTTCCTCATAGTTTGTAAGCTTGCGAGCAGGGCCCTCACTCCTCCTGGTATCTGTATTGAACTATATTTCTGTTATGCTGTAATGTCTATTGTCTGTACAATTCCCGTCTATAATTTGTAAAGCGCTGCGGAATATGTTGGCGCTATATAAATAAAAATTATTATTATTATTATATATATATATATATATATATATATACATGGTGTATTAGCACACTGTGACAAATGGATACATGAACTCTATGAACTCTAATATTGCTGCAAACAATAAAAATGTAATGGTACTTAGTTAGCGTTTTTTGATCATAGAGCGCTACACAGTTTTGTCCACATTGAGTTTTAGAAACAAAATCTCGGAAACAGATACCATTGCCAAAAACCAGTTCCGTCTGGATTACACGGGACCAGTGGGGTCAATACCCTGAGATACTTCCTCAAATATCAATAACCAAGAAACATGAAGTATATCGACTCACAAAATACATATTAAAATTCAATATTTATTAATGCAAATCTAGCAACATTAAAATTTGTTAGAGACAAAGAGTCCAGCTATATGATCACAACAATAACATAATACAGAAATATTTGAATATTGAAAATGGGTGCAATAAAAAGCCATGTTGCACCATGGATGTAGCAAAAGGGGAGGTATATAAAGGCTCGGTGGCACAAGAGCAGTAACTGCCAATGGGGTAAAATAAAGTGCCCAGTGCTAAATGGTACCCCTAGCAGCTATATGGGGTGCAAGCATCCTTATCAAATAAAGGGTAAGTACCCTATAGTTCAGCCACCCCACATTAATAAGAATATAGGAGGACTAGTCCCATATCCACACCTTACCCTTTTCCTTCTCCATAGTCCACAACGTGCGTGTTGTGGACTATGGAGAAGGAAAAGGGTAAGGTGTGGATATGGGACTAGTCCTCCTATATTCTTATTAATGTGGGGTGGCTGAACTATAGGGTACTTACCCTTTATTTGATAAGGATGCTTGCACCCCATATAGCTGCTAGGGGTACCATTTAGCACTGCGCACTTTATTTTACCCCATTGGCAGTTACTGCTCTTGTGCCACCGAGCCTTTATATACCTCTCCTTTTGCTACATCCATGGTGCAACATGGCTTTTTATTGCACCCATTTTCAATATTCAAATATTTCTGTATTATGTTATTGTTGTGATCATATAGCTGGACTCTTTGTCTCTAACAAATTTTAATGTTGCTAGATTTGCATTAATAAATATTGAATTTTAATATGTATTTTGTGAGTCGATATACTTCATGTTTCTTGGTTATTCACATTGAGTTTTAGGTAACATTATGAGAAGTAGGAGAATATGGCTGATAGATACTCTGGGATTCTGAACAGCAGAGAGTTGATGTCTGAGACAAAGAGGTACGTCTGAGTATCATCAGCATATAGTTGGTACTGGAAGCCATGGGACTTTATGAGTTGTCCCAAGCCAAAGGTATAAATGGAGAAGAGTAGGGGTCCAGGGACAGAGCCTTGAGGGACGCAAACAGAGATAGGGCAGAATGAGGAGGTAGTATGGGAGTGGGAGATGCTAAATGTGTGGTAGGTATGAGATGCAAATTGCCTCTTCTGAGAAAAAGAGGACTTAAACTCTATAGTGCCACCTGTTGGAAGTAGCGATCCTACAAGTCACAATCAACCCTTTAACGAGTCGTGCAATATGACTTAGGATAAAAGCCAAATCAATATCTCAATTCACAGACACGGTGTTTCGGGCTGTTGGCCCTCGTATGGTAGGTATGAGGAAATCCAGGAGAGGACAAGGTATTTGACACCAAGGTAAGAGAGGATTTGTAGTAGAAGGGAGTAGTCGACTGTGTCAAAGGCAGAGGACAGATCTAGAAAGACGAGTTTGGAAAATTGTCTATTAGCTCTGGCAGTAAGTCGTTTATAATTTTGGTTAGGGCAGTTGGTGTGGTGGAGTCAGAAGCTACATTGTACGTTGTCAAAAGAGTGAGTTTTAAGAGAAGTAAGATGAGAATTCATCTTAGACATGCTGCTGAAGGAGTTAGGAGGCGAACGGTAGCAGAGATATGAAACAATAACTGGACCAACAGTTCAGGTCAAGGGATGATTTCTTAGATGTGGTTGTGGCATGTTTGAAAGCAGAAGGAAGGTACCAGAAGTTAACAGTAGGTTGAAGATATGGGTTAGGGCCGGGATAACAATGGTGGTGAGGCTGGTGAGGAGGTGGGATAGGGTCAAGTGCAGACATGGTGAGGAGAGATGACGAATAAGCTATGCTTCAGTTATGGAAGGGAGGAAGTTTATGGGGAAGGGCACACGCCTGAATAAACCTGAATATGCTATAAATATTATATCATTTTTATACTTATCTGACATAAATCGCTTATCATCCCGATCTAGTGCAGTCTGAGTTTTGCGGTTCTCAGCATGCATTGCATTCCTTTAAGGTCATCTTCAATGAATAGTGTCTCCCAACGCGTTTCATACAACTTAGAATCATCAGGGGATTATGTAACCTTCATGAATAGAAATGAGCATTTCGCTATCGTGGCATCCCTCATGCCGTCTTTTTATACACTACTCACCGGCGCTTGTAGCGACATGCTTCTGGATGCCGGGAGCCGAGTTTCCGGTTTATTCAGGCGTGTGCACAATGCATTACTGATAAGCAATACATGTCAGATGAGTATAAAAATGCTATAATATTTATTTGAACTGCACTTTACAGCGTATTTTTAAAAACATGTGCCTTAGAGAGTTCTGACAATAGAAATGGTACATTGGTTTACGTTCTGTTGTGCGGTTGTTGTATCTAAAGGAGAAACATTTCTCCCTTTTTGAGCACGCTGTTAATGAGAGACACTGCCACTCCTGTGGAGGTCAAAAGGATGGCTATGACTATTTGTTAAAAGTGGGTTCTAAGGAGTATCTCCCACTCTACATGCTTTGAGAAAGTCATATGTGTGACAGTATAATCAACTTGGTGTTGAAATTCCTTGACCACCAAGGGCATTTATTAAAATACAGTATACTTATAATTTTGTTAATACCAGGATTATTTGCCCTTTGGAGATTGTGGTGAACTATCCATGAGCACTGTATTAGTTCATAGAAAATACTGTTATCGTTGATAAACTGGATTTTACTCCTTGGCGGTGCTATATTTTATATGTTTTCTGTTGTTTGTCATTGTTTGCACTAAGCACTTTTGTCAGCACTATATGTTTTCCCTTTTTTAGCATTTTAGTAATAAAAGTTAAGTTTTATAACTCAAGAACCCACTTTTTGTCTGGTTGAGGAATAAAGAACATATGAGGTTTATGAAGTAGTCCTGTTTAACAGAGGTGGGGTAAAATTAAATGTGAAAGTTGCTTGTTTGAATGCAACGACGTCTTCCTGTGAGTGTGTTTTCTTATAGAGCCACTCAGCAGCCCCGGAGACTTGCTGAAGCTTTTTGGTGAAGTTGTTATGCAAGGGTTGTCTATTGATTTGCTGTACTCTGCCATACTTGAGAGGGGTGACTGAGTCAATAACTGATGTGAATATAGCGTTTTAGAAAAGGGTGGTACTGTCTATGTTGTGGAGTGAAGATATGGAGGACAGCAGTAGAAGATAGGCAGAGAGTACATGAAATTCTAGGTGCGCAAGGTTTCTGCAGGAATGTTCTAGATGCTTAACATGGGGGGCAGTTGAGGAGAATGGGTATGGGAAAGTGAGTAGATGGTGGTCAACAGTTAATAACCACATTTATGGCATGCCAAGGTGTACAAGTGCATATATTCACGAGTGTGGTGCTCGTACTCAATACTGAATAAACCAAGATGTTTTGAAAGGTTTATTTCAAATTCTTTAATCAACTAAATATTGTTAACATGTCTATCCATACTGTTATTGGCAAAATTCCACAATTTTTCCAATTTTGAGTTACAATTTAAACATTGAGGCCTCATTCACATGCTTGTTTTACAAAAATCTGTTGTATATGTTTTTTTTCACAGATAGGGCATATACCCAATATAGCCTATGGCGCTGTTCACATGTCTGTTTTTACATGGACCGTGTGTCCATGCAAAACTCATGGAGACATATCCTTTTTTTGTCAGTATCAAGAATGGAAAGTGCCAATACAAGTCTATGAGTCCCGGACAAACACGACGATGATGACATCCTTAAATTGGGAAAGAAAGGGGAATATTCAACATCTAAAAGAAAAATATTCAAAAGTCCAATTTATTTATTTTAGGATTTGTGGTTAGGCACACACAGAGGCATCCGCCACTCGTCCGATACCTCTTCATGAATCATAATCATCTGACTCCGGCACATCTCATCTTTAAGTAAATAATGCCTGTCTAGATGTAGTGTGACCGTAGTGTGCATGAGTCCTTCAAGAATAGGGTCAACGTACGTATTATCTGAGGGGACTGAAAATCTGTTCTTCAAAAAATGTGTTTAACTAATATGCTGACTTAGGTATCTCAGCATCATCAAATGTGTTGGTCATGAACTCAACTTTCTGATCCTTTGAAAAAGTTTTCTAATATTTTGCAAATAATTATAATAAAAAAAATGAAATGTCAGCAGCGGTAAAGCAAGAAGAATGCACACAGTATCTGCATTTAATTAGAGAAGCAGCCGGAAGATTAACCGTACACTGTTTGCATGATACAGACTCATAGGCTGATTTCTGGTGTTAATAGTATTACTGTTTAGGATTTAGACAAAGTAAACATATAGCTCAACACCTACCGGCCTGTGATACATTGCTTACAGGAAGCACATCAGATTTGCCTAAAAATGCCTGTGCTTTATGTCAGACTGTGTAAATAATAATTCATCAAAGAAATGTGGTCTTGGGAGATGCATCTGTTTTACATTAAAATCTATAATGCTTTCTCGGAAAGTTGTTAAAGGAACCCAGGACTCATTAAGAGATCTCTATATCTCATTACTTTATTAAAGACACATAAGCACATACTTGCATCAGACATAATGAACTGAGTAAGACGTAAAGTGTTCCATTTCTGTTATGATAGAATATTATCTTATTTCGTTTTTTTCACAGCCTCCTAATAATTACCTTGCAACATCTGGTATGTATTAAACCAAAGATTATCCAAAATTCTCTATCAAGTTTAATAGTCCCACCCAGAACCATCTGTATTTTGAAGAAATCACATGAGTGTACAGTTAAATCATGATTCCAATACTTGCATATTTCCTGAACATAATGACCAAGTATTGTAAATTACACACGTATAGGATGAAGAAAGAGCAAATAGGTTTGCATGCATTCAATATGATTAAAAAACTTGTAGATTACACAGCATATTAAAAAATGAAAAATTAGCACTTTTTTTTTAAGGGAATCTATCGCCAGGTTTTTGCTATCTCATCAGAGAGCAGCATAATGTAGGGAAAGAGATACTGATTCCAGTGATGTATCACTTAGTTTACTGGGTGCAGCAGTTATGACACAATCAGAGTTCTTATATATGTAGCACATAGCAAAGTTTAGAAAGTTAATCTCCGCCACAGAAGGTTCTCTATGTACATTATCTATTGACAGTGCTTATGTGGGGGGGGCATGTTCAGAACAGGGATCCTGTGCAATGTGGTAAGAGCAACCATAATTCCAAGGTGATAAAACTTTCATTAAAGTTGAAGTTTCATTGAAGGTAAAGAACATCACACAGCCAGATAAATGACACATCGCTGAATTCAGTTTATCATCATCATTTTTTTAATGAGCATTAGTTCTGCAGACCGGTGTTAGGGCTAGTGGAACGGAACAAGTAATAGAGAGGCTGATACGAGGTGCATTCGCAGCCCGGGGTCCACCGTGCAGAGATACCTGCTGCAAGAAATGGCGGATGGACACTGAGCTCACACGTGTGTTAAACTTCACCCCGTATGAAATGAATGTGAGCTCTGTTGCCTCACAGAGTTGCGCTGTACACAGGGACTAAAACCCTAACTAAAAGCTGTGCTTGCTCTGGAACTCTTCTGTGCTAACCGCACACATGAAGGAACCAGATGCTAAGCCAAGGCTAACTGCCCTCACTGAGGTTGGCTGCCTGCCTGAGTGCACAGCCCCAAGGCTAAACAGACTCACACCACATATATACAGTGTGGCAGAGTATCCACTGGCAACTGCCAAACACAAATGATACTAGCGCATGGCCATGCGGCCATGCAAACCTTTTTATCGCTGTAGCAGTTCAGGACCTTCCTAGTGGACCAATAGGACCTGCTACAGGACCTGTGCATGTGACTCCCGACATCCAATGAGAGGTCTTCCCCTGGACATGCTCAGGAGGGGAAAAGCTGGACTTAGTCCCAGGAGCACCTGCTCGCCGCCGAACAGCACTAGTTATAATGGCTGAACCTGGAAGGGCAGCAGTAACCAATCATGCAGTATCTGTCCTGGCCTGGTGATGGGACCGATGTCTCCGCTGAGCAGGCTCCACTGTGGCTGGAGAAGAATGGGAGACCACAGCACACATAGCTCGAGATTTCCCCTGTGCGGTGGAATGAACTTGACGCCTAACAACAGGTTCATATCACCGCTACAAACTGACAATGTGGGATACAGCGGGCTGTATTACATGTTGTGAATTCTGTGGCAGAGCTCCCTCCTGAGGTTACAAGTGGTACTTCGGCTGATTCTCTCTGTGAGCTTCTGTTGGTGGAGGGAAGTGGTACTGCGGCTTCTGAGTTTCCTCCCTCAGGTGATCTGGTGAGGTCGTTAGGTGCTTCTCTACTTAACTCCACCTAATGCTTTGATCCTGGCTTCCTGTCAATGTTCCAGTGTTGGACTTGCTTTTCCCTGGCTCATTCCTGTGGCCTGCTGCTCTGAATAGCTAAGTTCTTCTTTGCTATTTGTTTGCTATTTTTTCTGTCCAGCTTGTCTAATTTGTTGCTGGAAGCTCTGGGACGCAAAGGGTGTACCTCCGTGCCGTTAGTTCGGTGCGGAGGGTCTTTTTGCCCCCTTTGCGTGGTTTCCTTTAGGGTTTTGTGTAGACCGCAAAGTTATCTTTTCTATCCTCGCTCTGTCAAGAAAGTCGGGCCTCACTTTGCTGAATCTATTTCATCTCTACGTTTGTCTTTTCATCTTAACTCACAGTCATTATACGTGGGGGGCTGCCTTTTCCTTTGGGGTATTTCTCTGAGGCAAGGTAGGCTTATTTTCTATCTTCAGGCTAGTTAGTTTCTCAGGCTGTGCCGAGTTGCATAGGCAGAGTTAGGCGCAATCCACGGCTGCCTCTAGTGTTGTTTGGAGAGGATTAGGGATTGCGGTCTGCAGAGTTCCCACGTCTCAGAGCTCGTTCTATGATTTTGGGTTATTGTCAGATCACTGTATGTGCTCTGACCGCTATGTCCATTGTGGTACTGAATTGCCTTTCATAACAGTACAGGAAGCCAAAAGTACTAATGATTCTCAATAGAGGGAAAAAAGAAGTTCTGAGACCATTTTTTTTCTCTTTGCACTGTGTTTTGCCTTTTTTTTCCCCTAGACATTTGGGTGGTTCAGTACACAGGTGTAGCGATGGACATTAGAAGTCTGTCTTCATTTGTGGATCAGCTCTCGGCAAGAGTACAAAAGATTCAAGACACTATTGATCAGAAATCTATGTTAGAACCAAGAATTCCTATTCCTGATTTGTTTTTTGGAGATAGAACTAAGTTTCTGAGTTTCAAAAATAATTGTAAATTATTTCTGGCCTTGAAACCTCGCTCCTCTGGTGATCCAGTTCAACAGGTTTTGATTGTTATTTCTTTTTTGCGCGGCGACCCTCAGGACTGGGCATTTTCTCTTGCGCCAGGAGATTCTGCATTGAGTAATATCGATGCGTTTTTCCTGGCGCTCGGATTGCTGTACGATGAACCTAATTTAGTGGATCAGGCAGAGAAAAATTTGCTGGCTCTTTGTCAGGGTCAGGATGAGATAGAGGTATATTGTCAGAAATTTAGAAAGTGGTCCGTGCTCACTCAATGGAATGAATCTGCGCTGGCAGCTATGTTCAGAAAGGGTCTCTCTGAAGCCCTTAAGTATGTCATGGTGGGATTTCCTATGCCTGCTGGTTTGAATGAGTCTATGTCTTTGGCCATTCAGATCGGTCGACGCTTGCGTGAGTGTAAATCTGTGCACCATTTGGCGGTATTACCTGAGCTTAAACCTGAGCCTATGCAGTGCGATAGGACTTTGACCAGAGTTGAACGGCAAGAACACAGACGTCTGAATGGGCTGTGTTTCTACTGTGGTGATTCCACTCATGCTATCTCTGATTGTCCTAAGCGCACTAAGCGGTTCGCTAGGTCTGCCACCATTGGTACGGTACAGTCAAAATTTCTTCTGTCCGTTACCTTGATCTGTTCTTTGTTATCGTATTCTGTCATGGCATTTGTGGATTCAGGCGCTGCCCTGAATTTGATGGACTTGGAGTATGCTAAGCGTTGTGGGTTTCTCTTAGAGCCCTTGGAGTGTCCTATTCCATTGAGAGGAATTGATGCCACGCCTTTGGCCAAGAATAAGCCTCAGTACTGGACCCAGCTGACCATGTGCATGGCTCCTGCAGATCAGGAGGTTATTCGCTTTCTGGTGTTGCATAATCTGCATGATGTGGTCGTGTTGGGGTTGCCATGGCTACAAGCCCATAATCCAGTATTAGATTGGAAATCCATGTCGGTGTCCAGCTGGGGTTGTCAGGGGGTACATGGTGATGTTCCATTTCTGTCAATTTCGTCATCCACCCCTTCTGAGGTTCCAGAGTTCTTGTCTGATTACCAGGATGTATTTGATGAGCCCAAGTCCGATGCCCTACCTCCGCATAGGGATTGTGATTGTGCTATTAATTTGATTCCTGGTAGTAAATTCCCAAAAGGTCGACTGTTTAATTTATCCGTGCCTGAGCACGCCGCTATGCGCAGTTATGTGAAGGAATCCCTGGAGAAGGGGCATATTCGCCCGTCATCGTCACCATTAGGAGCAGGGTTCTTTTTTGTAGCCAAGAAGGATGGTTCGCTGAGACCTTGTATAGATTACCGCCTTCTAAATAAGATCACGGTTAAATTTCAGTACCCCTTGCCATTGTTATCTGATTTGTTTGCTCGGATTAAGGGGGCTAGTTGGTTCTCCAAGATAGATCTTCGTGGTGCGTATAATCTGGTGCGAATCAGGTGAGGAGATGAATGGAAAACTGCATTTAATACGCCCGAGGGTCATTTTGAGTATCTAGTGATGCCATTCGGACTTGCCAATGCTCCATCAGTGTTTCAGTCCTTTATGCATGACATCTTCCGAGAGTACCTGGATAAATTCCTGATTGTGTACTTGGATGACATTTTGATCTTCTCGGATGATTGGGAGTCTCATGTGAAGCAGGTCAGAACAGTTTTCCAGGTACTGCGTGCTAATTCTTTGTTTGTGAAGGGATCAAAGTGTCTCTTTGGTGTGCAGAAGGTTTCATTTTTGGGGTTCATCTTTTCCCCTTCTACTATCGAGATGGATCCTGTTAAGGTCCAAGCCATCCATGATTGGACTCAGCCGACATCTCTGAAAAGTCTGCAAAAGTTCCTGGGCTTTGCTAATTTTTATCGTCGCTTCATCTGCAATTTTTCTAGTATTGCCAAACCATTGACCGATTTGACCAAGAAGGGTGCTGATTTGGTCAATTGGTCTTCTGCTGCTGTGGAAGCTTTTCAGGAGTTGAAGCGTCGTTTTTCTTCTGCCCCTGTGTTGTGTCAACCAGATGTTTCTCTTCCGTTCCAGGTCGAGGTTGATGCTTCTGAGATTGGAGCAGGGGCTGTTTTGTCGCAGAGAGGTTCTGATTGCTCAGTGATGAAACCATGCGCTTTTTTTTCCAGGAAGTTTTCGCCTGCTGAGCGAAATTATGATGTGGGCAACCGAGAGTTGCTGGCCATGAAGTGGGCATTCGAGGAGTGGCGTCATTGGCTTGAAGGAGCTAAGCATCGCGTGGTGGTATTGACTGATCATAAGAACTTGACTTATCTTGAGTCTGCTAAGCGGTTGAATCCTAGACAGGCTCGTTGGTCGCTGTTTTTTGCCCGTTTTGACTTTGTGATTTCGTACCTTCCGGGCTCTAAAAATGTGAAGGCGGATGCTCTGTCTAGGAGTTTTGTGCCCGATTCTCCGGGTTTGTCTGAGCCGGCGGGTATCCTCAAGGAAGGAGTAATTGTGTCTGCCATCTCCCCTGATTTGCGGCGGGTGCTGCAAAAATTTCAGGCTAATAAACCTGATCGTTGCCCAGCGGAGAAACTGTTTGTCCCTGATAGGTGGACGAATAAAGTTATCTCTGAGGTTCATTGTTCGGTGTTGGCTGGTCATCCTGGAATCTTTAGTACCAGAGAGTTAGTGGCTAGATCCTTTTGGTGGCCATCTCTGTCGCGGGATGTGCGTTCTTTTGTGCAGTCCTGTGGGATTTGTGCTCGGGCTAAGCCCTGCTGTTCTCGTGCCAGTGGGTTGCTTTTGCCATTGCCGGTCCCGAAGAGGCCTTGGACACATATCTCTATGGATTTTATTTCAGATCTTCCCGTCTCTCAAAAAATGTCAGTCATTTGGGTGGTTTGTGATCGCTTCTCTAAGATAGTCCATTTGGTACCCTTGTCTAAATTACCTTCCTCCTCTGATTTGGTGCCATTGTTCTTCCAGCATGTGGTTCGTTTACATGGCATTCCAGAGAATATCGTTTCTGACAGAGGTTCCCAGTTTGTTTCGAGGTTTTGGCGAGCTTTTTGTGCAAGGATGGGCATTGACTTGTCTTTTTCCTTGGCTTTCCATCCTCAGACAAATGGCCAGACCGAACGAACCAATCAGACCTTGGAAACATATCTGAGATGCTTTATTTCTGCTGATCAGGATGACTGGGTGTCCTTTTTGCCTTTGGCTGAGTTCGCCCTTAATAATCGGGCCAGCTCGGCTACCTTGGTTTCGCCGTTTTTCTGCAACTCTGGGTTCCATCCTCGTTTCTCTTCAGGGCAGGTTGAGTCTTCGGACTGTCCTGGTGTGGATACTGTGGTGGACAGGTTGCAGCAGATTTGGACTCATGTAGTGGACAATTTGACCTTGTCCCAGGAGAAGGCTCAACGTTTCGCTAATCGCAGACGCTGTGTGGGTCCCCGACTTCGTGTTGGGGATTTGGTTTGGTTGTCTTCTCGTCATATTCCTATGAAGGTTTCCTCTCCTAAGTTTAAACCTTGTTTCATTGGTCCGTATAGGATTTCTGAGGTTCTTAATCCTGTATCTTTTCGTTTGACCCTTCCAGATTCTTTTTCCATCCATAACGTATTCCATAGGTCATTGTTGCGGAGATACGTGGCACCTATGGTTCCATCTGTTGATCCTCCTGCTCCGGTTTTGGTGGAGGGGGAGTTGGAGTATATTGTGGAGAAGATTTTGGATTCTCGTGTTTCAAGACGGAAACTCCAGTATCTGGTTAAGTGGAAGGGTTATGCTCAGGAAGATAATTCCTGGGTCTTTGCCTCTGATGTCCATGCTCCCGATCTTGTTCGTGTCTTTCATATGGCTCATCCTGGTCGTCCTGGGGGCTCTGGTGAGGGTTCGGTGACCCCTCCTCAAGGGGGGGTACTGTTGTGAATTCTGTGGCAGAGCTCCCTCCTGTGGTCACAAGTGGTACTTCATTTTCTCTATGAGCTTCCGTTGGTGGAGGAAAGTGGTACTGCGGCTTCTGAGTTTCCTTCCTCAGGTGATGTGGTGTAGTCGTTAGGTGCTGCTCTATTTAACTCCACCTAGTGCTTTGATCCTGGCCTCCAGTCAATGTTCTAGTATTGGACTTGCTTCCTCCTGGATCGTTCCTGTGGCCTGCTGCTCTGCATAGCTAAGTTCCGCTTTTGTTATTTTTGTTTGCTGTTTTTTTCTGTCCAGCTTGCTTATTTGGTTTTCCTTGCTTGCTGGAAGCTCTGGGATGCAGAGGGTGTACCTCCGTGCCGTTAGTCGGTACGGAGGGTCTTTTTGCCCCCTTTGCGTGGTTGTTTCTAGGGTTTTGTGTTGACCACAAAGTTACCTTTCCTATCCTCGCTCTGTTCTGAAAGTCGGGCCTCACTTTGCTAAATCTATTTCATCTCTATGTTTGTCTTTTCATCTTAACTCACAGTCATTATATGTGGGGGCTGCCTTTTCCTTTGGGGTATTTCTCTGAGGCAAGGTAGGCTTATTTTCTATCTTCAGGCTAGTTAGTTTCTCAGGCTGTGCCGAGTTGCATAGGGAGCGTTAGGCGCAATCCACGGCTGCCTTTAGTGTGGTTGGAGAGGATTATGGATTGCGGTCAACAGAGTTCCCACGTCTCAGAGCTCGTTCTATGTTTTTGGGTTATTGTCAGGTCACTGTATGTGCTCTGACTTCTATGTCCATTGTGGTACTGAATTATCTAATCATAACAGCCTAAATGTGATGGCAGGGCTTGAGGGGAGGATTTTGGCTATTGTTGGATCGGTCATAAGAATTGGCCATGCCTTCTCAAGTGTGGTCCGTATAGATGCTGAGCATGTATTAAAATTGGTAATAAATCTCACCACTCCTGATTCTTTGGTGTTGGTAGTCTTCCGATATAGCAATGTATTTCTATCGGACCATTTCGCCCTATGATAGGCCCTTTTTATAGCTCGATGGCTATAGCCCCTCTCAATGAATCTTTGCTTGAGTTTGTCAGCTTCTACCTCAAAGAGGGCCAGTGAAGAACAGATGCGCCGTAAACGTAAAAACTGTCCCACGGGCACAGACCAAATCATGTGGGACGGGTGTGAGGAGGAGGCATGTAGTAGCATATTGGACGAGGTAGGCTTACGGTAGATATTGGTACTGATATTGTCTCCAATATCTCTCCGGAGGACAACATCTAGAAATTCCATTTCATCCGGATGATGTTTAACCGTCAGCCGATTGTTCATATCATTATGATTAACACCCTCAAAGAATTCCTCAAGAGCTAAGGAGGTACCCTGCCAGATAAGGAAGACGTCGTCGATGTACCGTGTCCATGAAAGGACGCAGTCCACCGACGACGGCCGCCCATCCGACAGGAAGAGGTCCCTCTCCCACAGCCCCAGGAACAAATTTGCATACGAGGGGGCAAAAGCCGCCCCCATAGCAGTGCCCTGGAGCTACAGGTAGAGGGACCCCTTAAACGTAAAAAAGTTATGTGTTAGAGTAAACTCCAACATCACAAGAATAAGCTCCCTGAAGTCAGGGGAGTAGTCAGACGAGTCCAGGAAGAACTTAACCGCCCTGAGTCCATCACCATGACGGATGCTGGTGTATAAGGACTCGACATCAGCCGCTACCAGGAGGGTATCAGGGTCCAAGGAAAGCCCATCAACCATCCGGAGCAGCTGAGTCGTGTCCTTAAGGAAGGAAGGTAGTCCCATCACCAGAGGTTGTAAGATGGAGTCAATCCATTTGTTGACATTCTCCAGGAAGTTTCCCCGACCTGACACAATTGGGCGTCCTGGGGGGACTTTGATGTTTTTATGTATCTTAGGGAGGAGGTAAAATGTAGGGATGGTGGGTTCATTGACCACCAAAGCGGTGGCCAATTCCTTTGTAATGACTCCACCATCCACAGCGGCAGATAATATAGTAGACAGCTGTGTGCTGTAGGCAGACAAGGGGTTAAACGTAAGTTTCCTATAGCACACCGAGTTTTTCAACTGGTGGAATGCCTCATGCTCGTACATAGCTATGGGCCAGATAACAATGTTACCCCCCTTGTCCGCCGGTTTAAGCACCACATCTGGGAGCCGCTGTAGATGGTGGAGTCGTTGTCGCTCCTCCCTAGTTAGATTGTCCCCCCGGATGTGCTGTGGAATTTTCATAAGATCTTTCGTAACCACCTGCACAAATAGATCAATTGCACTACAATTGGAAAGAGGGGGAAACTTCCTGGAGCGTGGTCTGATAGATGGGGGTATCCTACCTCCTTCTGTAGACTTGTGCTCGTCCGACAACTCCTCCAAAATCCTCAGGGCTGCCCGCTCCTCTTCTGTCGGGAACAAAACATGCAAATTATCGTAAAAGAAATACCTTTTAAAAAGTAAAGATCGAGCAAACAGATGGAGGTCCTTGACAGTAGAGAAAGTGTCAAGGCCTGCTGATGGAGAGAAAGAAAGAACTCTATTGAGTAAGGATAAATCAGCAGATGTTAGCTGGTGTTCGCTAAGGTTGATTACCTTGTTGCCACCTTGCCCCTCATCTGGTGAGCTGAGGCCTTGACGTCTATATGGGTGATAATTGCGTTTACGGGATTTTTTGTATATTACTCCTGATCGCGTCACCATAGAAGATCCTGAAGCGTCTGAGATTTCACCAGTCGATGACATAGATGAGAAGGAGCCGGCCCGATTTCTAAGGTGTGGCTGAGGTAAGTTTTTGGCCCAACGATAAACGGTCTTCAGCTGATAATCCTTAGAGTCTCTATTAAATTTTTGGGTTTGATTATCCTGTATTCTTTTCAAAGTCTGATCTAGTACTTTCTCCAGATTAATTTCAAACGATTGGATTTTCTCCTCCGTGCTGTTTGTCCGGAGGTCTGCCTGTGCCGTATCAATTTGTCTATCAAGATCTTCAATAGACTTGGTATTCAATCTAATGAGTAACTGCATCAGAATTTTTGAACAGCCACTACATGCCTCCTCCCATTCACTAATAAATGCCCTGTCTTCCACCGGATAAGCAGGGACCACTCTCACCCTCAAGCCTCTCGGAATCATGGAACGAGTCACATATTTCTCTAGGAAAGCCCGATTCCACCAAAGTTTGGTGCGTTTAACTAGTAGGGTCTGCACCTCTTTTTTCTATCCGACTGGTGTCCGTGCAGCGACGTGTCCACCGTCCGGTCACACAGGGCCCTGTGATGATCCGGCGGGTGGCGCATTGCGGGGCGGTTCCCCGGCATGGCTCTGATCACCGCTGCTCCTATGTGTGACATGCTGCACTATTGCGGTGGGGACGCTGTATTTTAGTTTCCACGGCAACGGAGTTCTACTTCCGGTTTGCGGTAAAACACTTCTTGGATGGGATGGTATTTAACCGCACGCTAGACATCCTTTCACCAAGCCCCCTGAAGAAGGTGTGCGGCCAAAACGCGCGTCGGGGTGGGCACACGGACTCCGGGAAGGTCGGAACACTGCTCCCTACATTGAGGTAAGATCCACTCTGCATATCTGCTGGTTTGTTATCGTTGTGGCTTGGTTGCCTTTGATCTAACTAGATTCAGGCTGTATCTATTTGGTGAGGCAGGGATCCTCTGTCACTATGACTACTCATTTTAGTTAGTGATTTGCACCGCCACTTATATTATGCCGGATGGTGATTTACATTGCGGTCTGCCTCGGATCCTCTGTGAACGGTCACATATTTATGTGCAGGTGCTTCCCTTCCCTGACTCCGTGTGCCTGTGGTGTTTTACACACTGGTGAGGCATATGTGCGCACCATGTGGTACTCTGTCCCATTTGTTTTGTTCTGTATTGTCCAGTTATATTGTTCTTAAATTAATAAAGATTTCTTTATATATATTTTCTCATATATGGACTTTGTGGTCGTTTTCTTTGGTCCCTGTGGACCATTTTTTGTTCTACATACACATATAGTATACACAGACCGTACACACATATACATACACATATACTGTACATACATGCACATAAACATATATATATGCATACAAATATAATGCATATACACAGATACACACATTATTATACACACAGACATACACATATGCTGTACATGCATACACATAGATACATACACACACTGTACATACACAGATGCACATGCATACATCTACAAGCATATACATCCACACATACTAATCTTGTATATCAGGTGATCAGATGAGCCCTGGTGGAGGTCAGTTCAGTTGGAGAGGGCTGCAGAACTCACTGTGGGGGATGGGGCACAGAGCAGACAGGACTGATATCAGCCCTCTGGTGCTGCCGTGTTGTCTCGTGCAGTGAGCCGCCTCCCCTATCTCTTCACAGTAAGGAGATGCTGCAGCCTGCTGGGAACAGAACAGTGGAGGAAGCAGATATACAACTTAAGTCCTGCTCTTCCTCCACTGCTGTCCTTGACTCCCTGTGTGCTGTGCGGCGGGCCCCTGACTGTAGGTGAGTACTCACCAGTCTACATTGGGATGCACCATGCAGGAGAACAGAGAGACAGCAGCCAATGAGCGCTCTCCCCAGTCTGGTGAGGAAAGCGTTCATTGGCCAGTGTCTCTCCCTGCATGACACGCCCACCTTTTGAACTCCTGCACTCCGCGCGCCGCTCTCTCCCTGGCATTGGGTGTTAGCATGATTACAGGAGGGAGTGAGAGGGGCCCGATGCTACATGATACGGGGCCTACCTGCAGAGACCACCCTCCACCTCTTGGCCCCAGAGCAGTGGCACCAGCGGAATGTCCACCTCTGGCTGCCTAGTCTGCCTGCCCCTAACGCTGGCCCTTAAGCACACCCATCTTAACATAACACCCAGTACAGTCCACAGAGGTGGCACCCAACTCTCCAACAGTACAAATGACTGTACAGAACCACAGATGGGTGAGTCTGAAAAGCTGTTCACACATTCTATGCCATGGTCATCAGAAGTGTACTCACAAGCTTCACAGAGTTAGAGGAGGAAATCTTCGCCGATGCCCAAATTTTTTTTAGCTTGCACCCAGGGCAGAAAGAAGTAGGGTCCGGACAGCATCTTGACCCTCATCATCAGATGTTAACCCCTGGGGGAGATGATCCTGATGAGACTCAGATATCTGATACTCAAGCGGACTGTTCTGTGCTGTCAGAGCAGGAAGAGGAGGAGGGTGACTCCAATGGTGAGGAATGTGAAAACACAGAGGATGATGATGATGAGGTGTTATATCCCAGTTGGCGTGAATATAGACACAGCTGAGTAGGTAATTTGAGGAGGAAAATGAGAAGGTTGCGCTGTGGCATACATTGCAGACACATAGTGATGCAGCCATGACAAGCAATTCATTCTCAGCCACAACTGTGACTGTGGCCAGCAGCGTCCGCGGGTCTGCAGCTTGCAGGAGAGGCAATGATTGCCTAGCCTGGGCCTTTTTAGAATTTGCAAAGGTTGAGCCAACTCACATAATCTGCCAACTTTGCAAAAAAACCTAAGTCGAGGTAAAAAGTGCAATAATTTGACTATTACATGTATGAACTTTTACATGCACAATCAACATACGTTACTGAGGGAATCCCACTGTGCATTTTTGCACAGTGGGATTCCCTCAGTAACGTATGCTGATTGCGCATGTAAACACTGACCTCAATAACCATTAGCCAAACCATGAATCGCATCTGCTGCTTCTTCCTCCTCCTCTATTACCATGCCAACTATTGAGATACATGTCTTGATCGCAGAACCTAGGGGTTTTTATCCGCTCCAGTCCCACTGACTGAGAGCTCGCTTTCAGCTGTAATGAAAGTGGACATGCCTGCTGTTTTTGACCAATTTCAGAGAAAGAACACACAACAACTTTCTCAATCCACCGTAACATCGTCGCCTGCACCTTGGTCCAGCAGTTTGAACGGTTCACTCTTCTCCATATACCTCTCTCAGCACTGCAGCCAGGCCACGGTTCCGCAGTTGTGGTCACGTAAAAGATTGTTTCCTCCAATACATGACAAAGCAAAGAGGTTGAACTCCACAATCTCCAATCTGTTGGCCATGGAAATGCTGCCTTTCTGCCTGGTAGATACAGACATTTTCCGAAAGCTGATGGCTGTTGCAGTCCCCCCAGTACCAATTGCCCAGAAGCCATTACTTTGCTAAGAAAGCTGTGTCTGTGCTGCACTAGCATGTCGCAAACAACATCACCCTTTCCTTGACTGAATCTCTGTCTACCAGGGTGAATTTCACCACAGACACTTGGATGAGTAAGCATGATGTTACATCTCACTGACAGGGCACTGGATGACTCTGATGGCTGTGGGGACAGGCACTGCTCCACAAATCTTGGAATCCCCAAGGTATGCAGGGCAAACCTCTACATGTAACATGTCTTCTACTGTTTCTGCCTCCTTTTCTATCTCCTCTAGGGCCTCCATCTGCGCCCTCAACCTCTGCCTTAATGAGACACGCGTTCCAACGGTGCAGAGCGAATCCCCAACACCTCCGTACTGCGCAGCCAGGGCTCACTGCAATGAGGCAGGATTAAAATTGATATGAATTGAAGATCGCAGTCATACTGTCACGATACCCAGTATTAATGCTGCTGGGAAATTGCACCCAGCAGCAACAGAGCTGGACTAGACACCGGGTAACTAACCTGATCACAAATGAGACCTTCCACATGAGACAGAGTGATCAGGTAAAGCAACAGGACCTTAGATCATGTGACAGAGTGGGAGGCGGTCAGGGGGCGAAGTGTTGTGAATTCCGCTCTTGGGCTCCCTCCGGTGGTTGTAAGTGGCACTTTTGTGAGTTCTGCTCTTGGGCTCCCTCTTGTGGTTTCAAGTGGTATGGCTGCTCCTTGGAGTTAGCTGTCTTCAGCTGCTTCCACTGATCGTCTTTTCTGCTCGGCTATTAATGCCTGGCTCTGACCTTCAGTCAGTGCCACTTGTAAATGGTTCCTGGTTGGATTCACATCTCTTTGAAGTTCCCTGTTATCCTGACCAGTTCAGCAAAGCTAAGTTTTTGCTTGCTCTTTTCTGTTCACAGATTGTGGACTTATCCGTTCTGTGCTTCTATGTTTGTCCAGCGTTATCAGTATGAATTAATTCTGTCTTGCTGGAAGCTCTGGGAAGCAGATTTACCCTCCACACCTTTAGTCAAGTGTGGAGATTTTTGTAAACTCTGCGTGGATTTTTGTAGTGTTTTATACTGACCGCACAGTATTCCATCCTGTCCTATTTATCAAGTTAGACTGGCCTCCTGTGCTCATCCTGGTTTCATTCTGTGTATGTCTTTTTCCTCTCCACTCACAGTCATTATTTGTGGGGGGCTAATCTATCCTTTGGGGATTTTCTCTGAGGCAAGATAGTTTTCCTGCTTCTATCTTTAGGGGTAGTTAGCTCTTAGGCGGTGACGAGGTGCCTAGGGAGAGTTAGGAGCATCCCACGGCTACTTTTATTGTTGTGTTGAGCTTAGGGACTGCGGTCAGTACAGTTACCACTTCCTTCAGAGCTCGTTCCATGTTGCTCCTAAACCACCGCATCATAACAGCGAAGCCAGATGCCGGGAAACAAAGAAGGAACAAGCATAAAAGAATAGTGAAACAAGCAGGGGTCGTAGCCAGAAGATTACAAGATACCAACAGGGAGAGTCAGGGAATAGTCAGAAGTCAAGCCAGAATTCAGTAATCCAGGAAAATGAATAAAGCACGTGACAGCAAGACACTATGTAAGCCAGCACACACTTCAGAGGTCAAGAACACAGAATGCAGAAAAACCTATAGCTGACAAGGATACCAGGTTAGGAGGGAGTATAAATAGCCCTCCCATCTTGAAAGAGAGACTAACAACATTAACCCTGAGAGAACAGGACATTAACATTGTCCTAACCATGACACATACAGCTTAAGAGTTATGGACAGCTCTATGGACAGCTGAGTTTGATCAATGGCTGTCTCCACTGAACCTGCATCCAGGGAAGGCCGTGTCCGATAACGGTGCAAACCTGTTGGCGGCCATACAGCAAGGCAAGCTCACACACGTGCCTTGCATGGCTCATGTCCTCAACCTGGTGGTACAGCGTATTCTCTGCCACAGTAACATAGTAACATAGTAACATAGTAACATAGTTAGTAAGGCCGAAAAAAGACATTTGTCCATCCAGTTTAGCCTATATTCCATCATAATAAATCCCCAGATCTACGTCCTTCTACAGAACCTAATAATTGTATGATACAATATTGTTCTGCTCCAGGAAGACATCCAGGCCTCTCTTGAACCCCTCGACTGAGTTCGCCATCACCACCTCCTCAGGCAAGCAATTCCAGATTCTCACTGCCCTAACAGTAAAGAATCCTCTTCTATGTTGGTGGAAAAACCTTCTCTCCTCCAGACGCAAAGAATGCCCCCTTGTGCCCGTCACCTTCCTTGGTATAAACAGATCCTCAGCGAGATATTTGTATTGTCCCCTTATATACTTATACATGGTTATTACATCGCCCCTCAGTCGTCTTTTTTCTAGACTAAATAATCCTAATTTCGCTAATCTATCTGGGTATTGTAGATCTCCCATCCCCTTTATTAATTTTGTTGCCCTCCTTTGTACTCTCTCTAGTTCCATTATATCCTTCCTGAGCACCGGTGCCCAAAACTGGACACAGTACTCCATGTGCGGTCTAACTAGGGATTTGTACAGAGGCAGTATAATGCTCTCATCATGTGTATCCAGACCTCTGGCCTGGGTGAGCTGCTACAGAAAGCACGTAACCTGTGTGCTCATTTCCGCCGTTTGCACCTTTCAGGTCATCGACTTGCATCGATACAGAGGTCTTTGTCCATGCCAGTTAACAGGTTGATATGCGATGTGCCAACATGGTGGAATTCCACTCTGCACATGTTATAGTGACTGTGACAGCAGCAACTAGCCCTGATGCAATATGTAATGTCGTATAGCCTGGGCCAACGTAGTATGGACAAAATGCATATAACGTTTACAGAGTGGGCACAGATCTTCTGCATTGTTTCAAAATGGCTACTAAGATGGTTAGCACTGACAACGCCATCCTCAGCATCCCTATAATGTTCATCTATATGCTGGAGCAGATTTTGATTAGCCTGTGGGGCGAGATGGTGGTCCCAGAAGAAGAGGAGGAAGCAGAGGAGGATGCAGAAGGGATAACATTGTCTCTAAGATGATGACTGTCGTCACACAGGCGGATGCCAAGGGAGGGTGAATTACTACGATCGAGGGGGGCTGGTGATAACAGACAAACTGCTATTGAAGGGGCAAGATCCAAGGTACAAATGGAGGAGGAAGAGGTGATGGGCGAGCAACTGTCAGATGAAGAGGATAATCCTCCCATCCCTGTTGTCGTGGTTGGCGGGAGGGGACGGAGGAAACAAGTCTCATTGTTACCCAGCCACTATCACACTTCGGGCTTGGATCTCATGGTAGAGCCCAACATTTGAGTGCCTTCTTGCTGCACTCTCTGCAACATGATCCCAGTATACTTATGATTAGGAATACTGCTGACCATTGGGTTGCCACTCTATTAGGTCCACGTTATAAAGCCAAATTTTGCCAGATGCCTCCTGCACTGGAAAGGGGCATGCAAATGCTGGAGTATTGAAACATGCTTTTACAAAACCTTAAGAGAGCTTTACCCCAAGACAGCAGTGAAGTACACAGTTTGCATCACAGCTCTAGACTTCCAACCTCTGGCACGTCAATTTGTAAATGCCAAAACATTAGCAGCAGCTGTGTAAGTGGAACAATCAATTTCTGTGAGTTCTTTGACACTTTATTAGACCAGCTTGTGCACTAGTCCAAGTTTTATACTTGGTGAATGAATGGAGAGGATGGTGTAAGAGTGATGAATACCATCAGGGAGGAAAATTAGAAAAAATGGGAATCTGGCTCAACAGAACTGGATTTTTCTTTTCTTTTTTCAAAAGAAAATATAGTGCATACATAAGAAAAACTTACATGGTCGATATGACCCAGTCGACGCGTTTCGACTGTACTAGGGGTAGTCATGAGGAAGACTGCCTAGTGCAGTTGAAACGCGTTGACTGGGTCATGTCGACCATGTAAATTTTTCTTTTGTATGCATTCTATTTTCTTTTGAAAAAGAAAAAGAAAAGGAACATCCAGTCCTGTTGAGCCGGACTCCAATTTTTTCTATTTTCCTAGATGTGAGGCCAGGGCGAGGCTGGTGTCTGAGCCCCAGGTGGATGAGCATAGAGGAAATGGGTGAGCTGGAATCATGTTTCTACCATCAGGCAAGAGTTTGGACGCTTTCATATTTTGGTCTTCCAAAATGGATGAGAGGCCTGAGCTCGCCTCACATGCCTTGGAGGTTTTATTGTGCCCAGCAGCCAGCATTCTCTCAGACCGTTTCTTCAGCACTGCTGGTGGTGTCCTGATGGATACGCGCAGCTGGATGTCCCTTGAGACTCTAGCCCACCTAACTTTCATCAAGATGAAAAAGTCATGGATCTCTAAGGATTTTTTCACCCCAATCGCAGACTGTACAAACTAAAATATATTGCATTTTTTAGTGTGATGCATAATGTCACGTAACAGCACTCTTTAGTGTGGCTTCTGTGCCTGCTGTGGCTGTTGCTGCTGATGTTAACACAAGTTTGTGGAAATGTGAACAGTCATGGTTGGATGACATCTGCTGGGTTAGCTGCAGTGGAAGACCTGTTGGTCCCTATTATACAATTTCTACTGTTGTGTATTTGTGCCAATTTTGTGGTGTCTGCCAGTAATTTATGGAAATGTGAACACTCCTAGTTGGGTATCCATCTGCTGGATTGGGTGTAATGGAAGACCTGTCGGACCCTATTATAGTATTTCAACTGTGGTGAAATTGTTGCCACTTTGATATTGTCTGCTAATAATTTTTGGAAATGTGAACACTCCTGGTTGGGTGTCCATCCGCTGGATTGGGAGTAGTGGAAGACCTGTTGGTCCCTATAATACTATTTCTACTGTGGTGAAATTGATGCCACTATGGTGGTGTCTGCCAATAATTTTTGGAAATGTGAACACTCCTGGTTGGGTGTTCATCTGCTTGATTGGGTGTAGTGGAAGACCTGTTGGTCCCTATTATACTATTTCTACTGTGGTGAAATTGATAACACTTCTGTGGCTGTAAGGCCCTCATATGTTTAAATGTGAACACTCCTAGTTGGGTGTCTATCTACTGGATTGGGTGTAGTGGAAGACCTTTTTGGTCCCTATTATACTATTTCTACTGTGGTGAAATGAATGCCAATTTGGTAGTGTCTGCCACTAATTTTTGTAAATGTGTAGACTCCTGGTTGGGTCTCCTTCATTTGTGTTGCCTGTAGCAATATGCCCTGAGACGTCAGGCCTCCACTTCGTTGGACTCAACTACCCGTGTTAATATCAATGCATTTCTCTGGCAATGATAGTCTACAAAACTGATACAGTTGTGCTCAAAAGTTTACATACCTCAGCAGAATTTTTACTTTGTTTTCCTTTTTTCAGAGAATATGAATGATAGCACCAAAACTTTTTCTCCACTCATGGTTATTGGTTGCGTGAAACCATTTATTGTGAAGCTACTGTGTTTTCACTTTTAAATCATAATGACAACCCAAAACATCCAAATGATCCTGATCAAAAGTTCACATAACCTGGTGATTTTGGCCTGATAACATGCACATAAGTTGACACAAATGGTTTGAATGGATACTAAAGATAACATCCTCCCCTGTGACCTGTTTGCTTGTAATCAGTGTGTGGCACCCCAGGAGTCCGGTTGCCATAGTGGCATTGCCTCCCTCACAATAAGGAAGCAAGGAGTGGTCCCTTTACCAAGCTTCAGTATGAGAGATAAAGAGCAGAACCTGTGGAGCTGTGATTAAATTCGCCCCAGAGCTGAGAGCTAGGAACCAGATACCAGAGTCCCTGGTTGCGTGGGTACTGATGTCCCGGCAGCTAAATCCAGAGGGCAGGTGGCTGCACGTCTCCTGGCCCGATCTAATGCCTGGCAGCACAGCTGCATACCAGAGCCTGGAGCCAACACAAAGGAGCGACACCTGTGATAGGTTCGAGCTGCCTGCCATGTGGGCAATGGTTAGTTTTTAATAAGAGACATATAGCAGCAGGAGGGTGAGCTGTTAGGCAGCAAGGAAAAATGGAGGACAGCACAGAAGGAAGGCCTCCGTACCTACCTGGCCAGGTGTATCCAAAAATTGCTTCCAGGCTGCCCGACTCTCCATTACGATCTGTTACCAGTATTCCAGTCATAACTATCAACCATCAAGTAAAGGAAAAGAAAACTACAGTGCTTGTGTGATTCAGTGATCTCTTTCGCCCTGAGTCCTGCACACAAAGTAGACAAAGCCTGACATAAACGGAACTGGTAGACCTGAGGCCCAACTGCACCTGTGGGGAGCAGAACATCCCAGCTGCATAACCATCAGCCCCAGTGGTCTCCTTTAGCAGCATCAGCCATCCATTGCCGAACACCACAGGTGGCGTCATGTTAAATCCCTTATACCATATTTTTCGGACAATAAGATGCACTTTTTCCCCAAAAAAATTGTGAAGAAAATGGGGGGTGCGTCTTATAGTTCGAATGCAGGCTTACCGGCAGTGGTGTGGTGGCGGCAGAGGTCCGGGGATGATGAGGCGCGGTGAGCAGTATGGTGTAAGCAGGGTCCCTTCCACAGGTGAGGTGACACCGCGGCCCGGTATCCAAGGAGAGCAGCAGAGCTGGGTGAATCACGGCTTTCTCGGCGGTGGCCATCTTCCTGAGGCCACATGTGCGCAGATTCAGTTCTCTGCTTCCGGGCTTCAGGAAAATGGCCGCAGAAGACCGCGCGTGTGCAGATGGAGATTGCGGAAGCAATTTTCCTGATGCTGAATTCGCAGATTGAGATCTCGGCTTCAGGAAAATGGATGCCGTGATCTCCATCTGCACACGTGCGATCTCCCGCGGCCATTTTCCTGAAGCCCCGGGAAGCAAAGCACTCAATCTGCACTTGCATGGCCTCAGGAAGATGGCCACTGTCACTGAGAAATCGGTGATTAACATAGCTCTGCTGCTTGCCTTGGATATCGGGCCGCGGTGTCACTTCACCTGAGGAGGTCTGCCACCGCCACAGCACTGCCACAACCCCCTATGGACACCAGGCCATGGTGTTGCCCACCTATGCAGGAAGGGACCCTACTCAGGTGCACACCATACCGCCCACCGCGCCTCAGCATCACCGCACCTCTGCCGACACCATGCCTGGAGCGACCCTGCTCTGCCACCACCAGCCCTCCGGTAAGATACCTTAAATTCGGACAATAAGGCGGACCCCCATCTTATAAAAAATATTTTTTTTTGCAATTTTCACCCCAAATTTGGGGTGCGTCTTATGGTCCGGTGTGTCTTATAGTCCAAAAAATACGGTACATATTCCCCATTTTACAGCACTGCTAGGACCACAGAGACGGGTCACGGCCCCGTGACTTCCTCAAAGAACTGTCCGACCGGGTTCAGAGTACCCCATGGCCCTGTTGGGCGTGTCAACTTTGTGTGCATAAAAGCGGAGTGCGTTTCTGGGATCCAGACAGACTCTTGCATCTGTCATCCAGCCACTGACGTTTCTGGATTGTAAGTCATAGAGAAAGCAAAATAATTGTCAATGGATCTATGGGAAAAGGTAGTCTAACTGTATAAAACAGAAAAGGGATCCAAAAAGATATTCCAGGAATTGATAATGCCAGTCAGCTGCATTCAAACTGTGATTAACAAATGGAAAATCAGGGGCTCTGTAAAAACAAAACCACGGTCAGGTAGACCAACACAAATGTCATCCACAACTGCCAGGAAAATTGTTTGGGATGCAGAGAAAAACCCACAAATAGCATCAGCTCAAACACAGGACTCTCTGAAAACTAGTGGTGTGGCTGTTTCAAGACGCACAATATGGAGGCACTTGAAGAAAAATGGGCTGCATGGTAAAATCACCAGAAGAAAGCCATTATTGCACAAATGTCACAAAGTATCTTGCCTACAATACGCAAAACCACACAGAGACAAGCCTCAAAACTTTTGGAACAAGGTAATTTGGAGTGATGAGAACAAAGTTGAACTTTTTGGCCACAACCATAAATGTTACATTTGGAGAGGGGTCAACAAGGCCTATGATGAAAGGAACACCATTCGTACTGTAAAGCATGGAGGTGGATTGCTGATGTTTTGGGGATGTGTGAGCTACAAAGGCACAGGAAGCTTGGTCAAAGTTGAAGGAAAGATGAATGCAACATGTTATCAGCAAATACTAGAAAATTTGGACTCACCAGCCCTGAAGCTGTGCATGAGATGTACTTGGATGCTCCAAAATGACAGCGATCCAAAACACAATGCCAAGTCGACCTGTCATTGGCTACAGCAGAACAAAATGAAGTTTCTGGAGTGTCCATCTCAGTCTCATGATCTCAATATCAGCCACTATAATATATATATTATATTGAGCCACTCTGGGGAGATCTCAAGCGAGCAGTTCATGCTAGACTGCCCAGGAATTTACAGGAACTGGAGATTTTTTGCCAGAATAGTAGGCAGCTTTACCATCTGAGAAAATAAAGAACCTCATCCACACCTACGACAAAAGACTTCAAGTTGTCATTGATGTTATAGGGGCAATACAATGTATTTATAAATGGGGTGTGTGAACTTTTGATCAGGGTCATTTGGATGTTTTGGGTTGTCATTATGATTTAAAAAGATAAAACACAGTAGTTTGGCAATAAACGGCTTCACCCAACCACTAATCATGAGTGGTGAAAAAGTTTTGGTGTTATCATTCATATTCTCTGAAAAAAGGTCAAGAAAGCAAAAATTCTGCCGGGGTATGTAAACTTTGGAGCACAACTGTATTTGTGCCAACTGAGTGTGGCTCAGCATGAAAGCAGGTAGAGGTGTTACATGTGGTATCAGGGCTTCCAGCGAAGGAGGCCTACACCGATCCCTCACCCACCTCTTCTTACTGTGATATTCACTTGAAAGCTGTAAATGCTGTCCCAGACCCTGACACTGCTGGAACAGCGCTGGAGGTAAGTGTAAGGGCTCATACTCACTTGCTAGAAACTTGGATGAGTCTCGCACGGCAATACCCGGCATTGCACCCCGCACTCAGGAACAGAGCGTGCGGCTGCATGTATTGCTACGCGGCCGCACGCTCTGATCTGAGTGCCGACAGCAGCGCCGGGTATTAACATGCAAGACTCATCCGAGTTTCTCGCAAGTGAGTATGAGCCCTTATTTTTTTTTATTTTACTCGGAGAAACATAGGGGAAGGGCGTGTCCGAATACTTGTTGATCCATGTGTCAGAAAAGATGTTTCTTCACTTTATAGTGAATTGGGTCTCCGCCATTTAAATTGTGGCTTTTGTCTATCTCTAGATTAACTGGGGTTTGTAAATATAAAAATGTTAAATATATATGTAATCATTTAAATCTGAACATCAATCTGCAATATACTAAAACATAATAAGGTCTTCCAAGGTAATTCTGATTCTCTGGGAATAGCAGTTCAAGCAGTCAATAGTGTTTTGCATATAGGCCAAGTGGTAAAATGAATGTATATAGTCTTACAAAAAATAACTCCATAAATCTGTCACCAAATTATAAAATTATAGTGCTTTTGTCAAACACAGTTTTAAGTAACATGGAATAAATCTGTCTGATATGATTCTTCTATACAATAAAAATAATTCTATACAATCAACTCAAGCTGCACTTATGTCATTTTTTAATAATAAAATTATGTTTTGCTTAAGTCTATAATTTTAATATGTTCAAAGTTTTTGTTGCAATGTATTATGCTACATAAGATTAACATCAAACAGAAGCCATACTATTGTGACAAATTCGTTTTTGTAATGACATATTGACTACAGATGAGCAGATCAAGTTTGAGTCAAATGTTATGATATTCACAGTTTCATGTGAATTCAAACACTCTGAGATTAAATTTGCAGTTCATAAACAAACAAAAAAAAACCTGCTTAGTATCATTTCCCACATAGCTGAAGCAGGCTAATGTCTCTTTGCATGGTCAGGCAGGCTTTCCCATCATTTCCTGCAGCTATGACATCTAGCAGATTATCATACCTTGTATAGCGGTGGTCAGTACCTGAGCCATCATAGATCAGTTGCCAGTTCCCAATTGAGCACAGTTTGTTTAAAATAGTCTTTTTCCATCACTAGAGATACTGGATAAAACTCTCTCCTTTCTAAGCTCCTATGGTCATCAGTGACCCTCTGCTGCTGTAGACTGGTCAGCAGGGTTTTCTCTCTCCTCTCCCCATGTGTATTTTATGAGCAATTACTCGCTTTCTAGAGTTGAGATTTGCTTACCGCAATCAAATTTTTTGAGAAAATTTGCAATGCTGTCAAATTCAAATTTCACAAATTGTCTCTTCAGAGAGGAAGAGAGCTAGAACTCTAGTGCCACGTATTGGAAGGTAGCAATCCTACAAATCAATGTTGACCCTGTAACGAGCCTTGTCACATGACTTAAGATAATAGCCAAACCAAAATCTCAATTTGCAGACACTGTGTTTCGGGGTACTGCCCCTCGTCAGTGCAAAGCGGAGATCTGGTTTGGCTGTGTGAGAGGCATCAGACCGTTATACTTCTTGGATAAAATGCAAATTTCAAAAGATCTACTGATCTTTACTATTGACAATAAGGGAGACCTGTTTCTTGCTAAAATAAAATAAGTTAAATTCCTTTAAAGAATCCCTGAGCTCCCTTGATTCTGCTGCTCTTTTTTGTTTTAATTCTGTTTTTCTTAATTGCAGAGATATTGATATTAGGTTCTTCTGGAGCGAACTATGTGAAATCTCTGCTTTGCAGACCATCTTCTTTGGAGTCTTCTCTGGGGAGTGCAGTTTCACACATCCCATACAAATGCTACCAAGCTTGGCAGAATCTAATGTGACGCCCCAGGGTCCTGGATATCACAGTGGCATTGCTTTCCTCACGGAGAGAGTGATGTCATGCTTGGAAGCGATGGAGAATTCCTTTTGACAGGTAATCAGCACATACAACACTATTTTGACTCCAGGCCATAAGGGGGAGCTCTACACCCGACTTAAGGGGAGCTGCTCTCTCTGGTTGGGAGGAGTTAGTTGCTAGGCAGTTGCTAGGCAGTTGGTGAGAGTTAGACAGATGGTGCCAGAACAGCAGACTGGAGCAGTCTGAGGCAGAAGGACAAGTGAGGGGCCGTACAGTCTAAAGTTCGGTAGCTCCTAGATGGCCAGATACAGAAGGAAGAACAGCTTTTTAGCGAACGTGCTGGGGAGTGAAGCAAAGGAGAAGGGACAACAAGGGAGAATAGCTGCGACTGGGCTTCCTCCCTGATAGAGTGCAGATACTGGTTACCGGAAGAATGAGGTTGTGTCATACTCTAGGAGGCATAGCAGAAACCGGTCGGACAGCTAGACTAACCTGTCCTCCCTAGCACCCAGGAGACAAAGTAACACATAGAGCCTGGGTCATGATAGAGATCCTGTAAAAAAGGCTTGAACCACCTGTCATACGGGTTTGTGTACAACTTCAATAAATGACAGCGATAACTGAGAGGACCTGGCTAAGAAGCCAAAGGCAGTAAGGGACTGTAATACCACCGCGCTAAGAGAAAGGCTTTCAACTCCACCTGGTAAAGCTGGACTTTGAACTCGCTTCCAAGCCAGCCAGTCCCTCCCTGTACCTGTGACCTGGTGCCTTGGACTGTGGGTGCCTGCTACCATCAGTAAACAAGGTAAAAAGACTGCACAACTGCGTCCTTCATTCTTTACTGCACCACTCACCATCTTCCATTTATTAACAGAGAGCCCTGGGGATCTACTTCACCTGTGGGAAGTTATACAATCTGGCTGCCATAAAATTACCCCAGAGCATCCCTTTGGGCAGTGTTGGTCATCCCTGACCGAATACCACAGGTGGCATCACACACATTTATTATTTTACAAATCTCATTAAAGACTATCCCTTCAAGATGGGCGCCCAGGGCCACGGACCGGGTTGCCGCCGCCGTGACACATCCCTTTAAGTAACGGACACGGTACCGAGTACCCCACTGCTCTGACAAGTGACTCATTTTGGCATCACGAACAGGATGGACTGACCCTTTGAAGTGAGTCTTGTGCACCTAAGAGACTGTATTTAAAAGAGAGACTTTATTAAATTGTGTGCCGGAGACTTTAATTAGCTTTTAAAACATCGCCATCAAAACATAGCCAAAATTGCGCACACTTTGTTTTCAAAATAACCGCCAAAAATAGCTGCCAGAAAGAGCGCCGCGAGGAGCGCAGGAAAAGAGGGGTGTGCTTTTGTGGGCAGAGCCTGAAGTGAGAGCCGCAAGTGAGGACGCGGTGCAGGAGAACCACAAGTGATGACGCTGCAAAGCCCTGGATGGATGATCGAAAGGAGCGACTTACCGGGCACAGGAGGAACCGCTGCAGACTCCGGAGGAGAGACGTCAGCCAAACTGAAAGTTAGCATGGGGGAATGGAAATGTCAGACCTGGGAGCAGAATTAGCGGCGGTCGTAGCCGCAAGTCCCATGATGCCCCCAGGCCCAGCAGTGGTCGCAACCGCAGGTCCCATTATGTTCCAGGACCAGTGGTGGTCGCAGCCGCAGGCCCCCGTAATGCCACCAGTCCCCGCAGTGCCCGCAGCTCCTGCAAATAGGCCAAACAAAGCCACAATAACAGCTCCTATAATGCCGCTATCCATGTCTTATATACCAGGAGCGGCCTAGCGGCCACAATATTCAAGGGAGTCCCACACCCTTAATGACTTTAAAGAAAGACTCTGCAGGTTATTTCAGGTGTACCCCCTGTTGGAACAGCAAAAAGTTAGCATCCTAACTGGCCAGTTTGTTGGCCAGTTAGCATCCTAACTGGCCAACAAAGAGAAGAAAAGTCCTGGCCGGATATTGAAAAAGGAACTGTTAAGCAGATATTTGTCAAACTTAAGGACACTTTTGACACTTGCACTGCAGCAATAGTAAAAATGAGATTATTTGGATGTGAACAGAGGGGGCAGGACAGTATACTGGACTATGCTCTTAACCAAAATTGTGCAGTCCATGCAAGTGCCCCCAAAGGAGAAGATCCAGCTGGCCTCCAGTCCAGGAGGCTGTAGGCCTGAGGACCTGCCCTAGAACAAGAAGTAAAAATATTATTAATGTAATGCTGTGCACCTGAAAAATGTTTGCACCTGTTTTTTGTAACGTTCAAGAAAGAAACCTCTCTGCTACATGTTCCTGCAACATTTAAGAAATTACCTCCCATAAAGGGAAGCTCAAGTTTACATATGTTTAACCTGTTTATCAGCATTTACAAAATTTTGCATGTCTTTTAATAACCTGTAACTGTTGTTTTCTTTTCTTAGTCCAGGAGTACTGGATTTAAAGGTGGGGAGGTAATGCCCCAGGGTGCTGGTTGTCATAGTGCCATTGCTTTCCCCAAGGGGAGAGAGTGATATCACGCTTGGAAACGATGGAGGATTCCTTTTGACAGGTAATCAGCACATTCAAAATTTTTCCGACTCCAGGCGAGAAGCTCTACAGCCGACTTAAGGGGAGCTGCTCTCTCTGGTTGGGAGGAGTTAGTTGCTAGGCAGTTGGTAGGTAGTTGGTGAGAGTTAGACAGTTGGTGCCAGACAGCAGACTGGAGCAGTCTGAGGCAGAAGGACGAGTGAGGGGCTGTACAGCCTGAAGTTCGGTAGCTCCTAGATGGCGAGATACAGAAGGAAGAACAGCTTTTAGCAAACGTGCCAGAGAGTGAAGCACAAGATAGTGACAACAAGGGAGAATAGCTGCGACTGGGCTTCCTCCCTGACAGAGTGCAGATACCGGTAACCTAAAGACTGAGGTTGTGTCATACTCATACGCAGTGTACTGCGAGGGAGGGATGAAAGCTCACACTAAGGAGAAGACCATGAAGAGGTGAAGAGATGACTAGTTGGCAGGGCCGGCGTCAGCACTCGGCATACCTGGGCAAATGCCGGGGCCCTGGTGAGACAGGGGGGCCCATTCAGGGTCGGAGTTAGGGGCAGGCAGCTGCTTAGGGCCCCCGCTCCCCCAGGGGCCCTCAGCTAGCGGCACATCACGCAGCTGCTATGAGGCCTCTGTGAGGCAGGGGGGCCTGCCTGTCGCCAGCGCCAACTCCCCCGCTGCCGCATTGAACTATACCAGCGTCTGCCGGTAAAGTTCAAAGCAAATGATGGAGGAGAGAGCGTCACCTGAAGCTTCCTTTCCCATCATTCCCCACTCAGCCTCTGACACTGCCACTGCGAGTGCATGATGACGTTATTGCGCACTCGCTGTGTGTAAGGCAGTGCAGCGGCAGCCGCTGAGACTGGAGCAGGGAGCAGCGCGGGCACTTTGAGAGGTGAGGAGTGTTTTTTTTTGTAACTATAACATTGAGTACTGGACTATGGGGACATTCTTGGGGGGAGGGGGGCTGTGCTGTATACTACATGTCTGTGCTATATACTACATGGCTGTGCTATATACTATATAGCTGTGCTATATACTATATAGCTGTGTTATATACTACGTGAGCTGTGCTATATACTATATGGGCTGTTATATGCTACGTGGGCTGTGCTCTACACTACATGGCTGTTCTATATACTACGTGGGCCCTGTTATATACTATGTGGCTGTGCTATATACTATATGGGCTGTTATATGCTACGTGGGCTGTGCTATATACTACATGGCTGTTCTATATACTACATGGGTCATGTTATATACTACATGGGCTGTGTTATATACTACGTGGGCCGTGTTATATACTACTTGGGCTGTTATATGCTACGTGGGCTGTGCTATATACTACATGGCTGTTCTATATACTACATGGGCCGTGTTATATACTACGTTGGCTGTGTTATATTATATGTGGCTGTGCTATATACTATATGGGTTGTTATATGCTACGTGGGCTGTGCTATATGCTACATGACTGTGTTATATGCTAAGTGGGCTTTTATATACTACATGGCTGTGTTATATGCTGCGTGGCTGTGTTATATACTACATGGCTGCGTTATATGCGATCATGAATCATGGTATGTGTTAAAGGGGGGGCCCACTGAGACTCTTTCGCCCGGGGCCCTCAAAAACCAGGAGCCGGCCCTGCTAGTTGGATTGCAAATATGGCAAAGAGCAGCAGAATAGGATTTAGTGATTTTTACAAGGCATTAACTACATTGTTTAAGCATGTGACAAATCCTTTATCAAGGACTTTACTTTAAACCCCAGTTCCCAGAAAAGTTGGGATGCTGTGTAAAATTTAAAGAAAGCAAGAATACAATGAATTGGAAATCTTTTATAGACATACTTTATTCATAATAGAACATAGAACACAGATCAGACATAGACATATTGTGATGTAGCGATGTCCTTGCTGTGCAGTGAATAGGCAGTGACCCATATAAAGTTCAAACAAAGTCTTGTTTATTTCACAGCATACTCACAAACCGGAAAAGAAAGCAAACAAGTCCTTCGGTATGCAGCCGGGAAAAATAACAACAGTCCACAATCCGCTGCCGTGAGCGTATTACACCCCCGTGTACGCTGGGGTGTCAGGCTTTTCAGGCTCTGCCTGGCCCGTGTTTCTCCACACGGAAAGAGCTCTACACAAGCCTCCTGCTAGGTCTGACTCCCAGACCAGACTGACACACCCAAACTCTCTTGCAGGGTTTTTTTTTCTATCCTCCAGATTCTATGGCCATGGGCCACTATAAGATCTGGGCTGGAGGAAACGGACCGGCCCCACTACCATCCTGCAGTCCGTTTCAAAATAAAAGCCCATACCGGGTTTTCCTGAATAATTTCTGGGACAAATAACTTGACCCAGTTCACACTCACTTTTATTCTTTCCTGTGTCTCACAGGCAACCTGCTGTGAGCACAGGGTACTCCAGCGGATCTAATATGCTTCTAAGCACATCCTGGGGGACACATAGCGACCCTCGCATATGACACCGGTCACTGCCTCACAATATTTACATTGCATTTGAAAAAAACAAAAAACCTCATTTGGAAATTGATGGCAGCAACACATCTCAAAAAAGGAGGAACAACGCCTTGTCTACCATTGTGGAGCATCCCCTCTTCTTTTTACAAGAGTTTGTGAAGTCTGGGGAAGTGAGGTAACCAATTGTTGTAGTTTTGGGCAAGCAATGTTGTCTAAATTATGTTTGATGTAGGATTCTAGCTGCTCAGCACTCTTAGTTTTTTTGCCAAATTATATGAAATTTTCACATAATGCAACAAATATTTTCTATTGGTCAAAGGTCTACAGGTGGCCGGTTCATCTCCTGAATCCTTCTTGGTGAAGCCATACTGTTTTGGAAGCAGTTTGTGGTTTAGCACTGTCTTTCTGAAAAATGCAAGGCCTTCCCTAAAATAAATGTTGTCCGAATAGGAACATGTGTTGCTCTATAACTACTATATAATGCTCTGCATTGATAGTGCTGTTCAAGATGTGTAAGTAAAGTTCCAGTACGGCTACTTTCACATATCAGGCTTTTCGCGCCATGCCGATTCTGGCGTTGCGCCGCAGACCCGGATCCGGCGCAAATTGTGAAAACCTGATGGAATGGATCCGGTTTACCGCTGGATCCGGGTATCTGATCCGGCGGTAAACCGGATCCGTTCCATCAGGTTCGCATCCGTTTCTTCCATTTTTTTATCCGGTTTTTGACGGATCCGGTTTTTAAAAATGCCCCTGGGAGGCTCCAAAAAGTGATTGGATCTTTGAAAACTATGTATACAGTGTTACTACAGCCCATCTGTGACAGGTTGTAGAGGAGCAAGTGTTTTGAGCAAGATGGATATCGTTATTGCGAATATTCTGAAGATCAATGTGTATTTCACTGTGGAGGCGAATCGCTTGAAAACAATTTTTCTGGAGATGGAGCGCGAGAGACAGTGCATTCTGCGATGTTTGTGGATCGACCCTATCACTGCACAGAGAATGCCGCAGGGAGTCTTTTCTACTTTATACATGGAGCTACGAGGAGACCCAGAGAAGTTTTTCAGCTATGTGCAGATGAAAGTGGAGAACTTTGATCTATTGGTGCACCGAATTGGACATCTCATCCGAAGGAGTGATACATATTGCCGATTCTCCATTTCACCAGCGGAGCGTCTGATGGCCACTCTTTGGTAAGCAATTTTTATTGTATCTCATCCTGTAAAGTAGACTTTAATGTTGTTGCTGGTATTTCTTTTAGAATAGTTTTTAGTGATCTTTTTTGGGAATAATTGTTATTGTGTCTCCTACTGTTAAAACTGACTTATAACTGTAATGTTATTGCTGGTATTTTGTAATAATGTTTGCCTTGCTTTTATTCACAGATTTCTTGCAACTGGAGAATCTATTTCATCACTCCATTTCCAGTTCAGACTTGGGATTTCCACCATCTCTGGAATTGTGAAGCACACCTGCCGTGCATTGTGAGACTCTTTGCACGGCGAATTTATACCACATCCCACAATGGAGAGTAGGTTGGAAATAGCCAAGAAATTCCAGCAAGTGTGTCAGTTTCCCAATTGCTTGGGTGCATTGGACAGGAAACATATCTGCATCATGAAACCAGCTGGTTCTGGCATAGAATATTTCAACTATAAAAAATACTTCTACATTGTGCTGATGGCCATCGCCGATGCGGAATATAAATTTATAGCGGTGGATATTGGGGCGTATGGCCGCTCCAATGACTCCCAAGTTTTCAAATTGTCTGCAATGGGGCGTCATCTGTATGGAAACACCTTCCAATTCCCCCCCAAGACCACTGCCTCAAACTTCTGGGCCACCAATGCCTTTTGTTTGTGTTGGGGATGAAGCGTTCCAACTATCGGAACACCTACTGAAACCCTACTCCAGTAGTGGATTAACGCAAACTAAAATAATTTTTAATTACCGCCTCACACGAGCATGCAGAATGGTGGAGTGCGCTTTTGGGATTTTGACCGCCAAATGGCGAGTTCTATTGACAGCTATAAACTTGAAGACTGACACTGTTGATGAGGTGGTGAAAGCGTGTGATGTCCTGCAAAATTATGTGATATGCAAAGAACATATTTCCATTCAAGACCACTCAGAAGAAACCACCTTGGCTGATTATCATAACATTGCGTATAGAAGTTCTGTCAGCTTCCCAAATGAGGGACAAATTCGCAGAATACTTTATTTCATTTGGAGGAAGAGTAGACTGGCAGGATGAAAGAGTTTGAACAATTCGTCTTGGACCTTGTAATCCTTAGTATTTTGCCTTATTTTACCCAAGTTGTGTACCTGTTTGTATTGCCCCCAAAGTATTTAACCTTTAACCTTATTTTACCCAAGTTATGTACCTGTTTGGGTTGTACCCAAAGTATTTTACCTTCTTTTACCCAAGTTGTGTACCTGTTTGGGTTGTACCCAAAGTATTTCACCTATAACCACATTATTAAACCTTGTTTTACCCAACGTATTTAACCTTATAAATAAAATACAAATTAAAAAAAACAAAACAGTTTTATTGAACACAATATTTTTAAAAATAAATAGCTTTTATAAGTTGGCATAGTTTGGGGAGGAGATATTGCTGGAGGGGCAGTCAGATTGGGACACTGACAGTGGGAGTGGGGAGAGAGGAATGTGGTGGTGGTGGTGAAGGGTCAATAGGTAGCGGTGAAGAGGTGGAGAAAGAAAGAGGGCGGGTGGACATGAAACTGGAAGTTGTATTTGGAATTTGGAAGATTGGAGGGGTGTAGTGGATGGATTGGTAGGCAGGAGAGGGTTGGGATAGTGACATGATGGGTGAAGGAAACTGGTTGTAGCGGGCAGGTAGAGGAGGCTGATGTTAGTGGGAACTGGTATGGGGCAGGATGTTGGTATGGGTCAGGATGCTGGGACAGGGCATGAGCAGGATGCTGATACGGGTCAGGGGCAGGAAGCTGTTACGGGTCAGGGGCAGGATGCTGGGACGGGGCACAGGCAGGATGCTGGTAGTGGCTGGAGGAAGGGACAGTGGCTGGAGGGGGGGCAGGTGCAGGAGGGGGGGAAGATGTGGTGGCTTGGGAGGTAACAAGCACTAGAGCAGACTGGCATGATTGCATTACTTGCATCTGCTGATCAGTAGATAGCTTATCCATGCGCACGAGTACCCACCAGTAAAAAGTGTGGTTCGGTGATTGACTTGCATCTGAATGCATCCGTTGCAGAAGTGTATGCAACTCAAGAATGCTTTTATTTATCAAATTGAAACCTGGGGCCATTTGCTCCGAAAAAATTTCAGACAATTCTGGAAGGATGCATTCAGGTGCAAGAACTCGGGCGCAGAGCTCGGTACCTGACCCCTCCGGCGCTGCTGCCCCAAAGCCACAGGTGTACTAGAGGAGGCAGCATTAGAGGTGTGAGGTAAAGGAAAAGCTATAACCTCACCAGCAGATTTATGCAACGCAGGCGGCCAGGATGCACCAGCGCTGGTGGATGGGACCGAGGGATCAGATGTGAGGAAAGGCTGGGAAGGTGCAGAGGGGACGGGACTGTCGAAGAGTCCCACGGTGGCGGACTCCTGAGGGATCGCCCCAGAAGGGTTCAACTCTGCTGCAGGCTCCTGAGTACTGCCGACAGTGCTGTGGAAAAAAGAGAAGAAAATATATAATTAATATATTGATATTGCATGGCCCTGGCTGAAACAGCAAAAAAGACAGGGCTTGGGCATATTTATATCTGCTCCTGCGTCCTCCAGATCCCCTCGGGGCCCGCATCTCTTTGTTGAACTCCTTGTTGAAGCGATCCCTGATCAACCGCCACAGCTTGACAATCCTCTCACCTGAATAAAAGTGAAAGCACAAATTGATTAGTATACAACACTTGAAATCCAGCAACATAGCTGAACTGTGTATACTTACGTGCTTGATTCTGGGCCCGAACATCGAGGCCCTCCCTGTTGTGTACAAGCTGTTGGGAGACTTGCTCCCCGAGCCAACGGGTCACAATTACATCAGCGTGGCGGCGGTCACCCATGTTCCACAGCGACTCCCTCTCTCGGATCAGATCGATGAGGAGGTCGATATTTAGCCCGGCCTCCTCATTGTCCGACTCAGGAGAATGCTGTGAAGCCTGATAAAAAAGAAGAAAAAAAACCATTACATTCAAAACATTAAGTTCAAATAAAAAAAAAATAAGGAGATGCTTACATGATGAGGGCCGCCTGCACTCTCACTCCGACAACCCTGGGAGCCGCTCTGAGGACCTCTGGATCGAGCAAAAGAATCAGAAGACTGTAAGAAAAAAAAATAATAAATTATGTGCTTGTGTATTGGCTTTTTATGTGTTGCAGTGTGATGTCTATAATGATCATTATGTATGTGTTGTATGTTGTGTGATGTCTGTAATGATCAGTTTGTATGTGTTGTGTGCAGTGTTCTTTCGCTAATGATCTTTTGTTTTTATGTGTTGGGTGTAGTGTGAGGTTGTCGTTCTGCGATGCATGCCAGAAACTTACCAATTGCGATCCCACTCCAGGTCTCTCTCCACCCCTTTGGTCTTCTTCTGGAAGCACCTCTTCTACTGCAGCTTCCTGTTATACAAAAATGATAGATTGATAAATACATTAATTAAGAAAATATGTATATAAATAGATAGATATGGGATAGATAGATAGATAGATAGATAGATAGATAGATATGGGACAGATAGATAGATAGATATGGGACTGATAGATATGGGACAGATACATAGATATGGGACTGATAGATAGATAGACAGGGCAAAAAAATTCAATAAAACAAAATATTTATTTACCTCAATGCGCTGCCGACGTGGGGGAGGGCTCCCAGAAGAAGACATGGCTGAGGTTCTTACTGTCAGGCAGGCAGGTTCTCTTGCTGTCAGGCAGGCTCTCTTGCTGTCAGGCAGGTAGGCTCTCTTGATGGTAGGCAGACTCTCTTGCTGGTAGGCAGGCTCTCTTGATGGCTGGTATAAGTGAGGGCCTCACTGGCATTGCTTATATATGTGTCCTAGGGGCTAGCCAATTGGTTCTAAGCATGCTCAGATTTAAAAAATGGATCAGGTCACCGGATCAGATTTTTTCCGGATCCGGCGCATTTTAGATGTTTTTTACAGATGCCGGAATGGAAATTTTCACCGGATCCGGAAATAAAAGGAAGGAACAGTGGGCAATGCGGTGCAATCTGGCGCTAATACAATTAAATGAGGAAAAACAGGATCCGTTTTTTTTTTTCGTCGATTCCGGGTTTTCTATGTAACACCTGCACTGGGAACTGTTAGGGCAGCTACTGGTATACTGGGATTTACAGACACTAAGAAGAGCTTTGCAGCTGCTGTTATACCAGGACCTACAGACATTAGCAGATTTTCCTCTGAGCTGCAGTGGACTACAATTCCCAAGGACCCCTGGACTACAATTCCCAGGGATCCTTGTTTGAGTCAAATGACACAGCTTGGATTGGAGGAGGAGGAACTTGGAGGCAGGAGCTGGGGAGAAAGTGAAACTAAGAATACACAGGAAGAAAAGAGCGTGGTATCTTGTTGGGAGAGACGGAGCACGGGGGACTTGCCTGGCCCCATGCTGCAGGGTTGCTGTCCTCCCGGATATACTCGTGTTGCTGGAGAGAGTGCGACTTTGTGTTACCCTCTGGAGCAAGTTGCATCAAAAACTTGGAGATTTCTGCCTGCACTCCCACCGTATAAAGGACTGAATCCGGCCGCCCCCAGCTGGTGTCCAGAGAACCATCCGACCGTTAGAGACGTGCCGTGAGTGACTTTCTGAGACTTGTGGTCCTACCAGCGTTATTTACAGTGAGTACATTACAGCTCAGACTATTGCCAGTTATATTCGTCTAAGTGCACCAACTGTTTTAATTTGCGCGCCTGCATCCGCGGCAACTGGGCCCCAACGTTTGGACTGAGTTAAACTAGAAGAAACAAACAAAAAACCCTACTACGTTATACTTGCAGGGTTGAAGTAGAATTAGAGTGAGATGTGTATATGACCTTGACAGAGCACAGTTATTTGTATTTCATGTTATTCTTTTAAGTCCATCTAATTTATGCTGCATAGCAATAAACCTGTTAAACTGTTTTACTCCTGATCCCTGTGAGTGTGTACTGAGAGTGGCAGGGGCTTCCCAAATCAGCCCCTGGCAGAAGATAATAGCCCTTCTGCAGTCCCAGAGAGAGAACTCCAATCAAGATTCGGGTGGAGGCACTGCGCCCTGGAGAGGTGAGACCCCCCATAACACCCAGTGTACCGTGGTAGCCCTAAAGGGGTGTTACATCTAAAAAGAGCCGAAATGCAAAAACCTGATGTGTGAAAGTAGCCTATCTAAGTATACCAAGATAGTCTGTTCACTGGGTTCCCAAGACATGCAGTGAAGAGAAGTTTGAAGAGAGTGGATGGCACTGGTCAAACATACACTGTGTCACCCCACAGAGACAATGGGTCTGGCAGAGAAAAAAGAGTCTATCACTGCCAAAACTCACATACGTTGCTTAGCATAAATCAGAACATCCCAACAAATTTGTCAGAAAACCTATAAATTCCATTCAGATTCAACATTTTCAATGGGATGCTATCCTACAAAATACTCACATAAATATCGATTATTGATTGCAAACAAGATTTCTTGTTTTGCACACCTATTTTCCTAACAAATTCATTCCAGACCATGTTTGTTAGTAATGAGTCCACCCCAATGAACTTTATAGGGTTAAAGCGAAAGTTTATAGACTTTTAACTAACAAGAATTTAACCACAAGTCTAATTTTTTATTAAAAGGTGTCAAGCAGCCAGCTCCCCCTACAGGCAGATCCTGAACTATAAGGCAGCCCCCCTATAGGCAGATCCTGTAGTATAAGGCAGCCACCTTATAGGTAGATCCTGTAGTATAAGGCAGCACACCTATAGGTAGATACTGAAGTATAAGGCAGCACACTTATAGGCAGATCCTGAAGTATAAGGCAGCCCCCCTGTAGGCAGATCCTGAAGTATTAGACAGCCCCCCTACAGGCAGATCCTGAACTATAAGGCAGCACCCCTATAGGCAGATCCTGAAGTATAACGCAGCCCCCTTATAGGTAGATCCTCAAGTACAAGGCAGCCCCCCTATAGGCAGATTCTGAAGTATAAGTTAGCCCCCTATAGGCAGATCCTGAAGTATAAGGCAGCCCCCTTATAGGCAAATCCTGAAGTATTAGGCAGCCCCCCATAGGCAGATCCTGAAGTATAAGGCAGCACCCCTATAGGCAGATCCTGAAATATAAGGCAGCTCCCATGTAAGCAGATCCTGAACTATAAGGAAGCCCCCTTATAGGCAAATCCTGAAGTATAAGGAAGCCCCCTATAGGCAGATCCTGAAGTATGAGGCAGAAACCCTATAGGCAGATCCTGAAGAATAAGGCAGCCCCCTTATAGGCAAATCCAGAAGTATAAGGCAGCCCCCTATAGGCAGATCCTGAAGTATAAGGCAGCCCCCTTATAGGCAAATCCAGAAGTATAAGGCAGCCCCCTATAGGCAGATCCTGAAGTATAAAGCAGCCCCCCTATAGTCAAATCCTGAACTTTAATGCAGGCCCCCTATAGGCAGATCCTGAAGTATAAGGCAGCCCCTTTATAGGCAAATCCTGAAGTATAAGGCAGCACCCCTATAGGCAGATCCTGAAGTATAAAGCATCCCCCTTATAGGCAGATCTTGAACTTTAATGCAGCCCCCTATAGACATATCCTGAAGTATAAGGTAGCACCCCTATAGGAAGATCCTGAAGTAAAAGGCAGCCCTCCTATAGGCAGATCCTGAGGCATAAGGCAACCCCCTATAGGCAAATCGTGAAGTATAAGGCACCCCCTTATAGGCAGAACCTGAATCATAAGACATCCCCCTATAGGCAGATCCTGAAGTATAAGGCAGCCCCCTATAGGCAGATCCTGAAGTATAAGGCAGCACCCCTATAGGCAGATCCTGAAGTATAAGGCAGCTCCCATGTATGCAGATCCTGAACTATAAGGAAGCCCCCTTATTAGCAAATCCTGAAGTATAAGGCAGCCCCCTATAGGCAGATCCTGAAGTATAAGGCAGAACCCCTATAGGCAGATCCTGAAGAATAAGGCAGCCCACTATAGGCAGATCCTGAAGTAAAAGGCAGCACCTTTATAGGCAAATCCTGAAGTATAAGGCAGCACCCCTATAGGCAGATCCTGAAGTATAAAGCAGCCCCCCCCTATAGTCAAATCCTGAACTTTAATGCAGGCCCCCTATAGGCAGATCCTGAAGTATAAGGCAGCCCCTTTATAGGCAAATCCTGAAGTATAAGGCAGCACCCCTATAGGCAGATCCTGAAGTATAAAGCATCCCCCTTATAGGCAGATCTTGAACTTTAATGCAGCCCCCTATAGACATATCCTGAAGTATAAGGTAGCACCCCTATAGGAAGATCCTGAAGTAAAAGGCAGCCCTCCTATAGGCAGATCCTGAGGCATAAGGCAACCCCCTATAGGCAAATCGTGAAGTATAAGGCACCCCCTTATAGGCAGAACCTGAATCATAAGACATCCCCCTATAGGCAGATCCTGAAGTATAAGGCAGCCCCCTATAGGCAGATCCTGAAGTATAAGGCAGCACCCCTATAGGCAGATCCTGAAGTATAAGGCAGCTCCCATGTATGCAGATCCTGAACTATAAGGAAGCCCCCTTATTAGCAAATCCTGAAGTATAAGGCAGCCCCCTATAGGCAGATCCTGAAGTATAAGGCAGAACCCCTATAGGCAGATCCTGAAGAATAAGGCAGCCCACTATAGGCAGATCCTGAAGTAAAAGGCAGCACCTTTATAGGCAAATCCTGAAGTATAAGGCAGCACCCCTATAGGCAGATCCTGAAGTATAAAGCAGCCCCCCCCTATAGTCAAATCCTGAACTTTAATGCAGGCCCCCTATAGGCAGATCCTGAAGTATAAGGCAGCCCCTTTATAGGCAAATCCTGAAGTATAAGGCAGCACCCCTATAGGCAGATCCTGAAGTATAAAGCAGCCCCCTTATAGGCAGATCTTGAACTTTAATGCAGCCCCCTATAGGCATATCCTGAAGTATAAGGCAGAACCCCTATAGGAAGATCCTGAAGTATAAGGCAGCCCTCCTATAGGCAGATCCTGAAGCATAAGGCAACCCCCTATAGGCAAATTGTGAAGTATAAGGCACCCCCTTATAGGCAGAACCTGAATCATAAGACATCCCCCTATAGGCAGATCCTGAAGTATAAGGAAGCCCCCTATAGGCAGATCCTGAAGTATAAGGCAGCCCCCCTATAGGCAAATCCTGAAGTATAAAGCACCCCCTCATAAGCAGATCCTATAGTATAAGGCAGCCCCACTATAGGCAGATCTTGAAGTATAAGGCTGCCCCCTATAGGCAGATCCTGAAGTACAAGGCAGCCCCCTATAGGCAGATCCTAAAGAATAAGGCAGCCCCCCTAAAGGCAGATCCTGAAGTATAAGGCAGCCCCCTTACAGGCAGATCCTGAAGTATAAGGCAGCCCCATATAGGCAGATTCGGAAGTATAATGCAACCCCCCTATAGGCCGATCCTGAAGTATAAGTCAGCCCTCTATAGGCAGGTCTTGAAGTATAAGGCAGTCCCCTTATAGGCAGATCCTGAAGTATAAGGCAGCACCCCTATAGGCAGATCCTGAAGTATAAGGCAGCCCCCCTATAGGCAGTTCCTGAAGTATAAGGCAGCCCCCTGTTATGAAAGGCAATTCAGTATCACAATGGACATGGAGGTCAGAGCACATACAGTGATCTGACAATAACCCAAAATAATAGAACGAGCTCTGAGACGTGGGAACTCTGCAGACCGCAATCCCTGATCCTCTCCAAACACAACTAGAGGCAGCCGTGGATTGCGCCTAACGCTACCTATGCAACTCGGCACAGCCTGAGAAACTAACTAGCCTGAAGATAGAAAAAATAAGCCTACCTTGCCTCAGAGAAATACCCCAAAGGAAAAGGCAGCCCCCCACATATAATGACTGTGAGTAAGATGAAAAGACAAACGTAGGGATGAAATAGATTCAGCAAAGTGAGGCCCGATATTCTAGACAGAACGAGGATAGGAAAGATAACTTTGCGGTCTACACAAAACCCTAAAGAAAACCACGCAAAGGGGCAAAAAGACCCTCCGTACTGAACTAACGGCACGGAGGTACACCCTTTGCGTCCCAGAGCTTCCAGTAAAACAAATAGACAAGCTGGACAGAAAAAATAGCAACAAATAGCAAAGAAGCACTTAGCTATGCAGAGCAGCAGGCCACAGGAATGATCCAGAGAAACACAAGTCCAACACTGGAACATTGACAGGAAGCATGAATCAAAGCATTAGGTGGGGTTAAGTAGAGAAGCACCTAACGACCTCACCAGATCACCTGAGGGAGGAAACTCAGAAGCAGCAGTACCAGTTTCCTCCACAAACGGAAGCTCCCAGAGAGAATCAGCCGAAGTACCACTTGTGACCACAGGAGGGAGCTCTGCCACAGAATTCACAACAGCCCCCCTTATAGGCAGATCCTGAAGTATAAGGCAACCCCCCAATAGGCAGATCCTGAAGTATAAGGCAGCCCCCTATAGGTAGATCCTGAAGTATAAAGCAGCACCCCGATATGCAGATTCTGAAGTATAAGGCAGCCCCCTATAGGTAGATCCTGAAGTATAAAGCAGCACCCCGATATGCAGATCCTGAAGTTTAAGGCAGCCCCCCTATTGGCAGATCCTGAAGTATAAGGCAGCCCCCCTATAGGCAGATCCCGAAGTATAAGGCAGCCCCCTATAGGCAGATCCTGAAACTTAAGGCAGCACCCTTATAGGCAGATCCTGAAGTATAAGGCAGGCCCCATACAAAGTACAAAGAAATATGCATGGTGTCTCCAGTAAAACATGGTGGAGGCAGTGTAAATATATGGAGCAGTAAGAGTGCTGATGGGGTCTAATATCTACATTTTATTGATTGTAAAACCTATATAACAGATCCCTTACACTATAGGAACAACTCCATTCATAGCTTCTTTCATGCAATATACTTTAAAGGGGTTGTCCACCACTAGGACAACTCCTTCTCATACCCCCCGCTTGGGGTATAAATCCTAGATCCACACTGGGGAATAAATTAAAAAAGTGGCTAAATCTAAAAATAGACCATGAATGAAGCATTTCAGCTAACATGCGTCTCTGGCACAGGAATAAATATTATTATTATTATTATTATTTATATAGCACCATTAATTCCATGGTGCTGTACATGAGAAAGGGGTTACGTACAGAGTTATAGATATTGTTTACAGTAAACAAATTTACAATGACAGACTGGTACAGAGGAGAGAGGCTCTGTCCTTGCAGACTTACATTCTATGGGATAATGGGGAAGAGACAGAAGGTCGTGGTGCAGCAGCTCTGGTAGTGGTGAGGCGGCAGCTCTGGTGGTGGTGAGGCAGCAGTTCTGGTGGTGGTGAGGCGGCAGCTCTGGTGGTGGTGAGGCAGTAGTTCTGATGGTGGTGAGGTGGCAGCTCTGGTGGTGGTGAGGCGGCAGCTCTGGTGGTGGTGAGGCAGCAGTTCTGGTGGTGGTGAGGCGGCAGCTCTGGTGGTGGTGAGGCGGCAGTTCTGGTAGTGGTGAGGTGGCAGTTCTAGTGGTGGTGAGGCGGCAGCTCTGGTGGTGGTGAGGTGGTAGCTCTGTTGGTGATGAGGCGGCATATCAAAATAATCTCAATAGCAGCACCAAGCAATAATAGACCGTAAATAAGTAATCAAGCTAACATATGTCAGTGACAAAAATAGATCATATATTGTATAAAAGTAAAATGGTAAAACATATGATCCATTACCTGTAGCTATGATGGAATGGATGTGTGCACTGCTAACTTGCAACTCGACGAGCGTTTCTCCACCTCTGCTGTTTTGTCAGGAGGTCCTGCTTTATTCAAGGTCTATTATTAGCTTACACCACTATTGTAATTTTTTCCCAAGTGTGAATTTTGTAATAGATCCTTTTATACACTGTGTGTCTATTTTCTATATTATTGGATTGTTAGGATGTGTGTAACTGCTTTTTGGCTTCTATTATCATGTACCACCAGGCAATGAATTTTTATTTATGTGTCATTTATTGCATTGTATTTTATGTATTTTTTATAATATCTAAATAAAAGTTGATATTTTTAATATTTCTGATCGGGTTGTTCCTACATGGTCGCTATAGGTTTCTAACTTCTTTAATGTGTTCAAAAGGTCATTTCAAATTCATTTAGTATCTGATATTTAGCTTTGAAAAGTTCTTACTAGCGCACTCCTTTTTCCATACATTTATGTGATTTTTTTTCTGAGCACACAGGTAGTCATTGCTTTTCATGACTGCGGCTCTCTTAACTTCAAGTGGGAGCACTAGTGTTTCATTTACTGCTCAAAAACATGGCTTAGCAAAAATAATAAAGCTTTTCTTTACAAAAACTGCACCAAAAGTTATTTGTAGCTTAAAAATATATAGTTAATAAAATTACTACACATTTGGTTTTGTGTGCTTACGGTGAGCGGCATAATTTTCAACTTCTGTTACTGACATCAATGTTTAATGTTTGCTTGCTGAAGAATCTGTGTGTACATTACCATGTCTATGTTACTTTACAAATCTCAAAATGATATACTCTAATTCAGTGACACCAACATACTAAGCAAGCAGTGATTTCAGATTTTTTAGATTACATGGTCTCTTAGCAGACAGTGATGCTTTTAAAAACTGTACGCATATTTCGCCTGCTTGTCGCAATGATTAGAATGAAAAACAAAATGCAAATGCTATGCCTATGAAGGGAAATGTCTGCTTTAAAGAAAATTAACAAAATTACAGTAAGGGACATTTAACCACTCTAATGAAAATATTGAAGAGTCTTTTGCATTAAAAAACTTCAATGCAGATTTTTATATAGGATAATCTCATTCAATTTGTTTCCACTGTAATGTTTTTTGAATTTTCTGACTGCTAATGCACAGTACATCCTCCACATGTGAACATACCCTTACAATATGCAAACAGTCCGTTGAGAGAGTAGCAGAACAGGAACACTAGTGCCACCTATTGGATTTAGCAAGCCTACCATTCAATGTCAACTGGTTACTAGCTTTGCCACATGTCATAGGGCAAGAAGCTGAATCAGAGCTTGATTTGCAGGCACATGTTTCGGGGTGTATGCCCCTCATCAGTGCATAGCAGGAGATATGATTTGGGTCGGTGAGGGGCCTCTAGCAGCATGTCTAAGGGGTAATGTTTATTTTTATGGAGAGTACCAGGTCTGCATTAGGAAACAAATAGGTAATGCAATACTATCCCTGGGAATTTAAATATGCAATTAGCCTCTTCGGAGAGAAAGACAACTGGAACTCTAGTACCACCTATTGCATGTTGCAATCTTTAAAGTCAATATTAAACATTTAACAAGCCTTGCTTTGGAATTTTAGGATTACTACATCCAATAGTTGGCACTAGAGTTCCAGTTCTCCTCCTCTCTGAAAAGGATATTTGCATATTTAAACTCCCAGAATAGCACTGCATGATCTAAAAGTCTCCTTATGTTGACTTGTCATTCTCCACAAGGAGAAAGATTACCCTTTAGATTTCCTGTCAGATGTCTCTCAACCAGCCAATTCAATTCTCCTGCTTTGCACTGATGAGAGACAAACACTCTGAAACATGTCTGCAAATGTACTTTTAAATTTGGCCTAAGACATACAGCAAGGCTCACTAAAGGGTTGATATTGACTTGTGGGATTGGTATTCCCAATAGCTGACACTTGAGATCTAGATCTATTTCTCTCTGAAGATTAAATTTGCATATCATGCTAACTTGTCACTCTCCACAAGGAGAAACAGTGTCCTTTGGATTTCTTAAGGTACCGTCACACATAACGATATCGTTAACGATATCGTTGCTTTTTGTGACGTAGCAACGATATCGTTAACGAAATCGTTATGTGTGACAGCGACCAATGATCAGGCCCCTGCTGGGAGATCGTTGGTCACTGGGGAAAGTCCAAGAACTTTATTTCGTCGCTGGATCTCCCGCTGATATCGCTGAATCGGCGTGTGTGACGCTGATTCAGCGATGTCTTCACTGGTAACCAGGGTAAACATCGGGTTACTAAGCGCAGGGCCGCGCTTAGTAACCCGATGTTTACCCTGGTTACCATTGTAAATGTAAAAAAAACAAACACTACATACTTACATTCCGGTGTCTGGTCACGTCCCTCGCCTTCAGCTTCCCGCACTGACTGAGCGCCGGCCGGCCGTAAAGCAAGAGCACAGCGGTGACGTCACCGCTGTGCTTTACGGCCGGCGCTCAGTCAGTGCGGGAAGCTGACGGCGAGGGACGTGACCAGACACCGGGAATGTAAGTGTGTAGTGTTTGTTTTTTTTACATTTACAATGGTAACCAGGGTAAACATCGGGAGCGCGGCCCTGCGCTTATTAACCCGATGTTTACCCTGGTTACCCGGGGACTTCGGCATCATTGGTCGCTGGAGAGCTGTCTGTGTGACAGCTCTCCAGCGACCACACAGCGACGCTGCAGCGATCGTTATCGTTGTCTAGATCGCTGCAGCGTCGCTAAATGTGACGGTACCTTTACTCTTATAAGAAATAGTATATTCCTTATTATTAATATGCATTCATGTTATGTGGGTTTTTTTTGTCTGTATATTTTAATATTGTTGTGCATTTAAACTCGATTCATTGTGTAATTGTGTAGAATGATTTTTTAAAGCTGGCACAATAGAAAAAAAAACATAAAATGAATTGCTAAGAAAAATCAGCCACATCCAAATGGCCTATGACAGCTTTTCTTTTGAACTCCGCATGATATTTGACCATTTCAGATTTGTCATTGTGGCCAGGAGCTTTGATTGCAATTTATGTACATTAACCTAGTTTTATTTATGCAGTCATATAATTGAGATAACTTGTGCTGACCTTAAGTAATTGTTTCATTCTAATGGAAAAAGTCTTTCAGCCAGGGACATTTGTTAGTTCAGGTACCTTTGAATGCATTGATATTTGTAGGTCAGAGGTAATTGAAATATTTCACTGTTGTGCCAAGGCCATCTATTATTGTTGCATAGCAAACATTTGGCTACAAATCATAATGATGAGAATGTACGCATCCTTCACGGCATGACTTGGGTTTTCAAATAAAGATAAACTCTTGTATTTCTACATTTGAAGGGATTTGAGAAAATAAGATTAAAACAAATCCACCGCACACATGCTTACTAGCCACGTTCTGCGTGACTTGAAAAAATTTTGTTTGTTCTAAAGCAAAATATTTGTTCAATTTTGGTCTGTCGTTAAAATCTTTTTAAAAATTAAAGTCTTCTTCAATAATGTTTAGTAAAGTTACGAATGAGCTATTGTACAAGGCACATTTTGTCCAGTACTACAATAAATAATATAAAGGCTTTATTCTAACTTTATCAAAAAGAATGTCCTGGTTCATCGGCTCACATGAAGAGCGTATTGTAGACGGCAATAATCCCGCTATTATTGCATCTAATGTAATGTTGCATATTCTTCCTGTGGATGAATCCTGTGTTTATTTTGTGAAGAAGTAATGTTAGCGCGGTTGTTATCTGAAGACACAGAGTTGGTTTAGGTGCTAAGCTTCACATTGAAAGCAATTTCCCTTTGGAAGCATTTGTTTGAAAATTTTGCAGAAGCAGAAATTTTGTTTAGTTGAGAAGATTTTTATAGCACACAAAGTTGAGTAATGAGAATGAGGGAATGTACGCGATCGCGTGGTAAAGTTAGCTTTAGCCTCACCCGTAAACACACTTGCATACATAACCTTCATACATACACTTTCTACTTTTGTAAAGGGTTGTCCTGTGTTCTGATAAAAGTCTGCGGTGACTTTATGAGACTGCAGACTTCTGAATTCTTCCAAAGCGATGTGTGCCCGCTTTCAGGATTCACTAATATTGCTGGTGAGAGTGGGAGGTGGTTTCACTGCAAGAATGCAATTTGCGTTCATGTGGTCACATGCCGACTAGACGAGCTCGGCTTCTCCCAATTAATTTGTAGTGAGAGAGGCTGAGAACATTTGGTTAGAATGTGGTAGGCAGTGTGCTACTTGCATACTTGTGGTCACATGCCTGGCCATTCTTTCCGTCAATAACAGTGAGTCCTTAGAGTATGCATACCGCATAGAGTGACTGTAGACTTTAAGCAGAAGACTGAACAATCCCTTTAAATACTCTACTTTTACAGCTTTCTAGTCACAGGTGCAGGAGTGTAGGTATCACACTTATGCCAGGAGATTTAATGGGATCATCATATGAACCAGATTGGAAACCAAATTATTATTACTTTGTATTTAAAGAGAGGCTTGGTAATTTAAGGTTGATGCTGTGTGGAAACCCCTTCACGACCTTAGGATTTTTTGTTTTTGCATTTTCATCTTTTACTCCCTTTCTTCCCATAGCTATAACTTTTTTTATTTTTCTGTCAATATGGCTACTGTATGTGCTATTCCACAATTTATTTTTTTTTAAATTGACCTGCCATTATGATTCTCCAAGTTCTAATGAGTTTGCAAATGCCAAACACATCTAGGTCCTTTTTTAGTTAAGCGATGAAAAAAATCCAAAGCTTGAGAAAAAAATGGCGCTATTTTCTGAGATCCATAATTTTTTTGATGTTTTTATTGATACAATTTTGGCGTAGATGCCATGTTTTGATAGCCCATTATTGCATTTTATTGCAATGTTATGGTGACCAAAAAAAACGTAATTCTGGTGTTTTGATTTTTTTTTCTCATTACGCCGTTTACCAACTGGATTACTTATTTTTATATTTTGATAGAGCGGGCATTTCTGAATGCACCGAGTTAAAATATGCGCATTTTCTGTTTTATTTTGAATGGGGCAAAAGGGGGTAATTGGAACTTTTATATTTTTAAATTAATTATATTTTTTAAAACTTTTTTTTTACTTGCTTGAAAAGTCTCCCTTGAAGCTGCAATATTCTGATCTCTTGTCCTACATATAACAGAGTTTCAGCCCTCCTATGTGTAGAACAAATCATTATCTCCTATGAATGCCGGCCACAGGGCGGCAATCATAACAGATCTGCAATGACAAGCTGTTAGGGCTAGTGGAATGCACCAAATAATAAGATAGAATAAGGTGCGTTCGCAGCCCGGGGTCCACTGTGCAGAGATGGAACCTACTGCCAAGTAATGGCAAGTGACGGACTATATGGCGGTACAATGTGAATACACACACGGGTTAACTTCACCCTGTGTGAAGGAAGCAAACCCTGTTGCGTCACAGGGCCGCAGTACCGCACGTAACAAAACTAATAATTAAATAGTACGAGAGTGCGAGCTGTGCCGTACTGGCGGACGCCACTAACCACCCAGACTTGGGTTAAAGAAGCGCTCTAATGGCACATGGCATCGTACTGGCGGTCACAGCAGTAGGCGCTGTTTCGTGTGTAAACGCTGTGAGTTCAGCCGGGCGCTAGATTGCAGCCATACACCTTACGCGAACAGTCATACACAAGGGATGAGTTTTTTGAGGAACGACTTGCACTCATCAGCACACACACGATTACAATTGTACACTAGCGCATGGCCATGCGGTCATGCGAAGCTTATATAGCTGCATCACGTTCAGGACCTTCCAATAAAGGACCAATGGGAAGCTGACACAGAAGTTAGCACCTTCAGGACCTTCCAGGAGGACCAATGGGAACCGCTGCAGCATCTGAGCATGTGACCCTCGATCTCCAACGGGAGATCTCATCCTGGGCATGCTCAGAAGGGAAAAAGCAGGACTTAGTCCCAAAAGCGTCCGCTCGCTGCTGCCCAGCACTGGCTTTAATGGCAAAAGCTGGAAAAGCAAGAGCAAGCCTAAGCACAGAGTGAGACTGAGCAAGACACTGGGACCAACGTCTCCGCTGAGCAGACTCCACTGCGTCTGGAGAAGAATGGGAGACCACAGCAGAGATGGTTCGAGATTCCCCCTGTGCAGAGGTGGGAACTCGACATCTAACACAAGCATGGGGGTCTCCTGCAGATCTGTCATGCCAAGCCATCTGTGCCCCGCAATGAAGTGATAGGGGTGCCAATGGGAGGGGTTTCTGACACACTTCTGGGGTGCTCTTGTTGCCAGAGATTGACAGCGGCATTTAACATGTTGACAGCATCGGGTGGATTGCGATCAGATCAGCTGTCATGTGCCTGAAAAAATGTGCACTCAGCACCTGTACCCACATCAAAGGAGGATACACATCATAGGTTGTGCACTGGTTAAAATATTGATAAGTATGACCATGGTGGCTTTGTTATCTGTAATGGTAAATAATCATCCTCTCAAATTTAGTATGTGCTAATTCTATTGTAAATGGCACACAAATGATTCATCTACATGTTAGAGTGGATGATTACAGCCTTCACTATGACTTGTAAATCAGACACTGGATTAAGCTTTAGCCTGGAGTCACATTAGCGTATAGCATCCAATGTGAATCACACTTCACTTCGGTGATATCTGAGTGCAGTGCAATGTTTCACATGCACCCATAGATTTGTATGGATGCCGAGTCTCGCTACCAGTCACAGCATGCTGCTATTGTCCTCTCATGCCGAATCGGCTTGAGAAAATAATGGCAGATCTGAGCTGCCCCATATTATAACACTGGACAGAGTGCAATGTGATGTTTTATCGCATAGCATTTGGCCTTGTTATTCGGTAGTATGACTCCGACCCTAGGTTGAGGGGCCTATTGGCCAAACACACTTTGCACTTAATTCAAAACAACTTATATACAATTTTTTTTAAGACTTATATCTCAGATTCACAAATAATTACTACTAATTATACTTATGAGATTTTTTAACTCAATGATCACAACCTGTGCTGATAAATATGCTTATTTTATATTTCTAAATCATTTAATTCACAGACTGCATTTCCATTGTCCATTTAGTAGATTAGAAAGAAATGCTGAACCGTTCAGTTTTTCTAAAAGCACAAAGATTTGGACACAGTGTCAAGTTGCTAATGTGACAAGCAAAGATAGACATACACAATTACAATTTGTTTGTATTCAAGGTAAATATGTCAGTAACATAAAGGTCAAGGCAAAAAAGTTAACAAAACTTTTAGGGGCTGCAATGCCCTGATCATAATATGTAACTTTCTGAATGTCTATTTACATCTTTAGCTATCAAAGAAAGTTAATTGATCATTCATCACACATTATTTGGAATATCCAGACTCTTTTGGAAACTAAAAATGTGAGTTCAAACTCATCACAAACACAGGGAAATATTCTACATCACTTTTTTATTACTATTATTTGAAAAACTGTATTACTAATGATTCTTTTGATCCAATCTTGGTATTTTACAAATACAAATAAAAGAATTCAGAAATGCAACATTTTTTAGCACCTCTTAAAAAAAGTCAATCAGGCCAATACATCAAAGCTTTTAACGCTACAAAAACATCTTAAAAGCTTTGAAAAGTTGCAAGATTTTTAAACAATGTGGAATTTGATGATTTTGGCATTTTCATGCTAGTTTAAATCAGATATGCCAAAATGTGAGGATATGTGGAGGAGCTTAGTTAGGTCATGGCTAGTGTTGAACGATACCGTCCGATACTTGAAAGTATCGGTATCGGATAGTATCGGCCGATACCCGAAAAGTATCGGATATCGCCGATACCGATATCCGATACCAATATAAGTCAATGGGACACCAAGTATCGGAAGGTATCCTGATGGTTCCCAGGGTCTGAAGGAGAGGAAACTCTCCTTCAGGCCCTGGGATCCATATTAATGTGTAAAATAAAGAATTAAAATAAAAAATATTGATATATTCACCTCTCCGGCGGCACCTGGACATCACCGCAGGTAACCGGCAGGCTTCTTTGTTTAAAATGAGCGCGTTTAGGACCTGAGAATGACGTCGCGGCTTCTGATTGGTCGCGTGCCGCTCATGTGACCGCCACGCGACCAATCAGAAGCCGCGACGTCATTCGCAGGTCCTAAATTACTAGAATGAGGAGTTTAGTGCCTGAGAATGACGTCGCGGCTTGTGATTGGTCGCGTGGCAGTTACATGAGCGGCACGCGACCATTCAGAAGCCGCGACGTCATTCTCAGGTCCTAAACGCGCTCATTTTAAACAAAGAAGCCTGCCGGTTACCAGCGGTGATGTCCAGGGGCCGCCGGAGAGGTGAATATATCAATATTTTTTATTTTAATTCTTTATTTTACACATCACTATGGATCCAATACCGATTCCCGATACCACAAAAGTATCGGAACTCGGTATCGGAATTCCGATACCGCAAGTATTGGCCGATACCCGATACTTGCGGTATCGGAATGCTCAACACTAGTCATGGCATAAACATGGCGATTTGTCAGATTCATCAAAAGTGATGGCATTTTGTATGCCAGAAATGCTATTTTAGTCTCAGACTTGAGTAGCCATACTTGCACGACACTCAGAAGAAGCACCAAATTAATTACTGTAAGTTCCGTACACCTCTTAATTACTCTGGCGGCTACTACTACAGTATAGGGATAACACGACCAGGCAACATAATAAATCCTGGGGGGGGGTAAGTGCACTAAGTAGTGCAAGATAACCCCCCACCAAACAAAAGAACCAACTCCATACGACTATATGAATAAGGAGTATACAAGGAGCATAAAGGTAATCAGCAAAAATAACAATACTTTATTAAGTTACATGTAAAAATACAACATACCAATATTAGTAATGTGCTAATAACACAAACAATACAGTACTCAAGGATGGTTAAAAATAATACATAAGTGGGCAACCCCCGGTGTGCACCATCAATAGAGCCAGTGTACAAGCAAACGGTTAAAGTGTGCCGCTATAGGTGCATATATCTGTAACTGCACCAATACATTTAACCATGCCCAGTGGCGTAAGAGGAAGATGTCACGTCACTACACTTACCAATGCAGGGCTCCAAGAGGGGGCACACCGGACGGGATCCACCTATGCGACCTATGGGGGTGCAAAGTTTTCAAAAAATTACCCAAGGGGTCTGTGTCATACAAGTTGAAAAACACTGTGATGAGGACCTCACACTACATTTTGCAGTTATTACAAGAGGTAGCAATAGGGAGAAAAATTTTCACCATTGCACAATGTGCAAAATTTTCAAAAAATTACTCAAGGGATCTGTATTATACAGGCTGAAAGACACTGTGATTGGGACCTCGCAATGCATTTTGCAGTTATTACAAGAGGTAAAGACGGAGAGTACAATTTTCACCACTGCACAATTTTCAAAAATTTACCCAAGGGGTGTTAGGTGTCGAGTTCCCGCCGCTGAACAGGGGGAATCTCGCACCATGTCCACTGCGGTCTCCCATTATTCCCCAGCCACAGTGGAGTCTGCTCAGCGGAAACATCGGTCCCAGCATCTGGTTCAAGCTGACACTGTGCATCTGGTTATTGCTGCTGTCCCAGGTTTAGGCTACAAGCAACGTTTTTTTGTGCCGATGGTCTGCCAAAACAAGACGCATCCGTCGCACGACGGATGCGTCGTGTGGCCATATGTCGCAATGCATCGGCTAATGCAAGTCTATGGAAAAAAACGCATCCTGCGGGCAACTTTGCAGGATGCGTTTTTCTCCAAAACGACACATTGCGACGTACGCCAAACAACGCTAGTGTGAAAGTAGCCTAAGCCTCGGAGGTCACATGCCCAGGTCCTGTAGCAGCTCTGATTGGACCACCAGGAAGGTCCTGGAAAGTCTGCAACTATAAAAGGTTTGCATGGGTGCTCGGTCATGTGCTAGTATAGACTCGACTATGTATGTGTGTGCTGAGAGATTGATACTGGTGAATGCTCCTAAATGATCCCCATCCCTTTGGTTGTTGTCTGGGTATTAGGGTGAATGGAGCAAGCAGTCAGCTCCTAATAATGGCTTCTCAACTACATTAATACTACTGGTCAGTGTAGGGTGGGAATTCCCGCTTGATCTCAGCATCTGAGTTAGGTCGTCCTCAGGTGCGGGCTCAAAAGCCACCGAGGGTCAGAGCGAGATCAATCACCAGCATAGTGGGGGTGAATTTCAGGGATCCCACTAGTGTGCATCTGCTGCATCCTGTGACTGCTAACAGGGCACAGCGTTTCCTATGTTTCTCTGCATCTCTGTGAAGCAACAGAGTTTGTGTCAGTTCATATCATATTATTTTCTCTTCTTTTCCCCTGCTGTTTGTTATAGGTCAGCTTTTTCTTTTATTTACTTATTTATTTCCCCCTTTTTCTTTTATTCCGCAATTTGCAGAAGCCGAGGGCCGTTAATTAGTTTCCGGATCTTCTTGGACACTTGCGCACCTTGCCTAGTCATCGTTCGTCTGTGAATCACAGCCTACGCACATATTCGTTGGAGTAGAAGGGTTTCTTCCCAACGCATGCGCACTTTCGTTTACACCGGCACCATACTTGCGCGTGCGCACGATCCTGAACCTTGCACCTGGAAGTACTTCGCACCAGCGCGATCATGTTTAAAAGGGCGCTCTTCGTCCCTCTCCTCATTTCCGTTTCGGACCACGGTGATCCTCACGTCCTGGACTCTATTGGCTCCCGCTGCCTTACAGCTCCACTAGCTGCACCGTCGGACTGTTATCCTAAGGTAGTCTGTTCGATAGCTCAGAATGATATGCGGTGGTCTTTCTATTTCATTCAGGGGGCGATTAATTCTTTGTAATACGTATATACATATACACATATTTTTTGCAGGGGGATCTCTTTCTTCTCAAGCTATCTTCATATGAGTCAAGCTATCTTCATATTAGTATAGCGTTTGTCTACAGTGACTTCTCTTACATGTATGTATATTGTGTGCCAGAACGGCTTTCCTTTACTTGGCTGCTGATCTCCCATTCCCCTTTTGGTGGCAGTCATTAGTTGTTAGTGATTTCGCTTGGTGTTTCCTATATTCTTGACCTGGATGGTCTCCTTTTTTTCCCCTCCCCCTTTTTTCCCTTTTTTCCCTTTTTTCTTTTTCTTTTCTTTTACCATATCAGCTGTTATAATATATTTTCTTTTTGTATGTTTCAGAATACAGGCTTAACTTGAAAAAGGCATATAGCCGAAACGTTGTGTTTACTGTCTGTAAAACAGAAATTCTTATGACATCATATGAAGTTTGCTGATTATGGAATATATTTTTTATGGAACACTATTATTTTCATATTAAAGAAATTATACTAAAGAGATTATATGACCTTGATTTTTGAGTGCCGGAGTTCATCGTTATAGACTCTATATACTATACTATACTATATACTACCCTCATCCACAAAGCACTCCATGGCTCAGCACCACCCTACATCTCCTCTCTGGTCTCAGTCTACCACCCTACCCGTGCCCTCCGCTCCGCTGATGACCTCAGGTTAGCATCCTCAATAATCAGAACCTCCCACTCCCGTCTCCAAGACTTTACACGTGCTGCGCCGATTCTTTGGAATGCACTACCTAGGATAATACGATTAATCCCCAATCCCCACAGTTTTAAGCGTGCCCTAAAAACTCATTTGTTCAGACTGGCCTACCGCCTCAATGCATTAACCTAACGATCCCTGTGTGGCCTATATTAAAAAAAAAAAAATTAATTAACTGGTTCATGCAGCTTTACATGAACACCCAAGCCTTACACTATGGCTGGTCCGAATAACTATAGCAATTGTTACCATCCACCTCTCGTGTCTCCCCTTTTCCTCATAGTTTGTAAGCTTACGAGCAGGGCCCTCACTCCTCTTGGTATCTGTTTTGAACTGTATTTCTGTTATGCTGTAATGTCTATTGTATGTACAAGTCCCCTCTATAATTTGAAAAGCGCTGCGGAATATGTTGGCGCTATATAAATAAAAATTATTATTATTATTATTATTATATATATTTCTCCAGAGCACCTATATTTACTGTGAGCACCCCATTTACTACGTGGTAGTTCATATCGGGTGACAGAACCCATGTTTATTCTGGTGTAGTACCGCCATATAGTGCCGCCATTGCCTAGCAGCAGGTTCCATCTCTGCACGGTGGACCCTGGGCTGCGAACGCACCTTATTACTATCTTTATAATTATTCAGTGCGTTCTGCCAGCCCTAGCAAGGGGTCTGAATCATACAAACTGAAAGTCACCATGATGGGGACCTTACAATACATTTTGCAGTTATTGTCATTGCTAGAGATATGGAGTACAATTTTCACCATTGTACAATGTGCCAAGTTTTCCAAAAATTACCCAAGGGGTCTTTTATCATACAAGCTGAAAGACATCATGATGGGGACATCACAATACATTTTGCAGTTACTACAAGAGGTAGAGATAGGGAATACAAGTTTCACCATTGCACAATGTGCAAAGTTTTCAAAAAGTAAAAAACATTATCCACGTGGCGTATGCATATATCACCACTAAATACTTGTTGCAGAATCAAGAAGAGGAGGAGAAGGAGGAGGAGGAGATGATTTCCTGAACAAAATGGGTTTGGATTGTAAGGGATGGACATTAAGACAACTTCCCCCAAAAAATTGGGCTGCATTTACATTACGTTGCTGTCATCTGTAGGGCTTACAAAGTCGAAGGATACCCAGCCCTTGTTCAATTTTAGAAGTCAGTCTGATCAACTTCTCCCTCCTTGGCATAGTTATAGCCACAGATAGTCCTTGCTGGTGTGATGGTTTCATGAAAATGGCAAATTTGATGGATATTTCTCCCCCCCCGAGTTGCACCTGGTGTGCGTGGCCCACCCATGTAACCCTCGTGGGTAAAAAGAGCCAGTACCTCTGCCAGCAGCATTGCCTGAGGGTAATCTTTTTAGCAAGTCTTCCACAACGGCGCTCTGGCATACAAGCACTGAAAATGGCCTGTCTGCCTCCTACATGAGAGAAGTAAATTTCTCCTTGTACTGTGGGTCATGTTGGACACAATGTGTTTCACGCGAGGTTCTTTGAAAAGGCATCTGGACATGAACTGTGCCATGTGTGGCAGACTACAAAGAGTCAAACGTTCATTGTCTTCACCGGGAAAAACACTAACTCTTCACCGGAAAAACACTAACCATCCTCTTCTCCTCATGATGCATAGCCTCCTCCTCCTCTTTCTCTTCAGGCCATCCATGCTGGACAGGCATGACACTGGGATTGCGAGTACTCTCTGCAGCGCAGACCAACAACTCCTGTTCCCCTTCATCCTCCTCCTCCTGTTCCTCGTCATGATTCAATGTGGCCTGAGAATATTGTGTGAAGCTGGGCTGTGTGGTATCAGCCTGATCGTCATTCAAAGATTCTTTTTTGAGATTTTGCAGCGAACGTTTTAATAGACAGAGCAGTGAGATGGTTATCCTGATAACAGTCTCATCAGCGCTCACCATCTTGGTGCAGCATTTAAAGGTTTTAAAAACCTCACATATTTCATTGATCCACAACCACTTAGCAGTTGTTATGTGTGGGGTCTGACTGTTACTCTGGCGGGCATTGAGTAGCTGGAAATCAGACACAGATATTAGAAATTATTAGTGCCGAATTTCCCGAATCCGAATATTTCACTATTTGATCATCACTACTTGTTATGCTTCTTTTGATGCAATGGAAAGTTTCATGAATTGTCTTGCAGTTTTCAATTCAGAATACTGGTGTTACTTTGGCATTGAACAACAGCTTTTGGTCTCTGCCAAGACGAGTGTCAGCTGGTGAATTATAACATTGGCACACAAGAGTACAGACGAAGAGTGAACACAATGACAGCTGCTGCCCAGACCTTTTTCATTCTGGCCAAGTAAACGAAGACAGACAGCTTCATTATGCAATAGTCTGCAGTTAGACCATGGCTGACATAGTCAACACTTATGGTGTTTATAAACAATTGTACTCAATATGTAGAGAACCATTTGGGGTTATTTGTACTGCAAGAAAATGGTCTCCAGCATCTCTGAATTTAATCCGATGATGGTAATATTATCAAAACTGAAAATAATAGTAATGAAATTTGAATAAAAATAAAGCATGTAAAGAACACAGAGAGTTACTTTACAATATGTTAATGAGCATGATAAATCATCTACATACAGTACATACTATTACTACAAATAAGTATGAAACAGCTGTGCAATTTTTATTTGCAGGGGAGGGATTAGAGAAAAAAGAGAAGAAAAGGTAAGAAAGATGAAAAAAGAATAAATATTTTATATTTCCACAAAACAATGAATATTTACATATAAAAGCTACATTTAATTTTAGATGGCAATGATCCAACAAAAAATTAATAAGCCCTGATTCATCAAGACTGATAAAGTTCACACTTGACTTGATGAGGAGAGAGTTTTAAAAGTGGCATGCGCCTAGCCTAAAAACTTACTCCACTCAAGGTCTGGAGTAAGATTTATGGCATAAGGCACATCTGCTTATCATAAATCAGATGAGTGGGTGCTGCCATGCCCCATTCCACCCTATTCCTGCAGGAATAGATGGATACAGGTAGCTACACAATCTAAAACTCCTCTTTTCTACAATTCTCCACCCGTCTCTGATTTTGATCTCTATTACTGTACTTACAGTATGCTAGATCTGACAATACCTATTGTGATTAGAAGTACCTACGTATATATACTTTTTTCATATGGTTAACTGTCACGATTTACACCGTGACCGTCACCCCCACGTCACAGATCGGGGTGACTTTAGGCCAACAGATGGCTATCACATGTGCAGGGGGGCTTATCTTACTTATCCCTCCACTCCACAATGTGATGAAAAAACACACACAAGGGTATTGACCTTCTTAGTTTACAGCAGGGGCTTATTTTAGGTATCCCACTGCTCTTCAATATACCACGAACTGCAGGGATTTATGTATATCCCACTTACAGTTCCACTTGAAACTTGCAGCTCTCTGGCGCCCCCCTTACTCTCAGGTCAGATTAGGTACTGCACCTAGGTGAAATAGTCGCCATAAAGGCTGCCTGCTATGTACTGGCTATTGGGCACCCTGCAGCGACGCGATAAACTACTCCCACTCAGGCAGGAACAATAATTATCAACGCCGCAGTCGCTACAACGACACCCAAAGGCCCACATACGGTATGCTGCTACCAGCTTCGATTAAACGGGTCCGAAGCTAACCCAAAACAGTAGCGTAATTCCCTGCAGGAGACAGGGTATGTTTTAGAACAGGAAGAATGAATCTAGTATATTAAATATTATACTCCATTAAATTTAGGCAGTGTTTATGAAAAGGTATAAAATATGTTACAATGTGAGATAATTGAAAATATGTACAAGGTAATTATAAAAATAACAGGGGTTAAATAAGAAATCAACACTTACATGTGTTGAGAGCATTGCAGGCAACCAGGCTAGTTTCCCAATGCATCAGGACTGGCAGTCAGGGCTTCCCAGGTAAAAACTAACTGCTGGGAGTCTGTCAGAAACTTACATCACCAACAGGGCTGGTTTACTTAGACCCTCCTCTATCTTCAGCCTTCTAGTTTTCTCCAACAATTCTTATAATTTGTGTATTTTTGGTCCAGAACATGTCAGAATCATAACACACCCAGCATTCCGCTTATTTTAACATTGGCATTCTAAGGAGACCAAATTTGGGCTGAATGCGATGCATCGTTCCAGAGAAATCCATACTCTGTCCCTGTTGGACTTGGAGGCTCCTGCTTACAGTGATGGATAGATGCGCCTATGAACTTTAGTGCTTTTTATTTTCCTAGCCTAATTCGTTGGCCCAATATCTTATCATATTAGAACAAAGACCCTCATTCATTTTGGACAACTTCTATACCAGTTATAGCTGGACAGATGGGAGGGGGGAAGTAAGTTGCTCCAAGATTGGAATTTATGGCCAGGGCAATAAAAACCTCTTCTACACATAGATTCAGAAACACAGAGGGAAGTGGGGCTGTTTAGCCCGCAGCATGAGTTTGACAGGCAAACTTCAAAATCATATTATATTTCATACAATCTCGTGACATTAACAGAAAATGTGTTGATATATTTGGACATGATTTTACCTGTAGTGCTATCTCCTCTTAGTATAGTCTGTTGCTTTCCTCTTGTACACTCTATGTAGAGTTTTTAACCTTTTTTTAATTATGTTGCATTATGATGTAGCAAATAAAATGTAACATTTATATATCCTATGATTCTACACCTTTTTTTTGTAAATAGTCTATTTTATGTACCAGGTGTATTGTCAGGATGTAAATTTCCCAGAGGAGCGTTGCACAGAGAATAAGCCTCCTTAACTTGACATGCCAGAGAAGGTATGTTACTCTCAACCAGGAGAAATGTTACCACTCAGATCTCAGTCCTCAGTCCAGAGCCTCTCACCTAGCCAAATCAGTTCTCATACTTTGCACTGATAAGGGGAAATACCCCGAAACATCGCCACTGCTAACTGAAATTCTGATTTGGCTTATGTCCTAAGTCACATTTCAAGGCTTGTTAAAGGGTCATTAGTGACTTGTAATGCACTAATGAGGAGAAATTTTACTCTATCAAAGCTGAAAGCATCCAATCACTTCTGGCTTCCAAGTGCTGGACAGTTCCCCAAGGTGGCCTCACTTCGTTAGAACCACAGCACAACTGTCTACACTTTGTGCTGCCACCCACCACAGGTCTCTCTCTACTCTGTGTACGCCTCCTTGCCTGTTCTACATCTCCTGCCCTGTCTCTCCTTATCAACCTGCAAAACACCTGCAAGCTTTGGAGAAGCTCTAGCATTGCCTCTTGATCACAATGTTTCTGTCACAATCAAATCAGTCTGGGAGGTGAGACACATTGAGGAAAATCCCAACCTGCTTTAACAATTGCAATAAAAAGTATTCAAAATCAACACCCTTTGGAAGATATGTTTACCAAAATGAATAACTCAATTTAATGTATAACCCAATGTAACTCAATTTTAAAAGCTTAACACAACTAAAACGACAAGTGGGTTTTCCAAATTCAGCACAAAATGCTACTTTTATTCAGAATTTTTCAATCTTCATATCAAGCATCTTTATTACTACTTGAACAAGCCTTTCTCAATTACAATATTAAGCCAACAAGTGTAAAAATGCTGTAAACTAACCTCCGGTGCCAGCGCTATTCCAGTGAAATCGACACTGGGTTTCCTGGGCTCAAATGAAGTTGGTATAATTGGGAAAGGGTTGTCCAAGTAGTGGACAACAAATTTAATACAGTAGAGAACATGAAGAATCTTAGCTCATTTACTCCAGGGCAATGGCTTCAAATTCACTAATATAACTGGGTTTGCACACTGTATCTTACTTCTTTAAATCACACTAAATATTTTCAATGGGGTTCACATTAGGCTACTATCATGGTCATTGCTAGAGTTGAGCGACTTTTACTTTTTTAGGATTGAGTTGGGTTTCGCGAAACCCGACTTTGTCAAATGTCGGCTCGGGTGAAATCGGCCGATTAATGCGAAAAGTCGGGGGCCGACTGAACCACGAAACCCAATGCAAGTCAATTGGGAATCAAAGTCGGCAGTGAGTGGAGGACAGGAAAACACCTACAGTGCCCATTTTAATGCCAAAAACATCAATTCTTATTTCTTAATCTTGTCAAACTTAATTTACTTTATAATAATAGTTAGGCATTGAAAACAGAGGGTCATTTGGCTAAAGTTGTGGGGGGATAGGGCTGGCTCAATATTTTCGTGGGCCCAGGAAATGTGCAATACGTCACGGCGGTGGAGCAGGGAGAGGTAAGTATTTCAACTTTGCAAGTGCTGTGATCCTGAGCAAGCAGGGGGGGGGGCCCACTCGTTGGCACTTGGCACTGGCACAGGGCCCCTCATAGCACGGCAGTGTGTTTGACGGCAGGTGGTGCCTCCCACTACCAGAGACACTTTTGCGTACTATGAGGGGCCCTGTGCCAGTGACTTCGCCAACGAGTATGCCCCCCCACCGGATGAAGGAACCTGCACTTTCATCTGCACCTTCCTCTTTGCCCCGTGTAAGGTGGTATAGTATGCGGGAAGGGGAACCTGACTTTCAGCAGGGTAAGATTCTGGCTGTGTAGAGTGCAAGGGGAATGTAGTGGTTTTGGTCAATGCACCAGCAGACTCATCTAGCAGTGGCTGGCCAATGGGCAGGATGAGGAGGAAGCACAGATATAGGCCCAAATAATAAAGTAGGCTAAATGCAGTTCAAAATTCGTAACAGGACTAAATAGGCGGCATAGCTTTGTTCAGTGGAGGACAACTGTAATGAGTGTCGCAGACATAGTTAGTAGGCCCAAAATAAAAAAGTAGGCTAAATGCAGTTCAAAATTGGTAACAGGACTAAACAGGTGGCATAGCTTTGTTCAGTGGAGGACAACTGTAATGAGTGGCGCAGACACAGTTTGTAGGCCCACAATAAAAAAGTAGGCTAAATGCAGTTCAAAATTGGTAACAGGACTAAACAGGCAGCATTGCTTTGTTCAGTGGAGGACAGTGGAAATCGCTACAGCACAAACAGTTTGGGGGTTAATCTTCCCTCCCTAACTATATACCTTCTTCTGATGAAGCTACAGCAACCTCTCCCTATGCTAAGAACAGCAGAAGTAAGATGGCGGACAGCATGCACGCCCCTTTATAGCCCCTGTGATGCCGCAGAAAGCAAGCCAATCACTGTCATGCCCTTCTCTAAGATGGTGGGGACCAAGACATATGTCATCACGCTGCCCATACTCTGCGTCCTCCTTCATTGGCTGAAAAATGGTGCTGAAAGCGTCATACAAAACGCGACTTTTGCGCGCAGATCGCCGACCTCATGGCCGATCCCACACTAGGATCTGGTTGGGTTTCATGAAACCCGACTTTGCAGAAAGTCGGCGATTTTTGAATTTGTCCAATCCGTTTCGCTCAACCCTAGTGGTATGTGTTAAAGTGGCCCACTGAGAATCTTTCGCCAGGGGCCCACATAACCTGAAGCCACCCCTGCCGGGAGTAGGCATTTTTCAAGGAAGATGATACCTTCGTAATGCATAGGATCACTGGTTCCTTTTGTTCTTTGAACCTTCCATAGGTTTGTGATGTCATGAATCACACGGAGCAGTTTTCTCAGCTATATCCAGTTTTGTTGCACTGCTGCCGGCGGAGCACCTCTCAGATACTTGGAGCTATAGGAAACTGAAAGAATTTTACAAGGAGTATAGGTTATATTTTACTCCAATCACCATATCCATTCCGGATCATTTACAAGGATACCAGCAACTCACAGCAGGATTGTCAATTTGAACTCCAGATTGCTAAGCTAGTAAGTGGGATATTTAGTTACCGGTATACTCAGCTTGTATTTTCAGATATATAGAGGTGGCATCACAACGTACAGAGCAATTTTTATTTATTGATTTTAGTATCCCTATTGGCATAGGTTTGACGTATCCCTTGTGGTTTGTTTCAGCAATGGTGGATAAACCTGGGGGGGGAGAACCAGGTTTTACTGTCCATTTGACAGTTTTACTTTATTTATGTAATTAGTTATTTGCTGCTGCAGCTAGGACTGGTTCTCCTTCCTATTTAAACTTCCAGCAGTCAGTTGCTGGTTGGGAGTTATAGCTTTGCTAGTTTGGTTCTGAGGACAGGTGTTGACGACCATATTTTCGATCTAACAGAACATCAGATTGCAAACAGACTAATGTTAGTCTATGGAGCCAATGTCATGCCCAGCTTTTTGCTTGGACAGAGTCTGTCTAATGAAAAAATTGCTGCATGCTTGAGTATGATCCGATATTCAGATCACATACGGCCTTGCAAGCCTATTAGTCCGTGGAAACAATCGAACTGCTCTTGGATGATACCTGAGTACAGTCTGATTTCCAAGGACTATCAGAGTGGAGACATTTTTTCGTCCATCTTCTCCTCATCCAAGAGAATCAGATGAAACTATGCTCACATTCTGATTAAACTCTGATTAGAGTTCGATCAGTGTGATTTTCATATTTAACTTGATTCTCGTGGTTGAGAGAATTTACGCTCATTTGACCACAGCCTTAGTGATATTCACTATTGTTTGCCTCTTATTATAGACATTGAGCTGTTCTTTTTTATTTGCTCATTTATATAGTGCCATTAATACCACAAGGCTTTATAGACATCATCATCACCACTGTGTCCAATGGGGCTCACAATTTAAATTCACGACAGTAATTCTATTGTTTAGCGAGTATCCCTCTGCTTATTGTTTTTGATATCCTGGTTTGATAAGGCTTAGAGTCAACTCTTTTCTAGTCAGCTTCCTTAGCTAATGATTATGTTTAGAGATGAGCTAATATATTCATTACTTGAGATGTCTCGAGCATGCTCGGGGGTCCTCCGAGTATTTTTAAGGGCTCGGAGTTTTAGTTTTTAGCGCAGCAGCTGAATGATTTACATCTGTTAGCCAGCATAAGTACATGTGGGGGTTGCCTGGTTGCTAGGGAATCCCCACATGTACTTATGCTGGCTAACAGATGTAAAGCTGCGGCACTAAAATCTAAAACTCCGAGCAGTAAAAAATACTCGGAGGACACCCTAGCGTGATCGGGAAATCTCGAGCAATGAGAATATTCGCTCATCACTAATTATGTTCTGTCTCTGTTATACTTTTCAACTGTATCTTTGAATACACACAATGCCTTTGTTATCTTTTCATTAATCCTTTCCCTTTGCACTTAATTCTTATCTCAATGTGGTCTTCTCATCTTCAGCATTCAGGACCGAACCATTGCTCTATCTTCTAGTAGACAAGGGTGACCACTTAAAAAAAAATCTTAAAAAATAAATATTTTATTGCAAAAATGTTTACAGAAAAATAACATGCAATAAAGTTAAAAAAGCAGATGCCTCTTGTGTGTGGGTTTGCACAGTGATAAACCTACGCATGCAGTAACGATATTACGCACCCAAAAGATTCCAAATTAATATGGTGGGCATGGATAATTATAATCCAAAACCTCATTTCGATATAAGGACAGAAAAATTTGCCTAATTTTCTATTTCCTAATATGTCTTTTTGAATGGGGCAAAAGGTCTCATGTCATTATAAAAAAGAACCCACTGTAAAGAAATCCATCAGACTATCCAAATATGTCCCATGGATTCCAGTACCACCTCTATGCTAATGACACTCAGATCTACCTCTCTGGCCCAGTCACTGCTCTGCTGTCCAGAATCACAGAGTGTCTATCAGCCACATCCTCCTTCTTCTCCTCTCACTTCCTCAAACTCAATGTGGACAAATCTGAACTCATCATCTTTCCTCCATCCCATAGATCTTCCTTATCTGACCTATCTATCGTAATCAATTACATCATGCATTCCCCCGTACCGGAAGTCCGCTGCCTCGGAGTAACCTTTGACTCTGCCCTGTCCTTCAAACTGCACATCCAAGCTCTGTCCACCTCCTGTCCCCTCCAGCTCAAAAATATCTCCAGAATCCGTCCTTTCCTCAACCGTCAATCTACTAAAATGCTTGTGCATGCCCTCATCATCTCCCGCCTTGACTACTGCAACATCCTTTTCTGCGGCCTCCCTGCTAACACCCTTGCACCTCTCCAGTCCATCCTTAACTCTGCTGCCCGACTAATTCATCTCTTTCCTCGCTACTCCTCTGCTTCCCCCCTCTGCAAATCTCTTCACTGGCTCTCATTCCCTCAGAGTATCCAGTTCAAATTACTAATACTGACCTACAAAGCCATCCATAGAGAACTACTTAGTACAAAATATTGTTCCTAGGGGATTGAGAGTACAAGTATACCCCTCTTTTGAGTTGGAGGACCCTGAACTAATCCAAAGGTGGCGAAAAGCAGCAATTAATTGCTCTCTAGAGTTTATTAAAATTATAATAGACAAGAATGCAATGAGTATAACAGCTTTGGATGCTGACATTGAGGAATTGCATACAAATATTAAGAAACAGTGGGCTGCTGACAGAATGGAAAGTTTTATAAAGACTATTGAAAAAGACATAGATAAGTGGGAGAACGAAATCAGTGAACTTAAAGTAAAGAAATTTGCAAGGGATACAGCAGATTTCGAAGCTGATAAAATCTTTAAATGGCAGCTTCCCAAAAAGAAACTTAAAGTGGGTGGAGCCAAGTACAACGGCTCAGAACGAGATTAGGCTTCGTTTGCTGAAAGTAGCACTTCATGTAGTGAAGCTGAGAGTTCCAATGAATATCACATGTGTACAAGGACTAGTACTCGTGAAAACTGTGAAGGCAAACAATATCCCGATTTTTTCAGTAACAGAAAGGTGAATAGACGACAAAATGACAAACCTAAGGTAATCAATTTATCTAATTATGTCCTCAGTGAGTCACAGTTGAAGCTGTTAGAAAAAGGTTTGACATTTTCTCCCTCCTCTTATTTAGACAAGTTTCAAGTAGTCAAAGATGTACATCTATTCGCGTGTAAGATTTTACTACAGAGACAACATCATAGGAGGGATCTGGGTAATATGGATTGTAGTGATTTGGAATTCGAAACCTTAAGAAACCTGGAGGAACCGGTAAAGGAGAATGAGAAATATGATGAGGGTAAGTTTCCAATCCATTTAATGGGGAAGTCAAAAATGTTCTCAAGCTTGGGTACCTGTGCAGCTGTGGAAATTTTCACAAGGCTAGTGGTGGAGGAGGTTGAAAACCTGCCATTAATTCCAAATTGGGTCTCTAATATGAGTGTTGATGATAAAAAAGCTCTGAGAGAGTTGCAGGCTTTGGAGGACATTGTAATAAAGAAGGCAGACAATGGGGTGAACACAATAATATGGCCTAAAGTGTTATATCAAAGACAGGTAAATAAGATTTTGAATACTAGAGGGTGTTATAAGAAACTAAGTTTCAATCCCTTGACGCAATTCCAACAAGAGTTGGTTAACATCTTGGAAACAGCGTATGAGGATGGAATTATCCCTAAAAAATTTGTGGAGGTGATAAGTAAATTACAACCTAAGTTAGCCATCTTTTACATTCTACCTAAGCTGCATAAAGATCAGGTGGACCCGCCCGGAAGACCGATAGTGTCAGGGATGGGGGGGATTATGTGAGACGGTTTGTGCTGTCATTGATCATTACCTCCAGCCCCTTTTTTTGGCCTTACCTTCATATATTAAGGACACTACGATGATGTTGCAGAGATTGGATTCTTTACAGTTAGAGGAGGTGGCGCTTCTTATCACGGCAGATGTAGAGGCGCTGTACTCCTCCATCAGACACGAGGACAGCCTCAATGCAGAGAGCAATTTAAATCCACCATTGATTGAGCTGTTATTGACCTTATTGAAGTTTGTCTTGGAACATAATGTTTTCATTTTTAATGGGGACATTTATGTTTATTTACAGAGGACAGCCATGGGGGCCAAGTGCGCCCCCGCTTATGCAAATTTATTCATGGGGTTTTGGGAGCGGGAAGTATTTCAAGGTGATGGTATTCTGGGTAATGAGGCCATTCAAGGATGGAGTCGCTATATTGATGATGTCCTTTTCATCTGGGAGGATTCCATTGATAATTTGCGTAGATTGATGGAAGGATTGAATTGTAATAACCGTAATATAAAATTGACGTATAGTTACGGCAGGAAAGTTGAATTTTTAGACTTGAAGATAGAGGCACTCCCCAGTGGAAGAGTTGTTACTAATGTATTTAGAAAGCCAACAGCTACAAACACCCTTTTATGTGCTTCCTCTGCTCACCATAGGTCTACTCTAAATGGGATCCCTACAGGACAATTTATGAGGATAAAAAGGATTTGTACTACTGAAGAAGATTATTATCAACAGGCGGAGGATCTTGCCCGTAGGCTGCACGACCGGGGATATAGCAACAGACAAATGAAGAGAGGATTTAAAAAGGCATCTAAATTCTCTAGAGAAGATTTGCTGTATAAACAAAGGAGGAAAAATGAGGCAGGGGAATTTAATCAGGTGAGATTTATCACAGAGTATAACAAACAATGGCCTGAACTGGTTTCCATTATGAAAAAACATTGGGGAATATTGAAATCAGATCCAATATTAAAGAATATTCTATCAAGTTACCCCTTAATGACGCCAAAACGTTCTAAAAATTTGAATGATATGTTAGTACATAGTCACTATTCAGGATTGTCAGAATCAAGATCTAAGTTAGAGGCAAAGGGTTTCTTTCCTTGTAATTCATGCAAGGCTTGTAGTAATCATTTGAAAAGTACCACTTTTGAGAATTTTGATGGGTCCAGAGTTTATAAAATTTGGAAGACCCTCACGTGTACATCAAAAGGGGTGATATATCATGCCCGCTGTTCCTGTAACAAGATCTATATAGGATTAACTACACGAGGACTAAGAGTGAGGACAAGGGAGCATATAAGAGATATCAAAAAGTCAGTGACTATTGAGGATATCAACTCTCTTAAAACTCTACCTAAGCACTTTAGATTGTACCACAACTGTGACACCACAGGGCTTAAGATTCAGGCCATTGATCAAGTATACTTAGGCCCTAGAGGAGGCAACCTTGGAAAGGCTCTAGCTCAAAAAGAAACTAAGTGGATCTACTTACTGGGAACTATGGCCCCAAATGGCCTTAATGAGAGCTTAGGATTCAATGCATTTCTGTAAATTGAGGTCTCTATTGCTATGTATGTGTTCATTTTTTATTTTTTCTGCCTTTTTTCCTGTTTTTAATATTGTTGGTGTGTGTGTTGTTTGTTTCCTTTTTTAATCACTAATTTATTATCATTATCCCTAGCTTTAGGAGGATTTGTTCATGGGAGGTGTTTCTCGCGCTATTTATATGAGAAGGGGATCCTTGGATTCGGTGGAATTTGCTTACTGAGAAGAATTGGAATCACCATTTTCCCATATGGACATCCCATGAACTGCATAGGAGATATTTTATTCCTTGTCTGCATTAGTTGTTTATGGGACATGGCCTTTTTAACATAATTTATGAATCATTCTGTTAAGGAATGTCAATCACGGTGTCACTCACTTGTTTTGTAATAAGTGTTAAAAGTTTTAAATAAGTGTTTAAAAATTTATTATTATTCTTATTAATATGGTTTTGTACACTGTATATATTACTATATTATTTAGGTATAAATGGTCCATTATCGTATTTTGTCTTTTGTATATTATAATACCAATATTAATATTGATTACCTTATTCGTATACTAAGTGGTTTTTGGTATCATGTTTATATGCGCATATTTGTGCATTACCTAATTCACATACTAAGTAGTTTTTGCTATCATGTTTATATGCACATATTTGTTTACACATTTATAAAATTATTATTTATAGGTGACACTAGTTTGTGTTAGAGTTGGGGATTAGTTCATTATTTCATTATCTTTTATTCATCACGTCTTTCACTATTAGTTCGCCCATTGTCCTTTCTGTTTTTAGCATTTTTCCTTATTATTTACATTAATCTCGGTGCCTGGTGGACGCATGCGCTGTTGGGGACGACCCTGTTCTTCCTGCTCCGCTCACATGGTGACGCAGAGCGTCTCACGCTTGGGTTCCAAGCGCGGAGAACAGGAAGTCACTTCTTACTAAGGGAAGTTCGTCATCGGCGCATGCGCAGTTACGAGCCGGGTATGCCGACATCAACAGCTGTGGGCGGGGGTATAAATTCAATGGTGCACCCAGCATACATACATGCCCCTATTTTGAGGAAGCCACAAAGGCAAAACGGCGCTGTCGGGGTGACTGGTGAGCACGCAGGACAGGATACATACTCATGTAAGTTATATGCTACTATAGCCGCTTAATACATAGCCGTTACTAGCGGGTCTGTCTGCAATTAATGTATTTTGCATGACAGGGCACTGACATTTCCTTGCACTAGACACTTTTTTTCAATCTACTCTTTATATGTGGAAGTACCAGTTTGGGGAACAGAAGCTTTTTAGGCTTTGATTACACATATATATGCCTTTTGGAGTATTTTACATTTAGAATATTCTCTTAACTAATGTGTATATATTATATTATGATGAGAAATTGTTTGCCTAGCAGTATACCCTACATATATAGACTACTATATAAGTCATGATGCAGGTTTTTGATATTTACTTGGTAGTATTGAAATATGGTGCTTTTTTAGTGGCTTTATCTGTTCAAAAGTACAAAAAATGTGCTGAAAATCTCAGCTTATACATGAGTATATACGGTATTCTATGTGTATTTACTGTATGTAATCTCTTCTATCCTGTTGCCATTATGCGTCTGCTAAATTGCCGGTTTTTCTCCTATCTATGTAATATATATATACTGTACATATATACAGTTGTGCTCAAAAGTTTACATACCCCAGCAGAATTTTTGCTTTCTTAGCCTTTTTTCAGAGAATATGAATGATAAAACCAAGACGTTTTCTCCACCAATGGTTAGTGATTGGTTCAATCCATTTATTGTCAAACTACTGTGTTTTCTCTTTTTAAATCAAAATGACAACCCAAAACATACAAATGACCCTAATCAAGAGTTCACATACCCAATTTCTTAATTCCCTGTATTGCCCCCTCTAACATCAATGACAGCTTGAAATATTTTCTGGTAGTTGTGGATGAGGTTCTTTATTTTCTCAGATGGTAAAGCTGCCCACTTTTCTTTGCAAAAAGCCTCCAGTTCCTGTAAATTCCTGGGCAGTCTAGCATGAACTGCATGCTTGAGATCTCACGAGAGTTCCTCAATGATATTGAGGTCAGGAGACTGAGATGACTACTCTAGAACCTTCACTTTGTTCTGCTGTAGCCAATGATAGGTTGACTTGGCCTCGTGTTTTGGATCGTTGTCATGTTGGAACGTCCAAGTACGTCCCATGCACAGCTTCCAGGCTGAAGAGTGCAAACTTGCCTCCAGTATTTGCTGATAATGTACTGCATTCATCTTCCCTTCAACCTTGACCAAGTTACATGTGCCTTTGTAGCTCACACATCCCCAAAACATCAGCGATCCACCTCCATGCTTTACAGTAGAAATGGTGTTCCTTTCATCACATGCCTTTTTGACCTTTCTTCAAATGTAAATGTAACGGATAGTGTTGAGCATTCCGATACCGCAAGTATCGGGTATCGGCCGATATTTGCGGTATCGGAATTCCGATACTGAATTCCGATACTTCCCGCGTATCGGATACCGGAATCGGAAGTTCCCAGAATTCAAATTGAACGCAGCAGCCAATGAGGAATGAATGAAAGTGTGGGCACATCCTGTTTAGCATGGTGGGCATGTAAGTACTGGCAAGGCTGGGATTGGCTGCTGAAATGATGTCACTCTGCACTATAAAAAAGCGCTGCCGCCATTTTGCGCTCACTCTGCTGTGATTTCAGTTAGGGACAGGACGCTGTGTTCTAACTGAGGGCCAGTTGAGCTAGCTAATTGCTTTATTTTCCTTTCCAAAGGCTAATTTAGCAAAACGCTGTGTGTTCTTCACTGTTCACCTTGCTCTTGCCTTGCAGCGCTGTTTTAACAGCGTTCTGCAAGGTCTCTGTGTGTGTGTGTGTGTGCAGCTCACTCTGTAGTCTGTGTGCAGCCATATACCCGGTTGTATTCAGCTCAGGGGGGGTTCACACTGCCTCACACAGTTGTTCTTTTTTGCTCTTAGTGCAGCCTGCTGCACATTTTTTCTCAAATTTCCTATTAGTGTTTTTCCACCAGTCTCCAGCTCTATTGTGGAAAAACACTACATAGGATAACCTAGAGGGGGGTTTTTGGGCCTTGCAGCGCCGTTTACGGCTGTCTGCACGGTCTCCGTGTGAGCCCAGCTCGCCCTGTAGTCTGTGTGCAGCCATAGCCGGTTGGATTCAGCTCAGGGTTCGTTACTGGCTCATACCTTGAGAAAAATTTTCCTTTTTTTCAAATAGTGCAGCCTGTTTAAAATTTGAAAAAAAAAATTCCTATTAGTGTCTTTCCACTCGTATCCAGCTAAATAGTGGAAAAACACTATATAGGATAACCTAGAGGAGGGTTTTTTGGCCTTGCAGCGCCGTTTACGGCTGTCTGCACGGTCTCCGTGTGAGCCCAGCTCGCCCTGTAGTCTGTGTGCAGCCATAGCCGGTTGGATTCAGCTCAGGGTTCGTTACTGGCTCATACCTTGAGAAAAATTTTCCTTTTTTTCAAATAGTGCAGCCTGTTTAAAATTTGAAAAAAAAAAAAATTCCTATTAGTGTCTTTCCACCAGTCTCCAGCTCAATTGTGGAAAAACACTACATAGGATAACCTAGAGGTTTTTTTGGGGGCCTTGCAGCGCCGTTTACGGCTGTCTGCACGGTCTCTGTGTGAGCGCAGCTCGCCCTGTAGTCTGTGTGCAGCCATAGCCGGTTGGATTCAGCTCAGGGTGCGTTACTGCCTCATACCTTGAAAAACAATTTCCTTTTTTTCAAATAGTGCAGCCAGTTTAAAATTTGAAAAAAAAAATTCCTATTAGTGTCTTTCCACTTGTATCCAGCTAAATAGTGGAAAAACACTATATAGGATAACCTAGAGGAGGGTTTCTTGGCCTTGCAGCGCCGTTTACGGCTGTCTGCACGGTCTCCGTGTGATTTAAACTAGCTCTGTAGCCCGATCTGCACCAAAAAAAAGGTTAAGTTCACCAAACACAACTTACACTTGTGTAGGCCACATTTGAAAAATAATAAAGTTTAGTCCACAATTTACAACATTAGTGTTTCTTACACCTGTTAGGAGGAGCATTACAGGAATAAGCACACTAAGGCCTTAGTACTTTTCTGCTTATCTTTATCTGTCAACCAAGATGAAGAGGGCAGGGAGTAAGGCACGTGGGCGTGGGCGCGGAGCAGGGAGAGGAGCAGGGAGAGGACGTGGTGATTCTGTGCCTGCTGCGGGCGCCGGTGACTCGTCGTCACTCAGTTTCAGCAGGGAACAGTCCTTCATGCGCAGCTTTGTCGGAGAGCGCCGTGCACCGCTGCTGCGTGAAGACCAAATTGAAGCCGTTGTCGGGTGGATGGCAGCTAACGCCTCGGCATCGACTTCAGTTAGTGCCACATCCTCTCAGGCACAGAGCACTGGAGAGCAGCCATCTGTCTCTTCACCACCTGCCAAATTGGCCAGGCAGTCAGAGAGCCCAGGACAGGAGCCGTCTCTACTTCTGTTCTCTGAATCTCTTGGCTTGGAAACAGGGGGCCAGCCAAGCAGCATTGGAGAAATGGAAGAAGAGGCAGTGTGCAGTGATGCCCAAAAGCTTTATCTCTCTGACTCTGAAGAGGCAGGTGGGCCAGTGCCTCCGGTGACCACAGCGCAGTACGCATCTGATGATGAAACTCAGGTGCCGCTTTCTCGTGCGTACTGTGCTGCTGAGACTACCCAGGAGGAGCAGTTGGTGGCAGAGGGTAGTGGAGATGATGAGGTCCTTGACCCATCGTGGCGTGAGGAACAGGAAGGTGGTGGGAGCAGCTCAGAGGAAGAGCTTCCTCTTACGGGCCAAAGAGGGAGAGGGAGGGGGAAGACTGCGGAGCCTGTAGCCTCCACTTTGGCACCCGTTAGGAGCCTGTCTCTTTCCAAAGCCAAAAAGGGCGCTCCCAAGACTTGCAGTGCCTGGTCCTTTTTTGACACAGTTGCAGATGACATTTGTTTTGTCAAATGCAAGCTGTGTCATCATAAAGTAAAAAGAGGGAAAAATGTCAGCAACCTCAATACCACAAATATGTGGAAACATGTGCGGACCAGGCACGCGGTGGAGTTACAGAAACACACTGAAGATGTAGGCCAACCAACAGCGGCAGCTACCACCTCTTCAGCTCGTGTTGCCTCTTCCTCCAGCTCACGCACAGCTGGTTTGGCTTCCTCCCAGAGACCTTGTGTAATTCCACCCACAGCACCACCTTCCCAGTCATCCTCACACTCCCAGTCTACTCTACAGCCATCGGTAGTACAGGCATGGGAGAAAAGGCGGGCATTCTCGGCCAACCACCCCCGAGCACAGGCTCTGAATGCAGGCATTGCCAAACTGTTGTCCCTGGAAATGCTCTCGTTCAGGCTGGTGGAGACTGACAGCTTCCGTGACTTGATGGCATTGGCAGTCCCACAGTACAAGGTGCCCAGCCGCTTTTACTTCAGCAGGCAGGCTGTCCCTGCCCTGCACAGGCATGTTGAGGCAAACATAAAACATGCGCTACTGAACGCCGTCAGTAGCAAGGTCCACCTCACCACCGATGCGTGGACCAGTCAGCATGGACAGGGGCGATATGTTTCCCTCACTGCCCATTGGGTTAATGTTGTTGAGCCAGGTACAGATCGTGCGAGTGGCGCAGGACGTGTCCTGCCCACTCCAAGGATTGCAGGAATCCAGTCTGTACGCATCGACTCCTCCTCTTACACCAGTTCCTCTGATTCCTCTCTGCAGGATCCGTCACAGTCCACCCCCACATGGACCCGTGAACGTTTACCTATGACCGACATGAGCACAGCCGTGGCCAAACGTCAGCAGGCCGTCTTGAAACTAGTTTCATTGGGGCATCGAAGCCACACAGCGCAGGAGCTCTGGAATGCCATAAAGCAGGAGAGCGATGTGTGGTTACTGCCAGCGAATCTCCAGCCAGGCATGGTAGTGTGTGACAATGGCCGAAATCTGGTGGCAGCTTTGGCCCTTGGCAACCTCACTCACATCCCATGTCTGGCACATGTGCTCAATTTGGTTGTGCAGAGTTTTCTGAGGGACTATCCGGATCTTGATGCCCTGCTGCACAAGGTCCGCCTAGAGTGTGCTCACTTGCGGCGTTCCAGCTTGGCCAGATCCCGCATTGCTGCTCTGCAGCGCCGATTCCGCCTTCCGGAACACCGCATCATATGTGACCTACCTACCCGGTGGAATTCCACGTTACATATGTTGGAGCGGTTGTGTGAGCAGCAGCAAGCAGTTATGGAGTACCAGCTGCATCAGGCGCAAAGAAGTCGCAGTCAGCGCCGATCAGACTTCACAACCACAGAGTGGGCCACTATGAAGGACGTCTGCCAGGTTTTGCGTCCTTTTGATTATTCCACGCGGATGGCAAGTGCAGATGATGCACTAGTCAGCATGACTGTCCCCCTTATCTGCCTGCTTCAGCAAACTTTGCAAGGGTTAAGGGATGATGTGGTGGAAGAGGTGGAGGATGAGGAGTCACCTTTTCCATCAGCTTCTGGAGAGTCAGCGCCACGTGGTTCCTCACAAAGGGGTACGCAGGGGCCAATTTGTGAGGAGGATGAGGAGGAGTCAATGGAGGAGGAAGAGCTCCGTCCAGAGGAGGGAGCGACACAATTGTCCAGTGGTCAGTGTGTACAGCGAGGGTGGGGTGATGACGAGCGGGCAGAGATCATGTCTCAAGCAGGGGACAGCGTTTCTGGGCCGGTTGGCACTCTGCAGCACATGGTGGATTTCATGCTGCAGTGCCTGAGAAACGACCGCCGCATCGACCACATTCTCAACATGCCTGATTATTGGGTGTTCACCCTCCTCGATCCTCGCTACCGGGACAACGTCCAAAACCTCATCCCTGCGTTGACCCGGGAGCGTAAATTGCGGGAGTACCACGACACACTGGTGAATTCCATCATCTTCTCCTGTCCAACTGAGAGGAGTGCTGCTAGTGCTTTACAAAGCAGCTCAGTGCGTCGAGGCAGTGGGGGAGGCTCTGCCCAAAGAGGGAGCAGAAGCAGTGCCTCTGCCCAAGGCAAGCCCAGTATGGCACAACTCTGGCACACTTTTGTGTGCCCGCCCCAAATGTCTACACCATCACCGGCGGCTCCAGTCAGCAGGAGGCAACGGTTCCGTCAGATGGTGACAGACTACATGGCTTGCCCTCTTACTGTACTCCCAGACGGCTCTTCCCCGTTCAAGTTTTGGGTCTCTAAGCTGGATACATGGCCAGAGCTAAGCCAGTATGCATTGGAGGTGCTGGCTTGCCCTGCGGCTAGTGTCTTATCGGAACGTGTCTTTAGTGCCGCAGGTGGTGTACTAACAGACCGTCGCATGCGACTATCCTCCGATAACGTTGACCGGCTTACTTTCCTGAAAATGAACCAGGCCTGGATCTCGCAGGAATTTGCCACTCCTCTGCCTGATTAAGTAATTGGGTGTCATCCAGGTCTCCTGCTGTGTTCATCTTTCTACCACCTGAACTGCTATTCCTGGGCTCCAACACCGCCAGTTGCGGCTCAGAAGTGCAGGCTGCACAGTAAAAACATACGACCCAGTGTTATTGGGTTTCAGTAACGTCAGCTGATCCCCAGCTGTGTAGCCGGCAATGTGTCCTGCGACCGCCACGCTGGCACAACAACCTAAATGTAAGGGAACCTGTCCCCCCCCCCCCCCCCCCGTCGTTTGTTACTGAAAGAGCCATCTTGTGCAGCAGTAATGCTGCACAAGGAAAAGGTAGCTCTTTTTTTTTAGCTCTTTGCACACGCAGAACTTAACACTTATAAAATGTGTTCACTGATACCGTTATACCGTCCCGGAGCTGGGACTTTCCTTCGTAATGTGACGCAGCACAGCCGTCATTCCTACCCCCTTGGTGCCATGCGCTGCCTCCTCAGCGTTGTTTTAAGCTGTCACGGAGCCTGCGCTGTTCTGTTATCCCTTGGGCATGCCCTATTTGTGCTGCCTGTCTTCTGACATAATTTGGTGTCAGGCTGGCTGCGCCTGTGCGGCCGCGGTGCCCGAGATCCCGCCTCGCAGTGTCTTCTGATTGAGTCACACTGCGGGCCTGGGATCCATGGGCATGCGCAGTGCATATCTTCCCCTCGGGCTCTCGCTCATTTCCCTCCGCCTTCTTTAGACTGTGCGCCGTCAGCTGATCCCTAGCATGCCACGGCCGTGACACCGCACAGTCTGAAGAAGAGGGAAGGAGGGGAGTGAGAGTCGAGGTTATGCACTGTGCATGCCCATGGTTCCAAGGCCCGCAGTGGGATTACGTTAGATGAGACTGCGAGGTGGGATCTGGAGCAGCGTGGACGCACAGGCACTGACAGCCTGACACCAAATTATGTCAGAAGACAGGCAGCGCTAATTGGGCATGGCCAAGGGCTAACAGAACAGCGCAGGCTCCGTGGCAGCTTAAAACAACGCTGAGGAGGCAGCGCACGGCATCAAGGGGATAGGAATGACAGCTGTGCTGTGTCCCATTACGAAGGAAATTCGCACCTCCGGAACGGTTTAACGGTATAAAGGGACACATTTTTAGTGTTTACTTCGGTGTTTGCAAGGAGCATAATTAAAAGAGCAACCTTTTCCTTTTGCATCCTTAGTGCTGCACAACATGGCTCTTTCAGCTACAAACGTCTTGGGGGGGGGGGTTAAAGGTTTCCTTTCAACTTGCTCCAATCAGGCTTCGGCCTACACTCTGTTCCTCTGCTCCTCCTGCTGTCCCTGGGCTCTAACACCGCCAGTTGGTGCCTGGAAGTGCTGTGTGCACAGTCAACAGTCGCTCCTCTGTTATTGGGGTTCAGTAACGTCAGCTGATCCCCAGCTGTGTGTGCGGCAATACCTCCAATCTGCTCCTCCTGCTGTCCCTGGGCTCTAACACCGCCAGTTGGTGCCTGGAAGTGCTGTGTGCACAGTCAACAGTCGCTCCTCTGTTATTGGGGTTCAGTAACGTCAGCTGATCCCCAGCTGTGTATCCGGCAACGTGTCATGCGACCGCCACGCTGGCACAACTAAAATGTAAGGGGACCTGTCCCCCCCCCCCCCTAGGCGTTTGTTACTGAAAGAGCCACCATGTGCAGCACTAATACTGCACAAGGGAAAGGTCGCTCTTGAAATTATGCTCCTTGCAAACGCTGAACTACACACTCATGTAATGTGTCCCCTCACACCGTCCAACCGTCCTGGAGGTGGGACTTTCCTTTGTAATGTGACGCAGCACAGCCGTCATTGCTACCCCCTTGGCACCGTGCGCTGCCTCCTTAGCGTTGTTTGATTCCGTCATGGACCCTGCGCTGTTATGTTATCCCTTGGCCATGCACAGTTTGCGCTGCCCGTCCTCTGACATCATTTGTTGTCGTCCTGGCTGCGCCTGTGCGTCCACGCTGCCCGAAATCACACCTCGCAGTGTCGTCTAATGTGATCCCACAGTGGGCCTGGTATCCATGGCCATGCGCAGTGCATATACTAGCCTCTCACTCCCCTTCTTCACGCTTCTTCAGACTAGGCGGCGTCAGCTGATCCCTAATAGCATGCCACGGCCGTGACGCCGCACAGTCTGAAGAAGCAGGAAGGAGGTGAGTGAGAGGCGATGATATGCACTGCGCATGCCCATGGATCCCTGGCCCGCAGTGGGACTACATTAGATGACACTGCAAGGTTGGATCTCGGGCAGCTTGGACGCACAGGCACTGCCAGCCTGACACCTACATGATGTCAGAAGACGGGCACCGCTAACTGTGCATGGCCAAGGGATAACATTACAGTGCGGGCTCCGTGACAGAACCAAACAACGTTGAGGAGGTGGTGCCCGGCACCAAGGGGGTTGGAATGACGGCTGTGCTGTGTCACATTACAAAGGAAAGTCCCACTTCCGGGATGGTTTGACGGTGTGAGGGGACACATTATATGAGTGTGTACTTCAGCGTTTGCAAGGAGCATAATTTTCGGAGCCACCATTTTCCATGTGCAGTATTACTGCTGTACAAGATGGCTCTTTCAGCAACAAATGCCTGGGGGGGGGGGTTAAAGGTTCCCTTTCAACTTGCTCCACTGCAGGCTTCGGCCTACACTCTGCTCCTCTTTGATTCCCTGGGTTTCAACACTGTCAGTTGCCACCTGGAAGTGTTGTCTACACAGAAAAAAAGACTAGGTGATGTGTCAGTGGGGTTCAGCACCGCCAGCTGTTCCCCTGCTGTGTAGTCGGCAACGTGTCCAGCACAAGCCACGCTGGCACAACAGAACAAAAGCTGCCACCAGTGCAGGCTTCGGCCTACACTCTGCTCCTCTCCTCCTCCTGCTGACCCTGGGCTCAAACACCGCTAGTTTTTGCCCGGAAGTGCTAGCTGCACAGAGAAAAACACCAGCCAATGTGTTAGTGGGGTTCAGCAACGCCAGCTGTTCCCCTGCTGTGTAGCCGGCAACGTGACCTGCAAACGCCACGCAGGCACATGAACTGAAATTAAAGGGAACCTGGCCCCACCCCCCCAGGTGTTTCTATGTATAACAGCCACCTAGTACAGCAGTACTGCTGCATTTGTACAAGGTGGCTGACTTTTTCTCCTTGCCCACGTGGAACTCAACACGTACAAAATGTGTCTCATTGAGACCATTCCACTGTCCCTGAGGTGTGACTTTCCTTTGTAATGATACGCAGCACCCCCCTTGGTAGCGTTTCCCGTCTTTTGTCATCATGGTTAGCTGGCTGCGCCTGTGCATCCGCCCTGCTAGAAACAACGCCCCTCGTTGTCATATTTATTTTGTCAGCGAGGGTGTGGTTTATGGGCACGAGCAGTGCATATGTTCGCCTGTCTTAACTCATCTCCTTCCGCCTTCTTCAGACTGTGCGGCCTCCTGGCCGTGGTAGGCGATAAGGGATCAGCTGAGGCCGCCCAGTCTGGAGCAGGTGTAAGGACATGTGTAAGCGGCAAACCTATTTACTGCACAAGGCCACGAATCCCAGCCACGCAGTGTGATTTTTTGAAAACACACTGTGGGTCTGGGATTCATGTCCATCGCTAACCGCAACGGCCGACATGAAATGAGGTCAGAAGACAGGAAGCGCTCACAGCGCATGGCCAAGGGATCACAATAGCGCAGACTCCTGTACAGCAAATAACAACGCTCAGGAATCTGCGCCCAGTACCTAGGTGCAAATTTTTACACCTGTGCTGCGTCTCGTTAAAAAGACAAGTCACGCCTCCACAACTGTTTGACAGTATAATGGGCTAAATAGTGTACGTGTTTTAGTCAGCGTGTGCAAGGAGCAAAACAAATAGAGCAACCTTTTACTTGTGCAGCATTAATGCTGCACAAGGTGTGGCTCTTGTACCTTGCAACACCTGAGGGGGGGGTTAAAGGTAACCTTTGAAATTGGTTCAACTAGGCTTCGGCCTACACTCTGCTCCTCTACTCCTCCTGCTGACCCTGGGCTCAAACACCGCTAGTTTTTGCCCGGAAATGCTAGCTGCACAGAGAAAAACACCAGCCAATGTGTTAGTGGGGTTCAGCACCGCCAGCTGTTCCCCTGCTGTGTAGTCGGCATCGTGTCCAGCACAAGCCACGCTGGCACAACCGACCAAAAGCTGCCACCAGTGCAGGCTTCGGCCTACACTTTGCTCCTCTCCTCCTCCTCCTGCTGACCCTGGGCTCTAACACCGCTAGTTTTTGCCCGGACATGCAATGTGCACAGAGAAAAACACCAGTCAATGTGTCAGTGGGGTTCAGCAACGCCAGCTGTTCCCCTGCTGTGTAGCTTGCAACGTGACCTGCAAACGCCACGCAGGCACATGAACTGAAATTGAAGGGAGCCTGCCCCCCACCCACAGGTGTTTCTATGTATATCAGCCACCTTGTACAGCAGTACTGCTGCATTTGTACGAGGTGGCTGACTTTTTCTCCTTGCCCACGTGGAACTCAACACGTACAAAATGTGTCTCATTAGAGACCATTACAATGTCCCTGAGGTGTGACTTTCCTTTGTAATGACACGCAGCACCACCCTTGTTAGCGCTTCCCGTCTTTTGACATCATTGGTTAGCTGGCTGCGCCTGTGCATCTCCCCTGCTCGAAACAACGGCCCTCGGTGTCTTATTTTTTTGGACAGCGAGGGTGTGATTGATGGGCATGTGCAGTGCATATGTTTGCCTGTGTTCACTCATCTCCTTCCGCCTTCTTCAGACTGGGTGTCCTCATGGCCGCGGCAGGCGATAAGGGATCAGATGAGGCCGCCCAGTCTGAAGCAGGTGTAAGGACATGTGTGAGCGGCAAACATATTTAGTGCACCAGGGCACAAATCCCAGCACCGCAGTGTGATTTTTTAAAAACACACTGTGGGTCTGGGATTCATGTCCATCGCTAACCGCAACGGCCGACATGAAATGAGGTCAGAAGACAGGAAGCGCTCACAGCGCATGGCCAAGGGATCACAATAGCGCAGACTCCTGTACAGCAAATAACAACGCTCAGGAATCTGCGCCCAGTACCTAGGTGCAAATTTTGACACCTGTGCTGCGTCTCCTTAAAAAGACAAGTCACGCCTCCACAACTGTTTGACAGTATAATGGGCTAAATAGTGTACGTGTTTAATTCAGCGTGTGCAAGGAGCAAAATTAAATAGAGCAACCTTTGACTTGTGCATCATTAATGCTGTTCAAGGTGTGGCTCTTGTACCTTGCAACACCTGAGGGGGGGGTTAAAGGTAACCTTTGAAATTGGTTCAACTAGGCTTCGGCCTACACTCTGCTCCTCTACTCCTCCTGCTGACCCTGGGCTCAAACACCGCTAGTTTTTGCCCGGAAATGCTAGCTGCACAGAGAAAAACACCAGCCAATGTGTTAGTGGGGTTCAGCACCGCCAGCTGTTCCCCTGCTGTGTAGTCGGCAACGTGTCCAGCACAAGCCACGCTGGCACAACAGAACAAAAGCTGCCACCAGTGCAGGCTTCGGCCTACACTTTGCTCCTCTCCTCCTCCTGCTGACCCTGGGCTCAAACAACGCCAGTTTCTGCCCGGACATGCTAGCTGCACAGAGAAAAACACCAGCCAATGTGTTAGTGGTGTTCAGCACCGCCAGCTGTTCCCCCGCTGTGTAGCCGGCATCGTGTCCAGCACAAGCCACGCTGGCACAACCGACCAAAAGCTGCCACCAGTGCAGGCTTCGGCCTACACTTTGCTCCTCTCCTCCTCCTCCTGCTGACCCTGGGCTCTAACACCGCTAGTTTTTGCCCGGACATGCAATGTGCACAGAGAAAAACACCAGTCAATGTGTCAGTGGGGTTCAGCAACGCCAGCTGTTCCCCTGCTGTGTAGCTTGCAACGTGACCTGCAAACGCCACGCAGGCACATGAACTGAAATTGAAGGGAGCCTGCCCCCCACCCCCCCAGGTGTTTCTATGTATAACAGCCACCTTGTACAGCAGTACTGCTGCATTTGTACAAGGTGGCTGACTTTTTCTCCTTGCACACGTGGAACTCAACAAGTACAAAATGTGTCTCATTACAGACCATTACAATGTCCCTGAGGTGTGACTTTCCTTTTTAATGACACGCAGCACCCCCATTGTTAGCGCTGCCCGTCTCCTGACATCATTGGTTGGCTGGCTGTGCCTGTGCGTCCCCCCTGCCCGACACAACGCCCCCCGTTGTCTCATATATTTTGACTGCGAGGGTGTGATTGATGGGCACGAGCAGTGCATATGTTCCCCTGTTTTCACTCCCCTCCTTCCGCCTTCTTCTGACTGTGCGGCCTCATGGCCGCGGCATGCGATAAGGGATCAGCTGAGGCCGCCCAGTCTGAAGCAGGTGTAAGGACATGTGTGAGCGGCGAACATATTTACTGCACAAGGCCACGAATCCCAGCACCGCAGTGTGACTTTAGGAAAAGCCACTGTGGGTCTGGGATTTATGGCCATCGTTAACCGCACCGGCCAACATGAAATGAGGTCATGAGACGGCCTGCACTAACAGGGTATTGCCAAGGGATAACACAAGAGCGCAGACTCCTGTACAGCAAATAACAACGCTCAGGAATCTGCGCCCAGTACCTAGGTGCAAATTTTGACACCTGTGCTGCGTCTCCTTAAAAAGACAAGTCACGCCTCCACAACTGTTTGACAGTATAATGGGCTAAATAGTGTACGTGTTTAATTCAGCGTGTGCAAGGAGCAAAATTAAATAGAGCAACCTTTGACTTGTGCATCATTAATGCTGTTCAAGGTGTGGCTCTTGTACCTTGCAACACCTGAGGGGGGGGTTAAAGGTAACCTTTGAAATTGGTTCAACTAGGCTTCGGCCTACACTCTGCTCCTCTACTCCTCCTGCTGACCCTGGGCTCAAACACCGCTAGTTTTTGCCCGGAAATGCTAGCTGCACAGAGAAAAACACCAGCCAATGTGTTAGTGGGGTTCAGCACCGCCAGCTGTTCCCCTGCTGTGTAGTCGGCAACGTGTCCAGCACAAGCCACGCTGGCACAACAGAACAAAAGCTGCCACCAGTGCAGGCTTCGGCCTACACTTTGCTCCTCTCCTCCTCCTGCTGACCCTGGGCTCAAACAACGCCAGTTTCTGCCCGGACATGCTAGCTGCACAGAGAAAAACACCAGCCAATGTGTTAGTGGGGTTCAGCACCGCCAGCTGTTCCCCCGCTGTGTAGCCGGCATCGTGTCCAGCACAAGCCACGCTGGCACAACCGACCAAAAGCTGCCACCAGTGCAGGCTTCGGCCTACACTTTGCTCCTCTCCTCCTCCTCCTGCTGACCCTGGGCTCTAACACCGCTAGTTTTTGCCCGGACATGCAATGTGCACAGAGAAAAACACCAGTCAATGTGTCAGTGGGGTTCAGCAACGCCAGCTGTTCCCCTGCTGTGTAGCTTGCAACGTGACCTGCAAACGCCACGCAGGCACATGAACTGAAATTGAAGGGAGCCTGCCCCCCACCCCCCCAGGTGTTTCTATGTATAACAGCCACCTTGTACAGCAGTACTGCTGCATTTGTACAAGGTGGCTGACTTTTTCTCCTTGCACACGTGGAACTCAACAAGTACAAAATGTGTCTCATTACAGACCATTACAATGTCCCTGAGGTGTGACTTTCCTTTTTAATGACACGCAGCACCCCCATTGTTAGCGCTGCCCGTCTCCTGACATCATTGGTTGGCTGGCTGTGCCTGTGCGTCCCCCCTGCCCGACACAACGCCCCCCGTTGTCTCATATATTTTGACTGCGAGGGTGTGATTGATGGGCACGAGCAGTGCATATGTTCCCCTGTTTTCACTCCCCTCCTTCCGCCTTCTTCTGACTGTGCGGCCTCATGGCCGCGGCATGCGATAAGGGATCAGCTGAGGCCGCCCAGTCTGAAGCAGGTGTAAGGACATGTGTGAGCGGCGAACATATTTACTGCACAAGGCCACGAATCCCAGCACCGCAGTGTGACTTTAGGAAAAGCCACTGTGGGTCTGGGATTTATGGCCATCGTTAACCGCACCGGCCAACATGAAATGAGGTCATGAGACGGCCTGCACTAACAGGGTATTGCCAAGGGATAACACAAGAGCGCAGACTCCTGTACAGCAAATAACAACGCTCAGGAATCTGCGCCCAGTACCTAGGTGCAAATTTTGACACCTGTGCTGCGTCTCCTTAAAAAGACTAGTAGTCACGCCTCCACTACTGTTTGACAGTATAATGGGCTAAATAGTGTACGTGTTTAATTCAGCGTGTGCAAGGAGCAAAATTAAATAGAGCAACCTTTGACTTGTGCATCAATAATGCTGTTCAAGGTGTGGCTCTTGTACCTTGCAACACCTGAGGGGGGGTTAAAGGTAACCTTTGAAATTGGTTCAACTAGGCTTTGGCCAACACTCTGCTCCTCTACTCCTCCTGCTGACCCTGGGCTCAAACACCGCTAGTTTTTGCCCGGAAATGCTAGCTGCACAGAGAAAAACACCAGCCAATGTGTTAGTGGGGTTCAGCACCGCCAGCTGTTCCCCTGCTGTGTAGTCGGCAACGTGTCCAGCACAAGCCACGCTGGCACAACAGAACAAAAGCTGCCACCAGTGCAGGCTTCGGCCTACACTTTGCTCCTCTCCTCCTCCTGCTGACCCTGGGCTCAAACAACGCCAGTTTATGCCCGGACATGCTAGCTGCACAGAGAAAAACACCAGCCAATGTGTTAGTGGGGTTCAGCACCGCCAGCTGTTCCCCTGCTGTGCAGCTTGCAACGTGACCTGCAAACGCCACGCAGGCACATGAACTGAAATTGAAGGGAGCCTGGCCACCACCCCCAGGTGTTTCTATGTATAACAGCCACCTTGTACAGCAGTACTGCTGCATTTGTACAAGGTGGCTGACGTTTTTTCCTTGCCCACGTGGAACTCAACACGTACAAAATGTGTCTCTTTGAGACCATTCCACTGTCCCTGAGGTGTGACTTTCCTTTCTAATGATACGCAGCACCCCCCTTGGTAGCGCTTCCCGTCTTCTGACATCATTGGTTGGCTACTTGCGCCTGTTCGTCCGCCCTGCCTGAATAAAATGCTCCTCGTTGTCTTAATTATTTTGACTGCGAGGGTGTGATTGATGGGCACGAGCAGTGCATATCTTCGCCTGTCTTAACTCATCTCCTTCCGCCTTCTTCAGACTGTGCAGCCTCATGGCCGCGGCATGCGAGAAGGGATCAGCAGAGGCCGCCCAGTCTGAAGCAGGTGTAAGGACGTGTGTGAGCGGCCAAAATATTTACTGCTCAAGGCCACGAATCCCAGCACCGCAGTGTGGCTTTATGAAAAGACACTGTGGGTCTGGGATTTATGGCCATCGTTAACCGCACCGGCCAACATGAAATGAGGTCATAAGATGGGCAGCGCTAACAGGGCATTGCCAAGGGATAACACAAGAGCGCAGACTCCTGTACAGCAAATAACAACGCTCAGGAAGCTGCGCCAAGCACCAAGGCGTTATTTTGGACACCTGTGCTGCGTCTCATCAAAAAACCAAGTCACGCATCCACTACAGTTTGACTGTAGAATGGGGTAAATTGTGTATGTCTTTCATTCAGCGTGTGCAAGTAGACAAATTAATAGAGCAACCTTTCACTTGTGCAGCATTAATACTGCACAAGGTGTGTCTCTTGTACTTTGTAACACCTGAGGGGGGGGTTAAAGGTTTCCTTTGAAATTGGTTCAACTAGGCTTCGGCCTACACTCTGCTCCTCTCCTCCTCCTCCTGCTTCAACACGGGCTCTAACATCGCAAGTTTTTGCCCGCAAGTGCTAGCTGCACAGATAAAAACACACGCCATTGTGTTAGTGGGGTTCAGCAACGCCAGCTGTTCCCCCAGTGTGTAGCCGGCAAAGTGTCCTGCAAACGCAACGCAGACACAAAGCTGCCTCCAGTGCAGGCTTCGGCCTACACTCATCTCCCCCTGCTTACCCTTTGCTCCAACACCGCTAGTTGGGGCTCTAGGAAGACAATCTTTAATAGGCAAGGCAACGCATCCGGGTTCCAGCACCGCCAGCTGGTTCTCGGCAGTGTTCTTGTCACAGGTACTCCCTCGTGCCAAGCCTGGTTTCAGCACCGTCAGCTGTTTCCGGGTTGTGTCAACTTCACTGAGACGCCTATGCTTGCCCCGTCGTGGGGCGGTCGAGTTAGCCAACTCCAGGGTGCCTCCAGTTTAGGAGCTTCCTATGTGGGCTGCGTGAACTGGTAGTCAAGGCTGGTTCTGTAGTGCCAGTAGGCCCAGCTCCCCCTGTAGGACTGTTGGGGTTCGGTAACTGCGGCTGCCTCGCGGCCTAGCTGTTCTCTCCTCTCCTGTGGGCCTTGGGGTCCACCACCTGGTTCCAGCACCGTCAGCTGGTTCCGGGCCGAGCCTTTGGCTTAGGTGCCTCCTCCTGGGTAGCCGAGTTCCGCCAACGTTAGGCGGTCCTTGGTAGTGCTTTTAAGCGCGGGCACCTACAGCTTAGTAACCGGGTTCCAGCACCGTCAGCTGGTCCTCGGTCGTGCCATTGGCTCTTGCACACTGGGGCAACGCATCTGGGTTCCAGCACCGCCAGCTGGTTCTCGGCAGTGTTTTTGTCACAGGTACTCCCTCGTGCCAAGCCTGGTTTCAGCACCGTCAGCTGTTTCCGGGTTGTGTCAACTTCACTGAGACGCCTATGCTTGCCCCGTCGTGGGGCGGTCGAGTTAGCCAACTCCAGGGTGCCTCCAGTTTAGGAGCTTCCTATGTGGGCTGCGTGAACTGGTAGTCAAGGCTGGTTCTGTAGTGCCAGTAGGCCCAGCTCCCCCTGTAGGACTGTTGGGGTTCGGTAACTGCGGCTGCCTCGCGGCCTAGCTGTTCTCTCCTCTCCTGTGGGCCTTGGGGTCCACCACCTGGTTCCAGCACCGTCAGCTGGTTCCGGGCCGAGCCTTTGGCTTAGGTGCCTCCTCCTGGGTAGCCGAGTTCCGCCAACGTTAGGCGGTCCTTGGTAGTGCTTTTAAGCGCGGGCACCTACAGCTTAGTAACCGGGTTCCAGCACCGTCAGCTGGTCCTCGGTCGTGCCATTGGCTCTTGCACACTGGGGCAACGCATCTGGGTTCCAGCACCGCCAGCTGGTTCTCGGCAGTGTTTTTGTCACAGGTACTCCCTCGTGCCAAGCCTGGTTTCAGCACCGTCAGCTGTTTCCGGGTTGTGTCAACTTCACTGAGACGCCTATGCTTGCCCCGTCGTGGGGCGGTCGAGTTAGCCAACTCCAGGGTGCCTCCAGTTTAGGAGCTTCCTATGTGGGCTGCGTGAACTGGTAGTCAAGGCTGGTTCTGTAGTGCCAGTAGGCCCAGCTCCCCCTGTAGGACTGTTGGGGTTCGGTAACTGCGGCTGCCTCGCGGCCTAGCTGTTCTCTCCTCTCCTGTGGGCCTTGGGGTCCACCACCTGGTTCCAGCACCGTCAGCTGGTTCCGGGCCGAGCCTTTGGCTTAGGTGCCTCCTCCTGGGTAGCCGAGTTCCGCCAACGTTAGGCGGTCCTTGGTAGTGCTTTTAAGCGCGGGCACCTACAGCTTAGTAACCGGGTTCCAGCACCGTCAGCTGGTCCTCGGTCGTGCCATTGGCTCTTGCACACTGGGGCAACGCATCTGGGTTCCAGCACCGCCAGCTGGTTCTCGGCAGTGTTTTTGTCACAGGTACTCCCTCGTGCCAAGCCTGGTTTCAGCACCGTCAGCTGTTTCCGGGTTGTGTCAACTTCACTGAGACGCCTATGCTTGCCCCGTCGTGGGGCGGTCGAGTTAGCCAACTCCAGGGTGCCTCCAGTTTAGGAGCTTCCTATGTGGGCTGCGTGAACTGGTAGTCAAGGCTGGTTCTGTAGTGCCAGTAGGCCCAGCTCCCCCTGTAGGACTGTTGGGGTTCGGTAACTGCGGCTGCCTCGCGGCCTAGCTGTTCTCTCCTCTCCTGTGGGCCTTGGGGTCCACCACCTGGTTCCAGCACCGTCAGCTGGTTCCGGGCCGAGCCTTTGGCTTAGGTGCCTCCTCCTGGGTAGCCGAGTTCCGCCAACGTTAGGCGGTCCTTGGTAGTGCTTTTAAGCGCGGGCACCTACAGCTTAGTAACCGGGTTCCAGCACCGTCAGCTGGTCCTCGGTCGTGCCATTGGCTCTTGCACACTGGGGCAACGCATCTGGGTTCCAGCACCGCCAGCTGGTTCTCGGCAGTGTTTTTGTCACAGGTACTCCCTCGTGCCAAGCCTGGTTTCAGCACCGTCAGCTGTTTCCGGGTTGTGTCAACTTCACTGAGACGCCTATGCTTGCCCCGTCGTGGGGCGGTCGAGTTAGCCAACTCCAGGGTGCCTCCAGTTTAGGAGCTTCCTATGTGGGCTGCGTGAACTGGTAGTCAAGGCTGGTTCTGTAGTGCCAGTAGGCCCAGCTCCCCCTGTAGGACTGTTGGGGTTCGGTAACTGCGGCTGCCTCGCGGCCTAGCTGTTCTCTCCTCTCCTGTGGGCCTTGGGGTCCACCACCTGGTTCCAGCACCGTCAGCTGGTTCCGGGCCGAGCCTTTGGCTTAGGTGCCTCCTCCTGGGTAGCCGAGTTCCGCCAACGTTAGGCGGTCCTTGGTAGTGCTTTTAAGCGCGGGCACCTACAGCTTAGTAACCGGGTTCCAGCACCGTCAGCTGGTCCTCGGTCGTGCCATTGGCTCTTGCACACTGGGGCAACGCATCTGGGTTCCAGCACCGCCAGCTGGTTCTCGGCAGTGTTCTTGTCACAGGTACTCCCTCGTGCCAAGCCTGGTTTCAGCACCGTCAGCTGTTTCCGGGTTGTGTCAACTTCACTGAGACGCCTATGCTTGCCCCGTCGTGGGGCGGTCGAGTTAGCCAACTCCAGGGTGCCTCCAGTTTAGGAGCTTCCTATGTGGGCTGCGTGAACTGGTAGTCAAGGCTGGTTCTGTAGTGCCAGTAGGCCCAGCTCCCCCTGTAGGACTGTTGGGGTTCGGTAACTGCGGCTGCCTCGCGGCCTAGCTGTTCTCTCCTCTCCTGTGGGCCTTGGGGTCCACCACCTGGTTCCAGCACCGTCAGCTGGTTCCGGGCCGAGCCTTTGGCTTAGGTGCCTCCTCCTGGGTAGCCGAGTTCCGCCAACGCCAGGCGGTCCTTGGTAGTGCTTTTAAGCGCGGGCACCTACAGCTTAGTAACCGGGTTCCAGCACCGTCAGCTGGTCCTCGGTCGTGCCATTGGCTCTTGCACACTGGGGCAACGCATCCGGGTTCCAGCACCGCCAGCTGGTTCTCGGCAGTGTTCTTGTCACAGGTACTCCCTCGTGCCAAGCCTGGTTTCAGCACCGTCAGCTGTTTCCGGGTTGTGTCAACTTCACTGAGACGCCTATGCTTGCCCCGTCGTGGGGCGGTCGAGTTAGCCAACTCCAGGGTGCCTCCAGTTTAGGAGCTTCCTATGTGGGCTGCGTGAACTGGTAGTCAAGGCTGGTTCTGTAGTGCCAGTAGGCCCAGCTCCCCCTGTAGGACTGTTGGGGTTCGGTAACTGCGGCTGCCTCGCGGCCTAGCTGTTCTCTCCTCTCCTGTGGGCCTTGGGGTCCACCACCTGGTTCCAGCACCGTCAGCTGGTTCTCGGCAGTGTCTTTTGCTCTTGTACCTTCTGCTCCCCATCCTGGTTCCAGTACCGTCAGCTGGTTCCGGGCAGAGCCTTTGGCTTAGGTGCCTCCTTCTGGGTATCCAAGTTCCACCAATGTCAGGTGGTCCTTGGTAGTGCTTTCAGGCACGGGTACCTCCTGCTTAGTAACCGGGTTCCAGTAACGTCAGCTGGTCCTTGGTAGTTCCATTGGCTCTTGGACATTCGGCTACCCATCCGGGTTCCAGTACCGTCAGCTGGTTCTCGGCAGTGTCTTTTGCTCTTGTACCTTCTGCTCCCCATCCTGGTTCCAGTAACGTCATCTGGTTCCGGGCAGAGCCTTTGGCTTAGGTGCCTCCTTCTGGGTATCCGAGTTCCGCCAACGTCAGGCGGTCCTTGGTAGTGCTTTTTAGCACGGGTACCTCCTGCTTAGTAACCGGGTTCCAGTAACGTCAGCTGGTCCTCGGTAGTTCCATAGGCTCTTGAACCTTCGGGTAGCCATCCGAGTTCCAGTTCCATCAGCTGGTTCTTGGCATTTTCTCAGCCTTCTTGTACCTTCTGCTACATTTCCAAGTTGAAGACCCTAACGTCGACAACCCGGAAGACCACCCCGATGACGACGACCCGGAAGACCACCCCGATGACGACGACGACGACGACGGCGGAGACGACGACGGCTGAGACGACGACGGCGGAGATGACGACACTGGAGACGAAGACCCTGGAGACGACAACATGGAAGACCGAGAAGCAGAAGAACAAGAGGCTGCAGAACAAAGAGCAGAAGAACATTAAGCATAAGACTTAATATCAGAGCAAAAGATATTATCTAAATTATATGCAGAAGAAGACTAAGCAGTGTATGGGGGTGAGTCCGTTCCTCCTCGTGGTGCCCCTGGATAAAGCCTGATGCTGCAGGCCAAACTGAACGCGGACAAATGTAACTTTTGTGACTGGCAGAACGGAAGGTGTAATCTTCCAACTTTTATAGACAACAACTACGGGAATGCCTGTCACAAATGAGAATATGATGAAGAAGTAGAATAGGAAGAATAATAACAGTGGAATAAAAAGAATATGTAGAATAGGAAGAATAATAATAGTTGAAGAAAATGAATATGAAGAATGTAATAAAAAAAAAAATAGGTAGAAGATGAAGAAGAAGATGAATAAGGTGAAGAAGTTGATGTCAAGGATGCTGATGATGATGAAGATGAAAGTGTGGGAAAAGAAAAAAAAAAAAAAAAGAAAAAAAAGAAGGGGAAGGGCGTGGAATAGTGAAACATCAATATCTGACAAAATAAAAAAAATTTACATACTCAATATCTTTTTCAATCCGAACTTCTTTAAAAAAAAAAAAAAAACATGCTATTCTATTTGATTGGACTAATCCTCATTGCCTTTAATGTCTCCGCCACCTCCCCCATACATCCTACATTATTCTTAGTTGTTTTCCTTCAGGTAGAATGAACCTACAAGGAAAGAAAGGGTTTATTTTAATTCCGATATTTTGGTCCCATTGACTTGCATTGGGATCGGGTATCGGTATCGGCGATATCCGATATTTTTTGAATATCGGCCGATCCAAACCGATACCGATACTTTCCGATATCGGAAGGTATCGCTCAACACTAGTAACGGATTGTACATTGGAAAAGATGTGTTGATTTCAATCACTTCTGCGGAGGGGAGAGAATGACCGAGCAAGGATCGGCTCTCTGGCGCCACCACTTACCCCAGGTCAGACAGGAAACTGTACCGAGGGCAAATAGTCGCCCGAAAGGCTTCCCTTATAGGTACGAGTTATTGAGGTGCTCCCAGTGAGGGGGGATATACAGCTCTGGCAAAAATTAAGAGACAACCACATCAAAACTCTGTCATGGGCAGCCCAATCTCCAGACCTGAACCGCATTGAAAACCTCTGGAATGTAATCAAGAGGATGATGGATAGTCACAAGCCATCAAACAGAAGAACTGCTTACATTTTTGAGCCAGAAGCAGTGTGAAAGACTGGTGGAAAGCATGCCAAGACACATGAAAACTGTGATTAAAAATCATGGTTATTCCACAAAATATTGATTTCTGAACTCTTCCTGACTTAAAACATTATTATTGTTTTTTTCTAAATGATTATGAACTTGTTTCATTTCCCTTATTTGAGGTCTGGAAGCACTGTTTTTTTTATTTTGAACATTTTTCTTTGTCAGAAAAAAATACAAAATTTATTGCTTGGGATTTCGGAGACATGTTGTCAGAAGTTTATAGACTAAAAGAACAATTTACATTTTACTCAAAAATACCTATAAGGAGAAAAATCAGACAAATTGAAGATTTTGCAGTGGTCTCTTAATTTTTTACCAGAGCTGTATATCATAGCTGGGGACATATATATATATATATATAATTGTCTAAGGGTCACTTCCGTCTTTATGTCCATCCTTCTGTCTGTCACGGATATTCATTGGTCGCGGCCTCTGTCTGTCATGAAATTCCAAGTCGCTGATTGGTCGCTGCAAAACAGCCAAGACTAATCAGTGACGGGCACAGTCCGGAAGAAAATGGCCGCTCCTTCCTCCCCACAGTCACTGCCCGTCGTCCACATACTCCCCTCCTGTCATCGCTCACACAGGGTTAATGGCAGCGTTGACCGCCGTGTAATGCACTCGGTTAACGCTGCTATTAACCCTGTGTGTTAGGACTGGCGGAACGCACCAAGACAGATGATAAAGGTGCGTTCGCAGTCCGGGGTCCACCGTGCAGGTGAGAACCTGCTGCTAGCAATTAGCAGACAATATGGCGGTACACTAAAGTATACACGCGTGGGTTAAACCTCACCCAGCGTGAAGAAAGCGATCCTGTTAATTCACAGGACCGCAGTACCGCACTAGTGCGCGAGCAAGTGGTCAGCGGACTTAACCCCAGAAGGGATTGAAGCCCGATTAGACCCTTGCTGGCGTAACACCGCAACTGGGTGTGTAGAGAACCTTAAGCAATCTATGTGCACAAGAGTGCGAGCGATGCCGCACTAACGGACGCCACTAACCACCCAGACTCGGGTATGGAAAGCGCAAGGCAGGCGCACGGCGCCGTACTGGCAGGCACAGCTACAGGACGCTGTGATGTGTGTTAGTGCTGTAGGCTAAGTCGGGCGCTAGGTAGCAGCCATACACCTTCCGCGAACAGACATTCAATAGGGTAGGGGTTTCCAAGGACGACTTGCACTCACAACATACACACATAAGCAATTGTAAAACAATACTAGCGCATGGCCGTGCGGTCATGCGCAGTTTATATAGCAGCAGCACAGGAAGTGGCCACAGCACTTTTGCCCTTCTAGGACCTGCCAAGAGGACCAATGGAATGTGCTGCAGAGCCTGAGCACATGACCCTCGATCTCCAACGGGAGACCTTACGCTGGGCATGCTCAGTACATGCAGACAAGGACTTAGTCCCAGAGAAGTCCGCTCGCTGCTGACCAGCACTGACTTTAAAGGCAGAGACTGGAGAAGCAGCACTAACTCTCAGAACAGAGTGAGAATGAGCAAGACGCTGGGACCGACGTCCTTGCTGAGCAGGCTCCACTGCGGCTGGACAAGAATGGGAGACCGCAGCGGAAGTGGCTCGAGATTCCCCCTGTGCAGAAGCGGGAACTCGACCCCTAACATTACCCCCCTCCTAGGGCCCCCCCCTCCTTGGGCCTCGCTACGTTCGAAGGCAGCAATGAGCTGCGGGGCCCGAATGTGCTCAACAGGCTCCAAGTACCTGTTCTCGGGGCCATAACCCTTCCAGTCCACCAAATAAAATTTTTTACCACGCACCACCTTGCACCCCAAAATAGCGTTCACCTCATAATCGTCCGTAGACGAACCCGATGTCCCAGCAGATGACTCGGAAAAGCGGGACATATACACGGGTTTCAAGAGGGACACATGAAAGGTGTCGGTGATACCCAGGCGTGGCGGAAGGGCCAAACGATAGACCACAGGATTAACCTGCTCGAGGACCTTGAATGGACCCAAGTAGCGAGGAGCAAATTTAGTGGACTCAACTCGCAGCCTGATGTTACGGGCGGAGAGCCACACCAAGTCGCCAGGACCAAAGGTCGGGGCGGGGCGCCGATGAGCATCAGCGGAGGACCTCATTCTCTCCTTAGAGGCCCGAATGGCATCCTGAGTGCGGTCCCAAATATCCCGTGCCTCCACAGCCCAGTCTGCCACCCTGGAGTCGGCGGAAGACACGGGCATAGGCACAGGTACCCGTGGATGCTGACCATAGTTGAGGAGGAATGGGGTTTGTCCAGTGGAGTCGGCAACGGCGTTGTTCAGTGCAAACTCTGCCCATGATAGCAAGGATGCCCAGTCATCCTGCCTGGCTGAAACAAAATGTCGCAGGTATGTGACCAAGGTCTGGTTGGCCCTCTCTACCAACCCATTCGTCTCGGGATGATAAGCGGAAGAGAGATTCAACTCAATACTGAGAAGACGACAGAGCTCTCTCCAGAACCGAGACGCAAACTGGGGACCCCGGTCACTGACAATTTTGTCTGGCATACCATGTAGGCGGAAGATATGTCTGATGAACAACGCTGCCAAGGCCCGTGCAGAAGGTAACCGCGGCAGCGGCACCAAATGCACCATTTTTGAGAAATGATCGGTGATGACCCAAATGATGGTACAGCCGCGAGACTTGGGCAAACCCACAACAAAGTCCATCCCGACCATCTCCCAGGGCCTATCTGCCACCGGCAAGGGATAGAGCAAACCAGCTGGCCTTTGACGCGGAGATTTATTTTTGGCGCAGGAGACACACGCCAGAACATAATCCCTGACGTCCCGGACCATATGCGGCCACCAGTACGTCCTCGCCAGTAGCTCAGATGTCCTCTTTGTCCCAAAGTGTCCACCCACCCTGGACGAATGAGCCCAAGAGAGAACCTCCGGTCGCAAATTAATGGGCACAAAAGTCTTGCCCGGAGGCACAGACTCTAGCGATACCGGCGCCACGGTTCTCAGGCTCTCGGAAGGGACAATAAGCCGAGGCTCCTCTTCCTCCTCCTCAGTTGACATAAGGGAGCGAGAGAGAGCGTCAGCACGGATATTCTTCTCCCCGGCGAGATAATGAAGGGAAAAGTGGAACCGGGAGAAGAACAGGGACCATCTGGCCTGGCGAGAATTTAGCCGCTGGGCTGTCTGCAAATAGACCAAATTTTTGTGGTCCGTGTAAACTTGGAAGGGAAACCGCGCACCTTCCAGAAGGTGTCTCCACTCCGAAAAGGCCAACTTCATTGCTAGCAACTCCCTGTCCCCGATGGAGTAGTTCCTCTCCGCTGGCGTGAAGGTCTTGGAGAAGAAGAAGCATGGATGCTTCCGACCTTGAGCATCCTTTTGGTAGAGGACTGCTCCAGCACCAACGGACGAGGCATCCACCTCCAGTAGGAATGGCTTATCCACATCGGGACGATGTAAGATGGGAGCGCTAGCAAAGTGGGACTTAATAGAAGTGAAGGCCTTGGAGACCTCTTCCGACCACAATTTGGGATTCGCTCCCTTCTTGGTGAGGGCTACCAAGGGAGCCACCAGAGTTGAGAAGTGGGGAATGAACTGGCGGTAATAGTTTATGAACCCCATAAAGCGCTGCACCGCTTTAAGAGAATGGGGCTCTTGCCAGTCCATCACAGCCTGTAGTTTGGCAGGATCCATAGCCAATCCCTGGGCGGAGATGATATAGCCCAGGAAAGGTAAGGACTCCTGCTCAAACACACACTTCTCCAACTTTGCGTAAAGAGAGTTTGCCCGTAGGAGGTCGAAGACTCTGCCAACATCTCTCCGGTGGGAGTCAATATCTGGAGAAAAGATGAGAATATCATCCAGATAGACTACAACCGAGGTGGAAAGCATATCCCGGAAGATATCGTTGACAAAGTCTTGAAAAACGGCAGGTGCATTACAGAGCCCGAAGGGCATCACCAGATACTCATAGTGCCCATCTCTGGTGTTAAATGCCGTTTTCCACTCGTCCCCCTCACGGATGCGAATCAGGTTGTAAGCACCCCGCAGATCTAGTTTCGTAAACACTCTAGCTCCCCGAAGCCTATCGAAAAGCTCAGATATCAACGGCAAAGGGTACTTGTTCTTAACTGTGATAGCATTAAGACCCCTGTAGTCTATGCATGGACGTAGTTCTCCATTCTTCTTCTGCACGAAGAAGAACCCTGCCCCAGCAGGTGACACTGACTTCCTAATGAACCCTCTTGCCAGATTCTCTTGTATGTACTGAGACATTGCCTCCGTTTCCGGGAGAGATAATGGATAGACTCGACCCCGGGGAGGCTCAGCACCAGGCAAGAGATCGATAGGACAGTCATAGGGGCGATGGGGCGGAAGGGTCTCCGCCGCCTTCTTGGAGAATACGTCTGCATAAGACCAATATTGCTTGGGGAGAGAGGATAGATCTGCGGGTACCTCAGTAGTAGCAACCTGAACGCACTCTCGGTGACACCTACCCCCACGATTCACCCCATCCCAGAATTCTGCCTGAGGACCACTCGATGTGAGGAGAGTGGTACCGTAGCCAAGGTATCCCCAACAGGACCTCATCAATACCCTCAGGAATGACGAGTAGAGAAATAATCTCCTGATGGGATGGCGACAGGGACAGAGTAACAGGGATGGTCTGATGTGTTATCTGTGCGGGGAGTGTCGACCCATTCACCACTCGTACCGTTACTGGTTGGGATAGCATAACCAGGGGTATTGCGTGACGTTGGGCGAAGGCAGAAGACATAAAATTGCCCTCCGCCCCAGAATCCACGCAGAGGTCTACCGAGTGGGAGGATGAGCCAAAGGTAATTGTCCCCTTAAAGGACAATTTGGAGGCAAACGTCGCAGTGTCTAGTGCACCTCCACCTACTACCACTAGACGCTGACGTTTCCTCGACCGCTGATGACATCTGGTGGCAAGATGTCCTGACTGTTGGCAAACCTGGCAACCCTGGAGTGCACGAGCAGTCTGGGACTTAGATCCCGCTCGTGACACCACCTTAGGTTCCTGGAACTCAGGAGCCTGAACTGGAGATTCCAAAGGTTTGGCGAAGGTGGGAGCCAGCCGAAACCTCTGCCTACACTGGGCTCGCTCTAACCTCCGCTCGTGAAAACGGCGGTCAATGCGAGTAGATACTGCTATTAACTCCTCCAGTGTGGCGGGAATCTCCCTAGTGGCCAGAGCGTCCTTAACGTGGTCAGCCAGCCCCCTCCAAAATATAGGGATAAGGGCTTTATCCGACCACTCCAGCTCAGATGCCAGAGTGCGGAAATGGACGGCAAAAAGGCTGACCAAGGACGAGCCCTGAGTCAGTGCCAACAGTTGGAGCGCCGTGTCATGGGTGACACGAGGTCCTAGAAAGACCTGTTTCAGAGTGCTCAGGAATAACGGAGCACTCTGCACCACATGATCGCCACGCTCCCACAGCGGCGTAGCCCACTGCAACGCCCTGTCCGACAATAAGGAAATTATAAAGCCCACCTTAGCCCGCTCTGTAGGGAAACGAGAGGCCAGAAGCTCGAGATGTATTGAGCACTGACTCACGAAACCCCTACAGGACTTACTGTCACCAGAAAATTTCTCTGGTAGCGGGAGGCGAGATAGCGTCGGTACAGGAGCGGCAGTGGACAAGGTAGCTGCAGCCACATTTGCAGCCTGAACAGCGACAGCAGTAACATCCACAGCTGAGGTTGAACGCTCAAAAGCCGCCAACCTTCCCTCCAGCTGCTGGATGTACCGCTGTAAACGCTGATCGTCTGCCATTTTACTAGCCAGACCCTGGCGCTAGTATGCTGTTAGGACTGGCGGAACGCACCAAGACAGATGATAAAGGTGCGTTCGCAGTCCGGGGTCCACCGTGCAGGTGAGAACCTGCTGCTAGCAATTAGCAGACAATATGGCGGTACACTAAAGTATACACGCGTGGGTTAAACCTCACCCAGCGTGAAGAAAGCGATCCTCTTAATTCACAGGACCGCAGTACCGCACTAGTGCGCGAGCAAGTGGTCAGCGGACTTAACCCCAGAAGGGATTGAAGCCCGATTAGACCCTTGCTGGCGTAACACCGCAACTGGGTGTGTAGAGAACCTTAAGCAATCTATGTGCACAAGAGTGCGAGCGATGCCGCACTAACGGACGCTACTAACCACCCAGACTCGGGTATGGAAAGCGCAAGGCAGGCGCACGGCGCCGTACTGGCAGGCACAGCTACAGGACGCTGTGATGTGTGTTAGTGCTGTAGGCTAAGTCGGGCGCTAGGTAGCAGCCATACACCTTCTGCGAACAGACATTCAATAGCGTAGGGGTTTCCAAGGACGACTTGCACTCACAACATAAGCAATTGTAAAACAATACTAGCGCATGGCCGTGCGGTCATGCGCAGTTTATATAGCAGCAGCACAGGAAGTGGCCACAGCACTTTTGCCCTTCTAGGACCTGCCAAGAGGACCAATGGAATGTGCTGCAGAGCCTGAGCACATGACCCTCGATCTCCAACGGGAGACCTTACGCTGGGCATGCTCAGTACATGCAGACAAGGACTTAGTCCCAGAGAAGTCCGCTCGCTGCTGACCAGCATTGACTTTAAAGGCAGAGACTGGAGAAGCAGCACTAACTCTCAGAACAGAGTGAGAATGAGCAAGACGCTGGGACCGACGTCCTTGCTGAGCAGGCTCCACTGCGGCTGGACAAGAATGGGAGACCGCAGCGGAAGTGGCTCGAGATTCCCCCTGTGCAGAAGCGGGAACTCGACCCCTAACACTGTGTGACCAACTTTTTACTATTCATGCGGCCTATGCAGCATGAATAGTAAAAAGATCTAATGTTAAAAATAATAAAAAAAATAAAAAATCGTTATATACTCACCGTCTGTCAGCCCCTCGGATCCACAACAGGCCTTTCCCACTCGCGATGCTCCGGTAACCGGTCCATGCTGCGATCTTGCGAGATGATGACGTAGCTACGTCATCATCTCGCGAGACTGCAATGCACTCTTGGGACCAGAGCGCGCGAGGACCATCGGTAATCGGCAGCTTCGATCGGGAGGCTCCGGAAGGTGAGTATGTAACAATTTTTTATTTTAATAATTTTTTTAACAGGTATATGGTACATACTATGTGACTGGCCAATATACTACGTGACTGGGCAGTATACTATGTGTCTGTGCTGTATATTGCATGACTGGGCAATATACTACGTGACTGGGCAATATACTATGTGGCTGGCAATGTACTATGTGGCTGAGCAGTATACTACGTGTCTGTGCTGTATACTACGTGACTGGGCAATATACTACGTGGCTGAGCAATATACTACGTGTCTGTGCTGTATACTACGTGACTGGGCAATATACTACGTGACTGGGCAATATACTACGTGACTGGGCAATATACTACGTGGCTGGGCAACATACTATATGGCTGGGCAATATACTATGTGGCTGGGCAATATATAATGTGGCTGGGCAATATACTATGTGGCTGGGCAATATACTACGTGACTGGGCAGTATACTACGTGACTGGGCAGTATACTACATGACTGGGCAATATACTACGTGACTGGGCAATATACTAAGTGACTGGGCAATATACTATGTGGCTGGGCAATATACTATGTGGCTGGGCAATATACTACGTTACTGGGCAGTTTACTATGTGTCTGTGCTGTATACTACGTGGCTGGGCAATATACTACGTGACTGGGCACTATACTATGTGACTGGGCAATATACTACGTGACTGGGCAATATACTACGTGACTGGGCAATATACTATGTGGCTGGGCAATATACTACGTGACTGGGCAATATACTACATGACTGGGCAATATATTATTTGGCTGGGCAATTTACTATGAGGCTGGGCAATATACTACATGACTGGCCAATATACTACGTGACTGGGCAATATAATACGTGGCTGGGCAATATACTATGTGGCTGGGCAATATACTACGTGGCTGGGCAATATACTACGTGGCTGGGCAATATACTACGTGACTGGGCAGTATACTACGTGGCTGGGCAATATACCATGTGACTGGCCAATATACTACGTGACTGGGCAGTATACTACGTGTCTGTGCTGTACACTATGTCACTGGGCAATATACTATGTGGCTAGGCAATATACTACGTGGCTGGGCAATATACTATGTGGCTGGGCAATATACTACATGACTGGCCAATATACTACGTGACTGGGCAATATACTACGTGACTGGGCAATATACTATGTGGCTGGGCAATATACTACGTGGCTGGGCAATATACTACGTGACTGGGCAGTATACTACGTGTTTGTGCTGTATACTACGTGGCTGGGCAATATACTATGTGACTGGCCAATATACTACGTGACTGGGCAGTATACTACGTGTCTGTGCTGTATACTACGTGGCTCTGTGCTGTATACTACGTGACTGGGCAATATACTATGTGACTGGGCAATATACTATGTGGCTGGGTAATATACTACGTGGCTGGGCAATAAACTACGTGGCTGGGCAATATACTACGTGGCTCTGTGCTGTATACTATGTCACTGGGCAATATACTATGTGGCTAGGCAATATACTACGTGGCTGGGCAATATACTACGTGGCTGGGCAATATTCTACGTGGCTGGGCAATATACTATATGGCTGGGCAATATACTACGTGGCTGGGCAATATACTATGTGACTGGGCAATATACTATGTTACTTCGTGGCTGAGCAATATACTACGTGGCTGGGCAATTTACTACGTGGCTGGGCAATATACTACGTGGTTAGGCAATATACTACGTGGACATGCATATTCTAGAATACCCGATGCGTTAGAATCGGGCCACCATCTAGTATATATATATATATATTGTAGCGATTTCACTCACTCAGCTGCGACGGCTGACACTCAGGAGACGTGTTCCTTTAAAGTTCACTGGGTTTATTGCTTCATAAACCATGTGGCAAAACAACAGAAAGCAAAATAGCCTTTGGTTCAGGCAAAGGAAAACAAGTGTCCAGTTCATCCGGCTCAGTCCTGAAGCCGAACACACTCAGGAGGGTTTCACCTCCACACATATCTGCTGTGTAAAGGATTAGCCAGTCTTATATAGGACTAACCACACCCAGTAATCTATCACATGATTAGCCATGTGGTCTGACATCACCACAGGTCCTGAAACACAAACATATGGTTATATAAAACAACGCAATATTCCGGGCTACATTACAGCAACAAGGCACTTATGTGGCACATACCTCCCATCGACTACACACCCTTTAGCCATGCTACATACCTCCCCCCTCTGCCTAAAGCCGTGGGGCTTGGCACTTTCTCCCACTAAACAAGGGATTCTTGATAGGGCATCCGCATTACCGTGCAGCTTTCCGGCCCGATGTTCCACATGGAAACTGAAGTCCTGCAGGGATAAGAACCAACGGGTGACCCTAGCATTTCTACCCTTCGTTTCCCTCATCCACCTAAGTGGGGCATGGTCGGATATCAGTCTAAATTTACGTCCCAGCAGCTAGTACCGTAATGTGTCCACTGCCCATTTTATGGCCAAGCACTCCTTCTCAACGACTGAGTAGTTCTTTTCAGATGAGGACAGCTTCCTACTCAGATAGAGAACAGGATGCTCCTCCCCATGTAGTTCTTGGGAAAGGACTGCTCCCACCCCAACATCTGAGGCATCTGTCTGAAGAATAAACTCTTTCTTGAAGTTTGGGGCCATCAGAACGGGTTGCTTACACAAAGCGTTTTTCATTTCTTGGAAGGCTGACTCTGTTTCTTCGGACCACTTAACCATTACTGGTTTTGTCCCTTTTAGCAGGTCAGTCAGAGGCGCAGCCATCGTGGCGAAGTTTGGGATGAACCTCCTGTAATATCCCACGATTCCCAGGAAGGCTTTAACTTGCTTCTTGGAAACTGGTTTTGGCCACGTTTGAATTGCCTCCACTTTACTGATTTGGGGTTTTATTTCTCCGTGACCCACTATGTATCCAAGGTACTTAGCTTCTTCTTTACCCAAGGCACACTTCTTTGGGTTTATAGTAAATCCGGCCTCTCTTATAGCATCCAACACCGCTTGGACTTTCTCCAGATGACTCTCCCAGTCCGGGCTAAAGATGACGATATCATCTAGGTACGCAGCAGCGTAGGCCTTATGGGGTGCAAGAACTCTATCCATAGCCCTCTGGAAGGTCGCCGGAGCTCCCTGTAGGCCAAACGGCATCCGGGCATACTGGAAGCATCCATCAGGTGTCGAAAAGGCTGTCTTCTCCTTGGCTTCCTGCGCCATGGGGATCTGCCAATACCCCTTTGTCAGATCCAAGGTGGATATATATCTGGCGTGCCCAAGCCTTTCGATGAGCTCATCAATACGGGGCATGGGATAAGCGTCGAACTTGGAGACCTCATTCAACTTCCGATAGTCGTTGCAAAACCTCCACTCTCCATCAGGTTTTGGGACCAGGACAATTGGGCTTGACCAACCGCTCTTGGATTCCTCAATGACTCCAAGCCTCAACATACGCTCCACTTCCTTGGAGATAACTTCTCGACGAGCCTCAGGAATACGATAAGGTTTCACATTCACCCGCACATGGGGCTCTGTTAGGACCTCGTGCTCTATGACCTTCGTGTATCCTGGCAATTCTGAAAACAGGTCCCTGTTTTTCTGGAGTAACTCCCGGCACTGCTGTTTCTGGGTTTTCGATAGCGTCTCTGCTATAGTAACCGCTCCAACCTCACCTTCTGGGTTGCTTAACAATGACGGAGTAACTGTCGGCTCTCTATCTTGCCATGGCTTGATGAGGTTGACATGGTAAACTTGGAATGGTTTCCGTCTTCCTGGTTGGTGAATTTTATAATTTACCTCACCAAGTTTCTCGACAACCTCATATGGCCCTTGCCATTTGGCCAAGAACTTGCTTTCCACCGTTGGAACTAACACCAGAACTCGGTCTCCCGAATTGAACTGCCTCACTCTTGCAGACCGGTTGTAGACCCTGGCTTGAGCTTCTTGTGCTTGGAGAAGGTGTTCTTTCACGATAGGCATCACCTTTGCAATCCTCTGCTGCATCAGGGCCACATGCTCAATGACGCTTCTGTGGGGCGTGACTTCGGCTTCCCAGGTTTCCTTGGCTATATCCAGGAGTCCTCGTGGATGTCGGCCATATAGAAGCTCAAATGGTGAGAACCCTGTGGAGGCCTGTGGAACTTCACGAATGGAAAACATCAGATAGGGTAAGAGACAATCCCAGTCTCTACCGTCTTTCTCTATAGCTTTTCTCAGCATGCTCTTTAGAGTCTTGTTAAACCTCTCAACAAGACCATCTGACTGGGGATGGTACACCGAGGTCCTCAACTGGGAGATCTTCAGGGCTTTGCATAACTCCCTCATCACCTTGCTCATGAAAGGTGTACCCTGGTCAGTCAGGATCTCCTTTGGCAGACCTGTCCGGGAAAAGACATGGACCAACTCGCGGGCTATGCTCTTTGAGGAAGAATTCCTCAAGGGAATTGCCTCAGGATAGCGTGTGGCATAGTCCAGGATGACTAATATATACTGATGGCCCCGAGCTGATTTAACTAAGGGACCGACCAAGTCCATGGCAATTCTCTCGAACGGTACCTCAATAATGGGCAGTGGCACAAGGGGGTTCCGGAAATGAGGAGTAGGAGCAGTTAGCTGACATGTAGGGCAGGACCTGCAATAGTTCACTATTTCCCGGTGACACCCAGGCCAATAGAACCTCTGCACAACCCGTTCCTGCGTTTTTTCCACCCCTAGGTGTCCACCCAAGATGTGTGAATGGGCCATGTCCAACACTTTCCGTCTATACGGACCCGGCACTATCAACTGCTCTACCAACTCCTCCCTTATTTTCGTGACCCGGTACAACAATTCCCCCCTCAACAGAAAATGGGGAAATCTTTTGTCTGCCCCCGGCTCCTGTACCACCCCGTCAATAACTGTGACATTATTAAAGGCTTCCCTCAGAGTGGGGTCCCTATGTTGGGCAGTCCCAAAATTTTCACCGGTAACCTCTAACTCCAGAATGTCAGATGTAGGGGATACTTCCTCCTCATCCCCAACCAGAACACAAAAAGGAAAGCTGTCTGCCTCTGGGTGTGGCGATACCGTTCCAGGGTTCACTGGTTCCCTGCCAGGGAGCTCAGAACCCTTTCCCCACAAATCCCAAAACAAACAGAAATCCCGGCCAATAATTATAGGGTGCAACAAGTCCTGAACTACGCCGACTATGTGGGATTCAGTGCCACATGCCGTTTCAATGTCCACCCTGGCCATAGGGTAGTCCTTTGCATCACCATGTATGCACCGCACTCCGACCTTCTTTCCTGGGAGCAGATGAAGAGGAAAAGTGGCCCTCACCAGGGTCACTAGGCTCCCCGAGTCTAACAGTGCCGTTACTGCTCGACCGTTCACCTTTACGGGACACGCTTGAGGTCCCTCGTTGGATGGAGAGTTCACACTACAGACTGGATACGCATAGTATGAACAACGGCGTCCCATGCTGCAGTCCATCTGCTCAGTGGCTTGGGAACAACGGGCAGCTATATGTCCTGGCTTGTGGCACCTCCAACAAATAACATCACCCGTGGGGACCTTGGGCACCACCTCCCCCGCCCTTTGTGACCTTGGACGCACCACCCCTTTTTGGGACTCAGCTGCCCTCTGGGACCCCCAGTACGGCATGGGCTGCCTCCCGAAGGAGCCTTCCAACCCTTGGTATCTCTCAACCAGTCCGATCAGCTCGTCGGCATTCTGGGGATCACCCTGGGCAACCCAAGACTGTATAGGCCTCGGGAGGGAATGGACAAACCGATCCATCATCACCCGTTCTACCATCTGTGCAGGCGCAGAGGTCTCTGGCTGCAGCCATTTCTGGACCAGGTGCAACAGATCAAACATTTGGGAACGAGGTGGTTTGTCCCGGTGATAGCCCCAGGAGTGAACTCGCTGTGCCCTGACAGTCAGTGTCACCCCCAGATGTGCGAGAATCTCGGCTTTCAATTTGTGATACTCTTTGGCATCCTGCAAGGTCAAATCATAGTACGCCTTCTGGGGTTCTCCCGTCAGGTATGGCGCAAGTACCTCTGCCCACTGCTCTGGCGGAAGTTTTTCCCTCTCAGCGACCCTCTCAAACACCGTCAGGAAGGCCTCAACATCATCCCCGGGAGTCATTTTCTGCAATGCACGTCTTACCGTCTTCCGGACGTGGGTGTCATCAGCCAAACCTGGGGTTGGGGCGCTCGCCTTGCCCTGGATGGCGGTTGCCAGAAGCTGCATCTGCTGCTGATGCTCCTGCTGGCTCTGTTGTAACTGCTGCCGTTGCTCCTGCTGGCTTTGCTGCATCTGCTGCCGTTGCTCCTGCTGGCTCTGTTGTATCTGCTGCTGGCTCTGTTGTATCTGCTGCATCAACAGCCTGTTGGTCTCTTGCTGCCTTTGCTCCTGCTGGACCAAGTGTTTCAGCAGGTCCTCCATTTTCTCCGGCAATGCTTGCTGGCTTGCAACAGCCTTGACCCAGGACATTCAAAAATAAACTCACGTCTCCGCTGGGAACGCTGCTCGCAGGTCTCCACCAATTGTAGCGATTTCACTCACTCAGCTGCGACGGCTGACACTCAGGAGACGTGTTCCTTTAAAGTTCACTGGGTTTATTTCTTCATAAACCATGTGGCAAAACAACAGAAAGCAAAATAGCCTTTGGTTCAGGCAAAGGAAAACAAGTGTCCAGTTCATCCGGCTCAGTCCTGAAGCCGAACACACTCAGGAGGGTTTCACCTCCACACATATCTGCTGTGTAAAGGATTAGCCAGTCTTATATAGGACTAACCACACCCAGTAATCTATCACATGATTAGCCATGTGGTCTGACATCACCACAGGTCCTGAAACACAAACATATGGTTATATAAAACAACGCAATATTCCGGGCTACATTACAGCAACAAGGCACTTATGTGGCACATACCTCCCATCGACTACACACCCTTTAGCCATGCTACAATATATATATATATATATATATATATATATATATACGTCCAGGCCATCACTGTCAGTGTTCCTCACTAACACAGAACGTATGTTGCTACCAGTTCCTCGTTAGACATAAGTCCCATCTAACAACAGGCTTATATCGGGTCATAAACCAACCCGGGTGTAGCGTATAATAACCAACTGAGCGTGAGGACGTGGGGATTTCTGAATCGAGATAAAATAGCAGCCCAAGATTAATTTTATATTTAATCGCCAAAAGGCGCACTAGAAAGATAGAGATATACAAGAACAAAAATACAAAGTATACAGTCTGGAGTGTAGTACAAGGATAGTATACAGATAGATTACAATTACCGTGCTATGTAGCATGTGACCACAGGGAGGCACTGATAAATCACAGGTACATTCTTTGTTACTGGTAATGAGCGAGCATACTCGCCACTACTCTGTGCTCACCCGAGCATCGCAGTGGTCACGATGCCCGGAGCTCGCCGAATATGTCTAGGTTTGCTCGGCGGGAGCTCGGTTCCCCGCCCTGCATGTTTGGTGCTCTTCAGAGAGCCAATGAACATGCAGGGATTGTCTGCCACACACTGTAATGCCGCAGCAATGTTGGTTCTGACATTACAGTGATTGGCTGGCCGTACAGCGTCATCAGGTCTATATCAGACCTGGGGCCACCATGCTCGTCCCAGTCTTCTCCGGAATCAAGCTGTGCAAGTAGAGTTGCTGCTGACCTAGGGAGAGATTTGTTTGCTTCGTACTTAGTGTGGGTATACCATAAATAATACACATATACATCTCAACTAACAGTCCTTGTGAGGACTAATAAAGCGGCAGATATATCAGTGCTAGGCAGGCAGGCAGTGTATGTGGCACAATTCAGTGCATATAGCAAGAGGGTCCATTCCAGTTCTGTCTGCTGCTGCTGCCTATTACAGATATTTGTAAACATAGCGCCAGGTATCAGGGGCCAGGAACAATTTTTTGGCGATCTTTATCCTGATTATTTACTTTAAAAACAATCCAGAGAACACTGTTCTTCTGCTCCATTTGCATGTTGGCATTGCAGAATACAGCCAGATCCTTTATTACAGCACTAAAAATCCAGCTATTTTAAACTGGGGTTTGTCCATCACACAGATCACATATCAGTGCACTCAAAATTGTGCCAGTTCAGGCCTACATTTAATTTTTTTTGCAGTGTCGTACCCAAGATATTGACACCAGTTTGCTGAAAAAAAAAAATTACTTACAGGCCAGATATTTTAAACTGTGATTTTCCATCCCACGGATCACATATAATTTTGCTCCAAATTCAGCCATTTCTAGTGAACGTGGAAAATATTGTCCTCCATTTAAAATGGGCAAGGCCATGGCAAGGGACAGTGAAGTGGACATGATGGTAATGGTGCATGCAGAGACCGAGGCCGAGGTCACATTTGGTTAAATTTCTGTTTTTACACTTGTGAAAATTTTAAAAAATGGTTCTGAAGTAAAATGTTTGCAAAAAAAAGTTAAATGTTCATTTTTTCCTTCCACATTGTTTCAGTTTCTGTGAAGCACGTAAAGGGTTAATAGACTTCTTGAATGTGGTTTTGAGAACCTTGAGGGGTGCAGTTTTTAGAATGGTGTCACACTTGGTTATTTTCATATAGACCCCTCAAAATGACTTCAAATGAGATGTGGTCCCTTAAAAAAAATTGTGTTGTAAAAATGAGAAATTGCTGGTCAACTTTTAACCCTTATAACTCCCTAACAAAAATAATGTTGTTTCCAAAATTGTGCTGATGTAAAGTAGACATGTGGGAAATGTTATTTATTAACTATTTTTTGTGACATATCTCTCTGATTTATAGGCATAAAAATACAAATTTTGAAAATTGCAAAATGTTAAAAATTTTCGCCATATTTTGTTTTTTTTGTCATAAATAATCGCAAGTAATATCGAAGAAATGTTACCACTAACATGAAGTACAATATGTCAGAATCAGCAGGATCCGTTAAAGCGTTCCAGAGTTATAACCTCATAAAGTGACAGTGGTCAGAATTGTAAAAATTGGCTCGGTCATTAAGTACCAAATTGGCTCTGTCACTAAGGGGTTAAGTCATCTACTGTGGCTGCACATGGTGGAACGCATTGCGTTGCTCACTGTATGGTTCTATGGCGCCGCCTCCATTATTCTCCCAGATGAATAGACAGTTCTCCGGCTGGAACGCATATGCGTCTCATCCACCGGAAGTCCGGTGACGTTATCGGATCAATGATACCTCACTTCCGATCCGAGTGCACGCTTTCTATGGTGGCAGTGAATACTTAAACAGGAGCGCAGGGAGACACAGGTAACCCTTCATTGCGAGCGGTCAGGACGAGACGCGGCTCATTGTAGCTGCCTCTTGTCGGGAGAAGCCCCTTTCTTTCCCCCGATGAACCCTGGCTTACTATCCTTCAGAGAAAAGCGTTGTGATGGGCAACTAATTGAATGAGAACATCCTGAAATATTATTTTTTGTGACCACTGTCAATCTATGGATTTATTGATTTCCTGCATTTGTTCTGATATATAATTAAGAGGTGTATTTATCTTTGAAGCATAATCATATTATTGAGACTATAGACATGTTATTGTTGCTAATTTAGACAGACAAACTATTCAATAACCTTGGCTATATATGTATAGATAGAAAGTTAACCCATGTCAGTATGGTATTAACTATACAACAATAACTGTTAAATTTGAGAAATACATTCTCTTCTCTGTCTATTGTATTGCTCACAAATGCACCTTTTATGAACTATCAGAGTCTGCATAGGTAATAACCCTGAATCAATTTGGTATATCGACTCAAGAAAGAATAGATTGACGCAGGCTTTCTGATTAAGCACTTCTAAGCACATTAGCACTTTAGATAATATTGGTGTTGGTAATGATGTTTCTTTGTTGGTCCCCCTTTAGGGTCCTAAGGGAGAGCCGTCATTGAGTGGGGGCGCCATGTCGAACTTAAGGTGCCAACCTCCGCGGTAAGGTAGGGTGAGTAAGGGAAAGATCACCCCTTCACCAGATTTACCTCTATCCTTTTAGTGTTGTTAAGATTAGATTGTTAACCAACTATTTGTCTCCTGCCCCTAATCTAAGGTAATTTTACCTAAGAATATTAAAAGTTATATTTTAGGGGTATTATTTTTGCCTTTGGTTTATATTTTGATTTATACTCCACTGTTCAATATATTTTGATATTTCTGGCTACAAATTGTGGCATCTGAGGCCTATATTGAACTGTTTTTGCTGTGTCCTACCCTAGTTCTTGACACAATTTTGCTATAAAAAATAAAAATACAGGCCATATATTTTACAGTGTGGTACCACCGTCACATGCCTCATCTATCTGTGTGCTACAAATTGTGGCATTTGAGGCCTATATTGCACTTGTTGTGTCTTACCCTAGTTCTTGACACTATTTTGCTGTAAAAATTAAATTGGGAAAATAATTTTTAAGAGGCCATCCTCCACGTATCTTCAGACACCACCACTAGATCACCAGGGTGAACGTGTTCCGTGATGCAACAGTCACGTTGCTCAGCTTAAACAATGCAATTCTCCAGTGCCAGTTCTTCAGCCTCAACACTGAAAATCTACACTGCAGGTTCTACAACCTCAACACTGCAATTCTGCACTGCAGTTTCTTCAGCATCCACACTGAAATTCTCCACTGCAGGTTTTTCAGCCTCAACACTGACATTCCTCACTGCCGGGTCTTCAGCCTCAACACTGACATTCTCCAATGCAGGTTCTTTAGGCTCAACACTGCAATTCACCAATGCAGATTCTTCAGCCTCAACACTGCAATTCTCCACTGATGGTTCTTCAGGTTCAACACTGAAATGCTTCACTGCCGGATGCTCTTTCTCAACACTGCAATGTTACAGTGCAGGTTCTTTGTGTTCAACACTGTAATGCTCCACTGCTGTGTGTTCAGCCTCAACACTGCAATGCTCCACTGCTGTGTGTAAAGCCTCAACACTGCAATGCTCCACTGTCGGGTCTTCATCCTCAAAACTGCAATTCTCCACTGCCGGATCTTCAGCTTCAACACTGCAATTGTCAACTCAGGTTCTTCAGCCTCAACACTGCATTTTTCCACTGCTGGTTCTTCACCATCAACACTGCATTTTCCACTGCTGGTTCTTCAGCCTTAACACTGTAGTTCTCCACTGCTGATTTTTCAGGCTCAAGACTGAAATGCTCCATTGCCGGGTGTTCTTCCTCAACACTGCAATGCTACAATGCAGGTTCTTCAGGCTCAACACTGCAATGCTCCACTGCTATGTTTTCAGCGTCAACATTTCAAATCCAAATTTTAGGCAGGCCTTGCATTCACTGCATGGGCATACAGTATGGGAGACCCACTTCCTAATAATGGGAACATTGCTTTCAGGAGGACTTCCTGTATGTCACTTCAAAGGGGCATTGGGGTGCATCTAAAATTTGGGCAGGCCTTGCATTCACTGCATAGGCAAACAGTATGTGAGATCCACTTCCTGATAATAGGAACATTGTTTTCAGGAGGTCCTACTGTACATCTCTTCAAAGGGGTATTATGGTGCGTCAAAATTTTTGGCAGCTGTAACATTCACTGCATAGGAAAACAGTATAGGAGACCACCTTCCTAATAATGGGAACATTGGTTCCAGGAGGCCTTCCGGTATGTCTCTTCAAAGGGGTATTGGGGTGCATCTACATTTTGGGCAGGCCTAGCATTCACTGCATAGGCAAACAGTATGGGAGACCCACTTCCTAAGAATGGGAACATTGTTTTCAGGAGGCCCTCCTGTACGTCTCTTCAAAGTGGTATTGGGGTGCGTCTAATTTTTGGCAGCTCTTGCATTCACTGCATAGGCAAACAGTATGGGAGACCCACTTCCTAAGAATGGGAACATTGTTTTCAGGAGGCCCTGCAGTACATCTCTTCAAAGGGCTATTATGGTGCGTCCAAATTTTGGGCAGGCCTTGAATTCACTACATAGGCAAACAGTATGGGAGACCCTCTTCCTAACAATGGGAACATTTTTTTCAGGAGACCCTCCTGTATGTCTCTCAAAGTGGTATTGGGGTGCGTCTACATTTTTGGCAGCTCTTACATTCACTGCATAGGCAAACAATATGGGAGACCCACTTCCTAGGAATGGGAACATTGTTTTCTGGAGGCCCTCTTGTACTTTTTTCAAAGGGGTATTGGAATGCTTCCTAATTTTTGGCATCCCTGCCACTCACTGCATACGCAATAACAGTATAGGAGACCCACTGTTAATAATGGGAACAACAAAGTATAGCCAGCTGATGGCTCTCTAAGAATAGTGAGGGCCAACTGCTGACCCTTGAAGAACAGTGAAGGCCGCCTGATGGCCCTATAAAAATAGGCTTTGTGACTTTCAGAGTCCCTCTTTCATAAGTGAAAGAGACTGTGTCTTATAATGTGTCACACACCACATGGCCAGATAAAGTTGTAAAATGTTAAAATTACATTTCCCAATGAATGCATTTGTCTTGGTTGAAAGCAATGCTAAAGTTGAAAAACGTATCAAAAATGCTACGTGTGAACATAGCCCAAGTGGTGAAGGAGCATTTTTGTTTGGAGTTATTTATTTTGCCTTACGTACAAATCATTACCCTGGAAAGGATGTTCCTTAACATATATCTCAGGAAAATCTATTTTGGTTTTGTTTTTGTATGATTTATTGTGAGTGTAAAAGTAAAAAGTGGTGTAACACTCTCACAACATTGTTTACAGCAGTGACCTGGCAGTCAGAAATGCTTCCAGGGGTCTTCCCCATGATGTTCCCATGTCATTTGAGCACTGTTCCCATCGATTTTCACAGTTTTCAGACCCTCTAAAGATCCCAGGGGGGTTGCGGCAAAAATGCTTGAGTTTCCCATAGACTTACATTAGGCTCGTTGCTCGGGTCGAGCACCCGAGCATTTCAATATGCTCGACCCGAGCAACAAGCAACAGAGCATTTTAGTGCTCGCCCATGAGTAGTGATGAGACCAAAATTGACATTTTTTGCCAAAACTATAAATGTTACATTTGGAGAGAGGTAAACAATTCCTATGATGAAAGGAACACCATTCCTACTGTAAAGCAAGGAGGTGGATCGCTGATGTTTTGAGGATGTGAGAGTTATAAAGGCACAGGAAAGAGTCAAAGTTGAAGGAGAGATAAATGCAGCATGTTATCAGCAAAAACTGGTGGCAAATTTCCACTCATCGGCCCAGAAGCTGTACATGGGACACACTTGGACATTCCAACATGACTATGATCCAAAACACAAGGCCAAGTCGATCTGTCATTGGTTACAGAAGAACAAAGTGAAGGTTCTGGAGGGGCCAACTCAGTCTCCTGAATTCAATTTCATTGAGGCACTCTGGGGAGATCTCAAGCACGCAGTTCATGCTACACAGCCCAGGAATTTGCAGGAACTGGAGATTTTTTGCCATGAAGAGTGGGCAGCTTTACCATCTGAGAAAATAAAGACACTCATCCACAACTACCACAAAAGACTTAAAGCTGTCATTGATGTTAGAGGGGGCAATACGTGGTATTAAGAAATGGGGTATGTGAACTTTTGAGGTACATATTGTGTGTGTTTACCATGATAGAGAGGGGCCAGAAGACCTCAGCGTCTGATTTTATTTTCTCCTGCACTGAATAGAAGCACTTTCTTTTCATATTAAACTGTGTAGGTATCTGCTAGCAGTGCAGTGGTTTAAACTGTTCAGCTTAGAGTCTTGAAGCCTTCCTACTTGGATGATGTTAGCTGTTCGGTATTGGCCACTCCCCTCTCCTATATATACTCACCTCTGGCAATCTGGATTGCCAGTGTTTGTCTTTTACTGCTGGTGTGGAGTGGAGGAGTCAGTTGTTGGTAGAGGTGCTTGGAGTGTTGATCTGCAATTGCTGCTTGGTGTTTCCTCTGTGTGTGATTTCTCATCCTATCCTGTTTTGTTTACCTCCTTTCTCTCCCTGGTGTTACTCTTTGTTGTCTGTGAGTGCATATTTGTATGTTTGGCATTTTAATTCATTCCTGTATGTCCTTCCTTGTTAGTCTGGTTTGTTTATATACATATACTATAACTCCTCACTTCGCTGGATGGGGAGGGGAGCAGATATAGGGCTGATTCTGGCAGCCAACAAGGTATGTGGCCCCAGACATCTTCACCATCAGAAGTAATCTGGGGAGCTGGGATAGCTAGGATGCCCCTAACATTAGGGACAGGTAAGTAGCCTCTGGCCCCGGGTATTCCAACAACAGAGTTATGAAATAGTGATTTGTGCTTTTTGATCCTTCTGAACTCAGTTTTCTAATAGTGGATTAGAAATAAACTCCCGTGTGTAGCTCCACATACCTTCTATTATGAGCAGCATCTTTACCATGAATTTCCAGGATTAGTAGTTCTGGGATTGTGGTATCCTGGTACCTGTTCTACTGCTGCTGAATGAGGCATTTGTTGTGTGGCAGTAGATTTGTTCCAGTGTGAGTTAGAAAATGTAGTACATTGCATTATATACCGACAGCTCATAAATGTGCTTTGCTGCCATCTACTGGCCAATGTGTATATGAAAGCTAAGTGATTCTTCTTCTCACAACAAGTTGCCATAGAAACGACTGGGAGGAGCCTACCAGCTCGTGATTCTCACACTTTCTGAGGTAAATTACAGTGCTGGGCAGTTCAAGCTGCATGAGGGTGCAGACATTACTGCTCCCATCATAGTTTTCCATGCGAGTCCACGCTGAGGGGACATCTTTCTTTACATAATCTCCTCTGCAAAGGAGTGAAGTCTCATCCTGTCCGGAGAGATAAAGCTGCACATGTGCTCTCCTGCATGCTGGTTATCATTTTTGCTTCTAACTAGGATCAGATCCACGGGGCTGCCACGCCACTGACTTTGCTTAACCAACCCCTGCAAAAGGGAACAGTAGGCTCAAAACTGTGAGAACTTCCACACTTTAGTGTACTTCCATGGAGAGCGAAATTTCCTCCATCTGGGTAATATTTCTTGGAATGTGCATAGCACTTCCTCTAATAGCAAGTGAAGCGAACTCTGCTCCAGCTGCCCTGAGAGGCCATAACCTTGCTTGTCTCATAAGGAGTTAATCATTACTTTCTATGCACAATATATTGTGAACTTTGCCTTTAAGAGAGAGACTGTACTCCGTTACCTCTTTCAGTCAAATTGTTATGTTTAGAAGTTTACCTGTCTGTCTGTCTGCTTGAGATTGCTCAAACACTATGGGCACTCCAAAACCTGCAACCAGACACCACCTCTACAGGAGTGCGCCCGGGGGTCCTATGTAGTGATGAGCGAGTATACTCGTTGCTCTGGTTGATCTCCGAGTTGTTAGTTGTTAGTTAGTGCTGGGAGATTTAGTTTTCATCACCTCGGCTGCATGATTATGGCTGCTGGACAGATGAATACATGTGGGAATTCCCAAACAAACAGGCATTCCTCATATATATTCAGCCTGTCTAGCAGCCGTAAATTATGCAGCTGCAGCAAGAATAACTAAATCTCCGAGCACTAACAAATACTCAGAGACCACCCAAGCAACGAGTATACTCGCTCATCACTAGTCCTATGCCATCCACAAGTGTCACCTCCTGCTATTGACAATTGTGGACATGAGGGAAGTGTTGAGGGGTCCAGCGACCCACTTCAGCTACCGAGATATCATTATCTGCTGCCAGTGGGAGTACATGCCCCAGCTGATCCTTCTGCAACATCTGACGCCTCCCTAGTGGCCCAGCATAGTTTGTCAGATTTTGCACTGTGAACTGAGAGTTGCTGCTGGTTTCCATCTTTGCTTCTTCTTAGTACACTGTTGTTCTCTCTCCTATGGGCTATTCTGGTCTTTGGGTTTCTGGGTCCCAGAGTCTCTGGACCCATAACCCGTTGGCAGCGGATTAATCTCTACGCTGTCCAGACGTTGAACAGTGACAGCTCTGGAAAAAATTAAGAGACCACTGCAAAATGTTCAGTTTGTCTGATTTTTCTCTTTATAGGTATATTTTTGAGTATAATGTAAATTGTTCTTTTATTCTATAAACTTCTGACAACATGTCTCTGAATTTCCAAGCAATAAATTTTGTATTTTTTTCTGACAAAGAAAAATGAAAAAAAAAAACACAGTGCTTTCAGACCTCAAATAATGCAAAGAAAAGAAGTTCATAATCATTTAGAAACAACAATATTAATGTTTTAACTCAGGAAGAGTTCGGAAATTAATATTTTGTGGAATAACAATGATTTTTAATCACAGCTTTCATGCGTCTTGGAATGCTTTCCACCAGTCTCCCACACTGCTTCTGGCGCAAAAATTTAAGCAGTTTTCCTTTGTTTGATGGCTTGTGACTATCCATCATCCTCTTGATTACATTCCAGAGGTTTTCAATGGGTTCAGGTCTGGAGATTGGGCTGCCCATGACAGGGTTTTGATGTGGTTGTCTCTTAATTTTTGCCAGAGCTGTATCTTTATTCAGTAACAAAGACAACAAAACTTACAACTGTCATTTCTTGTAGCTTAGGATCTTAGTGTCTTGTCTGTCAGCTTGCAAAGTGAAAGTACAATGTGCTCCAGCTACAAACACAGTGAACAGGAACTTCCTGGGTTTTTATTGTTGTTTTTTCTAGCAATGTATTATTGGCAATATAAAACTATTGTGGAGACAGAAACTCATGCACTATTAAATAGTAGTATATAGTAGTTGATGTAATATCTACTATATAATTGTCTAAGGGTCACTTCCGTCTGTCTGTCCTTCTGTCATGGTTATTCATTCGCTGATTGGACTTGCCAGCTGCCTGTCATGGCTTCCGTGACCAATCAGCGATGGGCACAGTCCGGAAGAAAATGGCCGCCCCTTACTCCTCACAGTCAGTCAGTGTCCCCGGCGATCCGCTCCATACTCCCCGCAGTCAGTGTCCCCGGCGATCTGCTCCATACTCCCCGCTCCCCGCAGTCAGTATCCCCGATGCTCGGCTCCATACTCCCCGCAGTGTCCCCGGCGTTCCGCTCCATACTCCTCGCAGTCAGTGTCCCCGGTGCTCCGCTCCATACTCCCCGCAGAGTCCCCAGTGCTCTGCTCCATACTCCTCGCAGTCAGTGTCCCCGCCGCTCCAGTCCATACTCCCCGCAGTGTCCCCGGCGCTCCGCTTCATGCTTCCCACAGTCACTGTCCCCGGCGCCCGCTCAATACTCCCCTCCGGTCACCACTAACACAGGGTTAATGCCGGCGGTAACGGACCGCGTTATGCCGTGGGTAACGCACTCCGTTACCGCCGCTATTAACCCTGTGTGTCCCCAACCTTTTACTATTGATGCTGCCTATGCGGCATCAATAAAAAAAAAGTAATGTTAAAAATAGTAAAAAAACAAAAAACCTGCTATACTCACCCTCCGTTATCTGCTCGCGCCTGCCGCCATCTTCCTTTCCCAACATTGCATTGCAAAATTACCCAGAAGACCTAGCGGTCTCGAGAGGTCGCTAAGTCATCTGGGTAATTTCGCAATGCATCCTGGGAACGGAAGATGGCGGCAGCCATGCGCCCATCGACACAGCGCCGTTGGATCCCAGGAGGCGGAGAGACGGGACGCTGAGGAGCAGCGACAAGAATGTTGAGTATGTTAAACTACAAGGGGCCCTCGGATCGTTAGGTGAGTATGTTTATTTTTTATTTTTTAACCTGTGACATACGTGGCTGGGTAATATACTAAGTGGCTCTGTGCTGTATACTACGTGACTGGGCAATATACTACGTGACTGGGCAATATACTACGTGGCTGGGCAATATACTACGTCACTGGGCAATATACTACGTCACTGGGCAATATACTACATCACTGGGCAATATACTATGTCACTGGGCAGTATACTACGTGGCTCTGTGCTGTATACTACGTTGCTGTGCAATATACTACGCGGCTCTGTGCTGTATACTACGTCACTGGGCAATATACTACGTGACTGGGCAATATACTACGTGACTGGGCAATATACTACGTGGCTGGGCAATATACTACGTCACTGGGCAATATACTACGTCACTGGGCAATATACTACATCACTGGGCAATATACTATGTCACTGGGCAATATACTACGTGGCTCTGTGCTGTATACTACGTTGCTGTGCAATATACTACGCGGCTCTGTGCTGTATACTACGTCACTGGGCAATATACTACGTGGCTGGGCAATATACTACGTGGCTGGGCAATATACTATGTGGCTGGGCAATAAACTACATGGCTCTGTGCTGTATACTACGTAACTGGGCAATATACTATGTGGCTGGGTAATATACTACATGGCTCTTTGCTGTATACTACGTAACTGGGCAATATACTATATGGCAGGGCAATATACTACATCACTGGGCAATATACTATGTCGCTGGGCAATATACTGCGTGACTGGGCAATATACTACGTCAATGGGCAATATACTACGTGACTGCGCAATATACTACGTGGCTCTGTGCTGTATACTATGTGGCTGGGCAATATACTACGTGACTGGGCAATATACTACATGACTGGGCAATATACTACGTCACTGAGCAATATACTACGTGGCTGGGCAATATAATACGTGGCTGGGCAATATACTACGTCACTGAGCAATATACTACGTGGCTGGGCAATATAATACGTGGCTGGGCAATATACTACGTTACTGAGCAATATACTACGTGACTGGGCAATATACTACGTCACTGAGCATTATTCTAACAAAAGGTCTTCTTTACAAGATCCTGTTTCACGTTGAGTAGTTTTTATAATGTCAGTACATAGACATTTGAATACACAACTTTAAGAACATAATCTCAAAACAGGATATTCCCAGGCGTGTAATCTTATTTTAATGACTGAAACCTTTACATACCTTCACTATGCAGCTGCATCACTTAAATAATGGCCAGAAATGTAAGATGAGCTACAGTACAACATTTAACAGCATACACCTAAACAGATTATTAAAAAGCGTTTGCTTTAAAGAAAACTAAGCTTGCCTGATATAACCCCTGTCCTTGACTAACACCAAACACATTCTATTTCATGCTCTTTAATTCTAACACGTTTTTCTGCTCTGAGTATATCCAAACATTGTAAGCAATAAACTAAAAGATCAAGTAAAATAAATACACTAGAGGTCATGTAAAGAAAGTGTGGTATCTAAGTCAAATTGGAGAGCGGAAAAAATGGTTCAGCAATTTGTAATATGTACAAAAGTGTCTCCTGATGTATGAGGAATGTGTCGCATATCTATGTGAACATTTATTACATATCAGTCTACCATTTTTGATACTTTTGAGTTATTAAATGTGTTAGTAAATTATAAGGCATGTGTTCCACATCGTCCAACACTTCTTAAAATGTTGCCATGAATAAAAGGAAACAAAATACTTTTATCAACACTATATTAACATCTGCACAATTTTTATGAATATATTATTTCCATACATTTGGAGGCTTTGCTTTTGTGCCTCACTTAATAAATGATATTTTTTTTCTAAACTCACAACACTGAGGCATTAAAGACAATCTGTCAGCAGATTTTTGTTATGTAGTCTGAAAGCAGAATAATGTAGGGATAGAGAACCTGATTCTTGTCACATTTCTCTTAGCATGCTGGATTTAGCAGTTGTGATAGAATCACAGCTTCCCCTACTGCAGATCTGGCAGAGCTCAGAATGCTGAGTCCTGTATATCTCCCCCACACACTACTGATTTCACTAGTCAGTAGTCAGCTTTCTGTGTACACTCTACATTTATAGAAAGCTGCTAATCAGTGTTTGGAGTGTGGTTACACAGAACTAGTTGTTCAGAGAGTACGAGACACTAAGCTCCGTACTGATAAAACGCTGCTTTCGTGCAAACAGCAAAACACAACCTAGAAAGTGACACATAGCCAGAATCAGGCTCTCTGCCACAACATCATGCTGCACTCGGATTACACAGAAAGAAAATCTATCTATCAATATATATACTGTATATATATTTATACATATATATATTATCTATCTATCTATCTATCTATCTATCTATCTATCTATCTATATACAGTTGTGCTCAAATGTTGTCATACCTCAGCAGAATTTTTGCTTTCTTTGCCTTTATTCAGAGAATATGAATGATAACACCAAAACATTTTCTCCACTCATGGTTAGTGGTTGGGTGAAGTCATTCATTGTAAAACTACTGTGTTTTCTCTTTTTAAATCATAATGACAAATCAAAACATCCAAATGACCCTGATCAGAGGTTCACATACCCCATTTTTTAATACCGTGAATTGCCCCCTCTAACATCAATGACAGCTTGAAGTCTTTTGTGGTAATTGTGAATGAGGTTCTTACAAATGATGATTGCAAATTTGCCTCCAGTATTTGCTGATAACGTGCTGCATTCATCTTTCCTACAACTTTGACCAAGTTTCCTGTGCATTTGTAGTTCACATATTCCCAAAACATCAGCGATCCACCTCCGTTCTTTACAGTAGGAATGGTGTTCCTTTTATCATAGGCCTTGTTGATCTCTCTGCAAATGTAACGTTTATGGCTGTGGCCAAAAAGTTCAATTTTGGTCTCATCACTTCAAATTACCTTGTTCCAGAAGTTTTGAGGCTTGTCTCTGTGCTGTTTCACGTATTGTAGGTGAGATAATTTGTGGCATTTGTGCAGTAAAGACTTTCTTCTGGGACTCGACCATGCACCTCATTTTTCTTCAAGTGCCTCCTTATTGTGCTTTTGGAAACAACCACACCTCTAGTTTTCAGAGAATTCTGAATTTCAGCTGATGTTATTTGTGGGTTTTTCTTTGCATCCCGAACAATTTTCCTGGCAGATTTGGGCAAAATTGTTGGTCTACCTGACAGCGGTTTTGTTTTTACAGAGCTCCTGATTTTCCAAATGTTAATCACAGTTTGAACGCTGCTGTTGACTGGCATTATCAATTCCTTGGATATCTTTTTGTATCCCTTTCCTGTTTTATATAGTTCAAATACCTTTCACCGTAGATCCGTTGCCAATTCTTTTGCTTTCCCCATGACTCACAATCCGGATCCAGAAACATCAGTTGCTGGATGAATCATAGAATCATAGAATGGTAGAGTTGGAAGGGACCTCCTGGGTCATCTGGATGAAAGATGTGGATCGCCCCCAGACACAGGGCCACGCGTTTCGGTACCGGGCCCCTTTGTTTCGGTTCTGAGGCTGTCACGGTGGCTAGACCCGGTCCGCGACCCTGCTAAGGGGCATCCAATGAAAGTAGTGGAACAGTCTGTCAGGGGTTCGTGACGCCACCTGTGGTGTTCAGTCAGGGTGACCGACGCTGCTATTGGGTCCGCTGGGGTGATGGAATGGCAGCCGGATGGTATAACTTCCCACAGGTGAAGTATGTCCCCAGTGGTGTAGGTGGCGATGGTGTGAGGTACAGTCAATAACGAGGACACAAGGTTGCAGTCTCTTTACCTCTTTACTGAAGGCTTCAGGATCCTCTATCCAGAGTAAATTTCACAGGGCTCTCAGAGACCGGCCAGTCCGATGAGCACATCCAGAGTTTCCTTCGCAGATGGAAATCGTTGCCTACCAATAGCGCCTGTGTGCTGTAGTCCTATCCTGCTGAGCATTCGGAATAGTCCTCACAACTGCTGTTCTCGTTTGTTCGTTCTCTACAGCTCTCTCTCTCGTTCTTTGGTTCCAGATGTTACTAGTTTCTAACGTCCCCCAGGTATGTTATGGCTAGGACGCCACCCGTATGACGGGAAGGCTTGGAGGTCTTCCGGGACCCTAGAGACGCCCCTCTCCCAATGTTGCCCCCTATGTCTTCGTAGGTGTAGTAAGGTAGACAGCCAACCTATGACTAGCTGTCCAGCGGAGTTTGAAGTAAGGCCTGAAGTCAGTTACTCCTACGATGTTCCGGCCACCGACTACGCGCCTCAGTAAGATGTTGCCTCTCTCTCTCGGCACGACTCTTACTGGCTCTCCTTTGTGCTTGATCTCGTTTACACTGTTCCACAATATCCTTCCCTTCGTGTCTCTTTCTTAGGATACCGCCGCAGGGTGTGCAGGCGCGGTTCCGTTACGTTCTGTTCTGTTCGCTCGGCACCTGCCAGGTTCCCACGCCCGACAGGGGCCCCCCTGTGCCTTCTCCCTGCAACACCCCCTGCCATGGGATGTTGCCTGGTTCCAACCCAGTCAGCTTCTGACTAACTTCCTCCCCAGCCCCTAGTTTTACCAGTGTGAGGAGTGGCCCAATAAATAAAGCCTTTTTCTCCCCCTAGTGGCCGGAGTGTGAAGTGTAACGTGTTCTGGTGATACCTGGTCAGGAGAACTCCTTAGTGCCATCAGACGTACCGCTACTCCCCTTAGCGGCAGAATGCCATACTGCAACGACCAGGTCTCTGGGGCGCTGCACTTCCCCCCCCCCCGGTTAAATCCAGTACTCCTGGACTGGGAAGAAGAACAACAATATAATACAGCAAAAGACATACAAATTTTTGGAATGCTTAGAACAAGTAAATAGAAAAGGTGCTTCCCTTTATGGGAGGTAAGGACACTTGAACGTTACAAACAAAAACAAGGTTAAATATTTTTAAATAACATTTTGACTGTAAATACTCTCAGTATCCAGCCGGGTATTCTACTAAGTGCAAACTTTTGAACAATAAGTTAACTTTTCCTTTAAGGGCGTATACTCTGAACCCACTAAAGGCCTACCATAAAATACTAAATAGCTCAACTTCTCTTTCCATTCCAACTTCACCAATGCAGGACCGCCTAGCTCCTTGGCTGGGCCTTCTGCCATTGTGCCGACCATCTTTCTACATCTCTCAGGAGGACTCTCTCTCTAACCCCTACGGGTTCACTTCAAGCTTTCCTGTCCTCAATCTTTACTAACATTATCAAACTTTCTAAATTTTAACATTATTAACGTTCAATTTTTATTAGAGTCATCATGTAATCATTCCCTTTAAGAGGGACCCAAGTCTCTAGTGCAAATTCTCTCTCTGTCTTCCAGTCCACCGAAAGCAAGACCTTCTGCATCATATCTGGAAGCATCATCTTCGCAAAGTCTTCTCTCGCTTGTAAAACCAGTAGGGAGCACCTTTAAGAAGGTGCAAACTATATACAAAAACAGTTTTGAATCATTCACCGTCCATGATCCGGCAGTCTAAAAGATAAGTGATAACTTGTGCAAACGTAGAAAAGAAATAGAAAACATTAGGGATCCCGGGTAAACAATGGGATCCCTAGGAGTTAACCCTGGATGGGTTTAAAGTGGCAGCAACAGCAGGAAATAGTTAACTATGTACATCTTTCAGATCTCCGAGGTTTATTTCTATAATAGGTTGCAAGGCATCCATCGGTAATGAACACTTCCCGGCCGTGGAAGCTCTGTTTCCGTGTTCCCGCCTGATACGGTGTCAGTGTCGTGGGTTCGTCTCTCAGGTGCGGCCAGGTCACCCGGTGTCTGGATCCGAATGTCGGCTTTGGTTGCAAGTTCAGTAGCGGCGATAATGCACACTGTGGTGATAGGGGTGGAGTTCGTCAAATCCGGGTTAGTCGTAGTCAGGACAGCAGGTGGCACCAGTACCGGCTCGCATCGGTAAACATTCCGGGCGCACCACCCTTGCGCACTCCAATGGCGGGTGTATGTCACCTGATCCCCTTGATACAGCAGTGAGTTATCCCATCTATCACGGCGTGGGGTCTTCACGTTGTAGCTAGTAAAGAAGATTTCTGTCGGTAGCCCAGGTTCCTGTATATATCCCCAACCTTGCTTCGGGTGAAAGGCTAACACAGTTCCCCGCTTTACCGGACATCCTTTATTGCGTCCTGTCTTTGGTCCTTGTACTTTCGGTGGGTCACTTTGTTCTGACTCTTTTCAGTCTTTCCAGTGTAAAATCAGGCATTGTTTATATTGTTCCCAGGTGAGCGCAGCGATGCTGAGGCCCTCTTGTCTAGTCCCGTCTGGCTCTGTCCTCGGGTTATCCCATTGGAAGATCACCCCCTCAGAGCTTACGCACAGTGGTGTCCCCATAGTTGTCGGTAGCGGAGGCACCAGCTTCTCCATGGTGCCGGGGGCTATAACCACCAGTTCGGGGGCAGGGAATCGGTCACCGTCAGGATGGAGGGCGGTCGCGGGAGCCGAATCGGTCAGGAGGGCAGGGGCGTTTTCCATACCGCCGTCTGATGTGGTTCCACCGATGCCGATCGGTTCCGTTGATGAGGACACTGGAGTCGGCTGCGGCTCGAACTGCGGTTCTCCCGACGCGGCTCCCGGTCTCCATAGCTTCACATCGGCTAGCTCCGTGCTTGGGATAGGCTGACTCGGCTCCTCCGCCTGCGACCCCAAGAAGTCAGAGTCTTCCAGCCGTGGCAAATTCGAGTCCGGGTCCACCTCCGGCTGACAGGGACAAGCCAGGATCACTCCTTCGTCGTTCGGGTACCCGTTGGTCATCATCCCCTCTCCGGGATCTGCAATGGCACTCACACACTGCTCCTCCATTTCCTGGGGGTGGAGCTCCTTCTTGTCTTGGTTCCCGCCGTTGTAAATCAGGGGGCGGTTCTCCTCTGCTTCGGGGCAGATCATCCTCCCGCAACAGCAATCGGAGGGGGCGGTCGGCACTTCTGGTGCCACTTTGATAGTCTCCTCCCATGGCACGCCCTCCTTCTTCTCCTGCGCTCCTCGTGGCGCTATAATGGTGGCAGTTTTGGCGGGAATCTTGCTGCAGATAGCAATACACAGTCTTTGCAATGGATCACAGCCCAACACGTTTCAATCACAGTTCCAAGGCACACATGACCCAATTCTTCAGGCTTAAGTACGATCCTGTTCGTGACGCCAAGTTGGATCGCCCCCAGACACAGGGCCATGCGTTTCGGTACCGGACCCCTCTGGTTCGGTTCTGAGGCTGTCACGGTGGCTAGACCCGGTCCGCGACCCTGCTAAGGGGCGTCCAATGAAAGTAGTGGAATAGTCTGTCAGGGGTTCGTGACGCCACATGTGGTGTTCGGTCAGGGTGACCGACGCTGCTATGGGGTCCACTGGGGTGATGGAATGGCAGCCGGATGGTATAACTTCCCACAGGTGAAGTATGTCCCAGGGCCTCCCAGTGGTGTAGGTGGCGATGGTGTGAGGTACAGTCAATAACGAGGACACAAGATTGCAGTCTCTTTACCTCTTTACTGAAGGCTTCAGGATCCTCTATCCAGAGTAAATTTCACAGGGCTCTCAGAGACCGGCCGGTCCGATCGGCACATCCAGAGTTTCCTTCGCAGATGGAAATCGTTGCCTACCAATAGCGCCTGTGTGTTGTAGTCCTATCCTGCTGAGCATTCGGAATAGTCCTCACAACTGCTGTTCTCGTTCGTTCTCTACAGCTCTCTCTCTTGTTCTTTGGTTCCAGATGTTGCTAGTTTCTAACGTCCCCCAGGTATGTTATGGCTAGGACGCCACCCGTATGACGGGAAGGCTTGGAGGTCTTCCGGGACCCTAGAGACGCCCCTCTCCCAATGTTGCCCCCTATGTCTTCGTAGGTGTAGTAAAGTAGACAGCCAACCTAGGACTAGCTGTCCAGCGGAGTTTGAAGTAAGGCCTGAAGTCAGTTACTCCTACGGTGTTCCGGCCACCGACTACGCGCCTCAGTAAGATGTTGCCTCTCTCTCTCTTGGCACGGCTCTTACTGGCTCTCCTTTGTGCTTGATCTCATTTACACTGTTCCACAATATCCTTCCCTTCGTGTCTCTTTCTTAGGATACCGCCGCAGGGTGTGCAGGTGCGGTTCCGTTACATTCTGTTCTTTTCGCTAGGCACCTGCCAGGTTCCCACGCCCGAAAGGGGCCCCCCTGTGCCTTCTCCCTGCAACACCCCCTGCCATGGGATGTTGCCTGGTTCGAACCCAGTCAGCTTCTGACTAACTTCCTCCCCAGCCCCTAGTTTTACCAGTGTGAGGAGTGGCCCAATAAATAAAGCCTTTTTCTCCCCCTAGTGGCCGGAGTGTGAAGTGTAATGTGTTCTGGTGATACCTGGTCAGGAGAACTCCTTAGTGCCATCAGACGTACCGCTACTCCCCTTAGCGGCAGAGTGCCATACTGCAACGACCAGGTCTCTGGGGCGCTGCAGATGCAAAAGTCAGTCTGGATCCCAGATACTCACTCAGACTTTATGCACACACACTGATTACAAGAGAAGAGGTGTCACAGGTGAGGAAGTTACCTTTAGTAGCCATTCAGACCCATTAGTGTCAAGTTCTGTGCATGTTATCAGGCCAATATCACCAGGGTATATGAACTTTTGATCAGGGTCATTTGGATGTTTTGGGTTGTCATTATGATTTTAAAAGAGAAAAACACAGTAGTTTGACAATAAATGGATTCATCCAACCACGAAGCATGAGTGGAGAAAGGTTTTGGTGTTATCATTCATACTCTCTGAAAAAAGGCCAAAAACGCAAGAATTCTGAGGTATGTCAACTTTTGAGCACAAATATATATATATATATATATATATATCTATATAGTGACGGAAGTAATTATCTAGTCCGTTGCTAATTTTGCAAATTTGCCCACTGACAGAGACATGAACAGTCTATAATTTTAAGGGTAGGTTAATTTTAACATTGAGAGATAAAATATCAAAAATACAATCCAGAAAATCACATTGTACAAATTATAGAAATGTATTTGCATTTTGCAGTGAGAAATAAGAATTTAATCACTTTGGCAAACAAGACTTAATATTTGGTGGTAAAACCCTTGTTGGCAGGCACATCAGTCAGATGTTTTTTGTAGTTGATGATGAGGTTTGTGCACATGTAAGTAGGAATTTTGGTCCACTACTCTTTGCAGATCAACTCAAAATCATTAAGATTTTGAGGCTGTCGCTCGGCCACCCGGAGCTTCTACTCCCTCCATAAGTTTTCTATGGGATTAAGGTCTAGAGACTGGCTAGGCCACTCCATGACCTTAATGTGCTTCTTGTTAAGTCACTCCTTTGTTGCCTTAGCTGTATGTTTTGGGTCATTGTCTTGCTGGGAGACCCAGTCACAACCCATTTTTTTATTTCCTGGCAGAGGGAAGAATGTTGTCACTCAGGATTTTACAGTACATGGCTCCATCCATTCTCCCATTGATGAAGTGAAATAGTCCTGAGCCCTTAGCAGAGAAATACCCCCAAAACATAATGTTTGCGCCTCCATGCTTGACAGTGGGGACGGTGTTCTTTGGGTCATAGGCAGCATTTCTCTTCCTCCAAACACGGCAAATTGAGTTAATGCCAAAAACTTCAATTTTTGTCTCATCTGAAGACAGCACCCTCTCCCAATCACTCACAGAATCATCCCCAGATGTTCATTGGCAAACTTCAGACGGGCCTGCACATGTGCCTTCTTGAGCAGGGGGACCTTGGGGGCACTGCTGGATTTTAAACCTTTATGGCGTGTTACCAATGGTTTTCTTGGTGACTGTGGTCCCAACTACCTAGAGTTAACAAGTTCCTCCTGTGTAGTTTTATGCTGATCTCTCACCTTCCTCATGATCAAGGATACCCCACAAGTTGAGATTTTGCATGGTGCCCCAGATTGATATCGATTGACATTAATTTTGTATTTCTTCCACTTTCTTACTATTGCACCAACAGTTGTCTCCCAGCATCTTACTTATGGTTTTGTAGCCCATTCCAGCTTTGTGCAGGTCTATGATCTTGTCCCTGACATCCTTTTGAAGCTCTTTGGTCTTACTAATACTGTAGAGGTTAGAGTCTGACTGATTAATTGAGTGTGTGGACAGGAGTCTTTTATAAAAGTGACTATGTACGACAGCTGTCTTTAATGCAGGTAACAAGTTAATTAGGAATGTCTAACTGGTCTGTAGAAGCCAGAACTCTTAATGGTTGGTAGGGGATCAAATACTTATTTCTCACTGAAAATGTCAATAAATTTATATAATTTACACAATGTGATTTTCTGGATTTATTTTTGATATTCTATCTCTCAATGTTAAAATTAACCTGCCCCGAAAATTATAGACTGTTCATGTCTTTGTCAGTGGGCAAACTTACAAAATCAGCAAGGGATCAAATAATTAATTCCTTAACTGTATATGTACAAATAAGCACTATATTATGGGTAACAGTAGCAAGGTCAATGCAACATGTTATGACACTATCAGAGCACAGCGATGCAACTAAATATATTTATGCAACTTTCTGTTATATACACTGTACTCAATATTCTTATTATCTAGCACTTAAATGACTATTAATGCTTTATGTCTCAGCTTAAAGGGCGTCGCTCTCAGTACTAGGCCTGTCCCCGTTGTAGTCTCTGTATGTTCCTCTGTTCATTACACTGACCCTAGCATTGTCAAATTTTCCCAAAAAATTAGATATGCCTTGAATACATTTGTGTAGAATTCAATGCTGAAAAGATTGTAATAGCTCATAAAATACACATGGAGAAAAGGAGGGAGAACCTCAATAACCACAATAGATTACACTTTACAGAAGAGAAAGAGGTCCCCACTGACCATAGGAGTTTACACCCTACCGATGTGAGAGACAAAGAAAAAGGAGAGAGAGCGAGAGAACCCCGCTATCCACTAGAGCTTACATGATACAGAAGTGGTGGAGAGGACCCTGCTGACCATAAGAGCTTAAACTCTACAGAAGAGAGAGGATCCCGCTGGCCACAAGAGCATATCTGGTACAGAAGTGAGAGAGGGAAAGGACCCTGCTGACCATAAATGCCTACACTCTACAAAAGAGAGTAAGGACCCCGCTGGTCAGCGTAACAGAAGGGACATAGAGAGAGGAAAAAGACTTACCAGTGATGCTGGAGATGGAAAATAACTTATATAAAGTCACAGTGTGGTCACAGTGAACGCAGGTTACGCTGCATAGATGTCACTCCTAAGGTCTGATGACACATGCCCCTTTAGTGCTACCAGGTGACACACTACCACCAATATGTTACTTCCTTACTTATCCTTCCATCTGAAACCTATTGCCTTATATGAAGTATCAGCTCATTCCCAGTGTATCCTTACTACAACTCAAACTTGCGAATTTGAGAAAGACCCTGGCTTGGGTCGAAACGTTAATAAATAGCTTGGGAATAGTGATGAGCGAATATACTCGTTACTCGGAATTTCCCGAGCACGCTCGGGTGACCTCCGAGTATTTTGTAGTGGGCAGCACTACAATGGGCAGCACGGTGGCTCAGTGGATAGCACAGCAGCCTTGCAGCGCTTGAGTCCTGGGTTCTAATCCCACCTTGGACAACATCTGCAAGGAGTTTGTATGTTCTCCCCATGTTTGTGTGGGTTTCCTCCCACATTCGAAAGACATACTGATAGGGAATTTAGATTGTGAGCCCCATTGGGGACAGTGATGATAATGTGGGCAAAACTGTAAAGCACTGTGGAAAATGTTAGCACTATATAAAAATAAAGATTATTATTATTTAGTTTTCATCGCTGCAGCTGAATGATTTACATCTGTTAGCCAGCATAAGTACATGTGGGGATTGCCTGGTTACCATGGAATCCCCACATGTAATCAAGCTGGTTAACAGATGTAAATCATTCAGCTTCGGTGAGGAAAACTAAATCTCCGAGCACTAAAAAATACTCGGAGGACACCCGAGCGTGCTCGAGAAATCTTGAGTAACGAGTATATTCGCTCATCACTACTTGGGAAACATTTTCTTTGTTCTTTGTCATTTATTACTGTGGTGAACTTTTGGGCAAAATAATAATCATACATATTTGGAAATAACCCCTACGAGTGAGACTGTATACTATATACTTAGGATAATATAAGATGCGTCATCCACAGGAAAAAGGAAAAGGAGTACGGTGATCACAAGAAGAGAGGAGGTGCCGGATCTAGACCTGCAATGTTCATCCAGTGGGACCACCTAGTAGCGGAGTATTACAGAAGGTCTTTCTTTTGTTTTGAAGGATGACTTGTAGACTTACGTACAGCATTCCAGAATGTTGTAACACGGGTCTGAAAGGTGATGGCCGCAGGTTCTATGGGAAAAACCTGGTGACAGGTTCCCTTTAAATATCAACAAAAATAATCCAGAAATGAAGTTATGAAAACAAGTCAACTACATACCATTAAGGGAAAATTGTATTTTGCTATACTTGTATTTATGATGTTTAAAAGTTGTAAGACTTTTATTTTACCATTCTGAATGCGCAATTTCCACACCATTCGGTCAGTTGGTAACCTTATATGTTTTTATAGTATAATAAAAGAACACAGGGATTAACCATATAATTTAGGTCATGATTCTTTTCCTTTTCTTGTACAGTACCTGAATAACTTTAGAGGGTAATTTTAATTCCTTGGAAACCTTTTAGACAAATCACTTTTCCAGCGTTCACAGCATATGTTTTCTCTTTACCTAGTCAATTAATCCTTCATGTTATTATTCAAGCCATTGAATGTTTTCTCATTTTCCAAGTAATATGAATCCTAGCCTAAGCACTAAAAGACAAAGAAATATAGGAGATAAAAGAAAATCACATATCTCTTTGTTTATGAACTGCGTACAACCTTGAACTCTTCACTGGACAAACAGTTTCACTACTGATATTGTTTTGACAAATGAGAATGACATAACCGCAGGTAATTATGTTTGAACAAGCAAAAGACAACACGTTGATAATGGAATCATGCAGCTGTACTTTGTGGAATATCAATCATAACATTTAGATTCGTTTTTTAAAATAAAGGAGTGTCCTTATTCGAAAACTTGGAGTAAAACATCAATGGTGTGCAACTTGTGGATAGCGATAAGTTGTTAAAAGTTTAGCATTATGCCCCATTGTACACTTAGAAAAAAAATAAGAAAATAAAATAAGTATGATTTAAAGGGAATCTGTCATCAGGTTTTTGCCAATTAATCTCATAGCAGTATGACATAGGGGCAGAGGCCATGATTCCAATGATGTGTGGGCTGGGTGCTCTAGTTATGATAAAATCACAGTTTTATCAGCAGGAGATTATAACACCCAAGACTAGTAACCCTGCTGTCAGGTTCTCGTCCATACTCATGAGGTCTGTATAACTCCACCCTCACTACCGATTGACACCTTTCTGCCTATGCAGAGTTTACACAGAAAGCTGCCAATCAGAGGTGCCGGCAGGGTTATACAAAGCTCAGCATTCAAAGAACTTTTAGATGTGCAGCAAATAAACCAGTGATTTTATCAAAATTGCAGCAAGCAGCCTAGCAAGTGACATATATCTGGTATCAGGGCCTCTACCCCTACATCATGCAGCTCTCAGATGGTGTAGCAAAAATTTGGTGTCAAATTCCCTTTAAATATGGTAGCTAATTATTTATTATTATTTATTATGCATGTCTTATGTAACGTGATCATATTCTTCCTCACTTTACCTACATCATCATCACTGTTCCCAAAGGGGCTCACAATCTAAATTCCCTATCAGTATGTCTTTAAATTTGGGGAGAAACTGTTGTACCCCGAGGAAACCCATGCAAACATGGCCCCGATTCATCAGCTTTATTGTTTTGAGTGTTAGATGGTGCCATATTCTTCAATATGTTGCACACAACTCATTATTTGGCACAAAATTAAAAATGGTCTTTTTTTCTCACTTGAACTGTTTTTTTGTGATCTTTTGGCACCAATAATCACAGGTTTTGCAAAATGGCTTAAAATTGAGCCAAAATACTGGCGTTGTCAAAAATACACAAAATGGACTGGAGTAAAGTTGCGCCAAATTTTGCAACTTTTTAAAAGTTACAATTGATGAATTGGTCAAGAACAACGGGAATTGATAAAGTCTGCCCACCAAACGGAAAACAAACAATAAAGACAGACAAGCACATACAGTGGGTGAAATAAGTATTGAACAAGTAACTAATTTTTTAAATAAATATATTGCTAAACCCATCCAATCCACACAAGCAAATAAATCAACCATAGATGTCCATAAATTAAGTTGTGTGTCCTAATGAGATATGACACAGGGAAAAAGTATTGAACACACTTACTGAAATGTACTGTATTTAATACTTTGTACAAAAGCCTTTGTATGGAGAATCTAGTCGCAGGCATTGCTCAGGTGTGATTTTGGCTCATTGTTCCACACAAACACTCTTCAAATTCTGAAGATTCTATGGGCTCCTTCTATGAACTCTGAGCTTTAGTTCCTTCCATTCATTTTCTATTGGATTCAGGTCAGGTGAATGACTGGGCCATTCTAGCTGCTTTAAATTATTTCTCTGAAACCAATTGAGAGTTTTTTCGACTATATGTTTGGGAATATTGTCTTTCTGAAATGTCCACCCTCATTTCATCTTCAATATCCTGGTAGATGGCAAAAGATTTTATCACAAATGTCTCAGTAAATATGTCCATTTATACTTCCTTCAATGGAGCTTGTGCTATGTGTTGAAAAACAGCCCCACATCATGATGTTCCTACCTCCAAACTTCACTGTTTGTATGGTGTTTTGGTGGTGATAAGTAGTACCTTCTGTCACCCAAAGAGTTCAATTTTGGTCTCATCTGACCACACTATATGATCAAAGTATTTCACAGACTAGTTTAAAAGTTGTTGAGCATACTTTAACCACGCTTGAACATGCTTTTTGTTCAGAAATTAAGTCTTTGTGGTGAACGGATGTAGAAGGGAAGATCTTGCTGCCAGAGCTGCTGAATTGCTGGGTCTGGAACTTCTGGGGCGAAACCTCCTGTTGGGATTGCAGCCGGAGCAAGCTAGTAACCAGGGTGAAGGGAGCGTGGACAGTCAGTATGAGGTAAAATGGGTTGCACGGCAACGGAAGGGTCATCCCGCCAGAATGCTGATGAGTTACAGACCGCAAACACTGAGAGGGGAGCGACAGGCTGAGGTGTGAAGAGGAAGGGCAGCATAGTGAGGGACTGACCGAAGCCAGCGGGTGTGCAGAGGAGCATGTGATCAATGGAGCATCGCAGTACAGATGTCCAGTTGTTGGCTGATATCCAGAGAGGCGCACGCTGGGTAAAACAATGCAGCGCAGCCCTTCAGGTCACAGCGGCTGCTAAAGGAGACCCGCGCCGAGAGGAATCTTGTGGGGAGCTTTAATCTCCTACTCCAAAGATATATGGACAAGGGGTTCAGTGGGTAGAACTGGAGACAGCCCTTTGCTGCCTGAATTATGACCACGAGCTAGGCGAGGACGCCAGCAGACACCGCATTACACCGAACACCACCGGCATTCTGTGATCCACGGGGTCTTCAGAGAGTGACAGGTTATGGAGCCACGATAAGTGAACTGTTAATCAGAGACTGTTAGTTTAACAATCGTTTATTCAGTTTAGTTTTGTACCCTTTTTACCCTGCTTTCTCCCTGCCTGGAGTTCCCTACTGTTGACTAATTAAATATAGTTAATCTCTGCTCTGCAGCATTTGAGTTACTGCATCCCATCACCTACATATTTCCCATACAGGCCATGGAGGTTGTGTTCATCTACTAGATAATTGTCTAAGGGTCACTTCCATCTTTCTGTCTGTCTGTCCTTCTTTCTGTCATGGTTATTCATTCGCTGATTGGTCTTGCCAGCTGCCTGTCATGGCTGCCGCGACCAATCAGCGACGGACACAGTCCGGAAGAAAATGGCCACTCCTTACTCCCCGCAGTCAGTGCCTGTCGCCCGCATACTCCCCTCCGGTCACCGCTAACACAGTGTTAATGCCAGCGTAACGGACCGCGTTATGCCACGAGTAATGCACTCCGTTACCGCCGCTATTAACCCTGTGTCTCCCGAACTTTTTACTATTGACCCTGCCTATGCGGCATCAATAGTAAAAAATGTAATGTTAAAAATAATAATAAAAAAAATAAACCTGCTATACTCACCCTCCGTAGTCCGCTGAGCCACTCCCGCCGGCCGCCATCTTCCCCTGCAGTTTCCGGTGGCAAAGATGGTATGGCAGAAGGACCTGTCATGATGTCACGGTCATGTGACCGCGACATCATCACAGGCCCTGCGCGCCTGCGCTAGTAAGACCTGCCACAGGTCCTGCACTCTGATACCAACCCTGGGACCGCAAGCTGCCGTGGACTACAAGGGGCCTTCGGAGAGGTGAGTATATGTTTATTTTTTTATTTTTTCACCTGTGACAAACCTGGCTGGGCAATATACTACGTACCTGGGCAATATACTATGTGACTGGCCAATATACTACGTGACTGGGCAATATACTACGTGGCTCTGTGCTGTATACTACGTCGCTGTGCGATATACTACGTCATTGGGCAATATACTACGTAACTGGGCAATATACTACGTGACTGGGCAATATACTACGTAACTGGGCAATATACTACGTGGTTGCGCAATATACTACATGACTGGGCAATATACTACGTAACTGGCCAATATACTACGTGGCTGTGCAATATACTACGTCACTAGGCAATATACTATGTCACTGGGCAATATACTACGTGGCTGGGCAATATACAGTGAGGTCCATATATATTTGGACAGAGACAACATTTTTCTAATTTTGGTTATAGACATCACCACAATGAATTTTAAACAAAACAATTCAGACGCAGTTGAAGTTCAGACTTTCAGCTTTCATTTGAGGGTATCCACATTAGAATTGGATGAAGGGTTTAGGAGTTTCAGCTCCTTCACATGTGCCACCCTGTTTTTAAAGGGACCAAAAGTAACTGGACAGATTCAATAATTTTAAATAAAATGTTCATTTCTAGTACTTGGTTGAAAACCCTTTGTTGGCAATGACTGCCTGAAGTCTTGAACTCATGGACATCACCAGACACTGTGTTTCCTCCTTTTTGATGCTCGGCCAGGCCCTCACTGTGGTGGTTTTCAGTTGCTGTTTGTTTGTGGGCCTTTCTGTCTGAAGTTTAGTCTTTAACAAGTGAAATGCTGCTCAATTGGGCTGAGATCAGGTGACTAACTTGGCCAATCAAGAATATTGCACTTCTTTGCTTTAATAAACTCCTGGGTTGCTTTGGATTTATGTTTTGGGTCATTGTCCATCTGTAGTATGAAACGACGACCAATCAGTTTGGCAGCATTTGGCTGGATCTGAGCACACAGTATGTCTCTGAATACCTCAGAATTCATTCGGCTGCTTCTGTCCTGTGTCACATCATCAATAAACACTAGTGACCCAGTGCCACTGGCAGCCATGCATGCCCAATCCATCACACTGCCTCCGCCGGGTTTTACAGATGATGTGGTATGCTTTGGATCATGAGCTGTACCATACCTTCACCATACTTTTCTCTTTCCATCATTCTGGCAGAGGTTGATCTTGGTTTCATCTGTCCAAAGAATGTTCTTCCAGAACTGTGCTGGCTTATTTAGATGTTTTTAGCAAAGTCCAGTCTAGCTTTTTTATTCTTGATGCTTATGAGTGGCTGCACCATGCAGTGAACCCTCTGGATTTACCTTCATGCAGTCTTCTCCTTATGGTAGATTCTTTATGGTAGATTTGGATATTGATACACCAACCTCCTGGAGAGTGTTGGTCACTTGGTTGGCTGTTGTGAAGGGGTTTCTCTTCACCATGGAGATTATTCTGCGATCATCCGCCACTGTTGTCTTCCATGGGCGCCCAGATCTTTTTGCATTGATGAGTTCACCAGTGCTTTCTTTCTTTCTCAGGATGTACCAAACTGTAGATTTTGCCACTCCTAATATTGTAGCAATTTCTCGGATGGGTTTTTTCTGTTTTTGCAGCATAAGGATGGCTTGATTCACCTGCATGGAGAGCTCCTTTGACCTCATGTTTAATTCACAGCAAAACCTTCCAGATGCAAGCACCACACCTCAAATCAACTCCAAACCTTTTATCTGCTTAATTGAGAATGAAATAATGAAGGGATTGCCCACACGTGTCCATGAAATAGCCTTGGAATCAATTGTCCAATTACTTTTGGTCCCTTTAAAAACAGTATGGCACATGTTAAGGAGCTGAAACTCCTAAACCCTTCATCTAATTTTAATGTGGATACCCTCAAATGAAAGCTGAAAGTCTGAACTTCAACTGCATCTGAATTGTTTTGTTTAAAATTCATTGTGGTAATGTCTATGACAAAAATTAGAAAAATGTTGTCTCTGTCCAAATATATATGGACCTAACTGTGCTACGTGGCTGGGCAATATACTACGTCACTGGGCAATATACTACGTCACTGGGCAATATACTACATGTCTGGGCAATACACTACGTTGCTGGACAATATACTATGTGGCTGGGCAATATACTACGTGGCTGGGCAATATACTATGTGGCTGGGCAATATACTACGTGGTTGGGCAATATACTACGTGGCTGGGCAATATACTATGTGGCTGGGCAATATACTACGTGGCTGGGCAATATACTATGTGGGCTGTGCAATATACTACATGGACATGCATATTCTAGAATACCCGATGCGTTAGAATCGGGCCACCATCTAGTAACTTATCATTTTCTTTCAAACAATTGTACCTGCTGATTCCAGGTCTTTCTGTAGCTCTCCAGAGGAGGTCGTTGGCTCTTGGACAACTCTTCTGATAATTCTTTGTATAAGGATATCCAGAGCAAGAAAAGTAACAGCACACTCACCGGTGGTGAGCAAAAAGCGATTTATTCACATGCAATCATGCGTGCAGGGAGGGTGGTGAACACACGCGGATGTGTTCACCACCCTCCCTGCACCGCATGATTGCATGTGAATAAATCGCTTTTTGCTCAACACCGGTGAGTGCGCTGTTACTTTTCTTGCACTGGATATCCTTATACAAATTGTTTTTTTTCATGAAGCAGCACCCAGGTGGAGCTTGCATAGCGATTACTTTTTTTCTATTGTGACTAAAGGCTTATACGGTGTGGCATTCAATAGCCCTGAAGCAGAAAGGGTCTTACGTATAACGGCTGTGCGATTGCAATATTTCTGGACTGTGGACTTCTGATAATTCTTTTCACTCCTCTGTTTGAAATCTTGCTGGGAGCACCTGGTCATGGCCAGTTTATGGTGAAATTATGTTCTTTCCACTTCCGAATCATAGTCCCAACAGTGCTCTTTGGAACCTTCAGTAGTTTAGAAATTCTTCTGCAGCTAATGGCATCAGTATGTTTTGCAACAATAAAGTTGCAAAGGTCTTGAGACAGCTCACTAGTTTTACATATGATGAGATGTTTCTTATGTGGCACCTTGGTAATGAGACACTTTTTTTTTATAGGCAATCAGTTGAACCAGCCGATATTATTTATCACTAAGTGGCAGGATTGCTTTCTAATAACTGATAGACTTCAGCAGGTGACATGACTTTCCATGACTTTTTCCATCTTATATTTCACCCACTGTATGTCATTGGCAGGAAAAGGGTTAATTACATTCCATTTTTACAAATATGTTTGATTGTTAATTGACAACCAAACTTTTTATCTTTAAAAAAGACATAAAAGAAGTCAAATTTTGGAGTAGATAAAAATGTTTTATGTCTATATCATCCTTTCATTTGAAATTTCTATAATTGAGGGTACTTTTACACTAGCTTACACTCCCTGACAGAAGTTATGTCGCTTAGCCATGTTATGTAAATAAAAGCTTATAACCTGACGTTAAATTCATCCATTGATTGTATAAATTATTCTTTTGAAAGCTGAAACCCTCCGAAATGTGGTTTAGGTTAAGAAAATAAATTGGCATCAATGCAGAAATATTGATTAGTCAATGGGCACAGAATGGTCAGATTTTGGCAAGACAAAAGTTTTGTCGCTTGGTCATATAATGCACCCAATCCTAGTTTACATCCTCACCTGTGCTCAGTAAATGATCAGTTAATTAGTGTGTGTGTATAAAAAGAAACCCAGCACCCAAGACCTTCACATGAACTGCAACTTGAGCTCTGGCAACATGCCAAAAATCCACCCTGCGACCAAAGCCTGGATTATCAAGAGGCTGAAGATCAGATCCACTGCAGAGGTGGCTGGCACCTTTAATCTGTCTCAGCATCAAATACAAAGAATTAAAAAAAGATTTGAAGAGACTTGAGATGTGTTTGACAAGCCCAGGTCCAGCAGACCCCGCAAGACAACTGCTTAGGAGGAATGTTTGTTGGTTAGAAAATCCAAAGCAAGCCCCTCTTCCACTGCAGCAGAGCTCCAACAGACTGGTCACCTCAATTCCCTGTGTCAACTAGAACAGTTTGTAGGATTCTGTCTTGAAATGGCCTCCATGGTCGAATCAGTGCCCAGAAGCCAGCATTAAACAAATGGCAAATAAAAAACCGTGTGGCATTTGCAAAGTCCCACAGCCTGTGAAACAGATGGACGCTGGAAAAGTGGCAGAAGGTGGATTTCTCTGATGAATCTTCAGTAGAATTACACCACAGCAGCCGCAAATACTGCAGGAGACCTACTGGAGCCCGTATGGATTCAAAATACACCCAGAAAACAGTTAAATTTGGTGGTGGGAATATCATGGTCTGGGGTTACATTCAGTATGGGGGTGTGCGAAACGTTTGCAAGGTGGAAGGCAATATCAATAGCCTAAAGTATCAAGAAGAATTAGCTACTACTTATATTCCAAATCATAAAAGGGGTCAAGTTCTGCAGCAGGATGGTGCTCCATCTCATACATCCATCTCTACAACAAAGTTACCCCAGGCAAAAAAGATCAAGGTGCTCAAGGACTGGCCATCCCAGTCACCAGACATGAACATCATTGAGCATGTTTGGGGTAGGGTGAAAGAGGAAGCTTGGAAGACAAAACCAAAGAATCTAGATGAACTCTGGGAGGCATGTAAGACTGCATTCTTTGCTATTCCTGATGACTTATAAATTGTATGAATCATTGTTGAAGCGCATGGATGCAGTCCTTCAAGCTCATGGAAACCACACACAAATATTAAATGTTACTCTAATAGCACCACAACTTCATTCACCAATGTTATGCTCATATATTTGTATTTTAAGTTAATTATTTGATTGAATATCACATTACCGTATATACTCGAGTATAAGCCGACCCGAGTATAAGCCGACCCCCCTAATTTTGCCACAAAAAAATGGGAAAACTTATTGACTCAAGTATAAGCCTAGGGTGGAAATGCAGCATTTACCGGTGAATTTCAAAAAGTAAAAATAGATCATTCTTGCCCCATAGCTGTGCCATATAGTGCTCTGCATGTTCATTATTGCCCCATAGCTGTGCCCCACATAGTGCTCTGCACCATTCATGATTGTCCCTATAGCTGTGCCCCATATAGTGCTCTGCACCGTTCATTGTTCCCTATAGCTGTGCCCCATATAGTGCTCTGCACCGTTCATTATTTCCTTATAGCTGTGCCCCATATAGTGCTCTGCACCGTTCATTGTTCCCTATAGCTGTGCCCCATATAGTGCTCTGCACCGTTCATTGTTCCCTATAGCTGTGCCCCATATAGTGCTCTGCACCGTTCATTGTTCCCTATAGCTGTGCCCCATATAGTGCTCTGCACCGTTCATTGTTCCCTATAGCTGTGCCCCATATAGTGCTCTGCACCGTTCATAGTTCCCTATATAAAGCTGTGCCATTGCCGCTGCTGATGCAGTAAAAAAAAAAAAAGCCATACTCACCTCCCTTGATTGCAGCTCCCGGCGTCTCGTTCCGGCGCCTCCATCTTCCCGGCGTCTCTGCGCTGACTGATCAGGCAGAGGGCGCCGCGCACACTATATGCGTCATCGCGCCCTCTGACCTGAACAGTCAGAGCGCAGACGCCGGGAAGATGGAGGCGCCGGGAAGATGGAGCGGCGCCCGGCGGCTGGAACGCGGACAGGTGACTATTACATACTTACCTGGTCCCGACGTCCGGCTCCCCCTGCCTGTCACAGCTGTCTTCGGTGCCGCAGCTTCTTTCTCTAATCAGCGGTCACTGGCAGCGCTGATTAGAGAAATGAATAGGCGGCTCCACCCCTATGGGAGGTGGAGCCGCCTATTCATTTCTGTAATGAGCGGTCCCACGTGACCGCTGAAGAGGGGAAGAAGCTGCAGCACAGAAGACCGTGGGACAGCAGGGACAGCGCGAGGATCGCTGGGACTAGGTAAGTATACCTCAGCGCCCTCACCCCCTCACCCGCCGACCCTGCCACCCACCTTGACTCGAGTATAAGCCGAGAGGGGCACTTTCAGCCCAAAAATTTGGGCTGAAAATCTCGGCTTATACTCGAGTATATACGGTACTTTCTGTGGGCGACAAAACTTTTGTCTTGCCAAAATCTGACCGTTCTGTGTTCATTAACTGATCAATAATTCTGCATTGATGCCAATTTATTTCCTTTACCTAAACCACATTTCGGAGGGTTTCAGCTTTTAAAAGAATAATTTATACAATCAATGGATGATTTAATGTCAGGTTATAAGCCTTTATTTACATAACATGGATAAGTGACATAACTTCTGTCAGGGAGTGTATAACATGGCCTAGAGCTATCTGATGTTTTCATGCATCGCACTAGGCCAAATGTTATACTATGGGACAGTGCAGATCTGCAAGTCTGATGTATGCACACAGAGACAATGGAAAAGATGTAGAAATTAAGTTCTCCATCTACCCCGCATCTGTGCTGTGATTCTCACATTCAGGCTGGAGTCAGACACAACATACAGTATAAAAAATCGGTCCGTTTTTCACTGCCAAGAATCGCACAAATGTTCCCTGAACAGTGATCCTTATGTAATCCGTGTGTCATCCTTATGGCATCCGTATGGCGGGATTTTCTCGCCGGCTTGCAAAATGGACATATAATGGATCCATGGTCTCAAATATTCGTGAAAACATTTATACAGTCTCTATATAGATATATACAGTGGGGCAAAAAAGTATTTAGTCAGTCAGCAATAGTGCAAGTTCCACCACTTAAAAAGATGAGAGGCGTCTGTAATTTACATCATAGGTAGACCTCAACTATGGGAGACAAACTGAGAAAAAAAAATCCAGAAAATCACATTGTCTGTTTTTTTATCATTTTTTTGCATATTATGGTGGAAAATAAGTATTTGGTCAGAAACAAACAATCAAGATTTCTGGCTCTCACAGACCTGTAACTTCTTCTTTAACAGTCTCCTCTTTCCTCCACTCATTACCTGTAGTAATGGCACCTGTTTAAACTTGTTATCAGTATAAAAAGACACATGTGCACACCCTCAAACAGTCTGACTCCAAACTCCACTATGGTGAAGACCAAAGAGCTGTCAAAGGACACCAGAAACAAAATTGTAGCCCTGCACCAGGCTGGGAAGACTGAATCTGCAATAGCCAACCAGCTTGGAGTGAAGAAATCAACAGTGGGAGCAATAATTAGAAAATGGAAGACATACAAGACCACTGATAACCTCCCTCGATCTGGGGCTCCACGCAAAATCCCACCCCGTGGGGTCAGAATGATCACAAGAACGGTGAGCAAAAATCCCAGAACCACGCGGGGGGACCTAGTGAATGAACTGCAGAGAGCTGGGACCAATGTAACAAGGCCTACCATAAGTAACACACTACGCCACCATGGACTCAGATCCTGCAGTGCCAGACGTGTCCCACTGCTTAAGCCAGTACATGTCCGGGCCCGTCTGAAGTTTGCTAGAGAGCATTTGGATGATCCAGAGGAGTTTTGGGAGAATGTCCTATGGTCTGATGAAACCAAACTGGAACTGTTTGGTAGAAACACAACTTGTCGTGTTTGGAGGAAAAAGAATACTGAGTTGCATCCATCAAACACCATACCTACTGTAAAGCATGGTGGTGGAAACATCATGCTTTGGGGCTGTTTCTCTGCAAAGGGGCCAGGACGACTGATCCGGGTACATGAAAGAATGAATGGGGCCATGTATCGTGAGATTTTGAGTGCAAACCTCCTTCCATCAACAAGGGCATTGAAGATGAAACGTGGCTGGGTCTTTCAACATGACAATGATCCAAAGCACACCGCCAGGGCAACGAAGGAGTGGCTTCGTAAGAAGCATTTCAAGGTCCTGGAGTGGCCTAGCCAGTCTCCAGATCTCAACCCTATAGAAAACCTTTGGAGGGAGTTGAAAGTCCGTGTTGCCAAGCGAAAAGCCAAAAACATCACTGCTCTGGAGGAGATCTGCATGGAGGAATGGGCCAATATACCAACAACAGTGTGTGGCAACCTTGTGAAGACTTACAGAAAACGTTTGACCTCTGTCATTGCCAACAAAGGATATATTACAAAGTATTGAGATGAAATTTTGTTTCTGACCAAATACTTATTTTCCACCATAATATGCAAATAAAATGTTAAAAAAACAGACAATGTGATTTTCTGGATTTTTTTTTCTCAGTTTGTCTCCCATAGTTGAGGTCTACCTATGATGTAAATTACAGACGCCTCTCATCTTTTTAAGTGGTGGAACTTGCACTATTGCTGACTGACTAAATACTTTTTTGCCCCACTGTATATATATATATATGTATATATATATATATATATATACTGTAGACATCTATACAGTATATCATGTAATATGCAATAGTTTACTGTATGTAAACCATGTCTCCTATCTTGTCGGCTATTGCAATGATTTTACAGATCCCGACAATTGAATTATCGGCAATTTTGCTACCTATCTTTCTATGAAATATAAATATATATATATATATGTCAATGTCATACATACATATATATATACATATATACATATATATATATATATATATATATATATACCTATACTATGTGTAGACATTTATTTTATCTATTCCATTCTAACCTGTCAGTGTGATTTTACATTACACCACCCTGAATTGCCGATTTTACTAAAGGACAACGGTGCGTATTTCTCGCAAGTCACACTGATGGTCCATGTGGTGTGCGAGTTTTTCTCATACCTGTAGACTTTTATTGGCGAGTCTCAGCCGATATATGGTGCAAATCGCAGCATGCTGCAATTTCACTATCACGTATAAAAAAAGAGAAAAAAAAACGATGATGAGTGCTGCCCCTTACATTAACAATGGTCCGAGTGCTATGCAATTTTTTATAGCATAGCACTTGTCCGTATTATATGGTACTGTGACTCCGACCTCAAGATGACACTCAGCTCAAATTCTGAAAGTTTTTGAGATGAGTGTCATTAGCACAATCGGCCCGATTTTCTCTCATGAGACAATCTATGGCAGTACGAACGAGCCTAAAGTGTAAGTTAAAGCTTGGGCTTCAAACATCTTTACCTTGCATTTTATTCTGAATTAAAAAATTTTAATTGGTTATTTTAAATATGTAAAGTCTTTGCCCAGTTGACAGTTGATCAAGTGTTGAACTTGTTACTTTTATTAGGTCTAATTCTTATTTAGACATCTGTGCTTTTTCTTGTGCTGAAAAAAAACAGTTTCAACAGTGTTTTGGATCAAATTTTCATCAGTTTTTGGTCGGTGTGTCAGTTTCAACCATAATTGTTTTCTTTTTCACGTATGAGCAAGCAAAATATTTGAAAGCTTCTGCTATCTATTGTAATGTTAATTACAGACAGCACACTGACAGCACATATGACATCTGTGTGCTGTGTATGATTTTCACAAACCCACAGACTTGTATAGGTAAATTTTATTCCTGATTTTGATTTTAAAAAAAAGTACAAGTCTTCGTGATGTTTTTGTTCACACATGGTCTGTAAAGTCCACAGAACTGAATGCAGCCTAATGTGCATTCTAGAATTTCAGTGATGTGATTTTTTTGCACTTTTACTGTAGTTCCAAAGTGCTGCGTAGGCAAATACTTTCTAGCAAAGCAGGCTATGTCTTCCTCTGCAGATGAAAACAAATTATAACAGGAAAGAAACATTTTTTCCTGTGGACCCTCTTAACCCCATAGCAGGAAACTCTTTGCAGCTGTACCACGGGCCACCTGTGAATTCAGCATTCAATAGCTGGATATCCTGTTCTACAACCTAGAGCTCAATATCCCAGTGTAATCACTGGAGAGTTGTATTAACTTACCAAACACTTGAACATCCCAGATTGAGTTATGAAGTACAACAATAAGAGATAGCATAACGTACCAGATGTTTGACATTCCGTCAATGTATTATGTCACATCCAAGATAAATAAATATTAGCAAAATAACGAAACAAGGGAATAGAGAAAGAGAAAGTGTGCAGTCACAAGTACCTTAGTACATCATCATGTGTGTTTATTTACAGTATTTACTTATCTATTATTGTTTCAATTTACAATACATCCAAAAAAATGAAAATTTTCTGAAAAGTAATATCTATCTAAATGACATGCCCACCAGGGCTGTGGGGCATTCGGGACCGGGTCGGACAGTTCTTTGGGGAAGTCACGGGGACTTAACCTGACTCTGTGGCCATGGCTGTGCAATAAAATGGGGAATATGCATATGGGATTTAATGTGGCGCCACCTGTTGTGTTCAGCAATGGATGGCCGACACTGCTAAAGGAGACCGCGGGGGCTGATGGTGACGCATCTGGGATGGTTCTGCTCTGCAGAGGTAGAGCGGGGCCCCAGGGCTACCAGTCCCATTTATGTCAGGCTTCGTGTACCTTGTGGTGCAGGACACAGGGCGCAAGAGATCACTGAATGACACAAGGGCTGTAGTTTTCTTTTCTTTTACTTAATAGTTAATAGTACAGACCGGGGTACTGGTAACAGATCATAATGGAGAGCCGGGCAGCCTGGAAGCAATTTTTGGATACACCTGGCCAGTTAGGTACGGAGGCCTTCCTTCTGCGCTGTCCTCCCTTTTTCCTTGCTGCCTGACAGCTCACCCTCCTGCTGCTAACTGTCTCTCTCTGTTTTTAAAAACTAACCATTGCCCGCATGGCAGGCAGCTCGAGCCTATCACAGGTGCCGCTCCTTGGTGCCAGCTCCAGGCTCTGGTATGCTGCAGTGCCATCGGGTATTAGATCAAGCCAGGAGACCTGCAGTCCCCTGCCCTCTGGATTTAGCTGCTGGGACTTCAGTACCCACGCAACCACAGACTCCGGTATCCGGTTCCTAGCGCTCAGCTCGGGGGTGACTTTAATCTCAACTCCACTCACCAGGTTCTGCTCTACTTCTCTCCTACTGACAATAAATACAGCCCAAAATGAACAAAATCAATGGCGATCTCTCACACATGTTTTAGTACATGTGAAAAAAGTAAGAGGTAGAGAAATCACACAAAATTGGTATTAGGACACTTCATAAAGCAGCCAAAAATTACCAGAAAAAACAGAGTTCAGGTCCAAAGTAAAAAGATACACATTTTATTCAACAATAAATCCAATAAAATACATAGACACATTTATATCAAAAGACAAAGAGTTAATCAGTTGTACAGCAAGGGAAACTGAAAATAACACTAAAAAACAGTGAGAACCCCAATTGATAGCTGCATCAATTTACTAGTAAAGTGCTAATGTGCATATCATGCAAGGATTTATAGGGCTAGGTAGTCAATATAAGTTATACAGTTAGGTCCAGATATATTTGGACAGAGACAACATTTTTCTAATTTTGGTTATAGACATTACCACAATGAATTTTAAACAAAACAATTCAGATGCAGTTGAAGTTCAGACTTTCAGCTTTCATTTGAGGGTATCCACATTAAAATTGGATGAAGGGTTTAGGAGTTTCAGCTCCTTAACATGTGCCGCCCTGTTTTTAAAGGGACCAAAAGTAATTGGACAATTGACTCCAAGGCTATTTCATGGACAGGTGTGGGTAATCCCTTTGTTACGTCATTCTCAATTAAGCAGATAAAAGGCCTGGAGTTGATTTGAGGTGTGGTGCTTGCATTTGGAAGGTTTTGCTGTGAAGTAAACATGTGGTCAAAGGAGCTCTCCATGCAGGTGAAACAAGCCATCCTTAAACGGCAAAAACAGAAAAAACCCATCCGAGAAATTGCTACAATATTAGAAGTGGCAAAATCTACAGTTTGGTACATCCTGAGAAAGAAAGAAAGCACTGGTGAACTCATCAATGCAGAAAGACCTGGGCGCCCACGGAAGACAACAGTGGTGGATGATCGCAGAATAATCTCCATGGTGAAGAGAAACCCCTTCACAACAGCCAACCAAGTGACCAACACTCTCCAGGAGGTCGGCGTATCAATATCCAAATCTACTATAAAGAGAAGACTGCATGAAAGTAAATACAGAGGGTTCACTGCACAGCACAGTTCTGGAAGAACATTCTTTATACAGATGAAACCAAGATCAACCTCTACCAGAATGATGGAAAGAGAAAAGTATGGCGAAGGCGTGGTACAGCTCATGATCCAAAGCATACCACATCATCTGTAATACCCGGCGGAGGCAGTGTGATGGCTTGGGCATGCATGGCTGCCAGTGGCACTGGGTCACTAGTGTTTATTGATGTGACACAGGACAGAAGCAGCTGAATTAATTCTGAGGTCTTCAGAGCCGCCATACTGTGTGCTCAGACCCAGCCAAATGCAGCCAAACTGATTGGTCGTCGTTTCATACTACAGATGGACAATGACCCAAAACATAAAGCCAAAGCAACCCAGGAGTTTATTAAAGCAAAGAAGTGGAATATTCTTGAATGGCCAAGTCAGTCACCTGATCTCAACCCAATTGAGCATGCATTTCACTTGCTAAAGACTAAACTTCAGACAGAAAGGCCACAAACAAACAGCAACTGAAAACCACCACAGTGAGGGCCTGGCAGAGCATCAAAAAGGAGGAAACACAGCGTCTGGTGATGTTCATGAGGTCAAGACTTCAGGCAGTCATTGCCAACAAAGGGTTTTCAATCAAATACTAAAAATGAACATTTTATTTAAAATTATTGAATCTGTCCAATAACTTTTGGTCCCTTTAAAAACAGGGTGGCACATGTTAAGGAGCTGAAACTCATAAATTCTTCATCGATTTTTAATGTGGATACCCTCAAATGAAAGCTGAAAGTCCGAACTTCAACTGCATCTGAATTGTTTTGTTTAACATTCATTGTGGTAATGTCCGTAACCAAAATTAGAAAAATGTTGTCTCTGTCCAAATATATATGGACCTAACTGTACATAGGTCCAACTCAGGGTCCAAATTTAAGTAATCTGCAAATACCCTCCATCCCAGTCCTGTACTCCTTGGGATGAGATTGGGCTGCCCATGACAGGGTTTTGATGTGGTGGTCTATTAGTTTTGCCAGAGCTGTATATATTATATATGAGTATATACTGTATGTATACTGTATATATACACAAAAACCAAAATTTTGGACACACCTTCTCATTTAAAGATTTCTCTGTATTTTCATGACTATGAAAGTTGTACATTCACACTGAAGGCATCAAAACTATGAATTAACACATGTGGAATTATATACTTAACAAAAAAGTGTGAAACAACTGAAATTATGTCTTATATTCTAGGTTCTTCAAAGTAGCCACTTTTTGCTTTGATGATAGCTTTGCACACTCTTGGCATTCTCTTGATGAGCTTCAAGAGGTAGTCACCGGGAATGGTCTTCCAACAATCTTGAAGGAGTTCCCAGAGATGCTTAGCACTTGTTGGCCCTTTTGCCTTCACTCTGCGGTCCAGCTCACCCCAAACCATCTCGATTGGGTTCAGGTCTGGTGACTGTGGAGGCCAGGTCATCTGGCGTAGCACCCCATCACTCTCCTTCTTGGTCAAATAGCCCTTACACAGCCTGGAGGTGTGTTTGATGTCATAGTCCAGTTGAAAAATAAATGATGGTCCAACTAAACGCAAACCAGATGGAATAGCATGCCGCTGCAAGATGCTGTGGTAGCCATGCTGGTTCAGTATGCCTTCAATTTTTAATAAATCCCCAACAGTGTCACCAACAAAGCACCCCCACACCATCACACCTCCTCCTCCATGCTTCACGGTGGGAACCAGGCATGTAGAGTCCATCTGTTCACCTTTTCTGCATCACACAAAGACACGGTTGTTGGAACCAAAGATCTCAAATTTGGACTCATCAGACCAAAGCACAGATTTTCACTGGTGTATTGTCCATTCCTTGGGTTCTTTAGCCCAAACAAGTCTCTTCTGCTTGTTGCCTGTCCTTAGCAGTGGTTTTCTAGCAGCTATTTTACCATGAAGAACTGCGGCACAAAGTCTCCTCTTGACAGTTGTTGTATAGATATGTCTGCTGCTAGAACTCTGTGTGGCATTGACCTGGTCTCTAATCTGAGCTGCTGTTAACCTGCAATTTCTGAGGCTGGTTACTTGGATAAACTTATCCTCAGAAGCAGAGGTGACTCTTCGTCTTCCTTTCCTGGGACCGTCCTCATGTGAGCCAGGTTCTTTGTAGCGCTTCATGGTTTTTGCCACTGCACCTGGGGACACTTTCAAAGTTCTCCCAATTTTTCGGACTGACTGACCTTCATTTCTTAAAGTTATGATGGCCAATCGTTTTTCTTTACTTAGCTGCTTTTTTCTTGCCATAATACATAGTAACATAGTAACATAGTTAGTAAGGCCGAAAAAAGACATTTGTCCATCCAGTTCAGCCTATATTCCATCATAATAAATACCCAGATCTACGTCCTTCTACAGAACCTAATAATTGTATGATACAATATTGTTCTGCTCCAGGAAGACATCCAGGCCTCTCTTGAACCCCTCGACTGAGTTCGCCATCACCACCTCCTCAGGCAAGCAATTCCAGATTCTCACTGCCCTAACAGTAAAGAATCCTCTTCTATGTTGGTGGAAAAACCTTCTCTCCTCCAGACGCAAAGAATGCCCCCTTGTGCCCGTCACCTTCCTTGGTATAAACAGATCCTCAGCGAGATATTTGTATTGTCCCCTTATATACTTATACATGGTTATTAGATCGCCCCTCAGTCGTCTTTTTTCTAGACTAAATAATCCTAATTTCGCTAATCTATCTGGGTATTGTAGTTCTCCCATCCCCTTTATTAATTTTGTTGCCCTCCTTTGTACTCTCTCTAGTTCCATTATATCCTTCCTGAGCACCGGTGCCCAAAACTGGACACAGTACTCCATGTGCGGTCTAACTAGGGATTTGTACAGAGGCAGTATAATGCTCTCATCATGTGTATCCAGACCTCTTTTAATGCACCCCATGATCCTGTTTGCCTTGGCAGCTGCTGCCTGGCACTGGCTGCTCCAGGTAAGTTTATCATTAACTAGGATCCCCAAGTCCTTCTCCCTGTCAGATTTACCCAGTGGTTTCCCGTTCAGTGTGTAATGGTGATATTGATTCCCTCTTCCCATGTGTATAACCTTACATTTATGATTGTTAAACCTCATCTGCCACCTTTCAGCCCAAGTTTCCAACTTATCCAGATCCATCTGTAGCAGAATACTATCTTCTCTTGTATTAACTGCTTTACATAGTTTTGTATCATCTGCAAATATCGATATTTTACTGTGTAAACCTTCTACCAGATCATTAATGAATATGTTGAAGAGAACAGGTCCCAATACCGACCCCTGCGGTACCCCACTGGTCACAGCGACCCAGTTAGAGACTATACCATTTATAACCACCCTCTGCTTTCTATCACTAAGCCAGTTACTAACCCATTTACACACATTTTCCCCCAGACCAAGCATTCTCATTTTGTGTACCAACCTCTTGTGCGGCACGGTATCAAACGCTTTGGAAAAATCGAGATATACCACGTCCAATGACTCACCGTGGTCTAGCCTATAGCTTACCTCTTCATAAAAACTGATTAGATTGGTTTGACAGGAGCGATTTCTCATAAACCCATGCTGATATGGAGTTAAACAGTTATTCTCATTGAGATAATCCAGAATAACATCCCTCAGAAACCCTTCAAATATTTTACCAACAATAGAGGTTAGACTTACTGGCCTATAATTTCCAGGTTCACTTTTAGAGCCCTTTTTGAATATTGGCACCACATTTGCTATGCGCCAGTCCTGCGGAACAGACCCTGTCGCTATAGAGTCACTAAAAATAAGAAATAATGGTTTATCTATTACATTACTTAGTTCTCTTAGTACTCGTGGGTGTATGCCATCCGGACCCGGAGATTTATCTATTTTAATCTTATTTAGCCGGTTTCGCACCTCTTCTTGGGTTAGATTGGTGACCCTTAATATAGGGTTTTCATTGTTTCTTGGGATTTCACCTAGCATTTCATTTTCCACCGTGAATACCGTGGAGAAGAAGGTGTTTAATATGTTAGCTTTTTCCTCGTCATCTACAACCATTCTTTCCTCACTATTTTTTAAGGGGCCTACATTTTCAGTTTTTATTCTTTTACTATTGATATAGTTGAAGAACAGTTTGGGATTAGTTTTACTCTCCTTAGCAATGTGCTTCTCTGTTTCCTTTTTGGCAGCTTTAATTAGTTTTTTAGATAAAGTATTTTTCTCCCTATAGTTTTTTAGAGCTTCAATGGTGCCATCCTGCTTTAGTAGTGCAAATGCTTTCTTTTTACTGTTAATTGCCTGTCTTACTTCTTTGTTTAGCCACATTGGGTTTTTCCTATTTCTAGTCCTTTTATTCCCACAAGGTATAAACCGCTTACACTGCCTATTTAGGATGTTCTTAAACATTTCCCATTTATTATCTGTATTCTCATTTCTGAGGATATTGTCCCAGTCTACCAGATTAAGGGCATCTCTAAGCTGTTCAAACTTTGCCTTCCTAAAGTTCAATGTTTTTGTGACTCCCTGACAAGTCCCCCTAGTGAAAGACAGGTGAAACTGCACAATATTGTGGTCGCTATTTCCTAAATGCCCAACCACCTGCAGATTTGTTATTCTGTCAGGTCTATTAGATAGTATTAGGTCTAAAAGTGCTGCTCCTCTGGTTGGATTCTGCACCAATTGTGAAAGATAATTTTTCTTGGTTATTAGCAGAAACCTGTTGCCTTTATGGGTTTCACAGGTTTCTGTTTCCCAGTTGATATCCGGGTAGTTAAAGTCCCCCATAACCAGGACCTCATTATGGGTTGCAGCTTCATCTATCTGCTTTAGAAGTAGACTTTCCATGCTTTCTGTTATATTTGGGGGTTTGTAACAGACCCCAATGAGAATTTTGTTACCATTTTTCCCTCCATGAATTTCAACCCATATGGACTCGACATCCTCATTCCCTTCGCTAATATCCTCCCTTAAAGTGGACTTTAGACAAGACTTTACATAGAGACAAACCCCTCCTCCTCTCCGATTTTTATGATCCTTTCTAAACAGACTGTAACCCTGTAAGTTAACTGCCCAGTCATAGCTTTCATCTAACCATGTCTCGGTTATTCCCACTATGTCAAAGTTACCTGTAGATATTTCTGCTTCTAGTTCTTCCATCTTGTTTGTCAGGCTTCTGGCGTTTGCGAGCATGCAGTTTAGAGGATTTTGTTTTGTTCCAATCTCCTCACTGTGGATTGTTTTAGAAATGTTCTTACCTCCCTTCTGAGTATGTTTTCCTGGGTCGTCTTTGTTCGAGTCTAATGTTTTTCTTCCCGTCCCCTCTTCTTCTAGTTTAACGCCCTCCTGATGAGTGTAGCGAGTCTTCTGGCAAATGTGTGTTTCCCAGGTTTGTTGAGGTGTAGTCCGTCTCTGGCGAGGAGTCCATCATACCAGTAATTCACACCGTGGTCCAGGAATCCAAATCCTTGTTGTCTGCACCATCGTCTTAGCCAGTTGTTTGCATCAAGGATCCTGTTCCATCTCCTGGTGCCATGCCCGTCTACTGGAAGGATAGAAGAAAAAACTACCTGTGCATCCAGTTCCTTTACTTTCTTCCCCAACTCTTCAAAGTCCTTGCAGATTGTCGGTAGGTCCTTCCTTGCCGTGTCATTGGTGCCAACATGTATCAGAAGAAATGGGTGGACGTCCTTGGAGCTGAAGAGCTTTGGTATCCTATCGGTCACATCCTTGATCATCGCACCTGGAAGGCAGCATACTTCTCTTGCAGTTATGTCCGGTCTGCAGATGGCTGCTTCGGTGCCTCTCAGTAGTGAGTCTCCCACCACCACCACTCTTCGTTGCTTCTTGGCTGTACTTTTTGCTGTCACTTGTTGCTGTGTGCCCTTTTCTTTTTTGCTTGCTGGTATTGCTTCATTCTTAGGTGTGCCATCTTCATCCTCTACAAAGATTTGATATCGGTTCTTCAGTTGTGTGGTTGGTGATTTCTCCATGGTCTTCTTGCTTCTTTTGGTCACATGCTTCCACTCATCTGCTTTTGGAGGTTCTCTGACACTTTTTGCACCTTCTGTGACCAGTAGAGATGCTTCTGTTCTGTCTAGAAAGTCTTCATTCTCTTTGATGAGTTTCAAAGTTGCTATTCTTTCTTCCAGACCCCGCACCTTTTCTTCTAAAAGGGCCACTAGTCTACACTTCTGACAGGTGAAATTGGATTCTTCTTCTGGTCGATCTGTGAACATGTAGCACATGCTGCAGCTCACCATGTAGGTTGTCACAATACAAATTCTAACAGTCTATTCAGTAGGACTATCAGCTGTGTATCCACCAGACTTCCGCACAACACAACTGATGGTCCCAACCCCATTTATAAGTCAAGAAATCCCACTTGTTAAACCTGACAGGGCACACCAGTGAAGTGAAAACTATTCCCGGTGACTACCTCTTGAAGCTCATCAAGAGAATGCCAAGAGTGTGCAAAGCAATCATCAAAGCAAATGGTGGCTACTTTGAAGAACCTAGAATATAATACATAATTTCAGTTGTTTCACACTTTTTTGTTAAGTATATAATTCCACATGTGTTAATTCATAGTTTTGATGCCTTCAGTGTGAATGTACAATTTTCATAGTCAAAGCGTGTCCAAACTTTTGGTCTGTACTGTGTATATATATATATATATATCGGGTATTCTAGAATATGCATGTCCCCGTAGTATATGGACAATGATGATTCCAGAATTCGCGGCACACTGTGCCCGTCGCTGATTGGTCGAGGCAACCTTTATGACATCATCGTCACCATGGCAACCATTATGACATCTACGTCGATACTGTGCCCGTCGCTGAATCAGAAACGTGAGATGTCTACGTCCTTTATGACATCATCGTCGCTGTGCCCGTTGCTGATTGGTCGAGGCCTGGCGGCCTCGACCAATCAGAGAGCCGGGATTTCCAGGACAGACAGACAGACAGACAGAAAGACAGACAGACAGACAGACGGAAAAACCCTTAGACAATTATATCTATAGATATATATATATATATATATATATATATATATATATACACACAGTGCCTTGCGAAATTATTTGGTCCCCCGGAACCTACTCTGAGTCTGTTTCTGTTTTTTCGTCTAAAAGTGTCCACTTTTCTGTGGCTGTTGGAACACACGGATATGTTCAGAAAAAAAAATCACATGTGGAATTCATTTGAACTTCATTTCTGTCATTGCAATCTATAGTTCTATAGGGAATTCAGGCAGAACACACCGGGTGCAGTAAAGAAAGACAGTGTGAGCAGGCCCTAATGTAAAGCACAGGCATTAGACATAAACTGATGATCCCTGATTATGGCAACACTAGAGTTAAAGAACTATATATGCAGCACATATATACAGATGCAGTATATACTATACATGTACACACATTATATATACTTTATAAATATAAAGACATATACTACATATTGTATATACAGTATACAGACACATACAGTGTGTACAAGGACAAATATAAGTACAGTATATACACACAGAAACATTCAGTTTATACGCATTATATACAGTATACTGACATGCATATACACTTTATACATATATGTAAACAAAATACTGCACACATGCAGTATACATATATAATACACACAGACTCATACTATGTACTGTATGTACATGCATATATATATGCGGCACCCCAGGGTCCTGGTCGACGCAGTGGTATTGCTTTCCTCTCTGGGAGAGTGATGCTACGTTTGGAGGCAAAGAAGGATAACTGCATCCAGGTATCACAAACATGCAACACATTTCACACTCCAGACCACCAGGGGGAGCTTCTGTTCCTATTTATTAGGTCACTCCCCATATATATATAACTGGTAGTCTGTAGGGAGTTAGAACGTTCCAAACCAGAGTCTGAGGAGGATGGAAGGTTAAAGGAGCTGTGCAAGCCCTCAGACCTGCAGCTCCCAGAAAGAGACATTGAAAGGCAGAATTGTATTGCAGCGAGCGTGAAGGAAGTCAAAGCAAAGGAGGATACCAGAAGGGGACCAGCTCCGCTCAAGCTGTCTCCTTCTGAGGTGCAAAATCCCGGTAGCTAGAACACAGAGGGAGTAAGTACCTCTATGTCTTATTTCAGAGACCATCAGGACAGCTAATTGCAGGTTACCTGTCCGCACCTACAGCTAGGAGGCACGGTGACACTTACAGAGCCGGGTTATCTAAGAGACCCTATAAACAGGCTCAAGTCACCAGTCATATGGGTATTTGTTGTGAATTCTGTGGCAGAGTTCACTCCTGTGGTCACAAGTGGTTCTTCGGCTGATTCTCTCTGGGAGCTTCCGTTTGTGGAGGAAAGTGGTACTGCAGCTTCTGAGTTTCCTCCCTCAGGTGATCTGGTGAGGTCGTTAGCTGCTTCTCTACTTAACTCCACCTGATGCTTTGATCCATGCTTCCTGTCAATGTTCCAGTGTTGGACTTGTGTTTCTCTGGATCATTCCTGTGGCCTGCTGCTCTGCATAGCTAAGTGCTTCTTTGCTATTTGTTGCTATTTTTTCTGTCCAGCTTGTCTATTTGTTTTGCTGGAAGCTCTAGGACGCAAAGGGTGTACCTCCGTGCCGTTAGTTCGGTACGGAGGGTCTTTTTGCCCCCTTTGCGTGGTTTTCTTTAGGGTTTTGTGTAGACCGCAAAGTTATCTTTCCTATCCTCGTTCTGTCTAGAATATCGGGCCTCACTTTGCTGAATCTATTTCATCCCTACGTTTGTCTTTTCATCTTACTCACAGTCATTATATGTGGGGGGCTGCCTTTTCCTTTGGGGTATTTCTCTGAGGCAAGGTAGGCTTATTTTTCTATCTTCAGGCTAGTTAGTTTCTCAGGCTGTGCCGAGTTGCATAGGGAGCGTTAGGCGCAATCCACAGCTGCCTCTAGTTGTGTTTGAAGAGGATCAGGAATTGCGGTCTACAGAGTTTCCACGTCTCAGAGCTCGTTCTATTATTTTGGGTTATTGTCAGATCACTGTATGTGCTCAGATCGCTATGTACATTAAGTTACTGAATTGCCTATCATAACAGTACAGGAAGCCAAAAGTACTAATGATTCTCAATAGAGGTAAAAAAGAAGTTCTGAGACCATTTTTTTTCCTTTGCACTGTGATTTGTCTTTTTTTTTCCCCTAGACATTTGGGTGGTTCAGGACACAGGTGTTACAATGGACATTAAAGGTCTGTCTTCATGTGTAGATCAGCTCACGGCAAGAGTTCAAGATATTCAAAATTTTGTGGTTCAGAATTCTTTGTTAGAACCGAGAATTCCTATTCCAGATTTGTTTTTTGGAGATAGAACTAAATTTCTGAGTTTCAAGAATAATTGTAAACTGTTTCTGGCTTTGAAACCTCGCTCCTCTGGTGACCCAGCGCAACAGGTTAGGATCGTCATTTCTTTTTTGCGTGGCGACCCTCAGGACTGGGCATTTTCTCTTGCGTCAGGAGATCCTGCATTGAGTGATATCGATGCGTTTTTCCTGGCGCTTGGATTGCTGTACGATGAGCCTAATTCAGTAGATCAGGCAGAAAAAAAATTGCTGGCTCTTTGTCAGGCTCAGGATGAGATAGAGCTATATTGCCAGAAATTTAGAAAATGGTCCATGCTCACTCAATGGAATGAATCTGCGCTTGCAGCCATTTTCAGAAAGGGTCTCTCTGAAGCCATTAAGGATGTCATGGTGGGATTTCCTATGCCCGCTGGTTTGAATGAGTCTATGTCTTTGGCCATTCAGATCGGTTGACGCTTGCGTGAGCGTAAATCTGTGTACCATTTGGTGGTATTACCTGAGATTAAACCTGAGCCTATGCAGTGCGATAGGACTATGACCAGAGTTGAACGGCAAGAACACAGACGTCTGAATGGGCTGTGTTTCTACTGTGGTGATTCCACTCATGCTATCTCTGATTGTCCTAAGCGCACTAAGCGGTTCGCTAGGTTTGCCGCCATTGGTACTGTACAGTCAAAATTTCTTCTGTCCGTTACCTTGATATGCTCCTTGTCGTCGTATTCTGTCATGGCGTTTGTGGATTCAGGCGCTGCCCTGAATTTGATGGACTTGGATTATGCTAAACGTTGTGGGTTTTTATTGGAGCCCTTGCAGTGTCCTATTCCATTGAGAGGAATTGATGCTACACCTTTGGCCAAGAATAAGCCTCAATACTGGACCCAGCTGACCATGTGCATGGCTCCTGCACATCAGGAGGTTATTCGATTTCTGGTGTTGCATAATCTGCATGATGTGGTCGTGTTGGGGTTGCCATGGCTACAAGCCCATAATCCAGTATTGGATTGGAATTCCATGTTGGTGTCCAGCTGGGGTTGTCAGGGGGTACATGGTGATGTTCCATTTCTGTCAATTTCGTCATCCACCCCTTCTGAGGTTCCAGAGTTCTTGTCTGATTACCGGGATGTATTTGATGAGCCCAAGTCCGATGCCCTGCCTCCGCATAGGGATTGTGATTGTGCTATCAATTTGATTCCTGGTAGTAAATTCCCAAAAGGTCGACTGTTTAATTTATCCGTGCCTGAGCACACTGCTATGCGCAGTTATGTGAAGGAATCCCTGGAGAAGGGGCATATTCGCCCGTCATCGTCACCATTAGGAGCAGGGTTCTTTTTTGTAGCCAAGAAGGATGGTTCGCTGAGACCGTGTATAGATTACCGCCTTCTTAATAAGATCACTGTTAAATTTCAGTACCCCTTACCATTGTTATCTGATTTGTTTGCTTGGATTAAGGGGGCTAGTTGGTTCACTAAGATAGATCTTCGTGGTGCGTATAATCTGGTGAGAATCAGGCAAGGCGATGAATGGAAAACTGCATTTAATACGCCCGAGGGTCATTTTGAGTATCTAGTGATGCCGTTCGGACTTGCCAATGCTCCATCAGTGTTTCAATCCTTTATACATGACATCTTCCGTGAGTACCTGGATAAATTCCTGATTGTGTACTTGGATGACATTTTGATCTTCTCGGATGATTGGGAGTCTCATGTGAAGCAGGTCAGAACGGTTTTTCAGGTCCTGCGTGCTGATTCTTTGTTTGTGAAGGGATCAAAGTGTCTCTTTGGTGTGCAGAAGGTTTCATTTTTGGGGTTCATCTTTTCCCCTTCTACTATCGAGATGGATCCGGTTAAGGTCCAAGCCATCCATGATTGGACTCAGCCGACATCTCTGAAAAGTCTGCAAAAGTTCCTGGGCTTTGCTAATTTTTATTGTCGCTTCATCTGCAATTTTTCTAGTGTTGCCAAACCATTGACCGATTTGACCAAGAAGGGTGCTGATTTGGTCAATTGGTCTTCTGCTGCTGTGGAAGCTTTTCAAGAGTTGAAGCGTCATTTTTCTTCTGCCCCTGTGTTGTGTCAACCAGATGTTTCTCTTCCGTTCCAGGTCGAGGTTGATGCTTCTGAGATTGGAGCAGGGGCTGTTTTGTCACAGAGAGGTTCTGGTTGCTCAGTGATGAAACCATGCGCTTTCTTTTCCAGGAAGTTTTCGCCTGCTGAGCGAAATTATGATGTGGGCAACCGAGAGTTGCTGGCCATGAAGTGGGCATTCGAGGAGTGGCGTCATTGGCTTGAAGGAGCTAAGCATCGCGTGGTGGTATTGACTGATCATAAGAACTTGACTTATCTCGAGTCTGCCAAGCGCTTGAATCCTAGACAAGCTCGTTGGTCGTTGTTTTTTGCCCGTTTTGACTTTGTGATTTCGTACCTTCCGGGCTCTAGGAATGTGAAGGCGGATGCTCTGTCTAGGAGTTTTGTGCACGACTCTCCGGGTTTATCTGAGCCGGCGGGTATCCTCAAGGAAGGAGTAATTGTGTCTGCCATCTCCCCTGATTTGCGGCGGGTGCTGCAAAAATTTCAGGCTAATAAACCTGATCGTTGCCCAGCGGAGAAACTGTTTGTCCCTGATAGGTGGACGAATAGAGTTATCTCTGAACTTCAATGTTCGGTGTTGGCTGGTCATCCTGGAATCTTTGGTACCAGAGAGTTAGTGGCTAGATCCTTTTGGTGGCCCTCTCTGTCGCGGGATGTGCGTACTTTTGTGCAGTCCTGTGGGATTTGTGCTCGGGCTAAGCCCTGCTGTTCTCGTGCCAGTGGGTTGCTTTTGCCCTTGCCGGTCCCGAAGAGGCCTTGGACACATATCTCTATGGATTTTATTTCTGACCTTCCCGTTTCTCAAAAGATGTCAGTCATTTGGGTGGTCTGTGATCGCTTTTCTAAGATGGTCCATCTGGTACCCTTGTCTAAATTGCCTTCCTCCTCTGATTTGGTGCCTTTGTTCTTCCAGCATGTGGTTCGTTTGCATGGCATTCCAGAGAATATTGTTTCTGACAGAGGTTCCCAGTTTGTTTCGAGGTTTTGGCGAGCCTTTTGTGGTAGGATGGGCATTGACTTGTCTTTTTCCTCGGCTTTCCATCCTCAGACTAATGGCCAGACCGAACGAACCAATCAGACCTTGGAGACATATCTGAGATGCTTTGTTTCTGCTGATCAGGATGACTGGGTGTCCTTTTTGCCTTTGGCTGAGTTCGCCCTTAATAATCGGGCCAGCTCGGCTACCTTGGTTTCGCCGTTTTTCTGCAATTCTGGGTTCCATCCTCGTTTCTCTTCAGGACAGGTTGAGTCTTCGGACTGTCCTGGTGTGGATACTGTGGTGGACAGGTTGCAGCAGATTTGGACTCAGGTAGTGGACAATTTGACCTTGTCCCAGGAGAAGGCTCAACTTTTCGCTAATCGCAGACGCCGTGTGGGTCCCCGACTTCGTGTTGGGGATCTGGTTTGGTTATCTTCTCGTCATATTCCTATGAAGGTTTCCTCTCCTAAGTTTAAACCTCGTTTTATTGGTCCGTATAGGATTTCTGAGGTTCTTAATCCTGTGTCTTTTCGTCTGACCCTTCCAGATTCTTTTTCCATACATAACGTATTCCATAGGTCATTGTTGCGGAGATACGTGGCACCTATGTTCCCATCTGTTGAGCCTCCTGCCCCGGTTTTGGTGGAGGGGGAATTGGAGTATATTGTGGAGAAGATTTTGGATTCTCGTGTTTCAAGACGGAAACTCCAGTATCTGGTTAAATGGAAGGGATATGCTCAGGAAGATAATTCCTGGGTTTTTGCCTTTGATGTCCATGCTCCCGATCTTGTTCGTGCCTTTCATGTGGCTCATCCTGGTCGGCCTGGGGGCTCTGGTGAGGGTTCGGTGACCCCTCCTCAAGGGGGGGGTACTGTTGTGAATTCTGTGGCAGAGTTCACTCCTGTGGTCACAAGTGGTACTTCGGCTGATTCTCTCTGGGAGCTTCCGTTTGTGGAGGAAAGTGGTACTGCAGCTTCTGAGTTTCCTCCCTCAGGTGATCTGGTGAGGTCGTTAGCTGCTTCTCTACTTAACTCCACCTGATGCTTTGATCCATGCTTCCTGTCAATGTTCCAGTGTTGGACTTGGGTTTCTCTGGATCATTCCTGTGGCCTGCTGCTCTGCATAGCTAAGTGCTTCTTTGCTATTTGTTGCTATTTTTTCTGTCCAGCTTGTCTATTTGTTTTGCTGGAAGCTCTGGGACGCAAAGGGTGTACCTCCGTGCCGTTAGTTCGGTACGGAGGGTCTTTTTGCCCCCTTTGCGAGGTTTTCTTTAGTGTTTTGTGTAGACCGCAAAGCTATCTTTCCTATCCTCGTTCTGTCTAGAATATCGGGCCTCACTTTGCTGAATCTATTTCATCCTTACGTTTGTCTTTTCATCTTACTCACAGTCATTATATGTGGGGGGCTGCCTTTTCCTTTGGGGTATCTCTCTTAGGCAAGGTAGGCTTATTTTTCTCTCTTCAGGCTAGTTAGTTTCTCAGGCTGTGCCGAGTTGCATAGGGAGCGTTAGGCGCAATCCACAGCTGCCTCTAGTTGTGTTTGGAGAGGATCAGGAATTGCGGTCTACAGAGTTTCCACGTCTCAGAGCTCGTTCTATTATTTTGGGTTATTGTCAGATCACTGTATGTGCTCAGATCGCTATGTACATTGTGTTACTGAATTGCCTATCATAACAGTACAGGAAGCCAAAAGTACTAATGATTCTCAATAGAGGGAAAAAAGAAGTTCTGAGACCATTTTTTTTCCTTTGCACTGTGATTTGTCTTTTTTTTCCCCTAGACATTTGGGTGGTTCAGGACACAGGTGTTACAATGGACATTAAAGGTCTGTCTTCATGTGTAGATCAGCTCACGGCAAGAGTTCAAGATATTCAAAATTTTGTGGTTCAGAATTCTTTGTTAGAACCGAGAATTCCTATTCCAGATTTGTTTTTTGGAGATAGAACTAAATTTCTGAGTTTCAAGAATAATTGTAAACTGTTTCTGGCTTTGAAACCTCGCTCCTCTGGTGACCCAGCGCAACAGGTTAGGATCGTCATTTCTTTTTTGCGTGGCGACCCTCAGGACTGGGCATTTTCTCTTGCGTCAGGAGATCCTGCATTGAGTGATATCGATGCGTTTTTCCTGGCGCTTGGATTGCTGTACGATGAGCCTAATTCAGTAGATCAGGCAGAAAAAAATTTGCTGGCTCTTTGTCAGGCTCAGGATGAGATAGAGCTATATTGCCAGAAATTTAGAAAATGGTCCGTGCTCACTCAATGGAATGAATCTGCGCTTGCTGCCATTTTCAGAAAGGGTCTCTCTGAAGCCATTAAGGATGTCATGGTGGGATTTCCTATGCCCGCTGGTTTGAATGAGTCTATGTCTTTGGCCATTCAGATCGGTCGACGCTTGCGTGAGCGTAAATCTGTGTACCATTTGGCGGTATTACCTGAGATTAAACCTGAGCCTATGCAGTGCGATAGGACTATGACCAGAGTTGAACGGCAAGAACACAGACGTCTGAATGGGCTGTGTTTCTACTGTGGTGATTCCACTCATGCTATCTCTGATTGTCCTAAGCGCACTAAGCGGTTCGCTAGGTCTGCCGCCATTGGTACTGTACAGTCAAAATTTCTTCTGTCCGTTACCTTGATATGCTCCTTGTCGTCGTATTCTGTCATGGCGTTTGTGGATTCAGGCGCTGCCCTGAATTTGATGGACTTGGATTATGCTAAACGTTGTGGGTTTTTATTGGAGCCCTTGCAGTGTCCTATTCCATTGAGAGGAATTGATGCTACACCTTTGGCCAAGAATAAGCCTCAATACTGGACCCAGCTGACCATGTGCATGGCTCCTGCACATCAGGAGGTTATTCGCTTTCTGGTGTTGCATAATCTGCATGATGTGGTCGTGTTGGGGTTGCCATGGCTACAAGCCCATAATCCAGTATTGGATTGGAATTCCATGTTGGTGTCCAGCTGGGGTTGTCAGGGGGTACATGGTGATGTTCCATTTCTGTCAATTTCGTCATCCACCCCTTCTGAGGTTCCAGAGTTCTTGTCTGATTACCGGGATGTATTTGATGAGCCCAAATCCGATGCCCTGCCTCCGCATAGGGATTGTGATTGTGCTATCAATTTGATTCCTGGTAGTAAATTCCCAAAAGGTCGACTGTTTAATTTATCCGTGCCTGAGCACACCGCTATGCGCAGTTATGTGAAGGAATCCCTGGAGAAGGGGCATATTCGCCCGTCATCGTCACCATTAGGAGCAGGGTTCTTTTTTGTAGCCAAAAAGGATGGTTCGCTGAGACCGTGTATAGATTACCGCCTTCTTAATAAGATCACTGTTAAATTTCAGTACCCCTTGCCATTGTTATCTGATTTGTTTGCTCGGATTAAGGGGGCTAGTTGGTTCACTAAGATAGATCTTCGTGGTGCGTATAATCTGGTGAGAATCAAGCAAGGCGATGAATGGAAAACTGCATTTAATACGCCAGAGGGTCATTTTGAGTATCTAGTGATGCCGTTCGGACTTGCCAATGCTCCATCAGTGTTTCAATCCTTTATGCATGACATCTTCCGTGAGTACCTGGATAAATTCCTGATTGTGTACTTGGATGACATTTTGATCTTCTCGGATGATTGGGAGTCTCATGTGAAGCAGGTCAGAACGGTTTTTCAGGCCCTGTGTTGTGTCAACCAGATGTTTCTCTTCCGTTCCAGGTCGAGGTTGATGCTTCTGAGATTGGAGCAGGGGCTGTTTTGACACAGAGAGGTTCTGGTTGCTCAGTGATGAAACCATGCGCTTTCTTTTCCAGGAAGTTTTCGCCTGCTGAGCGAAATTATGATGTGGGCAACCGAGAGTTGCTGGCCATGAAGTGGGCATTCGAAGAGTGGAGTCATTGGCTTGAAGGAGCTAAGCATCGCGTGGTGGTATTGACTGATCATAAGAACTTGACTTATCTCGAGTCTGCCAAGCGCTTGAATCCTAGACAAGCTCGTTGGTCGTTGTTTTTTGCCCGTTTTGACTTTGTGATTTTGTACCTTCCGGGCTCTAGGAATGTGAAGGCGGATGCTCTGTCTAGGAGTTTTGTGCCCGACTCTCCGGGTTTATCTGAGCCGGCGGGTATCCTCAAGGAAGGAGTAATTGTGTCTGCTATCTCCCCTGATTTGCGGCGGGTGCTGCAAAAATTTCAGGCTAATAAACCTGATCGTTGTCCAGCGGAGAAACTGTTTGTCCCTGATAGGTGGACGAATGGAGTTATCTCTGAACTTCATTGTTCGGTGTTGGCTGGTCATCCTGGAATCTTTGGTACCAGAGAGTTAGTGGCTAGATCCTTTTGGTGGCCCTCTCTGTCGCGGGATGTGCGTACTTTTGTGCAGTCCTGTGGGATTTGTGCTCGGGCAGCACGGTGGCTCAGTGGATAGCACTGCAGCCTTGCAGCGCTGGGGTCCTGGGTTCCAATCCCACCTTGGACAACATCTGCAAGGAGTTTGTATGTTCTCCCAGTGTTTGTGTGGGTTTCCTCCGGGTACTCCGGTTTCCTCCCACATACCAAAGACATACTGATAGGGAATTTAGATTGTGAGCCCCATCAGGGACAGCGATGATAATGTGTGCAAACTGTAAAGCGGTGCGGAATATGTTAGCGCTATATAAAAATAAAGATTATTATTATTATTATTAAGCCCTGCTGTTCTCGTGCCAGTGGGTTGCTTTTGCCCTTGCCGGTCCCGAAGAGGCCTTGGACACATATCTCTATGGATTTTATTTCTGACCTTCCCGTTTCTCAAAAGATGTCAGTCATTTGGGTGGTCTGTGATCGCTTTTCTAAGATGGTCCATCTGGTACCCTTGTCTAAATTGCCTTCCTCCTCTGATTTGGTGCCTTTGTTCTTCCAGCATGTGGTTCGTTTGCATGGCATTCCAGAGAATATTGTTTCTGACAGAGGTTCCCAGTTTGTTTCGAGGTTTTGGCGAGCCTTTTGTGGTAGGATGGGCATTGACTTGTCTTTTTCCTCGGCTTTCCATCCTCAGACTAATGGCCAGACCGAACGAACCAATCAGACCTTGGAGACATATCTGAGATGCTTTGTTTCTGCTGATCAGGATGACTGGGTGTCCTTTTTGCCTTTGGCTGAGTTCGCCCTTAATAATCGGGCCAGCTCGGCTACCTTGGTTTCGCCGTTTTTCTGCAATTCTGGGTTCCATTCTCGTTTCTCTTCAGGACAGGTTGAGTCTTCGGACTGTCCTGGTGTGGATACTGTGGTGGACAGGTTGCAGCAGATTTGGACTCAGGTAGTGGACAATTTGACCTTGTCCCAGGAGAAGGCTCAACTTTTCGCTAATCGCAGACGCCGTGTGGGTCCCCGACTTCGTGTTGGGGATCTGGTTTGGTTATCTTCTCGTCATATTCCTATGAAGGTTTCCTCTCCTAAGTTTAAACCTCGTTTTATTGGTCCGTATAGGATTTCTGAGGTTCTTAATCCTGTGTCTTTTCGTCTGACCCTTCCAGATTCTTTTTCCATACATAACGTATTCCATAGGTCATTGTTGCGGAGATACGTGGCACCTATGGTCCCATCTGTTGAGCCTCCTGCCCCGGTTTTGGTGGAGGGGGAATTGGAGTATATTGTGGAGAAGATTTTGGATTCTCGTGTTTCAAGACGGAAACTCCAGTATCTGGTTAAATGGAAGGGTTATGCTCAGGAAGATAATTCCTGGGTTTTTGCCTCTGATGTCCATGCTCCCAATCTTGTTCGTGCCTTTCATGTGGCTCATCCTGGTCGGCCTGGGGGCTCTGGTGAGGGTTCGGTGACCCCTCCTCAAGGGTCACAAGTGGTACTTCGGCTGATTCTCTCTGGGAGCTTCCGTTTGTGGAGGAAAGTGGTACTGCAGCTTCTGAGTTTCCTCCCTCAGGTGATCTGGTGAGGTCGTTAGCTGCTTCTCTACTTAACTCCACCTGATGCTTTGATCCATGCTTCCTGTCAATGTTCCAGTGTTGGACTTGTGTTTCTCTGGATCATTCCTGTGGCCTGCTGCTCTGCATAGCTAAGTGCTTCTTTGCTATTTGTTGCTATTTTTTCTGTCCAGCTTGTCTATTTGTTTTGCTGGAAGCTCTGGGACGCAAAGGGTGTACCTCCGTGCCGTTAGTTCGGTACAGAGGGTCTTTTTGCCCCCTTTGCGTGGTTTTCTTTAGGGTTTTGTGTAGACCACAAAGTTATCTTTCCTATCCTCGTTCTGTCTAGAATATCGGGCCTCACTTTGCTGAATCTATTTCATCTCTACGTTTGTCTTTTCATCTTACTCACAGTCATTATATGTGGGGGGCTGCCTTTTCCTTTGGGGTATTTCTCTGAGGCAAGGTAGGCTTATTTTTCTATCTTCAGGCTAGTTAGTTTCTCAGGCTGTGCCGAGTTGCATAGGGAGCGTTAGGCGCAATCCACAGCTGCCTCTAGTTGTGTTTGGAGAGGATCAGGAATTGCGGTCTACAGAGTTTCCACGTCTCAGAGCTCGTTCTATTATTTTGGGTTATTGTCAGATCACTGTATGTGCTCAGATCGCTATGTACATTGTGTTACTGAATTGCCTATCATAACAGGTATTGTCCTATCCTATATGCGGGACAGAGAGAGCGAAACATTGCATCTGTGAGACTCTTATGTGAAGCCATAGGCAGTAAGGGACTATACCACTGCAGCACAAAGGAAGGCTACTGATTTCCACCTGGACAAGGGGACTCTGGACTTGCCTCCAAACCGGCCTGCCCTGCGATCTGGTGCCCTGGACTGTGGATGCTGAAGTCTTCAGTCAAGGTATAGAGACTGCAACCTTGTGTCCTCGTTCTTCTCTGTGCCTCTCACCATCCACCATCTACACACCGGGAAGCCCTGGGGGCATACTTCACCTGTGGGAAGGTAAACCATCTAGCTGCCATAACATCACCCCAGCGGACCCCTTAAAGCAGCGTCAGTCACCCTGACCGAATACCACAGGTGGCGTCACGAACATTCCCCTTAGAGACCTTTCCCTATTACACGGATGTCTCAGGGCCACGGACCGGGTCAGCCACCGTGACATCCCCCTGACATCGCCTTGGGGGGGTGATCCATATATATTTAGACACACAAATGCACCACAGATATACACAATCATACTATATACTGTATATTTGCATATACATACTATATACTCATATACAGACACACACACTGTATACTACACTTGTGCCCACACAGATACACATATATGTATACTTACCAGGTCCTGCTGATTCACTTGTGCAGATCTTAGGATAGTGATGTAGGAGCAACCATGATGAGGAGGAAGTGACACACGCAGGGCTGCAGACATTGTCCTGCCCCAGGTCTGACCTCTGATGTGCTGTGCCCTTCCCCCCTCACTCTCACCTTCTAACCTGAGATTGCAGGGGAGAGAGAAAGGGGATTGGAGGGGTTTGGGAGAGACAATCAAGGACTGCAGAGGATGCACAGCATTATTCACTGTATGTAATGCTTTACACCCTCTGGGCACTTCATAAAGGCCTGTGTCTGCAGCCCTCTTTGTGGTTGGTGGCCCCAGGCAGCTGCCTTGTCTGCCTGCAACAAATGCCAGCCCTGTTTGGTTCTGATTTCACCTTTGTTCAAACTGTTTGCATTTTGTTAATTGATAAACATGAACTATTGACACATTTATTTTTAAAGCATTCTTATTTTGCAGCATTTTTTCCACACTTGTCTAAAACTTTGCCATGACAGTATATACATTTAATATATACACTATGCACTTGTCAACAATGAAATTGCAACATCAAGAAGGAGAAGTCATGGTATTTACATGATCAATGGTCATGTTAGTGGTATGCAAATTATAAAAAAAGAAAACATTTTCAAAACATTTTAATGTATTCAGCATGGAATATGAGTGCTGCTATCAGAAATACTGTACATGCATTTGGACATCTTGGCATGCTTGCCATCAAAGAAGACATTAGCGATGTCTCAGATGTGCACAATGGTAGACAAGTCTGGAAACACTATAGACCATAGTAGCAGGTTTAGGCCATGTTGTAGACTGCTTCTTTTATAATTGCTGTCCAATGGAGTCTAAGATGAATTGGATGAGAGACAAGTTAAGATGTTACTGCAGGTCATGGTAGCACATAGTGGCCAATCAGGCTGCTTACAGGCGTAAGAGCAGCTTGTAGCCTGGTATTGTTGTGTTGAAAAAGAGTTCTTGTAATTCTTAAAGAAAGACATCATGGACGACTCATGCCGCATTCTCACTATAGTTTGTACCTGGATATGAGCACTACAAACAGTCAACTATGAGATCTTAAATCTAGACTCTACAACTTTGTAGAATCCTAAAGTAGCCCAAATGCTTTGGCTATTGCAAAAGATCTCATCAAGAATTTTAAGTATTTAAGGATCATTAGGTCCAAATAAGAATGCATGGATTTTTCCACAATATTTCCTAAAACTACAATGGAGACTGGATATAAGAAGATTATGTGAAGTCTTATGTGACTTATTATAGTATACATAGTCTTTCTTTACGCCAAGACAACTGAGCAATAGCTGATGTATACTTGCTTGTGCTAAGTGTACCATTTATGTGTAAGACCTTTAAATTATACTGGTAACAGGCTTGAGTTTCACAATGGATATCATGTTATTTATTTTGTTTGTATGGGCATGGACAGACATTTTTTTAAATGGTTGACCATACGGTATGGGACTTTATCACTAGCAAAAACATATCCAAATCAATGAATGTAGATTATTACTTGTTAATGTCATTCATCCATTGTAATCAAAATATGGCTCAGCTTAACCTTAGTTGAAGTTCACTTACTAATTGATATTAAGCAGTGTAACCAAAAGAATGTTTATATCCAGATGTAGAAAACAATTCCCCAGAAACAGACACATCATTGGAAAATCATTTACAGATGACTAAATTACAGCTCCGAAATGCAGTTCTCCTGTTTCCAGAAAAAAAATGGGCTGCAATTTTTTCATATTTCATGATCTTATACAAAATAGCTCATCAGAAATTATCTGTATTTCAAATATATTATCATTATATTGTATTAGCTATGGCATTAGTACTATACAACCCCAGCTTGCAAATATGGACATTTTTTGACTAATTTTACTATATTATATTTTTAACTGATTAAAGGGTTGTTTTAGGACTAAACAAGTGAAATAACAGAATGATGCAAACTCATCACCTGATACCCGCATAGATCAGCTATAATCTGCACTGGAAGAAGTTGGAACTAGGCAATGTTATGGGGCTCAATACAGCAGCCCCATACATTACTTGGTGGTCACTGACAAAAACTATGCTTTAACTCCCATTCAAATGAAGGTGTATGTGTGTTAGGGTTGGCGGAACGCACCAAATATATAATTTATTAAATGGAATTGGTGCGTTCGCAACCCAGGATCCACCGTGCAGGAAAGCACCTGCTGCTAAATAATGGCGGCTCTATATGGCGGTATATACCAACTCTGTTAGCTTCACAGAGTAACCGCGAGAGGAAAGCTCTGTGCCCTGTTAGACTTTCACAGAGGCACAGGCCAACTACCCAGATGTGAGCAGTGAGTGGTCATGCATGCATACAAAACTCCTCGCCGGAGATGCCAGCATTCTAGGGGCTTATTTCAGCCGGGTCCCTGAACACACTTAAACACAATCTCCTCGCCGGAGGTGCCAGCATTCTAGGGGCTTATTTCAGCCGGGTCCCTGAACACACTTAAACACAATCTCCTCGCCGGAGGTGCCAGCATTCTAGGGGCTTATTTCAGCCGGGTCCCTGAACACATTCAAACACATGACCACATTGGCGCAAAGCATATAGCATAAAACGATACTAGCGCATGGCCGTGCGGTCATGCGCAGTTTATATAGTTGCAGCACAGGAAGCTGCTACTGAAGTTTTTGCCCTTTCACGACCTTCCAGAAGGACCAATGGAACTCTCTGCCGTGTGATGTTGTAATGAGTGATTCATTACTTAAATTTAAGAGGGGACTGGATACCTTTCTGGAAAAGTATAATGTTACAGGGTATATACACTAGATTCCTTGATAGGGCGTTGATCCAGGGAACTAGTCTGATTGCCGTATGTGGAGTCGGGAAGGAATTTTTTTCCCCAATGTGGAGCTTACTCTTTGCACATGGGTTTTTTTTGCCTTCCTCTGGATCAACATGTTAGGGCATGTTAGGTTAGGCTATGGGTTGAACTAGATGGACATATAGTCTTCCTTCAACCTTAATAACTATGTAACTATGTAACAATGGAAAGTGCTGCAGTACCTAAGCATGTTTTGCCCTTTCAGGACCTTCCAGAAGGACCAATGGAATGTACTGCAGCACCTGAGCATGTGACCGAACATGTGGCCCTCGACCTCCAATGGGAGACCCTGCCCTGGGCATGCTCAGTGTGAGTAAACAAGGACTTAGTCCCAGAGAGGCTCGCTCGCCGCAGATCAGTGCAGGGTACCATAGGAAAGCCAGAAAAGGCAGTAGTGACCCTATGCACCGAATCAGCCCCAGCGAGACGCTGGGAGCGACGTCTCCGCTGAGCAGAGCCCACTGCGGCCGATACCGAATGGGAGACCGCAGCAGACATGGATCGAGATTCCCCCTGTGCAGCAGAGGAAACTCGACTCCTAACATTACCCCCCCTCCTAGGGCCCCCCCTCCTTGAGCCTCACTACGCTCAAAAGCTGCGATAAGCAGCGGAGCCCGAATGTGCTCCACAGGCTCCCAGGTTCTATCCTCTGGGCCGTGACCCTTCCAGTCCACCAGATAAAATTTCTTGCCACGTACCACCTTGCACCCCACAATAGCATTCACCTCAAACTCATCCGTGGATGAACCCGATGTCCCAGCAGATGACTCGGAAAACCGGGACAAATGAACGGGCTTTAAGAGGGAAACGTGGAAAGTATCGGTGATACCAAGGCGTGGAGGAATAGCCAAACGATAGACCACAGGGTTGACCTGTTCCAGAACCTTAAACGGGCCAATGTAGCGAGGAGCAAACTTAGTGGACTCAACTCGCAGCCTGATGTTACGGGCAGAGAGCCACACTAAGTCGCCAGGAGCAAAGACCGGAGCGGGGCGCCGGTGTGTATCAGCCGAAACCCCCATTCTCTCCTTGGAGGCCCGGATGGCATCCTGTGTGTGGTCCCAGATGTCACGTGCCTCCACCGCCCAGTCTGCCACCCTAGAATCGGTGGATGACACGGGCATGGGCACAGGGACACGTGGATGCTGGCCGTAATTAAGGAGAAAAGGAGTTTGACCAGTGGAATCGGCTACGGCGTTGTTCAGGGCAAATTCCGCCCAAGGTAGCAAAGATGCCCAGTCATCCTGCCTAGCAGAGACGAAATGTCGCAAATATGTCACCAGAGTCTGGTTGGTTCTCTCCACCAACCCATTCGTCTCGGGATGGTATGCAGAGGAGAGGTTTAACTCTATGCTGAGTAAACGGCACAGCTCTCTCCAAAACCGAGATGCGAACTGGGGACCCCGATCGCTGACAATCTTATCAGGCATACCATGCAATCGAAAAATGTGTTTAATGAGCAACACCGCCAAGGCCCGTGCTGAGGGTAACCGAGGAAGCGGCACCAAATGCACCATCTTGGAGAAATGGTCGGTGACAACCCAAATAATGGAGCAGCCACGCGACTTGGGTAGACCCACCACAAAGTCCATCCCGACCATCTCCCAGGGCCTGTCTGCCACCGGTAGAGGGTAAAGCAACCCAGCAGGCCGTTGCCGAGGAGACCGATTCTGGGCGCAAGAAACGCACGCCTGAATATAGTCCTTGACATCTCGGGCCATATGCGGCCACCAGTGTGTTCTCGCCAGAAGCTCTGATGTCCTCTTGGTCCCAAAATGCCCACCCACTCTGGAGGAGTGAGCCCAAGAGAGAACCTCCGGTCGCAAGTTAGCTGGTACAAAAGTCTTGCCCGGGGGCACAGACTCTAGCGAAACCGGAGCTACAGTTCTCAGGCTCTCAGAAGGGACAATAAGCCGAGGCTCCTCCTCCTCCTCCTCCGATGACACCACGGAGCGGGAGAGAGCGTCAGCACGAACGTTCTTCTCCCTGGAGAGGAAATGGAGAGTAAAATGGAACCGGTAGAAGAACAAGGACCATCTAGCCTGGCGAGAATTCAGCCGCTGGGCCGTTTGCAGATACACCAAGTTCTTGTGGTCAGTGAAGACTTGGAAGGGAAAGCGAGCTCCCTCCAAGAGATGTCTCCACTCCGAAAAAGCCAACTTCATGGCCAGCAACTCCCTGTCCCCGATGGAATAATTCCTCTCCGCTGGTGTGAAAGTCTTGGAGAAGAAGAAGCAAGGATGCTTCCGACCTTGAGCATCCTTTTGGAAAAGGACTGCTCCAGCACCAACGGATGAGGCATCCACCTCCAAGATAAATGGCTTATCAACATCGGGGCGATGTAGGATGGGAGCGCTAGCGAAGTGTGACTTGATCGAGAGAAAGGCTTTGGAGACCTCCTCTGACCACAACTTGGGATTTGCTCCCTTCTTGGTGAGGGCAACCAAGGGAGCTACCAAAGTTGAGAAGTGTGGAATGAACTGGCGATAGTAATTAATGAACCCCATAAAGTGCTGCACTGCTTTAAGAGAATGGGGTTCCTGCCAGTCCATTACAGCCTGTAGCTTGGCAGGATCCATAGCCAAACCCTGGGCAGAGATGATATAACCAAGGAAAGGCAAGGACTCCTGCTCAAACACACACTTATCCAACTTGGCGTAGAGGGAGTTTGCCCGTAAGAGGTCAAAGACTTTGCGAACATCTCTCCGATGGTAGTCAATATCTGGAGAGAAGATGAGAATATCATCCAGATAGACTACGACCGAGGTGGTGAGCATATCCCGGAAGATGTGGTTCACAAAGTCTTGGAAAACGGCTGGGGCATTACAGAGCCCGAATGGCATCACCAGATATTCATAGTGCCCATCCCTGGTGTTAAAAGCCGTCTTCCATTCATCCCCCTCACGGATGCGAATCAGGTTGTAAGCACCCCGCAGATCTAACTTTGTAAATACCCTCGCTCCCCGTAGCCTATCAAACAGCTCAGATATCAGGGGTAGTGGGTACTTGTTCTTAACTGTGATGGCGTTAAGACCCCTGTAGTCTATGCATGGACGTAAGTCTCCAGTCTTCTTCTGTACGAAGAAGAACCCTGCCCCTGCCGGTGACACTGACTTCCTAATGAATCCTCTTGCCAGATTCTCCTGGATGTACTGGGACATTGCCTCCGTCTCCGGGAGAGATAACGGATAGACTCGACCCCGGGGAGGCTCAGCACCAGGCAAGAGGTCAATAGGACAGTCATAGGGGCGGTGAGGCGGAAGGGTCTCCGCAGCTCTTTTGGAGAACACGTCTGCATAGGGCCAATAGTGCTTGGGGAGAGAGGAAAGATCTGCGGGTACCTGTGTAGTAGCAAGCTGAACGCACTCCCTCAGACATCTACCCTCGCAAGATTTACTCCAACCCAAAATTCTCCCAGAGGACCACTCAATATGAGAAGAATGGTAGCGAAGCCATGGTATCCCCAACAGGACCTCATCAATTCACTCAGGAATGATAATAGGGAGATTATCTCCTGATGTGATGGAGACACAGATAGCGTGAAAGGAATGGTTTGGTGGGTAATCTGTGAAGGTAGTGTTGACCCATTTACCACTCGAACGGTTACCGGCTTGGCGAACATCACCAAGGGTATTGCGTGACGCTGGGCAAAAGCGGAAGACATAAAGTTACCCTCTGCCCCAGAATCCACGCATAGCTCGACCATAAGAGTGGATGGGCCTATGGTAATTGTCCCCTTGAAGGACAACTTTGAGGCAAACGTCGCCTTGTCTAGTGTACCTCCTCCAACTGCCACTAGACGCTGACGTTTCCCCGACCGCTGAGGACCCTTGGAGGCAAGGTGTCCTGACTGCTGGCAAACATGACGGACCTTATGTGCACGGGCAGACTGAGACTTGGATCCCGCACGTGTCACCTCTAAGGCCTCATGTGACTCGGATGCCTGGACTGGAGATTCCAAAGGTTTGGCGAAGGTGGGAGCCAGCCGAAACCTCTGCCTACACTGGGCTCGCTCCAACCTCCGCTCGTTAAAACGGATGTCAATACGAGTAGATACGGCTATGAGCTCCTCCAGTGTGGCGGGAATCTCCCTAGTGGCCAAAGCGTCCTTCACATGGTCAGCCAGCCAGTAAAGACTTACTCTACAAATAGTTCATAAATTGTTCTGTCTTGGAAACCCCATTTAAGCATTAAGATACCTTTTGCCTTCATTGCTTAACCATTTGTATGCCACGATCAAAGAAAATAATATGTAACGGTAACAAAAATTACAAAAACTTTTTAACATTATTTTAGATGATTGGTGTATGGCATGAAGAAAATTGCAAAACACTTGCAGATGACTTTTTATGGCATATCTTAAAAATGTGTTATAAAAACTATTTGTTTGCTACCTCTCTGTTGTGAATTCTGTGGCAGAGCTCCCTCCTGTGGTCACAAGTGGTACTTCGGCTGATTCTCTCTATGAGCTTCCGTTGGTGGAGGAAAGTGGTACTGCGGCTTCTGAGGTTCCTTCCTCAGGTGATGTGGTGAAGTCGTTAGGTGCTGCTCTATTTAACTCCACCTAGTGCTTTGATCCTGGCTTCCAGTCAATGTTCTAGTATTGGACTTGCTTCCTCCTGGATCGTTCCTGTGGCCTGCTGCTCTGCATAGCTAAGTTCCGCTTTTGTTATTTTTGTTTGCTGTTTTTTCTGTCCAGCTTGCTTATTTGGTTTTTTCTTGCTTGCTGGAAGCTCTGGGACGCAGAGGGTGTACCTCCGTGCCGTTAGTCGGTACGGAGGGTCTTTTTGCCCCCTTTGCGTGGTTGTTTGTAGGGTTTTGTGTTGACCGCAAAGTTACGTTTCCTATCCTCGCTCTGTTCAGAAAGTCGGGCCTCACTTTGCTAAATCTATTTCATCTCTACGTTTGTCTTTTCATCTTACTCACAGTCATTATATGTGGGGGGCTGCCTTTTCCTTTGGGGTATTTCTCTGAGGCAAGGTAGGCTTATTTTCTATCTTCAGGCTTGCTTGTTTCTCAGGCTGTGCCGAGTTGCATAGGGAGCGTTAGGCGCAATCCACGGCTGCCTTTAGTGTGGTAGGAGAGGATTAGGGATTGCGGTCAGCAGAGTTCCCACGTCTCAGAGCTCGTTCTATGTTTTTGGGTTATTGTCAGGTCACTGTATGTGCTCTGACTTCTATGTCCATTGTGGTACTGAATTACCTTATCATAACAGTACTGGAAGCCTAAAGTACTAATGATTCTCAATAGAGTGAAAAAAGAAGTTCTGAGACCATTTTTTTTTCTTTGCACTGTGTTTTGCCTTTTTTTTCCCCTAGACATTTGGGTGGTTCAGGACACAGGTGTAGCGATGGACATTAAAGGTCTGTCTTCATGTGTGGATCAGCTCACGGCAAGAGTACAAATTATTCAAGACTTTGTGGTTCAGAATTCTATGTTGGAACGAAGAATTCCTATTCCTGATTTGTTTTTTGGAGATAGAACTTAATTTCTGAGTTTCAAAAATAATTGTAAACTATTTCTGGCTTTGAAACCTCGCTCCTCTGGTGACCCAGTTCAACAAGTTAGGATCATTATTTCTTTATTACGTGGCGACCCTCAGGACTGGGCGTTTTCTCTTGCGCCAGGAGATCCTGCATTGTGTGATATTGATGCGTTTTTCCTGGCGCTTGGATTGCTGTACGATGAACCTAATTCAGTGGATCAGGCAGAGAAAAATTTGCTGGCTCTGTGTCAGGGTCAGGATGAGATAGAGGTATATTGTCAGAAATTTAGAAAGTGGTCCGTACTCACTCAATTGAATGAAGGTGCGCTCGCAGCTATTTTCAGAAAGGGTCTCTCTGAAGCCCTTAAGGATGTCATGGTGGGATTTCCTATGCCTGCTGGTCTGAATGAGTTTATGTCTTTGGCTATTCAGATCGGTCGACGCTTGCGTGAGCGTAAATCTGTGCACCATTTGGCGGTATTATCTGAGCATATACCTGAGCCTATGCAGTGCGATAGGACTTTGACCAGAGTTGAACGGAAGAACACAGACGTCAGAATGGGCTGTGTTTCTACTGTGGTGATTCCACTCATGCTATCTCTGATTGTCCTAAGCGCACTAAGCGGTTCGCTAGGTCTGCCACCATTGGTACGGTACAGTCAAAATTTCTTTTGTCCGTTACCTTGATCTGCTCTTTGTCATCTTATTCTGTCATGGCATTTGTGGATTCAGGCGCTGCCCTGAATTTGATGGACTTGGAGTATGCTAGGCGATGTGGGTTTTTCTTGGAGCCCTTGCAGTGTTCTAGGAATTGATGCTACGCCTTTGGCCAAGAATAAGCCTCAGTACTGGACCCAGCTGACCATGTGCATGGCTCCTGCACATCAGGAGGTTATTCGCTTTCTGGTGTTGCATAATCTGCATGATGTGGTCGTGTTGGGGTTGCCATGGCTACAAGTCCATAATCCAGTATTAGATTGGAAATCCATGTCTGTGTCCAGCTGGGGTTGTCAGGGGGTACATGGTGATGTCCCATTTCTGTCTATTTCGTCATCCACCCCTTCTGAGGTCCCAGAGTTCTTGTATGATTACCGGGATGTATTTGATGAGCCCAAGTCAGATACCCTACCTCCGCATAGGGATTGTGATTGTGCTATCGATTTGATTCCTGGTAGTAAATTCCCAAAAGGTCGACTGTTTAATTTATCTGTGCCTGAGCACGCCGCTATGCGGAGTTACGTGAAGGAGTCCTTGGAGAAGGGGCACATTCGCCCGTCATCGTCGCCATTAGGAGCGGGGTTCTTTTTTGTGGCCAAGAAGGATGGTTCGCTGAGACCTTGTATAGATTACCGCCTTCTAAATAAGATCACGGTTAAATTTCAGTACCCCTTGCCGCTGTTATCCGATTTCTTTGCTCGGATTAAGGGGGCTAGTTGGTTCACCAAGATAGATCTTCGTGGTGCGTATAATCTTGTGCGTATTAAGCGTGGCGATGAATGGAAAACTGCATTTAATACGCCCGAGGGCCATTTTGAGTACCTAGTAATGCCATTCGGACTTGCCAATGCTCCATCAGTGTTTCAGTCCTTTATGCATGACATCTTCCGAGAGTACCTGGATAAATTCCTGATTGTATACTTGGATGATATTTTGGTCTTCTCGGATGATTGGGAATCTCATGTGAAGCAGGTCAGAACGGTGTTTCAGGCCCTGCGTGCTAATTCTTTGTTTGTGAAGGGATCAAAGTGTCTCTTTGGTGTTCAGAAGATTTCATTTTTGGGGTTCATTTTTTCCCCTTCTACTATCGAGATGGACCCTGTTAAGGTCCAAGCCATCCATGATTGGACTCAGCCGACATCTCTGAAAAGTCTGCAAAAGTTCCTGGGCTTTGCTAATTTTTATCATCTCTTCATTTGCAATTTTTCTAGTATTGCTAAACCATTGACCGATTTGACCAAGAAGGGTGCTGATGTGGTCAATTGGTCTTCTGCTGCTGTGGAAGCTTTTCAAGAGTTGAAGCGTCGTTTTTCTTCTGCCCCTGTGTTGTGTCAACCAGATGTTTCGCTTCCATTCCAGGTCGAGGTTGATGCTTCTGAGATTGGAGCGGGGGCTGTTTTGTCGCAGAGAAGTTCTGATTGCTCGGTGATGAAACCATGCGCCTTCTTTTCCAGGAAGTTTTCGCCTGCTGAGCGAAATTATGATGTTGTCAATCGAGAGTTGCTGGCCATGAAGTGGGCATTCGAGGAGTGGCGTCATTGGCTTGAAGGAGCTAAGCATCGCGTGGTGGTCTTGACTGATCATAAGAACTTGACTTATCTCGAGTCTGCCAAGCGGTTGAATCCCAGACAGGCTCGTTGGTCGCTGTTTTTTGCCCGTTTTGACTTTGTGGTTTCGTACCTTCCGGGCTCTAAAAATGTGAAGGCGGATGCCCTGTCTAGGAGTTTTGTGCCCGACTTTCCGGGTTTATCTGAGCCGGCGGGTATTCTCAAAGAGGGAGTAATTGTGTCTGCCATCTCCCCTGATTTGCGGCGGGTGCTGCAAAAATTTCAGGCTAATAAACCTGATCGTTGCCCAGCGGAGAAACTGTTTGTCCCTGATAGGTGGACGAATAAAGTTATCTCTGAGGTTCATTGTTCGGTGTTGGCTGGTCATCCTGGAATCTTTGCTACCGGAGAGTTAGTGGCTAGATCCTTTTGGTGGCCATCTCTGTCGCGGGATGTGCGTTCTTTTGTGCAGTCCTGTGGGATTTGTGCTCGGGCTAAGCCCTGCTGTTCTCGTGCCAGTGGGTTGCTTTTGCCCTTGCCGGTCCCGAAGAGGCCTTGGACACATATTTCTATGGATTTTATTTCAGATCTTCCCGTCTTTCAAAGAATGTCAGTCATTTGGGTGGTTTGTGATCGCTTCTCTAAGATGGTCCATTTGGTACCCTTGTCTAAATTACCTTCCTCCTCTGATTTGGTGCCATTGTTCTTCCAGCATGTGGTTCGTTTACATGGCATTCCAGAGAATATCGTTTCTGACAGAGGTTCCCAGTTTGTTTCGAGGTTTTGGCGAGCTTTTTGTGCTAGGATGGGCATTGACTTGTCTTTTTCCTCGGCTTTCCATCCTCAGACCAATGGCCAGACCGAACGAACCAATCAGACCTTGGAAACATATCTGAGATGCTTTGTTTCTGCTGATCAGGATGACTGGGTGTCCTTTTTGCCTTTGGCTGAGTTCGCCCTTAATAATCGGGCCAGCTCGGCTACCTTGGTTTCGCCATTTTTCTGCAACTCTGGGTTCCATCCTCGTTTCTCTTCAGGGCAGGTTGAGTCTTCGGACTGTCCTGGTGTGGATACTGTGGTGGACAGGTTGCAGCACATTTGGACTCATGTAGTGGACAATTTGACCTTGTCCCAGGAGAAGGCTCAACGTTTCGCTAATCGCAGACGCCGTGTGGGTCCCCGACTTCGTGTTGGGGATTTGGTTTGGTTGACTTCTCGTCATATTCCTATGAAGGTTTCCTCTCCTAAGTTTAAACCTCGTTTCATTGGTCCGTATAGGATTTCTGAGGTTCTTAATCCTGTGTCTTTTCGTTTGACCCTTCCAGGTTCTTTTTCCATCCATAACGTATTCCATAGGTCGTTGTTGCGGAGATACGTGGCACCTATGGTTCCATCTGTTGATCCTCCTGCTCCGGTTTTGGTGGAGGGGGAGTTGGAGTATATTGTGGAGAAGATTTTGGATTCTCGTGTTTCAAGACGGAAACTCCAGTATCTGGTTAAGTGGAAGGGTTATGCTCCGGAAGATAATTCCTGGGTCTTTGCCTCTGATGTCCATGCTCCCGATCTTGTTTGTGCCTTTCATATGGCTCATCGTGGTCGTCCTTAGGGGCTCTGGTAAAGGTTCGGTGACCCCTCCTCAAGGGGGGGTACTGTTGTGAATTCTGTGGCAGAGCTCCCTCCTGTGGTCACAAGTGGTACTTCGGCTGATTCTCTCTATGAGCTTCCGTTGGTGGAGGAAAGTGGTACTGCGGCTTCTGAGGTTCCTTCCTCAGGTGATGTGGTGAAGTCGTTAGGTGCTGCTCTATTTAACTCCACCTAGTGCTTTGATCCTGGCTTCCAGTCAATGTTCTAGTATTGGACTTGCTTCCTCCTGGATCGTTCCTGTGGCCTGCTGCTCTGCATAGCTAAGTTCCGCTTTTGTTATTTTTGTTTGCTGTTTTTTCTATCCAGCTTGCTTATTTGTTTTTTTCTTGCTTGCTGGAAGCTCTGGGACGCAGAGGGTGTACCTCCGTGCCGTTAGTCGGTACGGAGGGTCTTTTTGCCCCCTTTGCGTGGTTGTTTGTAGGGTTTTGTGTTGACCGCAAAGTTACCTTTCCTATCCTCGCGCTGTTCAGAAAGTCGGGCCTCACTTTGCTAAATCTATTTCATCTCTACGTTTGTCTTTTCATCTTACTCACAGTCATTATATGTGGGGGGCTGCCTTTTCCTTTGGGGTATTTCTCTGAGGCAAGGTAGGCTTATTTTCTATCTTCAGGCTAGCTTGTTTCTCAGGCTGTGCCGAGTTGCATAGGGAGCGTTAGGCGCAATCCACGGCTGCCTTTAGTGTGGTTGGAGCGGATTAGGGATTGCGGTCAGCAGAGTTCCCACGTCTCAGAGCTCGTTCTATGTTTTTGGGTTATTGTCAGGTCACTGTATGTGCTCTGACTTCTATGTCCATTGTGGTACTGAATTACCTAATCATAACACCTCTCTAAGCACGATGTCAAATATTCTAATCCTGCTTATTTATTCAAGCAAATATTTAAATACTCAATTTGTCACTGTTTCATTGATGCCTGTCTTTTTTAGTATATTACACAGCTACAGTTGTGCTCAAAAGTTTACATACCCCGGCAGAATTTTTGCTCTCTTGGCCTTTTTCAGAGAATATGAATGATAACGCCAAAACTTTTTCTCCACTCATGGTTAGTGGTTGGATGAAGCCATTTATTTTCAAACTACTGTGTTTTCTCTTTTTAAATCATAATGAAAACCCAAAACATCCAAATGACCCAGATCAAAAGTTTACATACCCAATTTCTTAGGCCGGGTTCACATTACCATTTCTGCGCGCAGAGTATGATCCAAATACATCCGCATGCGTCATGCGTACATATCTTTAACATGGTGTACGCAGAGACATGCTTTTGCATGCGTCCGCATGCGGATATGAACGCATGCGGTGTGTGGCGGTTTCTGGTGAACGCAACATGTTGCATTTTTTGAGGCATCAAATATTGCGCAATCATCCGCATGCGGACGATTGCAGATGATTGCATCAAAAAATGCATTACTGTCATCGGGAACGCATTGGTACGCAATGACATAGACATGTGTACTTTAGACTGCGCATGTCCAGAAAATGATATCACCACCTCCACCATGCGCATAAAAAAGGCAAACGCATGTCATAACGCATGAACACCTAGTGTTTTTGTTTGCATTATGCTCAAGATGATGCGCAGGCACAAGCATGTTTTTGCATGCATTTTGGAATGCGTTTGCACATGCAGATGATATGCTGCGCACAGAAACGCTAATGTGAACTTAGCCTTAATACTGTGTATTTCCCCCTCTAACATTAATGAAAGCCTAAAGTCTTTTGTAGTAGTTGAGGATGAGGGTCTTTATTTTCTCAGATGTAAAGCTGCCCCCTCTTCTTGGCAAAAAGCCTCCAGTTCCTGTAAATTCCAGAGTGGCTCAATGATATTGAGGTCAGGAGACTCAGATAGCCATTCCAGAACCTTCACATTGTTATGCTAAAGCCAAGGACAGGTCGACTTGGCCTTGTGTTTTGGATCATTTTCATGTTGGAATGTCCAAGTACGTCCCATGCGCATCTTGCAGGCTGAAGAGTGCATATTTGCCTCCAGTATTTGCTGCATTCACCTGTTAGGGCTAGCGGAACGCACCAAATAATAAGACAGATAGAGTATGGTGCGTTCGCAGCCCGGGGTCCACCGTGCAGAGATGGAACCTGCTGCCAAGTAATGACGGACTATATGGCGGTACTCATAAGTGTACACACGTGGGTTAAACTTCACCCAGCGTGAAGGAAGCGATCCTGTTGCGTCACAGGATCGCGGTACCGCACATAGAGCGCGAGCAAGTAGTCAGCGAACTCAACCCCAACTAGGATTGAAGTCCGATTAGACCCTTGCTGGCACAACACCGCAACTGGGTGTGTAAGGAAGCTAAATAACAATATTAAGGCACAAGAGTGCATGCGGTGCCGCACTGACGAACGCCACTAACCATCCAGGCTTGGGTAAGGAAAGCACAGAGGAAGTGCACGGCGCCGTACTGGCGGTCACAGCAACTGGACGCTGTAATGTGTGATTCGTGCTGTAGGATAAGTCGGGCGCTAGATAGCAACCATACACCTTCCGCGAACAGACATTCAATAGGGAAGGGGTATCCAAGGACGACTTGCACTCACAACAAACACACGTATGCAAATGTACACTAGCGCATGGCCATGCGGTCATGCGCAGTTTATATAGTTGCAGCACAGGAAGTGGCCACAGAAACTTTGCCCTTCCAAGACCTGCCAAGAGGACCAATGGAATGTGCTGCAGAGCCTGAGCACATGACCCTCGATCTCCAACGGGAGATCTTGCCCTGGGCATGCTCAGTGTGTGCAGACAAGGACTTAGTCCCAGAGAAGTCCGCTCGCTGCTGACCAGCACTGGCTTTAATGGCAGAAGCTGAAGAAGCAGCAGTAACTCTCTGTACAGAGTGAGACTGAGCAAGACGCTGGGACCGACGTCCCTGCTGAGCAGACTCCACTGCGGCTGGATAAGAATGGGAGACCGTAGCGGAGATGGCTCGAGATTCCCCCTGTGCAGAAGCTGGAACTCGAGACCTAACATCACCTTAGTTCAACTTTGACCAATTTTCCTGTGCCTTTGTAGCTCACACATCCTCAAAACATCAGCGATCCACCTCCATGCTTAACAGTAAGAATGGTGTTCCTTTCACCATAGGCCTTGTTGACATCACTCCAAATGTAACGTTTATGGTTATGGCCAAAAAGTTAAATTTTGGTCTCATCAATCCAAATTACCTTGATCCAGAAGTTCTGAGGCTTGTCTTGATCCTGTTTTGCATATTATAGGAGAGATACTTTGTGGCATTTGTGCAGTAATGGCTTTCTTCTGGTGACTTGACCATGCAGCCATTTTTCTTCAAGTGCCTCCTTGTTGTGCATCTTGAAACAGCCACATCACTAGTTTTCAGAGAGTCCTGCATTTTAGCTGATGTTATTTGTGGGTTTTTCTTTGCATCCCGAACAATTTTCCTCGCAGCTGTAGAGGACATTTTTGTTGTTCTACCAGACCATGGTTTTCTTTTTATAGAGCCCCTGATTTTCCATTTATTAATCACAGTTTGAACAGTGCTGATTGGCATTATCAATTCCTTGGATATCTTTTTGTATCCCTTTCTGGTTTTATACAGTTCACCTACCTTTTCCTGTAGATCAATTGGCAATTCCTTTGCTTTCTCCATGACTCACAATCCAGAAACGTCAGCTGCTGAATGAAAGATGCAAGAGTCTGTCTGGATCCCAGAAACTCACTCAGCTTTTATGCACACACACTGATTACAAGCAAACAGGTCACAGGTGAGGATGTTACTTTTAGTAGCCATTCAAACCCATTTGTGTCAACTTCTGTGCATGTTATTAGGCCAAAGCCACCAGGGTATGTGAACTTTTGATCAGGGTCATTTGGATGTTTTGGGTTGTCATTATGATTTTAAAAGAGAAAACACAGTAGTTTGACAATAAATGGCTTCACCCAACCACTAACCATGAGTGGATGAAAAGTTTTGTTTTTCTTATTCACATTGTGTTAGGGCTAGCGGAACGCACCGAGTAAATAGAGATGTTTATTGATATTGGTGCGTTCGCAGCCCGGGGTCCACCGTGCAGGAGTACCTGCTGCTAGCAAACGGCGGAGCTATATGGCGGTATACACTAACTCAGTTAATTCACTGAGTAGCCGTGAAAGGAAAGCACTGTGCCCTGTTAGACTCCACAGAGGCACAGGCTAACTGCCCAAACAGAGAGCAGTCAGTGGTCACACAAACACACAAAACTCCTCGCCGGAGGAGCCAGCATTCTAGGGGCTTATTTCAGCCGGGTCCCTGAATACACTCAGACTCAATCTCCTCGCCGGAGGAGCCAGCATTCTAGGGGCTTATTTCAGCCGGGTCCCTGAACACACATACATGTGACCACACTGGCGCAAAGCACATAACATAAGACAATACTAGCGCATGGCCGTGCGGTCATGCGCAGTTTATATAGTTGCAGCACAGGAAGCTGCTACTGAAGTTTTTGCCCTTTCAGGACCTTCCAGAAGGACCAATGGAAAGTGCTGCAGTACCTGAGCATGTTTTGCCCTTTCAGGACCTTCCAGAAGGACCAATGGAATGTACTGCAGCACCTGAGCATGTGACCGAACATGTGGCCCTCGACCTCCAATGGGAGACCCTGCCCTGGGCATGCTCAGTGTGAGCAAACAAAGACTTAGTCCCAGAGAAGCTCGCTCGCCGCAGATCAGTGCAGGGTACCATAGGAAAGCCAGAAAAGGCAGTAGTGACCCTATGCACCGAATCAGCCCCAGCGAGACGCTGGGAGCGACGTCTCCGCTGAGCAGAGCCCTCTGCGGCCGATACCGAATGGGAGACCGCAGCAGACACGGATCGAGATTCCCCCTGTGCAGCAGAGGAAACTCGACTCCTAACATTACCCCCCCCTCCTAGGGCCCCCCCCTCCTTGAGCCTCACTACGCTCAAAAGCTGCGATAAGCAGCGGAGCCCGAATGTGCTACACAGGCTCCCAGGTTCTATCCTCTGGGCCGTGACCCTTCCAGTCCACCAGATAAAATTTCTTGCCACGTACCACCTTGCACCCCACAATAGCATTCACCTCAAACTCATCCATGGATGAACCCGATGTCCCAGCAGATGACTCGGAAAACCGGGACAAATGAACGGGCTTTAAGAGGGAAACGTGGAAAGTATCGGTGATACCAAGGCGTGGAGGAATAGCCACAGGGTTGACCTGTTCCAGAACCTTAGACGGGCCAATGTAGCGAGGAGCAAACTTAGTGGACTCAACTCGCAGCCTGATGTTACGGGCGGAGAGCCACACTAAGTCGCCAGGAGCAAAGACTGGAGCGGGACGCCGGTGTGTATCAGCCGAAACCCTCATTCTCTCCTTGGAGGCCCGGATGGCATCCTGTGTGCGGTCCCAGATGTCACGTGCCTCCACCGCCCAGTCTGCCACCCTAGAATCGGTGGATGACACGGGCATGGGCACAGGGACACGTGGATGCTGGCCGTAATTAAGGAGAAAAGGAGTTTGACCAGTGGAATCGGCTACGGCGTTGTTCAGGGCAAATTCCGCCCAAGGTAGCAAAGATGCCCAGTCATCCTGCCTAGCAGAGACGAAATGTCGCAAATATGACACCAGAGTCTGGTTGGTTCTCTCCACCAACCCATTCGTCTCGGGATGGTATGCAGAGGAGAGGTTTAACTCTATGCTGAGTAAACGGCACAGCTCTCTCCAAAACCGAGATGCGAACTGGGGACCCCGATCGCTGACAATCTTATCAGGCATACCATGCAATCGGAAAACGTGTTTAATGAACAACACCGCCAAGGCCCGTGCTGAGGGTTACCGAGGAAGCGGCACCAAATGCACCATCTTGGAGAAATGGTCGGTGACAACCCAAATAATGGAGCAGCCACGCGACTTGGGTAGACCCACCACAAAGTCCATCCCGACCATCTCCCAGGGCCTGTCTGCCACCGGTAGAGGGTAAAGCAACCCAGCAGGCCGTTGCCGAGGAGACCAATTCTGGGCGCAAGAAACGCAAGCCTGAATATAGTCCTTGACATCTCGGGCCATATGCGGCCACCAGTATGTTCTCGCCAGAAGCTCAGATGTCCTCTTGGTCCCAAAATGCCCACCCACTCTGGAGGAGTGAGCCCAAGAGAGAACCTCTGGTCGCAAGTTAGCTGGTACGAAAGTCTTGCCCGGGGGCACAGACTCTAGCGAAACCGGAGCTACAGTTCTCAGGCTCTCAGAAGGGACAATAAGCCGAGGCTCCTCCTCCTCCTCCGATAACACCACGGAGCGGGAGAGAGCGTCAGCACGAACGTTCTTCTCCCCGGAGAGGAAATGGAGAGTAAAATGGAACCGGGAGAAGAACAGGGACCATCTAGCCTGGCGAGAATTCAGCCGCTGGGCCGTTTGCAGATACACCAAGTTCTTGTGGTCAGTGAAGACTTGGAAGGGAAAGCGAGCTCCCTCCAAGAGATGTCTCCACTCCGAAAAAGCCAACTTCATGGCCAGCAACTTTCTGTCCCCGATGGAATAATTCCTCTCCGCTGGTGTGAAGGTCTTGGAGAAGAAGAAGCAAGGATGCTTCCAACCTTGAGCATCCTTTTGGAAAAGAACTGCTCCAGCACCAACGGATGAGGCATCCACCTCCAAGATAAATGGCTTATCAACATCGGGGCAATGTAGGATGGGAGCGCTAGCGAAGTGTGACTTGATCGAGAGAAAGGCTTTGGAGACCTCCTCTGACCACAACTTGGCGTTTGCTCCTTTCTTGGTGAGGGCAACCAAGGGAGCTACCAAAGTTGAGAAGTGTGGAATGAACTGGCGATAGTAATTAATGAACCCCATAAAGCGCTGCACCGCTTTAAGAGAATGGGGTTCCTGCCAGTCCATTACAGCCTGTAGCTTGGCAGGATCCATAGCCAAACCCTGGGCAGAGATGATATAACCAAGGAAAGGCAAGGACTCCTGCTCAAACACACACTTCTCCAACTTGGCGTAGAGGGAGTTTGCCCGTAAGAGGTCGAAGACTTTGCGAACATCTCTCCGATGGGAGTCAATATCTGGAGAGAAGATGAGAATATCATCCAGATAGACTACGACCGAGGTGGTGAGCATATCCCGGAAGATGTCGTTCACAAAGTCTTGGTAAATGGCTGGGGCATTACAGAGCCCGAAGGGCATCACCAGATATTCATAGTGCCCATCCCTGGTGTTAAAAGCCGTCTTCCATTCATCCCCCTCACGGATGCGAATCAGGTTGTAAGCACCCCGCAGATCTAACTTTGTAAATACCCTCGCTCCCCGTAGCCTATCAAACAGCTCAGATATCAGGGGTAGTGGGTACTTGTTCTTAACGGTGATGGCGTTAAGACCCCTGTAGTCTATGCATGGACGTAAGTCTCCAGTCTTCTTCTGTACGAAGAAGAACCCTGCCCCTGCCGGTGACACTGACTTCTTAATGAATCCTCTTGCCAGATTCTCTTGGATGTACTGGGACATTGCCTCCGTCTTCGGGAGAGATAACGGATAGACTCGACCCCGGGGAGGCTCAGCACCAGGCAAGAGGTCAATAGGACAGTCATAGGGGCGGTGAGGCGGAAGGGTCTCCGCAGCTCTTTTGGAGAACACGTCTGCATAGGGCCAATAGTGCTTGGGGAGAGAGGAAAGATCTGCGGGTACCTGTGTAGTAGCAACCTGAACGCACTCCCTCAGACATCTACCCTCGCAGGATTTACTCCATCCCAAAATTCTCCCAGAGGACCACTCAATATGAGGAGAATGGTAGCGAAGCCATGGTATCCCCAACAGGACCTCATCAATTCCCTCAGGAATGACTAATAGGGAGATTATCTCCTGATGTGATGGAGACACAGATAGCGTGAAAGGAATGGTTTGGTGGGTAATCTGTGAAGGTAGTGTTGACCCATTTACCACTCGAACGGTTACTGGCTTGGCGAGCATCACCAAGGGTATTGCGTGACACTGGGCAAAAGCGGAAGACATAAAGTTACCCTCTGCCCCAGAATCCACGCATAGCTCGACCATAAGAGTGGATGGGCCTATGGTAATTGTCCCCTTGAAGGACAACTTTGAGGCAAACGTCGCCGTGTCTAGTGTACCTCCTCCAACTGCCACTAGACGCTGACGTTTCCCCGACCGCTGAGGACCCTTGGAGGCAAGGTGTCCTGACTGCTGGGAAACATGACGGACCTTATGTGCACGGGCAGACTGAGACTTGGATCCCGCTCGTGTCACCTCTAAGGCCTCATGTGACTCGGATGCCTGGACTGGAGATTCCAAAGGTTTGGTGAAGGTGGGAGCCAGCCGAAACCTCTGCCTAAACTGGGCTCGCTCCAACCTCCGCTCGTTAAAACGGAGGTCAATATGACTAGAGACAGTTATTAACTCCTCCAGTGTGGCAGGAATCTCCCTAGTGGCCAGAGCGTCCTTAATGTGGTCAGCCAGGCCCCTCCAAAATATGGGGATAAAGGCTTTATCCGACCACTCAAGCTCGGAAGCTAAAGTACGGAAGCGGACGGAAAAATGGCTGACCAAGGACTCACCCTGAGTTAATGCCAGTAGTTGGAGCGCTGTGTCATGGGTGACTTGAGGTCCTAAAAAGACCTTTTTCAGAGTGCTCAGGAACAACGGAGCACTCTGCACCACATGATCACCACGCTCCCACAGCGGCGTAGCCCACTCCAACGCTCTGTCCGACAAAAGAGACACAATAAATCCCACCTTAGCCCGCTCTGTAGGAAAACGTGCAGCCAGGAGCTCGAGGTGAATAGAGCACTGACTCACGAATCCCCTACAAGTTTTGCTATTTCCAGAAAATTTTTCTGGCAGCGGGAGGCGAGATAACGTTGGAACAGGGGTGGCAGTGGACAAGGTTGCTGCAGCCACGCTAGCAGCCTGTACAGCAACTGCGGTAACATCCACAGCTGAGGTTGAGCTCTCGAGAGCCGCCAACCTACCCTCCAGCTGCTGGATATACCGCAAAGATTGCTGAATGTCCGCCATTTACTAGCCAGACCCTGGCGCTAGTATTCTGTTAGGGCTAGCGGAACGCACCGAGTATATAGAGATGTTTATTGATATTGGTGCGTTCGCAGCCCGGGATCCACCGTGCAGGAGTACCTGCTGCTAGCAAACGGCGGAGCTATATGGCGGTATAGACTAACTCAGTTAATTCACTGAGTAGCCGTGAAAGGAAAGCACTGTGCCCTGTTAGACTCCACAGAGGCACAGGCTAACTGCCCAAACAGAGAGCAGTCAGTGGTCACACAAACACACAAAACTCCTCGCCGGAGGAGCCAGCATTCTAGGGGCTTATTTCAGCCGGGTCCCTGAATACACTCAGACTCAATCTCCTCGCCGGAGGAGCCAGCATTCTAGGGGCTTATTTCAGCCGGGTCCCTGAACACACATACATGTGACCACACTGGCGCAAAGCACATAACATAAGACAATACTAGCGCATGGCCGTGCGGTCATGCGCAGTTTATATAGTTGCAGCACAGGAAGCTGCTACTGAAGTTTTTGCCCTTTCAGGACCTTCCAGAAGGACCAATGGAAAGTGCTGCAGTACCTGAGCATGTTTTGCCCTTTCAGGACCTTCCAGAAGGACCAATGGAATGTACTGCAGCACCTGAGCATGTGACCGAACATTTGGCCCTCGACCTCCAATGGGAGACCCTGCCCTGGGCATGCTCAGTGTGAGTAAACAAGGACTTAGTCCCAGAGAAGCTCGCTCGCCGCAGATCAGTGCAGGGTACCATAGGAAAGCCAGAAAAGGCAGTAGTGACCCTATGCACCGAATCAGCCCCAGCGAGACGCTGGGAGCGACGTCTCCGCTGAGCAGAGCCCTCTGCGGCCGATACCGAATGGGAGACCGCAGCAGACACGGATCGATATTCCCCCTGTGCAGCAGAGGAAACTCGACTCCTAACATTACCCCCCCTCCTAGGGCCCCCCCTCCTTGAGCCTCACTACGCTCAAAAGCTGCGATAAGCAGCGGAGCCCATATGTGCTCCACAGGCTCCCAGGTTCTATCCTCTGGGCCGTGACCCTTCCAGTCCACCAGATAAAATTTCTTGCCACGTACCACCTTGCACCCCACAATAGCATTCACCTCAAACTCATCCATGGATGAACCCGATGTCCCAGCAGATGACTCGGAAAACCGGGACAAATGAACGGGCTTTAAGAGGGAAACGTGGAAAGTATCGGTGATACCAAGGCGTGGAGGAATAGCCACAGGGTTGACCTGTTCCAGAACCTTAAACGGGCCAATGTATCGAGGAGCAAACTTAGTGGACTCAACTCGCAGCCTGATGTTACGGGCGGAGAGCCACACTAAGTCGCCAGGAGCAAAGACCGGAGCGGGGCGCCGGTGTGTATCAGCCGAAACCCCCATTCTCTCCTTGGAGGCCCGGATGGCATCCTGTGTGCGGTCCCAGATGTCACGTGCCTCCACCGCCCAGTCTGCCACCCTAGAATCGGTGGATGACACGGGCATGGGCACAGGGACACGTGGATGCTGGCCGTAATTAAGGAGAAAAGGAGTTTGACCAGTGGAATCGGCTACGGCGTTGTTCAGGGCAAATTCCGCCCAAGGTAGCAAAGATGCCCAGTCATCCTGCCTAGCAGAGACGAAATGTCGCAAATATGACACCAGAGTCTGGTTGGTTCTCTCCACCAACCCATTCGTCTCGGGATGGTATGCAGAGGAGAGGTTTAACTCTATGCTGAATAAACGGCAGAGCTCTCTCCAAAACCGAGATGCGAACTGGGGACCCCGATCGCTGACAATCTTATCAGGCATACCATGCAATCGGAAAACGTGTTTAATGAACAACACCGCCAAGGCCCGTGCTGAGGGTAACCGAGGAAGCGGCACCAAATGCACCATCTTGGAGAAATGGTCGGTGACAACCCAAATAATGGAGCAGCCACGCGACTTGGGTAGATCCACCACAAAGTCCATCCCGACCATCTCCCAGGGCCTGTCTGCCACCGGTAGAGGGTAAAGCAACCCAGCAGGCCGTTGCCGAGGAGACCGATTCTGGGCGCAAGAAACGCAAGCCTGAATATAGTCCTTGACATCTCGGGCCATATGCGGCCACCAGTATGTTCTCGCCAGAAGCTCAGATGTCCTCTTGGTCCCAAAATGCCCACCCACTCTGGAGGAGTGAGCCCAAGAGAGAACCTCCGGTCGCAAGTTAGCTGGTACGAAAGTCTTGCCCGGGGGCACAGACTCTAGCGAAACCGGAGCTACAGTTCTCAGGCTCTCAGAAGGGACAATAAGCCGAGGCTCCTCCTCCTCCTCCGATGACACCACGGAGCAGGAGAGAGCGTCAGCACGAACGTTCTTCTCCCCGGAGAGGAAATGGAGAGTAAAATAGAACTGGGAGAAGAACAGGGACCATCTAGCCTGGCGAGAATTCAGCCGCTGGGCCGTTTGCAGATACACCAAGTTCTTGTGGTCAGTGAAGACTTGGAAGGGAAAGCGAGCTCCCTCCAAGAGATGTCTCCACTCCGAAAAAGCCAACTTCATGGCCAGCAACTCCCTGTCCCCGATGGAATAATTCCTCTCCGCTGGTGTGAAGGTCTTGGAGAAGAAGAAGCAAGGATGCTTCCGACCTTGAGCATCCTTTTGGAAAAGAACTGCTCCAGCACCAACGGATGAGGCATCCACCTCCAAGATAAATGGCTTATCAACATCAGGGCAATGTAGGATGGGAGCGCTAGCGAAGTGTGACTTGATCGAGAGAAAGGCTTTGGAGACCTCCTCTGACCACAACTTGGGATTTGCTCCTTTCTTGGTGAGGGCAACCAAGGGAGCTACCAAAGTTGAGAAGTGTGGAATGAACTGGCGATAGTAATTAATGAACCCCATAAAGCGCTGCACCGCTTTAAGAGAATGGGGTTCCTGCCAGTCCATTACAGCCTGTAGCTTGGCAGGATCCATAGCCAAACCCTGGGCAGAGATGATATAACCAAGGAAAGGCAAGGACTCCTGCTCAAACACACACTTCTCCAACTTGACGTAGAGGGAGTTTGCCCGTAAGAGGTCGAAGACTTTGCGAACATCTCTCCGATGGGAGTCAATATCTGGAGAGAAGATGAGAATATCATCCAGATAGACTACGACCGAGGTGGTGAGCATATCCCAGAAGATGTCGTTCACAAAGTCTTGGAAAACGGCTGGGGCATTACAGAGCCCGAAGGGCATCACCAGATATTTATAGTGCCCATCCCTGGTGTTAAAAGCCGTCTTCCATTCATCCCCCTCACGGATGCGAATCAGGTTGTAAGCACCCCGCAGATCTAACTTGTAAATACCCTCGCTCCCCGTAGCCTATCAAACAGCTCAGATATCAGGGGTAGTGGGTACTTGTTCTTAACGGTGATGGCGTTAAGACCCCTGTAGTCTATGCATGGACGTAAGTCTCCAGTCTTCTTCTGTACGAAGAAGAACCCTGCCCCTGCTGGTGACACTGACTTCTTAATGAATCCTCTTGCCAGATTCTCTTGGATGTACTGGGACATTGCCTCTGTCTCCGGGAGAGATAACGGATAGACTCGACCCCGGGGAGGCTCAGCACCAGGCAAGAGGTCAATAGGACAGTCATAGGGGCGGTGAGGCGGAAGGGTCTCCGCAGCTCTTTTGGAGAACACGTCTGCATAGGGCCAATAGTGCTTGGGGAGAGAGGAAAGATCTGCGGGTACCTGTGTAGTAGCAACCTGAACGCACTCCCTCAGACATCTACCCTCGCAGGATTTACTCCATCCCAAAATTCTCCCAGAGGACCACTCAATATGAGGAGAATGGTAGCGAAGCCATGGTATCCCCAACAGGACCTCATCAATTCCCTCAGGAATGACTAATAGGGAGATTGTCTCCTGATGTGATGGAGACACAGATAGCGTGAAAGGAATGGTTTGGTGGGTAATCTGTGAAGGTAGTGTTGACCCATTTACCACTCGAACGGTTACTGGCTTGGCGAGCATCACCAAGGGTATTGCGTGACGCTGGGCAAAAGCGGAAGACATAAAGTTACCCTCTGCCTCAGAATCCACGCATAGCTCGACCATAAGAGTGGATGGGCCTATGGTAATTGTCCCCTTGAAGGACAACTTTGAGGCAAACGTCGCCGTGTCTAGTGTACCTCCTCCAACTGCCACTAGACACTGACGTTTCCCCGACCGCTGAGGACCCTTGGAGGCAAGGTGTCCTGACTGCTGGCAAACATGACGGACCTTATGTGCACGGGCAGACTGAGACTTGGATCCCGCTCGTGTCACCTCTAAGGCCTCATGTGACTCGGATGCCTGGACTGGAGATTCCAAAGGTTTGGCGAAGGTGGGAGCCAGCTGAAACCTCTGCATACACTGGGCTCGCTCCAACCTCCGCTCGTTAAAACGGAGGTCAATATGACTAGAGACAGTTATTAACTCCTCCAGTGTGGCAGGAATCTCCCTAGTAGCCAGAGCGTCCTTAATGTGGTCAGCCAGGCCCCTCCAAAATATGGGGATAAGGGCTTTATCCGACCACTCAAGCTCGGAAGCTAAAGTACGGAAGCGGACGGAAAAATGGCTGACCAAGGACTCACCCTGAGTTAATGCCAGTAGTTGGAGCGCTGTGTCATGGGTGACTTGAGGTCCTAAAAAGACCTTTTTCAGAGTGCTCAGGAACAACGGAGCACTCTGCACCACATGATCACCACGCTCCCACAGCGGCGTAGCCCACTCCAACGCCCTGTCCGACAAAAGAGACACAATAAATCCCACCTTAGCCCACTCTGTAGGAAAACGTGCAGCCAGGAGCTCGAGGTGAATAGAGCACTGACTCACGAATCCCCTACAAGTTTTGCTATTTCCAGAAAATTTTTCTGGCAGCGGGAGGCGAGATAACGTCGGAACAGGGGTGGCAGTGGACAAGGTTGCTGCAGCCACGCTAGCAGCCTGTACAGCAACTGCGGTAACATCCACAGCTAAGGTTGAGCTCTCGAGAGCCGCCAACCTACCCTCCAGCTGCTGGATATACCGCAAAGATTGCTGAATGTCCGCCATTTACTAGCCAGACCCTGGTGCTAGTATTCTGTTAGGGCTAGCGGAACGCACCGAGTAAATAGAGATGTTTATTGATATTGGTGCGTTCGCAGCCCGGGGTCCACCGTGCAGGAGTACCTGCTGCTAGCAAACGGCGGAGCTATATGGCGGTATAGACTAACTCAGTTAATTCACTGAGTAGCCGTGAAAGGAAAGCACTGTGCCCTGTTAGACTCCACAGAGGCACAGGCTAACTGCCCAAACAGAGAGCAGTCAGTGGTCACACAAACACACAAAACTCCTCGCCGGAGGAGCCAGCATTCTAGGGGCTTATTTCAGCCGGGTCCCTGAATACACTCAGACTCAATCTCCTCGCCGGAGGAGCCAGCATTCTAGGGGCTTATTTCAGCCGGGTCCCTGAACACACATACATGTGACCACACTGGCGCAAAGCACATAACATAAGACAATACTAGCGCATGGCCGTGCGGTCATGCGCAGTTTATATAATTGCAGCACAGGAAGCTGCTACTGAAGTTTTTGCCCTTTCAGGACCTTCCAGAAGGACCAATGGAATGTACTGCAGCACCTAAGCATGTGACCGAACATGTGGCCCTCGACCTCCAATGGGAGACCCTGCCCTGGGCATGCTCAGTGTGAGTAAACAAGTGTTAAGGACTGGCGGAACGCACCAAGTATAGATGGTAAGAAACTAGGTGCGTTCGCAGTCCGAGGTCCACCGTGCAGGTAAAAGACCCTGCAGCTAGCAAGACGGACAATATGGCGGTACACTAAAGGATACACGCGTGGGTTAAACCTCACCCAGCGTGAAGAAAGCGATCCTGTTAATTCACAGGACCGCAGTACCGCACTAGTGCGCGAGCAAGTGGTCAGCGGACTTAACCCCAGAAGGGATTGGAGCCCGATTAGACCCTTGCTGGCGTAACACCGCAACTGGGTGTGTAGAGAACCTAAAGAAATATAAGTGCACAAGAGTGCGAGCGATGCCGCACTAACGGACGCCACTAACCACCCAGACTCGGGTATGGAAAGCGCAAGGCAGGCGCACGGCGCCGTACTGGCAGGCACAGCTACAGGACGCTGAGATGTGTGTTTAGTGCTGTAGGCTAAGTCGGGCGCTAGGTATCAGCCATACACCTTCCGCGAACAGACATTCACTAGGGTAGGGGTTTCCAAGGACGACTTGCACTCACAACATACACACATTAGCAATTGTTAGACAATACTAGCGCATGGCTGTGCGGTCATGCGCAGTTTATATAGCAGCAGCACAGGAAGTGGCTACAGCACTTTTGCCCTTCTAGGACCTGCCAAGAGGACCAATGGAATGTGCTGCAGAGCCTGAGCACATGACCCTCGATCTCCAACGGGAGACCTTACGCTGGGCATGCTCAGTACATGCAGACAAGGACTTAGTCCCAGAGAAGTCCGCTCGCTGCTGACCAGCACTGACTTTAATGGCAGAGACTGGAGAAGCAGCACTAACTCTCAGAACAGAGTGAGAATGAGCAAGACGCTGGGACCGACGTCCTTGCTGAGCAGGCTCCACTGCGGCTGGACAAGAATGGGAGACCGCAGCGGAAGTGGCTCGAGATTCCCCCTGTGCAGAAGCGGGAACTCGACCCCTAACATTACCCCCCCTCCTTGGGCCTCGCTACGTTCGAAGGCAGCAATGAGCTGCGGAGCCCGAATGTGCTCCACAGGCTCCCAGGTTCTATCCTCTGGACCATGACCCTTCCAATCCACCAAATAAAATTTTTTGCCACGTACCACCTTGCTTCCCACAATAGCATTCACCTCAAACTCATCCGTGAATGAACCCGATGTCCCAGCAGATAACTCAGAAAACCGAGACAAACGAACGGGCTTTAAGAGGGAAACGTGAAAGGTATCGGTGATACCAAGGCGTGGAGGAATGGCCAAACGGTAAACCACAGGGTTGACCTGTTCCAGAACTTTAAACGGGCCAATGTAGCGAGGAGCGGGACGCCGGTGTGTATCAGCCGAAACCCTCATTCTCTCCTTGGAGGCCCGAATGGCATCCTGTGTGCGGTCCCAGATGTCCCGTGCCTCCACCGCCCAGTCTGCCACCCTAGAATCGGTGGATGACACGGGCATGGGCACAGGAACACGCGGATGCTGGCCGTAATTAAGGAGAAAAGGTGTTTGGCCAGTGGAATCGGCTACGGCGTTGTTCAAGGCAAATTCCGCCCAAGGTAGCAAAGATGCCCAGTCATCCTGCCTAGCGGAGACGAAATGTCGCAAATATGTCACCAGAGTCTGGTTGGTTCTCTCCACCAACCCATTCGTCTCGGGATGATATGCAGAGGAGAGGTTTAACTCTATGCTGAGCAAACGGCAGAGCTCTCTCCAAAACCGAGACGCGAACTGGGGACCCCGATCGCTGACAATCTTATCAGGCATACCATGCAATCGGAAAACATGCTTCATGAACAACACCACCAAGGCCCGTGCTGAGGGTAACCGAGGAAGCGGTACCAAATGTACCATCTTAGAGAAATGGTCGGTGACAACCCAAATAATGGAGCAGCCACGCGACTTGGGTAAGCCCACCACAAAGTCCATTCCGACCATCTCCCAGGGCCTGTCTGCCACCGGTAGAGGGTAAAGCAACCCAGCAGGCCGTTGCCGAGGAGACCGATTCTGGGCGCAAGAAACGCACGCCTGAATATAGTCCTTGACATCTCGGACCATATGCGGCCACCAATATGTTCTCGCCAAAAGCTCAGAAGTCCTCTTGGTCCCAAAATGCCCACCCACTCTGGAGGAGTGAGCCCAAGAGAGAACCTCCGGTCGCAAGTTAGCTGGCACGAAAGTCTTGCCCGGGGGCACAGACTCCAGCGAAACCGGAGCTACAGTTCTCAAGCTCTCAGGCGGGACAATAAGCCGAGGCTCCTCCTCCTCCTCCTCAGATGACACCACGGAGCGGGAGAGAGCGTCGGCACGAACGTTCTTCTCCCCGGAGAGAAAATGGAGGGTAAAATGGAACCGGGAGAAAAACAGGGACCATCTAGCCTGGCGAGAATTTAGCCGCTGGGCCGTCTGTATATACACCAAGTTCTTGTGGTCAGTGAAGACTTGGAAGGGAAAGCGAGCTCCCTCCAAGAGGTGTCTCCACTCTGAAAAAGCCAACTTCATGGCTAGCAACTCCCTGTCCCCGATGGAATAATTCCTCTCCGCTGGTGTGAAAGTTTTGGAGAAGAAGAAGCAAGGATGCTTCCGACCTTGAGCATCCTTTTGGAAAAGGACTGCTCCAGCACCAACGGATGAGGCATCCACCTCCAAGATGAATGGTTTATCTACATCGGGGCGATGTAGGATGGGCGCGCTAGCGAAGTGTGACTTAATCGAGAGAAAGGCCTTGGAGACCTCCTCTGACCACAACTTGGGATTTGCTCCCTTCTTGGTGAGGGCGACCAAGGGAGCTACCAAAGTTGAGAAGTGTGGAATGAACTGGCGATAGTAATTAATGAACCCCATAAAGCGCTGCACCGCTTTAAGAGAATGGGGTTCCTGCCAGTCCATTACTGCCTGTAGCTTGGCAGGATCCATAGCCAAACCCTGGGCAGAAATGATATAACCAAGGAAAGGCAAGGACTCCTGCTCAAACACACACTTCTCCAACTTAGCGTAGAGGGAGTTTGCCCGTAAGAGGTCGAAGACTTTGCGAACATCTCTCCGATGGGAGTCTATATCTGGAGAGTAGATGAGAATGTCATCCAGATAGACTACGACCGAGGTGGTGAGCATATCCCGAAAGATGTCGTTCACAAAGTCTTGGAAAACGGCTGGGGCATTACAGAGCCCAAAGGGCATCACTAGATATTCATAGTGCCCATCCCTGGTGTTAAAAGCCGTCTTCCATTCATCCCCCTCACGGATGCGAATCAGGTTGTAAGCACCCCGCAGATCTAACTTTGTAAATACCTTTGCTCCCCGTAGCCTATCAAGGAGCTCAGATATCAGGGGTAATGGGTACTTGTTCTTAACGGTAATGGCGTTAAGACCCCTGTAGTCTATGCATGGACGTAAGTCTCCAGTCTTCTTCTGTACGAAGAAGAACCCAGCCCCTGCCGGTGACACTGACTTCCTAATGAATCCTCTTGCCAGATTCTCCTGAATATACTGGGACATTGCCTCCGTCTCCGGGAGAGATAACGGGTAGACTCGACCCCGGGGAGGCTCAGCACCAGGCAAGAGGTCAATGGGACAGTCATAGGGGCGGTGAGGCGGAAGAGTCTCCGCAGCTCTTTTGGAGAACACGTCTGCATGGGACCAATAGTGCTTGGGGAGAGAGGAAAGATCTGCGGGTACCTGTGTAGTAGCAACCTGAACGCACTCCCTCTGACATCTACCCTCACAGGATTTACTCCATCCCAAAATTCTCCCAGAGGACCACTCAATATGAGGAGAATGGTAGCGAAGCCATGGCATCCCCAACAGGACCTCATCAATTCCCTCAGGAATGACTAATAGGGAGATTATCTCCTGATGTGATGGAGACACAGATAGCGTGAAAGGAATGGTTTGGTGGGTAATCTGTGAAGGTAGTGTTGACCCATTTACCACTCGAACGGTCACTGGCTGGGCGAGCATCACCAAGGGTATTGCGTGACGCTGGGCAAAGGCGGAGGACATAAAGTTACCCTCTGCCCCAGAATCCAAGCATAGCTCGACCGTAAGAGTGGATGGGCCTATGGTAATTGTCCCCTTGAAGGACAACTTTGAGGCAAACGTCGCCGTGTCTAGTGTACCTCCTCCAACTGCCACTAGACGCTGACGTTTCCCCGACCGCTGAGGACTCTTGGAGGCAAGACGTCCTGACTGCTGGCAAACATGACGGACCCTATGTGCACGAGCGGACTGAGACTTAGATCCCGCTCGTGTCACCTCCAAGGTCTCATGTGACTCAGATGCCTGGACTGGGGATTCCAAAGGTTTGGCGAAGGTAGGAGCCAGCCGAAACCTCTGCCTACACTGGGCTCGTTCCAACTTCCGCTCGTTAAAACGGAGGTCTATACGAGTAGAAATAGATATTAACTCCTCCAGTGTGGCAGGAATCTCCCTAGTGGCCAGAGCGTCCTTAACATGGTCAGCCAGGCCCCTCCAGAATATGGGGATAAGGGCTTTATCCGACCACTCCAGCTCGGAAGCTAAAGTACGGAATCGGACGGAAAAATGGCTGACCAAGGACTCACCCTGAGTTAATGCCAGTAGTTGGAGCGCTGTATCATGGGTGAGTTGAGGTCCTAGAAAGACCTTTTTCAGCGTGCCCAGAAACAACGGAGCACTCTGCACCACATGATCATCACGCTCCCACAGCGGCGTAGCCCACTCCAACGCCCTGTCCGACAACAGCGAGACAATAAATCCCACCTTAGCCCGCTCTGTAGGAAAACGTGCAGCCAGGAGCTCGAGGTGGATAGAGCACTGACTCACGAATCCCCTACAAGTTTTGCAATCTCCAGAAAATTTTTCTGGCAACGGGAGGCGGGATAATGTCGGAACAGGGGTGGCAGTGGACAAGGTTGCTGCCGCCACGCCAGCAGCCTTTACAGCAACTGCGGTAACATCCACAGCTGAGGTTGAGTTCTCGAGAACCTTCAACCTACCCTCCAACTGCTGGATATACCGCAAAGATTGCTGAATGTCCGCCATACTAGCCAGACCTTGGCGCTAGTATTATGTTAAGGACTGGCGGAACGCACCAAGTATAGATGGTAAGAAACTAGGTGCGTTCGCAGTCCGAGGTCCACCGTGCAGGTAAAAGACCCTGCAGCTAGCAAGACGGACAATATGGCGGTACACTAAAGGATACACGCGTGGGTTAAACCTCACCCAGCGTGAAGAAAGCGATCCTGTTAATTCACAGGACCGCAGTACCGCACTAGTGCGCGAGCAAGTGGTCAGCGGACTTAACCCCAGAAGGGATTGGAGCCCGATTAGACCCTTGCTGGCGTAACACCGCAACTGGGTGTGTAGAGAACCTAAAGAAATATAAGTGCACAAGAGTGCGAGCGATGCCGCACTAACGGACGCCACTAACCACCCAGACTCGGGTATGGAAAGCGCAAGGCAGGCGCACGGCGCCGTACTGGCAGGCACAGCTACAGGACGCTGAGATGTGTGTTTAGTGCTGTAGGCTAAGTCGGGCGCTAGGTATCAGCCATACACCTTCCGCGAACAGACATTCACTAGGGTAGGGGTTTCCAAGGACGACTTGCACTCACAACATACACACATTAGCAATTGTTAGACAATACTAGCGCATGGCCGTGCGGTCATGCGCAGTTTATATAGCAGCAGCACAGGAAGTGGCTACAGCACTTTTGCCCTTCTAGGACCTGCCAAGAGGACCAATGGAATGTGCTGCAGAGCCTGAGCACATGACCCTCGATCTCCAACGGGAGACCTTACGCTGGGCATGCTCAGTACATGCAGACAAGGACTTAGTCCCAGAGAAGTCCGCTCGCTGCTGACCAGCACTGACTTTAATGGCAGAGACTGGAGAAGCAGCACTAACTCTCAGCACAGAGTGAGAATGAGCAAGACGCTGGGACCGACGTCCTTGCTGAGCAGGCTCCACTGCGGCTGGACAAGAATGGGAGACCGCAGCGGAAGTGGCTCGAGATTCCCCCTGTGCAGAAGCGGGAACTCGACCCCTAACAAACAAGGACTTAGTCCCAGAGAAGCTCGCTCGCCGCAGATCAGTGCAGCGTACCATAGGAAAGCCAGAAAAGGCAGTAGTGACCCTATGCACCGAATCGGCCCCAGCGAGACGCTGGGAGCGACGTCTCCGCTGAGCAGAGCCCTCTGCGGCCGATACCGGATGGGAGACCGCAGCAGACACGGATCGAGATTCCCCCTGTGCAGCAGAGGAAACTCGACTCCTAACACATTGTCTGAAAAAATTCCAAGAAAGCAAAAATTTGTCCGGGGTATGTAAACTTTTGAGCACAACTGTATATTTGCCACATATTTGTCAACTTTTTAAAGCATAGATTAAGCATTTCAGTCTCCTTATTTATTATGTGAAATACATGGATCCTTAATAGGAAACATGTCTTTAAATGAAAAGTTGAACAACGTTTCACAGATATGGTAATCTCTAGATAGAAACTATAGTAAGTTGCATGCAGAGGTAAAATTTTGTTTTTCACAACAATATATTTCTGCGAAAGAAATATGTATGCCTTTAATGGGTTTCTAAACTGTTGAGCAAATGACAACTCGAACAAATGTATTGTGTTATTTTGCTTGGCTTCTTAGTGTCCTTGGATGAAATATTTGAGGTTTCTTGCACAAGGCACATGACTTTCTGGGTCAGTTCATGTTACCTCAAATAGAGCTGACTGTGAAGACTAAGAATTTTCCTGTCAATTAGAGATCATAACCATAACATTTTTGAAAATCACAGAGGATTGTAAAATACATTTTATTTAAACAGAATCATTTATTGAAATTCCTTCTTTCTTCATAGTATTAACATTATGATGTTGCCCCTCATGTGAACCTAATGTTTGCAATAATTTATATAAATATACAGTATGTATATGTAAGTTGCAGATGGATAGGAAGTAGTGATGATGAGCGAGCACTAAAATGCTCGGGTTCTCGTTGCTCAGGTCGAGCAAATTGGAATGCTCGGGTGCCCGACCCGAACAACAAGCCCAATGTAAGTTGCAACCAACCCCGGAGGTCCTATTAGGGTCTAAAATCGGCTCAAGTTGATGGAAACAGTGCTCAAATGACATGGGAACATCATGGGGAATACCCCTGGAAGCATTTCTGACTCCCAGGTCACAGGTGTGAACAATGATGTCAGAGTCTTACGACACTTTTACAGGCGCACAATAAAACATACAAAAACGAAACCAAAATGGATTTTCCTGGGGAATATGTTAAGGGATATCCTTTCCAGGCTAATGACTTGTATATAAGGCAAATTAAATAACCCAAAACAAAAATGTTCTTCCACCACTTGGGCTATATTCACACATAGCGTTTTTGATGCATTTTTCAACTTTACTATTGCATTCAACCAGGACAAATGCATTCCCTGGGAAATGTAATTTTAACATTTTACAGCCTTATTTGGCCATGTGGTGTGTGACAGATCATCAGACACATCCTGTTTCATTTATGAAGGAGGGACTCTGAAAGTCACAAAGTCTTTTTTTATAGGGCCAGCAGTCAGCCCTCTCTTTTCTTAGAGAACTATCAGTCAGCTTTTTGTTGCTCACATTATTAAACAGTGAGTCCCTTATATTGTTATTGTGTATGCAGTGAGAGGCAGGGCTGCCCAAAATTTGGATGCACCCCAACAACCCATTCAATAGATGTCATGAATGACCACATGCAACCAAAGTTCCCAGGATTCATTTTGTACTCCCATACTGCTTGCTTATGCATAGAATGCAAGGCCTGCCCTGCACCAAAGTTATATGCACCCCAATAAGGCTTTGAACCCACGTACTGGATGACCACATGAAAACCAAGTTCACATTATTCATTTGGTACTCCCATACTGTTTGCTTATGCATTTGTAAGGAGAAGAACCCAGCTAGGTGTGTTTCCTCTGTGACATGTCCAGAACTGTTGGGGCTGTCACCTATGTTGCAGGGGGTAAAGCTTAAGGCCCTGGACCACTCCCGGCAGTTGAGAAGGGTTATATACAGTCTGCTCCGCACTCCTCATACACACGGTCCTGCTGCATACACCTCTTACACACGTGGCTCCACTCCATACACCCCATACACATGCGGCTCTGCTCCGTACACCTCGCACACACGTGGTTCTGCTCCGTACACCTCATATAAATGTGGCTCCACTCCGTACACCTCGAACACAGGCGGCTCTTCTCAGTACACCTTGAACACACACGGCTTCGCTCTGTAAACCCCATACACATGCGGCTACGGTCTGTACACTTCGTACACACATGGCTCGCTACTTCCACACTGTGCTGTGCCTGCAAACGAGGTGACAATTGTGTCTTCTCCTCATGCTCCATTCTGGCTACTGTCTGAGTCCTCATGTGTGCCTGCTTCTTCACTGCTGTGACTGAATGTCATGATATGCAGGTACACTGGGACTCAGAGATTAGCCACAGTGGAGCATACAGGAACTGCTGCTTCTGGAGGACACTGTTCTTCTTGCTTTGGCTGCAGAAATTACCTCAGTCCAGGAGTAAGTAAGCAGGAAGACGATCTGAGCTCTCTCTGAACGAGAAGAACAGGGGGAGAAAGAAAGGGTATGTCCTGATACAAGAGGGGGCATGTCCACTGCTTCCCACTAGTACAGTGCAGGAAAAGAAGATCCCAGCCGGGACAGCGGGACAGAGTCTCAAAATCAGCACTGTCCCACTGGAACTGGGACAGTTGGGAGGTCTTTGTAAAGGTACAGTGCCTCGATGTATCACTTAGTTTACAGGGTGCAGTGGTCCTGACACAATTAGAGTTCTTAGATTTAGTAAGCAGCAGATGTGAGAAAGCTGCCCCTTTCCACAAGAGGCTCTTCTATAGACAGTAAATTGCCTATAACAGAAGAGAGCAGAGTTGGACTACCATACACATCTGCTGTAGTTGATGTAGTCTAGACCAATCATAATCACAAAGTGATTCCTTTTAAAAGATTACAGTACAGTTATAGATAGTGACTAGAGATGGGCGAACCTAAACAGTAAAGCTCGGTGTCTGTACTGAACACCTACTGTTCGGGCAAGGACACCGAACATGGACTTCAACAGGAAGTCCATGTTACTGTTTGGGTTCTGCACCCCCGAACACCGGGTGTTTGTCGAGCAGTCAAGAGCACGACAGTGCGGCCAAGACTGCTTCTGATCAACGGCAAAGTCATTACCGCCGACTGACTGCCGTGATTCCCATGACAGCATGTGCCTGCAGCTGTGATCGGAGGTATAAATTTTACCTCCAGTCACTGGCGCAGGCTGATGGGACTACTGTTCCCATCAGTCTACACCTTCTGCCGCTAATAAAAGCGAGAGCAGGTGGTGGCTGATGGGAGAATTCATCAGCCGGTGCCTGCACTCTAAATAAATTATTTAAAAAAAACGGTGTGGCTTCCCCTGTATTTTTGATCACCAGCCAGGAAAAACTTAGGCTTCACATCACCGGACAATGCAAAGGTGACATCAGCCCCACAAATATGAACCCCACTTGCCACCGCTTCAGGGCAAGTGGAAAGATCCGGGTAAAGCACTAGATTTGGGCATCTAAAAGGCGCAATGTATGCAAAAGTCACCAACACTGATGAGTAAGTAACTGCAAAGTACCTGTCTTACTATGGTATTAATATATAAAAAACCACTGTGCACTGAGAGTTTCTTAGCTGTAGATTTCATGGACAACAGCTGCAGGCAAGTCTTACATCACCAAGCACAATGCCAAAACATCAGATGTAGTGGTATAAGGCAAGTCGTGAATGGACACTGGTGCAGTGAAACATGTTTTGTGTTGTGATGAATTACTTATCTGGCAGTTCTCCACTAATCTGATGGATGAGTTTGGATTTTGTAAATGCTGCAAGGACATTATCTGTTTCTCTGCATAGTGCCAACTGTAAAGTTTTTTGGACGATAGATAATGCTATGTGGTTGTTTTTCCAGAGGTTGTTTTTCAGAAATTTTTATACGTTTCTTAGTTTCAGTGACAGGAAATCTTAATGATTCAGAATACCAAGACATATGGACAATTGTATGTGTCCAATTTTCTGAGAACTGTTTGGGGAAGTCTATTTTCTGTATCAACAAGGCTGTTTCAAAGACTCTTCTAGTTGGATGGGCAAAAATTCCCACAGACATACTCCAAAATCTTGTAGAAAGCCAGCACACAAGAGTGAAATGCAAAATCATTCAATATCACTAGTGTCATGCCCTAAGCCGGGGGCCTGATCTCTCATGGACAGGGACACCGGCGCCGATCACGCAGTTCCACTGGTACTGCTCACCCTGTCCATGGCTCCAGATGACAGGTGGCTCCTTTCTCTGCTAGGAGCCTGCATCCCCTAGGCACGTCTGGAAATGCTCTTAAGAGGAGCGCCCCACTTCCTGCACATACTTAAAGCAGCAGGGCACCTGTTCTCTATTTGGGCTGTCTGTGCTGTGATGCTCTGTGGTTAAAAGGCATACTCCCCTTAAGGGAGGTGCCTGGGCAACATGTTTATTCATAGGATCGTTGCCGCCTGCTCAGGCCACACTCTGCAGTGCTCTGCGATTGGAAGTCTATGGCTTTGCACTATAATAATATCTCTGTCTCCACAGAATCCTCTGGTGGCAGTTCCATATCCTGGATTCCTTTGGGATCTATCCAGATACCACTACCGGCTGGACCAGTCTTTCCAGGATTACACGGAACTCCCGCGATTCTCTCCACCGACAGATCCAGTATTCTACAGTATCTGCTATCCGGTCTGTACGGGTTGTCTCTCTGGTCCGGGTTTAGCGGCATAAAGGCCTCCTGATGTTGTACCACTACATGGTACAGTGTCCTGATCCAGAGGATCCTCCCCTCAGACACCTTTTCCCTTTTTGTTAATCTTCCTTTACTAAACATCTTTGGTTTTATGAAGCTCATTCTCCTGTCTCTTGAGTATTGGGTATGCACCATCAATGGTCTAGTGATTCCACTACACATCAACAACTAGTAATGAGAAAATCTGCTGAAATTCAAATTTGACGGTTTATTTAAATATGGTCAGGAAGCTTGATTTTCATCAGATGTATTCTATGCATATTGAATGTGCCTTATTATGCCAGCCAGCTACTATTTTGATGAATTCATGCAAACTAAATCACAAAATCTTATGATTCAGGTGGATCCAAATTTTTGTCAAAATTCAAGGCAAATCATTTGATCATCTGATGCACTGATATCTAAATGTTGTGAAAGCTTCTATAGGTGTAATGTAATCCCAATACAATTATAGGAACACTTGAGCATTACATTAAAAACCCAAGTAAATTAAACTTCAACAATTTCGATCTGTCAAATTATTAAGCATAACCAGTTGTTTATCAAATCATTTTGCTTTGGTACAAATAATAGTGACAAAAAGTGCACTGGAGAGGCTCAAAGTCAAGCATTTGAAATGGAAATATAAAGCTCTATTGCATTTGACAATTACTACAAACAATATAACTGCAATATTGAAAAAAGATTAGGAAACAATAAAGAGATTCACTTGATAGGGAAAAAAATATGAGAGTTGCCAGCAGGGGTGCCATATTCAGTGTATTCAGTGTGATTTATCAGTGATATGGAGTAACTAGCATCTGTTCTACTGCATTTGATTTACAATTGCACTTTTTTGCTCATTGTTAATGTACTAAAAAGCCGAAGCAAGACTCCCATTGTACCTACTGCTTTTCTTGTTCATGTACCTATTTTGTATTTCTTAGTGAAGAAGTTTTAGGGAGGGGTTTGGATGTAAAAAAAACTTAGAAAATAAAAAAATGTAGACATTTAACTGTGCACATCTGTCTTTGCACACCAGTTTTACCAGTCCAGTTTGACAAGTACATGCCACTTCTATGCTGCACTCAAGCAAAAAAGGTGACATGTTGGTGACTCTAGGTTCAGCACCTGTTCACACTTAGTCTATGTTTGGATGTGACGGTCAGTTTTTTGAAACTCCTAAGCTGCAATCTGCTGCCACATTTTGTTTTAGGTACAACTACCTACATGAGATGGGTGGACCTTTGCATGTTCGGGTCTGGCTGAACAATTAAAAAAAGTTTGAACTCCGGTACCAAAGCAGTACCAGGACCCGAACCTGAACCTAGACCCATGTGCATAAAATAATTACTGCCGGTCAGAGAGCCGAGGTTCCCACACAGTCAAATGACAGGGTGAGCCCACAGCTGTGATTGAAGGCAGCTGATGGGAGTATTCATCAGCCGACGCCTGTGCTCTAAATAAGTAATTAAAATAAAACATTTTGCGTTATCCTGTATTTTTGATAACCATCCAGGCAAAACTGACAGCTGGGGGCTGCAACCTACAGCTGTCAGCATTACCAAGGCTGGTAATCAAGAATAAAGGGGTCCCCACGCTGTTTTTTTCAATTATTTAAATAAAAAATTTAAAAAATGGCATGTGGCCCCCCATTTTTGACAAATTGCTAAAGCAGACAGCAGGGGCTAGTATTCTCAAGCTGGTAGGAGGCCATGGATCTACATCTATTTGATGTGCCAATTCTGGCACTTTGCCCAACTCTTCCCACCTGCCATGTAGTGGTGGCAAGTGGGGTTCATATTTGTGGGGTTCGTTGTTGTCACCTTTGCATACATCCGATCACAACTGCAGGCTCACGCAGTTATATGACAGTGTGGGAACCGCGGCTGTCTCACCGGCGGCAATGATTATACCGTCCATCAGAAGCAGTGTTTTCCGCATTGGCATGCACATGACAGCGCAACAAACATTCAGAGTTCGAGGGGCCGAACCAGAAAATTAACCCAGACTTCCTGGTGAAGCCCGTATTTGGCATCCATGCCTGAACAGTAGGTCTTTGGTACGCGCGCCGAACTTTACTGTTCACGTTTGCCCATCTCTACTACCTACCTAACATTCCTATATAATGGTTCTTTTAGTAATGGTAGAAAAAATGGCTCTGAAAAGATATTCAAAAGTAAATTACAGTCTTGTAGAAAATGTATGGTATAAGAAAAGGTTACAATGGCAATGGACAATGTAGTTTAGAAGAAAGAGAAACATATTCCGGCTAATAATGTGGGAACTTTTAGCAGCAGTGGAAGCACCACCACCATTATTGGCACAAACAGTAGTACTACCAAACACAGGCCACAATTCTTCGCATTTGAACAGCCGCACAGCCAGCTCTTCCCTCTCCTAGTGTATCCTCACCCACCCCCTGCAGACTGTGAGCCCTCGCGGGCAGGGTCCTCCCTCCTTATGTACTCGTGTGCCTTGTTTTTGCTCATGTTTAATGTATTTGTCTATATTTTCCCCGTATTCACATGTAAAGCGCCATGGAATAAATGGCGCTATAAAAATGTATAATAATAATAATATAATAATAATTTGCGTCCATCAAGTCTTTTAGTGGAGGTGAAGCAAAGGTCATTACTAGAGTTGAGCGACCTTGACCTTTTTAGAGTCGAGCCGGGTTTTGCGAAACCCGACTATGTCCAAAGTCGGGTCGAGTGAAATCGGCCGATTATGACGTAAAGTCGGGATCGACCGAAACACGAAACCCAATGCAAGTCAATGGGGCAGCATAGTCGGCAGTGAGTGGGGGCCAGGAAAACACCTAGAGTGGCCATTTTAATGTCAAAACCATCCATTCTTCTTAATGAAGCTTGTCAAGCGTAATTTACCTTATAATAATTGGAAGGCATTTGAAATTGGGGGTCATTTGGCTAAAGTTGTGGGGGGTAGGGCTGGTTCAAGTAATTAGTGGGCCCAGGAAATCTGGACCACGTCACGGCAGTGGAGCAGGGAGAGGTAAGTATTTCAACTTTGCAAGTGCTGTGAACCTGAGCAAGCAGGGGGGGCCCACTCGTTGGCATTGGCACTGGCACAGGGCCCCTCAAAGTACAGCGGTGTGTTTGCACGGCGGGGGCGCCTCCCACCGGCAGCAACACTTTTGCGTACTATGAGAGGCCCTGTGCCAGTGACGTCGCCAACTAGTATTCCTCCCCCCACCTGATGAAGGAACCTGCACTTTCATCTGCACCTTCCTCTTTGTCCCCGTGTAAGGTGGTATGGTATGCGGGAAGAGCAACCTGACTTTCAGCAGGGTCACAATGTTGTTGTGTAGCGTGCACGGGGAATGTTGCGTTATGGGTCAATGTACCAGCAGACTCATCTATCACTGGCTGGGCAATGGGCACGATGAAGTGGAAACACAGATATAGGCCCAAAGAAGAAAGTGGGCTAAATGCAGTTCAAAATTGGTAACACAGGAATAACCAGGGGGCATTGCAGTGGAGGACAACTGGAATGAGAGGCTGACACAGAGAGTAGGGCCAAATCAGTAAGTAGTCGAAATGCAGTTCAAAATTGGCAACCGTAGTAAACAGGCGGCACAGCTTTGTTCAGTGGAGGAGAACAGCAAGGAGTGGCAGACACCGATAGTAGGCCCCAAACCAACTAGTACGCCAAATGCAGTTGTTCCATTTAACCACAATTTAATGAGAGCCTGAAGATAGAAGCTCAGGAAAGGCAACCTGGGGAACACCTTGGAGTGTAACACACCATCTCTCTCCACCCCATACCCATTTTGTATGGCCTAATGCAGTGTACTTTTCTACAACTACTAAACGAGAGTCGGAAGACCGAAGCAATGGCAAGGAAACCTGGGGAACACCTTAGAGTGTAACACACCCTCTCTCTACACCCCATACCCAATTTGAAGGTCTAATGCAGTGTAGTTTCCAAGAACTACTAAACGAGAGCCGGAAGATCGAAGCTCAGGAAAGGCAACCTGGGGAACACCTTGGAGTGTAACACACCCTCTCGCTACACCCCATACCCAATTTGAAGGCCTAATGCAGCGTAGTTTCCAACAACTACTAAACGAGAGCCGGAAGATCGAAGCTCAGGAAAGGCAACCTGGGGAACACCTTGGAGTGTAACAAACCCTCTCTCTACACCCCATACCCAATTTGTAGGCCTAATGCAGCGTAGTTTCCGACAACTACTAAACGAGAGCATGAAGATCGAAGCTCAGGAAAGGCAACCTGGGGAACACCTTGGAGTGTAACACACCCTCTCTCTACACCCCATACCCAATTTGTAGGCCTAATGCAGCGTAGTTTCCGACAACTACTAAACGAGAGCCGGAATATCGAAGCTCAGGAAAGGCAACCTGGGGAACACCTTGGAGTGTAACACACCCTCTCTCTACACCCCATACCCAATTTGTAGGCCTAATGCAGCGTAGTTTCCGACAACTACTAAACGAGAGCCGGAATATCGAAGCTCAGGAAAGGCAACCTGGGGAACACCTTGGAGTGTAACACACCCTCTCTCTACACCCCATACCCAATTTGAAGGCCTAATGCAGTGTAGTTTCCAAGAACTACTAAACGAGAGCCGGAAGATCGAAGCTCAGGAAAGGCAACCTGGGGAACACCTTGGAGTGTAACACACCCTCTCGCTACACCCCATACCCAATTTGAAGGCCTAATGCAGCGTAGTTTCCAACAACTACTAAACGAGAGCCGGAAGATCGAAGCTCAGGAAAGGCAACCTGGGGAACACCTTGGAGTGTAACAAACCCTCTCTCTACACCCCATACCCAATTTGTAGGCCTAATGCAGCGTAGTTTCCGACAACTACTAAACGAGAGCATGAAGATCGAAGCTCAGGAAAGGCAACCTGGGGAACACCTTGGAGTGTAACACACCCTCTCTCTACACCCCATACCCAATTTGTAGGCCTAATGCAGCGTAGTTTCCGACAACTACTAAACGAGAGCCGGAATATCGAAGCTCAGGAAAGGCAACCTGGGGAACACCTTGGAGTGTAACACACCCTCTCTCTACGCCCCATACCCAATTTGTAGGCCTAATGCAGCGTAGTTTCCGACAACTACTAAACGAGAGCCGGAATATCGAAGCTCAGGAAAGGCAACCTGGGGAACACCTTGGAGTGTAACACACCCTCTCTCTACACCCCATACCCAATTTGAAGGCCTAATGCAGTGTAGTTTCCAAGAACTACTAAACGAGAGCCGGAAGATCGAAGCTCAGGAAAGGCAACCTGGGGAACACCTTGGAGTGTAACACACCCTCTCGCTACACCCCATACCCAATTTGAAGGCCTAATGCAGCGTAGTTTCCAACAACTACTAAACGAGAGCCGGAAGATCGAAGCTCAGGAAAGGCAACCTGGGGAACACCTTGGAGTGTAACAAACCCTCTCTCTACACCCCATACCCAATTTGTAGGCCTAATGCAGCGTAGTTTCCGACAACTACTAAACGAGAGCATGAAGATCGAAGCTCAGGAAAGGCAACCTGGGGAACACCTTGGAGTGTAACACACCCTCTCTCTACACCCCATACCCAATTTGTAGGCCTAATGCAGCGTAGTTTCCGACAACTACTAAACGAGAGCCGGAATATCGAAGCTCAGGAAAGGCAACCTGGGGAACACCTTGGAGTGTAACACACCCTCTCTCTACGCCCCATACCCAATTTGTAGGCCTAATGCAGCGTAGTTTCCGACAACTACTAAACGAGAGCCGGAATATCGAAGCTCAGGAAAGGCAACCTGGGGAACACCTTGGAGTGTAACACACCCTCTCTCTACACCCCATACCCAATTTGAAGGCCTAATGCAGTGTAGTTTCCAAGAACTACTAAACGAGAGCCGGAAGATCGAAGCTCAGGAAAGGCAACCTGGGGAACACCTTGGAGTGTAACACACCCTCTCGCTACACCCCATACCCAATTTGAAGGCCTAATGCAGCGTAGTTTCCAACAACTACTAAACGAGAGCCGGAAGATCGAAGCTCAGGAAAGGCAACCTGGGGAACACCTTGGAGTGTAACAAACCCTCTCTCTACACCCCATACCCAATTTGTAGGCCTAATGCAGCGTAGTTTCCGACAACTACTAAACGAGAGCATGAAGATCGAAGCTCAGGAAAGGCAACCTGGGGAACACCTTGGAGTGTAACACACCCTCTCTCTACACCCCATACCCAATTTGTAGGCCTAATGCAGCGTAGTTTCCGACAACTACTAAACGAGAGCCGGAATATCGAAGCTCAGGAAAGGCAACCTGGGGAACACCTTGGAGTGTAACACACCCTCTCTCTACACCCCATACCCAATTTGAAGGCCTAATGCAGTGTAGTTTCCAAGAACTACTAAACGAGAGCCGGAAGATCGAAGCTCAGGAAAGGCAACCTGGGGAACACCTTGGAGTGTAACACACCCTCTCGCTACACCCCATACCCAATTTGAAGGCCTAATGCAGCGTAGTTTCCAACAACTACTAAACGAGAGCCGGAAGATCGAAGCTCAGGAAAGGCAACCTGGGGAACACCTTGGAGTGGAACACACCATCTCTCTACACCCCATACCCAATTTGAAGGCCTAATGCAGAGTAGTTTCCAAGAACTACTAAACGAGAGCCGGAAGATCGAAGCTCAGGAAAGGCAACCTGGGGAACACCTTGGAGTGTAACACAACGTCTCTCTACACGACGGAAGGGCTGATTCTTAGGAAGGAAGGCTGTTGGAAATAAGCATTGCGCGTCCGAGGGTGATTATATTCTTATTAGGTATATACTCACCCTCGGACGCGCCCTGCTTCTTTATTTGGAATGAATGTTTATTTGCAATGTGGTGTTGACTTTCTCTATTATTTTGGTAATTAATGATTTTATTATTTTCATTATTTTGCATCTTCTCGGCAATAATATAAAGAAGACGCGACAGGACAACACTCGGTGGATGCCATATGTGTGTTTTCAATTTAAAAAAACTTTCAGTTAACTACTTGCAGGAGAAAGTAATTGTAGCTGGTGGCCATTTTTAGTACTGTACCAGATTTTAGTTGTGTGTTTGTTTTTAATGTTAAAATGTCTGCATTTGATATCTCACCAGTATTTTCTTTTTTATAAGCAAAATACTTATTTTTATATTTTCTGATGTTGGTTCCAGGGGTACACGGCCAGCAGTGCCCTGGTCAGTGTAGTAGTAGTTGAAAGAATGGACCGCAGACAGGCATCGAAGGCCTAAAATAATAACACATGGCTGTAGGCAATTTTAAATTGGTTCCAGGGGTACACGGACAGCAGTGGTGTGGTCAGTGGAGGCCTAGTGGAAGGAGTGACCGTAGACAGGCATCGAAGGCCTAAAATAATAACACATGGCTGTAGGCAATTTTAAATTGGTTCCAGGGGTACACGGGCAGCAGTGACCTGGTCAGTGTAGTAGTAGTTGAAAGAATGGACCGCAGACAGGCATCGAAGGCCTAAAATAAAAAAATTGGGCTGGCTGTAGGCAATTTTAAATTGGTTCCAGGGGTACACGGGCAGCAGTGGTGTGGTCAGTGGAGGCCTAGTGGAAGGAGTGACCGCAGACAGGCATCGAAGGCCTAAAATAATAACACATGGCTGTAGGCAATTTTAAATTGGTTCCAGGGGTACACGGGCAGCAGTGACCTGGTCAGTGTAGTAGTAGTTGAAAAAATGGACCGCAGACAGGCATCGAATGCCTAAAATAATAACACATGGCTGTAGGCAATTTTAAATTGGTTCCAGGGGTACACGGGCAGCAGTGACCTGGTCAGTGTAGTAGTAGTTGAAAGAATGGACCGCAGACAGGCATCGAAGGCCTAAAATAAAAAAATTGGGCTGGCTGTAGGCAATTTTAAATTGGTTCCAGGGGTACACGGACAGCAGTGGTGTGGTCAGTGGAGGCCTAGTGGAAGGAGTGACCGCAGACAGGCATCGAAGGCCTAAAATAATAACACATGGCTGTAGGCAATTTTAAATTGGTTCCAGGGGTAGACGGGCAGCAGTGACCTGGTCAGTGTAGTAGTAGTTGAAAGAATGGACCGCAGACAGGCATCGAAGGCCTAAAATAATAACACATGGCTGTAGGCAATTTTAAATTGGTTCCAGGGGTACACGGACAGCAGTGGTGTGGTCAGTGGAGGCCTAGTGGAAGGAGTGACCGCAGACAGGCATCGAAGGCCTAAAATAATAACACATGGCTGTAGGCAATTTTAAATTGGTTCCAGGGGTACACGGGCAGCAGTGACCTGGTCAGTGTAGTAGTAGTTGAAAGAATGGACCGCAGACAGGCATCGAAGGCCTAAAATAAAAAAATTGGGCTGGCTGTAGGCAATTTTAAATTGGTTCCAGGGGTACACGGGCAGCAGTGGTGTGGTCAGTGGAGGCCTAGTGGAAGGAGTGACCGCAGACAGGCATCGAAGGCCTAAAATAATAACACATGGCTGTAGGCAATTTTAAATTGGTTCCAGGGGTACACGGGCAGCAGTGACCTGGTCAGTGTAGTAGTAGTTGAAAAAATGGACCGCAGACAGGCATCGAATGCCTAAAATAATAACACATGGCTGTAGGCAATTTTAAATTGGTTCCAGGGGTACACGGGCAGCAGTGACCTGGTCAGTGTAGTAGTAGTTGAAAGAATGGACCGCAGACAGGCATCGAAGGCCTAAAATAAAAAAATTGGGCTGGCTGTAGGCAATTTTAAATTGGTTCCAGGGGTACACGGGCAGCAGTGGTGTGGTCAGTGGAGGCCTAGTGGAAGGAGTGACCGCAGACAGGCATCGAAGGCCTAAAATAATAACACATGGCTGTAGGCAATTTTAAATTGGTTCCAGGGGTACACGGGCAGCAGTGACCTGGTCAGTGTAGTAGTAGTTGAAAGAATGGACCGCAGACAGGCATCGAAGGCCTAAAATAATAACACATGGCTGTAGGCAATTTTAAATTGGTTCCAGGGGTACACGGACAGCAGTGGTGTGGTCAGTGGAGGCCTAGTGGAAGGAGTGACCGCAGACAGGCATCGAAGGCCTAAAATAATAACACATGGCTGTAGGCAATTTTAAATTGGTTCCAGGGGTACACGGGCAGCAGTGGTGTGGTCAGTGGAGGCCTAGTGGAAGGAGTGACCGCAGACAGGCATCGAAGGCCTAAAATAATAACACATGGCTGTAGGCAATTTTAAATTGGTTCCAGGGGTACACGGGCAGCAGTGGTGTGGTCAGTGGAGGCCTAGTGGAAGGAGTGACCGCAGACAGGCATCGAAGGCCTAAAATAATAACACATGGCTGTAGGCAATTTTAAATTGGTTCCAGGGGTACACGGACAGCAGTGGTGTGGTCAGTGGAGGCCTAGTGGAAGGAGTGACCGCAGACAGGCATCGAAGGCCTAAAATAATAACACATGGCTGTAGGCAATTTTAAATTGGTTCCAGGGGTACACGGGCAGCAGTGACCTGGTCAGTGTAGTAGTAGTTGAAAGAATGGACCGCAGACAGGCATCGAAGGCCTAAAATAAAAAAATTGGGCTGGCTGTAGGCAATTTTAAATTGGTTCCAGGGGTACACGGACAGCAGTGGTGTGGTCAGTGGAGGCCTAGTGGAAGGAGTGACCGCAGACAGGCATCGAAGGCCTAAAATAATAACACATGGCTGTAGGCAATTTTAAATTGGTTCCAGGGGTACACGGGCAGCAGTGACCTGGTCAGTGTAGTAGTAGTTGAAAGAATGGACCGCAGACAGGCATCGAAGGCCTAAAATAATAACACATGGCTGTAGGCAATTTTAAATTGGTTCCAGGGGTACACGGACAGCAGTGGTGTGGTCAGTGGAGGCCTAGTGGAAGGAGTGACCGCAGACAGGCATCGAAGGCCTAAAATAATAACACATGGCTGTAGGCAATTTTAAATTGGTTCCAGGGGTACACGGACAGCAGTGGTGTGGTCAGTGGAGGCCTAGTGGAAGGAGTGACCGCAGACAGGCATCGAAGGCCTAAAATAATAACACATGGCTGTAGGCAATTTTAAATTGGTTCCAGGGGTACACGGACAGCAGTGGTGTGGTCAGTGGAGGCCTAGTGGAAGGAGTGACCGCAGACAGGCATCGAAGGCCTAAAATAATAACACATGGCTGTAGGCAATTTTAAATTGGTTCCAGGGGTACACGGGCAGCAGTGACCTGGTCAGTGTAGTAGTAGTTGAAAGAATGGACCGCAGACAGGCATCGAAGGCCTAAAATAAAAAAATTGGGCTGGCTGTAGGCAATTTTAAATTGGTTCCAGGGGTACACGGGCAGCAGTGGTGTGGTCAGTGGAGGCCTAGTGGAAGGAGTGACCGCAGACAGGCATCGAAGGCCTAAAATAATAACACATGGCTGTAGGCAATTTTAAATTGGTTCCAGGGGTACACGGACAGCAGTGGTGTGGTCAGTGGAGGCCTAGTGGAAGGAGTGACCGCAGACAGGCATCGAAGGCCTAAAATAATAACACATGGCTGTAGGCAATTTTAAATTGGTTCCAGGGGTACACGGACAGCAGTGACCTGGTCAGTGTAGTAGTAGTTGAAAGAATGGACCGCAGACAGGCATCGAAGGCCTAAAATAAAAAAATTGGGCTGGCTGTAGGCAATTTTAAATTGGTTCCAGGGGTACACGGGCAGCAGTGACCTGGTCAGTGTAGTAGTAGTTGAAAGAATGGACCGCAGACAGGCTTAGAAGGCCTAACATAACAAACTTGGGCTGGCTGTAGGCACTTTTAAATTGGTTCCAGGGGTACACGGGCAGCAGTGGTCTGGTCAGTGGAAGTCTAGTGGAAGGAGTGACCGCAGACAGGCTTCCAAGGCCTAACATAACAAACTTGGGCTGGCTGTAGGCACTTTTAAATTGGTTCCAGGGGTACACGGGCAGCAGTGGTCTGGTCAGTGGAAGTCTAGTGGAAGGAGTGACCGCAGACAGGCTTCCAAGGCCTAACATAACAAACTTGGGCTGGCTGTAGGCACTTTTAAATTGGTTCCAGGGGTACACGGGCAGCAGTGGTCTGGTCAGTGGAAGTCTAGTGGAAGGAGTGACCGCAGACAGGCTTCCAAGGCCTAACATAACAAACTTGGGCTGGCTGTAGGCACTTTTAAATTGGTTCCAGGGGTACACGGGCAGCAGTGGTCTGGTCAGTGGAAGTCTAGTGGAAGGAGTGACCGCAGACAGGCTTCGAAGGCCTAACATAACAAAATTGGGCTGGCTGTAGGCACTTTAAATTGGTTCCAGGGGTACATGGGCAGCAGTGTATGGTCAGTGGAAGTCTAGTGGAAGGAGTGACGGCAGACAGTCTTCGAAGGCCTAACATAACAAAATTGGGCTGACTGTAGGCACTTTTAAATTGGTTCCAGGGTAACACGGCCAGCAGTGGCCTGGTCAGTGTAGTAGTTGTAGAAAGAAGGGACCGCAGACAGGCTTCGAAGGCCTAACATAACAAAAATGTCAAAACAATGGTATTGTCAGTGCCAGGCATTGAAGGATGTCAGCGGCTAGACTACACATTGGTGAAGCTGTGAGAGATAATTTTGCTAGTGGTAGAGCACTGTTTGAGCTGGGGGGGGGAACTGTCTTGTGGCCGGCGGTACAGGCACAGGGCCCCTCATATTACAACGGTGTGTCTGACGTTGGGTGCGCACCACCACCGCCAGAGACACTTTATTGTACTATGAGGGACCCAGTGGCAGTGCCGTCGACCAAAAGCGGCCACACCCACCTCTTCAGACAAACAGCACTCTCAAGGGTCCAAGCGCAAAGTGGCGATAGCACGGCCCCGTGTGGGGAGTTTGGCCATTTCGTGAGGTGGAAACATGTCGTATGCTGGACAATCAGGTGAAGAAAATTACGAGATTGGAAAAGTCATTCAGAATAGTCCACAGGCAAGACCTTTTCATAGGAAAGCTAGGTGTCAGCCGGGCAGGGTGGGGCAAAAGATTTTGAAATCCAGTTGTGGTTCATTTTAATGAAGGTTAGATCATCTACATTTTGGGTAGCCAGACGAGTCCTTTTTTCTGTTAGTATTGAACCTGCAGCACTGAATACTCTTTCTGATAGGACACTAGCTGCCGGGCAAGCAAGCTCCTGCAATGCATATTCTGCCAATTCTGGCCAGGTGTCTAATTTGGATGCCCAGTAATCAAATGGGAATGACGGTTGAGGGAGAACGTCGATAAGGGATGAAAAATAGTTTGTAACCATACTGGACAAATGTTGTCTCCTGTCACTTTGAATTGATGCTGCAGTACCTGTCCTGTCTGCGGTCATAGAAAAATCACTCCACAACCTGGTCAGAAAACCCCTCTGTCCAACGCCACTTCTGATTTCTGCCCCTCTAACACCTCTGGTCTGCTGGCCCCTGGAGCTCGTGTGAGAACGATCACGGGCGCTGTGTGCAGGGAATGCCAGAAGCAAACGGTCAACAAGAGTTGATTGTTTTGTTGCTAATATTAGTTCCAAGTTCTCATGTGGCATAATATTTTGCAATTTGCCTTTATAGCGAGGATCAAGGAGGCAGGCCAACCAGTAATCGTCATCGTTCATCATTTTTGTAATGCGTGTGTCCCTTTTGAGGATACGCAAGGCATAATCCGCCATGTGGGCCAAAGTTCCCGTTGTCAAATCTGCGGTTGTGCTTGGTTGAGGGGCAGTTGCAGGCAAATCTACGTCACTTGTGTCCCTCAAAAAACCAGAACCCGGCCTTGCCACGCCACCAATTTCCCGTGCCCCCGGGAAAGCTTCCTCATTACAAATATACTCATCCCCATCATCCTCCTCATCCTCCACCTCCTCTTCGCCCGGTACCTCGTCATGTACACTGCCCTGACCAGACAATCGCTGACTGTCATCAAGGCTTTCCTCTTCCTCTGGTGCAGACGCCTGATCCTTTATGTGCGTCAAACTTTGCATCAGCAGACGCATTAGGGGGATGCTCATGCTTATTATGGCGTTGTCTGCACTAACCAGCCGTGTGCATTCCTCAAAACACTGAAGGACTTGACACATGTCTTGAATCTTCGACCACTGCACACCTGACAACTCCATGTCTGCCATCCTACTGCCTGCCCGTGTATGTGTATCCTCCCACAAAAACATAACAGCCCGCCTCTGTTCGCACAGTCTCTGAAGCATGTGCAGTGTTGAGTTCCACCTTGTTGCAACGTCTATGATTAGGCGATGCTGGGGAAGGTTCAAAGAACGCTGATAGGTCTGCATACGGCTGGAGTGTACAGGCGAACGGCGGATATGTGCGCAAAGTCCACGCACTTTGAGGAGCAGGTCGGATAACCCCGGATAACTTTTCAGGAAGCACTGCACCACCAGGTTTAAGGTGTGAGCCAGGCAAGGAATGTGTTTCAGTTGGGAAAGGGAGATGGCAGCCATGAAATTCCTTCCGTTATCACTCACTACCTTGCCTGCCTCAAGATCTACAGTGCCCAGCCACGACTGCGTTTCTTGCTGCAAGAACTCGGACAGAACTTCCGCGGTGTGTCTATTGTCGCCCAAACACTTCATAGCCAATACAGCCTGCTGACGTATGCCAGTAGCTGCCCCATAATGGGAGACCTGGTGTGCAACAGTGGCAGGTGCGGATGGAGTGTTTGTGCGACTGCGGTCTGTGGACGAGCTCTTGCTTCTGCAGGAGGACGAGGAGGAGGAGGAGGAGGGGGTGCGAACGGCTACAGACAACTGTTTACTAGACCGTGGGCTAGGCAGAACTGTCCCAAACTTGCTGTCCCCTGTGGACCCTGAATCCACCACATTTACCCAGTGTGCCGTGATGGACACGTAACGTCCCTGGCCATGCCTACTGGTCCATGCATCTGTTGTCAGGTGCACCTTTGTGCTCACAGATTGCCTGAGTGCATGGACGATGCGCTCTTTAACATGCTGGTGGAGGGCTGGGATGGCTTTTCTGGAAAAAAAGTGTCGACTGGGTAGCTCGTAGCGTGGTACAGCGTAGTCCATCAGGTCTTTGAAAGCTTCGCTTTCAACTAACCGGTAGGGCATCATCTCTAACGAGATTAGTCTAGCTATGTGGGCGTTCAAACCCTGTGTACGCGGATGCGAGGCTAAGTATTTCCTTTTTCTAACCATAGTCTCATGTAGGGTGAGCTGGACTGGAGAGCTGGAGATCGTGGAACTAGCGGGGGTGCCGGTGGACATGGCAGACTGAGAGACGGTGGGAGATGGTATTGTTGCCGCCGGTGCCCTAGATGCAGTGTTTCCTACTACGAAACTGGTGATTCCCTGACCCTGACTGCTTTGGCCTGGCAAAGATACCTGCACAGATACAGCAGGTGGTGCGCTAAATGGTGGTCCTACACTGCCGGAAGGGATGTTGCGTTGATGACTAGCTTCATTGGCCGAGGGTGCAACAACCTTAAGGGACGTTTGGTAGTTAGTCCAAGCTTTCAAATGCATGGTGGTTAAATGTCTATGCATGCAACTAGTATTGAGACTTTTCAGATTCTGACCTCTGCTTAAGGAAGTAGAACATTTTTGACAGATGACTTTGCGCTGATCAATTGGATGTTGTTTAAAAAAATGCCAGACTGCACTCTTTCTAGCATCGGATACCTTTTCAGGCATTGCAGACTGAGCTTTAACCGGATGGCCACGCTGTCCTCCACCAGGTTTTGGCTTTGCCACGCGTTTTGGGCAAGATACGGGCCCGGCAGATGGAACCTGTGGCGATGTTGATGCCTGCTGCGGCCCCTCCTCCTCCTCTGCTTCAGAACTGCTGCCGCCTGCACCCTGTTCCCCCAATGGCTGCCAATCGGGGTCAAGAACTGGGTCATCTAATAACTCTTCTTGTACCTCCTGCGCAACTTCGTCTGTGTCACCGTGTCGTTCGGTGGTATAGCGTTCGTGATGGGGCAACATAGTCTCATCAGGGTCTGATTCTTGATCAGCACCCTGCGAGGGCAATGTTGTGGTCTGAGTCAAAGGACCAGCATAGTAGTCTGGCTGTGGCTGTGCGTCAGTGCACTCCATGTCAGATTCAATTTGTAATGGGCATGGACTGTTAACTGCTTCACTTTCTAAGCCAGGGACGGTATGTGTAAAGAGCTCCATGGAGTAACCCGTTGTGTCGCCTGCTGCATTCTTCTCTGTTGTTGTTTTTGCTGAAGAGGACAAGGAAGTGACTTGTCCCTGACCGTGAACATCCACTAACGACGCGCTGCTTTTACTTTTACCAGTTTCACGAGATGAGGCAAAAGAGCTAGAGGCTGAGTCAGCAAGATAAGCCAAAACTTGCTCTTGCTGCTCCGGCTTTAAAAGCGGTTTTCCTAATCCCAGAAAAGGGAGCGTTCGAGGCCTTGTGTAGCCGGACGACGAACCTGGCTCCACAGCTCCAGACTTAGGTGCAATATTTTTTCCCCCACGACCACCTGATGCTCCACCACTACCACTACCCTCATTACCAGCTGACAATGAACGCCCCCGGCCACGACCTCTTCCACTAGACTTCCTCATTGTTTTAAAAACGTAACCAAACTAACGTTATTTGTTGCAGTCACACAACTTACACGGTGAGCTATAACTTCAGTATGATTTAGCTACCCCTTTACAGGTTGGTGAGACCACAGCGAAAATCAGGCCCAATGTTACACACTCTTTTTTTGGTGGCTGCAAATTAGAGAGATGCCCCACACGCAGGACTGTCACTGAAGCACAAATGTTAATATTAATGTCACACTATTATTTTTTTTTTATTTTTATTTTTTTCAGGAACACTTTAGAAACCCCCCAAAAAAAAAAAAATAGATTTTTGCAGGGAGAATTTAGAAAACAAATGTAACAAACTATATGCTTTCTATGGGCCACTGAGTGAGAGATGACGCACACAGGAATCAGGAGTGGCACACAAGCCCAGAGGCCAATATTTTTCTACCAATGATTGATGGAGTTATTTTCTCTGGTAGATTTTGGAACCCAAATCAAGGAAAAAAAATGTAGGCTTTCTATGGACCACAATTGGAGAGAGAGAGAGAGAGAGATGGCACACCCAGGAGTCAAGACTGGCACACAAGCAGAAAGGCCAATATTAATCTCCCACTGTTTTTTTTTTTTTTTTTCAGGGAGACTTTAGAAAAAAAAATAATAAAAAAAATATGATTTTATCAGGAAGAATTTAGAAACCAAATAAAATAAAATGATTTTTTCAGGGAGAATTTATAAAACAAATAAAAACAAAAATAGGCGTTCTATGGCCCACTGACTGAGAGATGACGCACACAGGAGTCAGGAGTGGCACACAAACCCAGAGGCCAATATTTTTCTACCAATGATTGATGTAGTTATTTTCTCTGGTAGATTTTAGAACCCAAATCAAGGAAAAAAAATGTAGGCTTTCTATGGACCACAATTGGAGAGAGAGAGAGAGAGAGAGAGAGAGAGAGAGAGATGGCACACCCAGGAGTCAAGACTGGCACACAAGCAGAAAGGCCAATATTAATCTCCCACTGTTTTTTTTGGTTGTTTTTTTTTTTTTTTTTTCAGGGAGACTTTAGAAAAAAAAATAATAAAAAAAATATGATTTTATCAGGAAGAATTTAGAAACCAAATAAAATAAAATGATTTTTTCAGGGAGAATTTATAAAACAAATAAAACCAAAAATAGGCGTTCTATGGCCCACTGACTGAGAGATGACGCACCCAGGAGTCAAGACTGGCACACAAGCAGAAAGGCCAATATTAATCTCCCACTGTTTTTTTTGGTTGTTTTTTTTTTTTTTTTTTCAGGGAGACTTTAGAAAAAAAAATAATAAAAAAAATATGATTTTATCAGGAAGAATTTAGAAACCAAATAAAATAAAATGATTTTTTCAGGGAGAATTTATAAAACAAATAAAACCAAAAATAGGCGTTCTATGGCCCACTGACTGAGAGATGACGCACCCAGGAGTCAAGACTGGCACACAAGCAGAAAGGCCAATATTAATCTCCCACTGTTTTTTTTTTTTTTTTTCAGGGAGACTTTAGAAAAAAAAATAATAAAAAAAATATGATTTTATCAGGAAGAATTTAGAAACCAAATAAAATAAAATGATTTTTTCAGGGAGAATTTAGAAAACAAATAAAACCAAAAATAGGCGTTCTATGGCCCACTGACTGAGAGATGACGCACACAGGAGTCAGGAGTGGCACACAAACCCAGAGGCCAATATTTTTCTACCAATGATTGATGTAGTTATTTTCTCTGGTAGATTTTAGAACCCAAATCAAGGAAAAAAAATATAGGCTTTCTATGGACCACAATTGGAGAGAGAGAGAGAGAGAGAGAGAGAGAGAGATGGCACACCCAGGAGTCAAGACTGGCACACAAGCAGAAAGGCCAATATTAATCTCCCACTGTTTTTTTGGTTGTTTTTTTTTTTTTTTTTTCAGGGAGACTTTAGAAATAAAAATAATAAAAAAAATATGATTTTATCAGGAAGAATTTAGAAACCAAATAAAATAAAATGATTTTTTCAGGGAGAATTTAGAAAACAAATAAAACCAAAAATAGGCGTTCTATGGCCCACTGACTGAGAGAGAGAGAGAGATGGAACGCTTAGTACTGGCACACAAGCCCAAAGGGCAATATTAATCTCCCTTTTTTTTTCCAGGGAGAATTTCTAAAACCCAAAAAAAAAATAAAATAGGCTTTCTATGGCCCACTATTTGTGAGAGAGATGGGACGCTCAGGACTGGCACAGATGGCACGCTCAGGACTGGCACAGAAGCCCAGAGGCCAATATTAATCTCCCTTTTTTTCTGGGAGAATTTATAAAACCAAAAAAATATTTAAATAGGCTTTCTATGGCCCACTATTTGTGAGAGAGATGGCACGCTCAGGACTGGCACAGATGGCACGCTCACAACTGGCACACAAGCCCAGAGGCCAATATTAATCTCCCTTTTTTCAGGGAGAATTTCTAAAACCCAAAAAAAAAATAAAATAGGCTTTCTATGGCCCACTATTTGTGAGAGAGATGGGACGCTCAGGACTGGCACAGATGGCACGCTCAGGACTGGCACAGAAGCCCAGAGGCCAATATTAATCTCCCTTTTTTTCTGGGAGAATTTATAAAACCAAAAAAATATTTAAATAGGCTTTCTATGGCCCACTATTTGTGAGAGAGATGGCACGCTCAGGACTGGCACAGATGGCACGCTCACAACTGGCACACAAGCCCAGAGGCCAATATTAATCTCCCTTTTTTCAGGGAGAATTTCTAAAACCCAAAAAAAAAATAAAATAGGCTTTCTATGGCCCACTATTTGTGAGAGAGATGGGACGCTCAGGACTGGCACAGATGGCACGCTCAGGACTGGCACAGAAGCCCAGAGGCCAATATTAATCTCCCTTTTTTTCTGGGAGAATTTATAAAACCAAAAAAATATTTAAATAGGCTTTCTATGGCCCACTATTTGTGAGAGAGATGGCACGCTCAGGACTGGCACAGATGGCACGCTCACAACTGGCACACAAGCCCAGAGGCCAATATTAATCTCCCTTTTTTCAGGGAAAATTGATAAAACAAAAAAAAAAATTAAATAGGCTTTCTATGGCCCACTATTTGTGAGAGAGATGGCACGCTCAGGGCTGGCTGGCACAGATGGCACGCTCAGGACTGGCACACAAGCCCAGAGGCCAATATTAATCTCCCTTTTTTTCTGGGAGAATTTATAAAACCAAAAAAATATTTAAATAGGCTTTCTATGGCCCACTATTTGTGAGAGAGATGGCACGCTCAGGACTGGCACAGATGGCACGCTCACAACTGGCACACAAGCCCAGAGGCCAATATTAATCTCCCTTTTTTCAGGGAAAATTTATAAAACAAAAAAAAAAATTAAATAGGCTTTCTATGGCCCACTATTTGTGAGAGAGATGGCACGCTCAGGGCTGGCACAGATGGCACGCTCAGGACTGGCACACAAGCCCAGAGGCCAATATTAATCTCCCTTTTTTTCAGGGAGAATTTATAAAACCAAAAAAAAAAATAAATAGGCTTTCTATGGCCCACTATTTGTGAGAGAGATGGCACACTCAGGACTGGCACACAAGCCCAAAGGCCAATATTAATCTCCCACTGTATTTTTATCAGGGAGAATTTATACACCCCACAAAAAAAAATACAGAAAAATGAAAAGGCTTTCTATGGCCCACTATGTGAGAGAGATGGCACACACAGGGATGGCACTCTAGCAGAAATGCCAAATTGCCAATCTTAATCTCCCACCAAAAAAAAAAAAAAAAAAAAAACAGGGAATGTCCTACAATTACTATCTCCCTGCCTGCAGTAATCTCAGCCAGGTATGGCAAGCAGCTACTATCTCCCTGCCTGCAGTAATCTCAGCCAGGTATGGCAGGCAGCAATAAGGAGTGGACTGATGCACAAATGAAATAAAAAGTGTGGACAAACAAAAAAGATAGCTGTGCAGAAAGGAAGGAACAAGAGGATTTGTGCTTTGAAAAAAGCAGTTGGTTTGCACAGCGGCGTACACACAGCAATGCAGCTATCAGGGAGCCTTCTAGGGCAGCCCAATGAGCTACAGCGCTGAGGGGAAAAAAAAAAAAAAAAAAACTTCCACTGTCCCTGCACACCGAGGGTGGTGTTGGACAGTGCAAATCGCTGCAGCACAAGCGGTTTTGTGGTTAATGGACCCTGCCTAACGCTATCCCTGCTTCTGACAAAGCGGCAGCAACCTCTCCCTAAGCTCAGATCAGCAGCAGTAAGATGGCGGTCGGCGGGAACGCCTCTTTATAGCCCCTGTGACGTCGCAGACAGCAAGCCAATCACTGCAATGCCCTTCTCTAAGATGGTGGGGACCAGGACCTATGTCATCACGCTGCCCACACTCTGCGTTTACCTTCATTGGCTGAGAAATGGCGCTTTTCGCGTCATTGAAACGCGACTTTGGCGCGAAAGTCGCGTACCGCATGGCCGACCCCGCACAGGGGTCGGATCGGGTTTCATGAAACCCCGACTTAGCCAAAAGTCGGCGACTTTTGAAAATGTTCGACCCGTTTCGCTCAACCCTAGTCATTACCGAATACATTGCACATCAGTCCTCTCAGTCACAGCAAGATGATGTTAACTGTAAGAGTGACACTATCAGTTAGAGTCAGTATTTTGCACAAAAAAATTATACTTTTTGGACTTTTTTGGACTATTTAAAGGCATTATAAGTCTGTTAGTGCACTGTATTATTAAATGGGATTCTGATTGATACCAGGTTTTGTGAAGAAACAGAGCTCATGGAGTAACAGAATATCTTGCAAACACTGTTTTTGAACAAGCTCTGTTTCTTCAAAAATTAAGTGGGACATAGCTGTGGGGTAATGAGTCATTGTGAGTATTCCACCTACTGGATGATGCTATTGTGCAGGGCTATTTAATTGTTTGAACTCAGTGCATACTTATACTTGCCTGATGAAGGAGCCAGTTAAGGCCTCGAAACGCGTTGCATAAATAAAAAGTATTTCATTTACTTAACGTTACCAGTGGAAATCCTTCCCATACTGCTTGGCAGTGCTCATTCCAACACCATATTTTTTCCTTCAACGCAATTTCTTCTGGTTCTCTTCGAATCCAGTGGGTGAGGCAGCAGGAGATTTCATTTCACCTTTCTTCAGTGTTGTGCCTAGATCGCACAACCCAGTCAGGTGAGCACACTCGCCACAGAGATCTGCACAAGGTGCACTTTCTTTTCCCTCCATATATACCTATGCACTGTAACCCCACCAACAAAACCAAATATTTATTTATGTATGCCAATGACTTCAATGTATCATTTTTGTTGTAGTTTTATGACCTATACCATATTTATTTTTTATCATGTCGAAAGAGCAAGTGATAAATTATAAAGAAAATACCTTGAACATCAATGCTTTCTATTTATTGTTCTTACTCTTCTTGCTGTTTTCTAAATCATATAACTTATAAAAATAAATAAATGTTCTAGTGGAAGATGATTATGAACCATAAAAAAGTTATGTGAAGAGGAAAACCAATCCTTGTAGTCATAGTGCTTGTAACTGTGGTCATAGCACTTAATATCTACATGTCACGTTGATTAACACGCTGTGCTTAACATGCTGATTCCCTGAGGTTCTGCAGCTTGTCTAAAGTGACCGAGTGTCAAGTTCAGAATATTAGAGGCTTTGTAAAATACTCATTGCTGAAAAAGAGGACTTAGATGTCTACTTTAATATATCATTTTGTTATGTTCAGCATCAAATCAATCTCTGGAGATAAAATGAAATAGGTTTTTTTCACTTAATTGTAGAGTTTCAGAAGGAAGACAACATTTTGTGTTTGACAATACTGTCAGCCATGGCGTGTCCCATCCAGAGAAACAGGAAACACTTTGTGTGAAAGAAGTTTGAATTGTGAACTCTTACAGATGAAGTCAAACATTAGATCAGTTCCTGTGCACATTTATTTATCACAATGTAAGCTGATAAGACAAGGTTACAAAAAAAACACTTGAATGATGCTAATAAAATAACGGTGCTCTTCAAGTAAAGAGAAAGCTATGTGCTCCCAACCACAATAGAAAGCGTTCATCTCCAAGATGACAGATCATGCTAAATATGTTTTATGCAATTAAACATCATTTATCAAGTTAGTTCATGTTTGTTTCATCAATATATTGAACTGCTCCTCAAAAATGAGAATGGTTTATAAAGAAGTTCAGCAATTCACAGAGCTCTCCATTGGAGTGCACGTTCAGTCGCTTCTCACAAAATTAGAATATCATCAAAAAGTTAATTTATTTCAGTTCTTCAATGCAAAAAGTGAAACTCATATATTATATAGAGCCATTACAGAGTGATCTATTTCAAGCGTTTGTTTATGTTAACCCCTTTACCCCCAAGGGTGGTTTGCACGTTAATGACCGGGCCAATTTTTACAATTCTGACCACTGTCCCTTTATGAGGTTATAACTCTGGAACGCTTCAACGGATCCCAGTGAATCTGATATTGTTTTCTCATGACATATTGTACTTCATGATAATTGTAAAAATTCTTTGATAGTACCTGTGTTTATTTGTGAAAAAAACGGAAATTTGGCGAAAATTAAGAAAATTTCGCAATTTTCCAACTTTGAATATTTATGCAATTAAATCACAGAGATATGTCACACAAAATACTTAATAAGTAACATTTCCCACATGTTTACTTTACATCAGCACAATTTTGGAACCAACATTTTTTTTTGTTAGGGAGTTATAAGGGTGAAAGGTTGACCAGCAATTTCTCATTTCTACAACACCATTTTTTTTTAGGGACCACATCTCATTTGAAGTCATTTTGAGGGGTCTATATGATAGAAAATACCCAAGTGTGACACCATTCTAAAAACTACACCCCTCAAGGTGCTCAAAACCACATTCAAGAAGTTTATTAACCCTTCTGGTGCTTCACAGGAATTTTTTGAATGTTTAAATAAAAATGAACATTTAACTTTTTTTCACAAAAAAATTAATTCAGCTCCAATTTGTTTTATTTTACCAAGGGTAACAGGAGAAAATGGACCCCAAAAATTGTTGTACAATAGGTCCTGAGTACGCCAATACCCCACATGTGGGGGTAAACCACTGTTTAAGCGCATGGCACAGCTCGGAAGCGAAGGAGCGCCATTTGACTTTTCAATGCAAAATTGACTGGAATTGAGATGGGACGCCATGTTTCGTTTGGAGAGCCCCTGATGTGCCTAAACATTGAAACCCCCCCACAAGTGACACCATTTTGGAAAGTAGACCACCTATGGAACTTATCTAGAGGTGTGGTGTGCACTTTGACCCACTAAGTGCTTCACAGAAGTTTATAATGGAGAGCCGTAAAAATAAAACAAAATTTTTTCCCACAAAAATTATTTTTTAGCCCCCAGTTTTGTATTTTCCCGAGGGTAACAGGAGAAATTGGACCCCAAAATTTGTTGTCCAATTTGTCCTGAGTGCGCTGATACCCCATATGTGGGGGTAAACCACTGTTTGGGCGGATGGGAGAGCTCGGAAAGGAAGGAGCGCCGTTTGACTTTTCAATGCAAAATTGACAGGAATTGAGATGAGACGCCATGTTGCGTTTGCAGAGCCCCTAATGTACCTAAATAGTAGAAACCCCTCACAGGTGACACCATTTTGGAAAGTAGACCCCCTAAGAAACTTATCTAGATGTGTGGTGAGCGCTTTGACCCACCAAGGGCTTCACAGAAGTTTATAATGGAGAGCCGTAAAAATAAAACAAAAATTTTTTCACACAAAAATTATTTTTTAGCCCCCAGTTTTGTATTTTCCCGAGGGTAACAGGAGAAATTGGACCCCAATATTTGTTGTCCAATTTGTCCTGAGTGCGCTGATACCCCATATGTGGGGGGGAACCACTGTTTGGGTGCATGGGAGGGCTCGGAAGGGAAGGAGCTCCATTTGGAATGCAAACTTAGATGGAATGGTCTGCAGGTGTCACATTGCATTTGCAGAGCCCCTAATGTACCTAAACAGTAGAAACCCCCCACAAGTGACACCATTTTGGAAACTAGACCCCCTAAGGAACTCATCTGATGTGTTGTGAGAGCTTTGAACCCCCAAGTGTTTCACTACAGTTTGTAATGCAGAGCCGTGAAAATTAAAAAAAAAATCTTTCCCCCAAAAATTATTTTTTAGCCCCCAGTTTTGTGTTTTCCCGAGGGTAAGAGGAGAAATTCGACCCCAAAAGTTGTTGTCCAATTTGTCCTGAGTGCGCTGATGCCCCGTATGTGGGGGGGAACCACCGTTTGGGCGCATGGGAGGGCTCGGAAGAGAAGGAGTGCCATTTGGAATGCAGACTTAGATGGAATGGTCTGCAGGCGTCACATTGCGTTTGCAGAACCCCTAATGTACCTAAACAGTAGAAACCCTCCACAAGTGACCCCATATTGGAAACTAGACCCCCCAGGGAACTTATCTAGATGTGTTGTGAGAACTTTGAACCCCCAAGTGTTTCACTACAGTTTATAACGCAGAGCCGTAAAAATAAAAAATCTGTTTTTTTTCCCACAAAAATTATTTTTTAGCCCCCAGTTTTGTATTTTCCCAAGGGTAACAGGAGAAATTGGACACCAACAGTTGTTGTCCTATTTGTCCTGAGTACGCTGATACCCCATATGTTGGGGTAAACCCCTGTTTGGGCACACGGGAGAGCTCGGAAGTGAAGAAGCACTGTTTTACTTTTTCAACGCAGAATTGGCTGGAATTGAGATCGGACGCCATGTCGCATTTGGACACACCCCTAACCCTAATTCCAACGGTAACCCTAACCACACCTCTAACCCTGACACACCACTAACCCTAATCCCAACCCTATTCCCAACTGTAAATGTAATCTAAACCCTAACTGTAACTTTAGCCCCAACCCAAACTGTAGCCCTAGCCCTAACCCTAGCCCTAACCCTAGCCCTAACCCTAACCCTAGCCCTAACCCTAGCCCTAACCCTAGCCCTAACCCTAACCCTAGCACTAACCCTATCCCTAACCCTAGCCCTAGCCCTAACCCTAACCCTAACCCTAGCCCTAACCCTAGCCCTAACCCTAGCCCTAGCCCTAACCCTAGCCCTAACCCTAGCCCTAATGGGAAAATGGAAATAAATACATTTTTTTAATTTTTCCCTAACTAAGGGGGTGATGAGGGGGGGTTTGATTTACTTTTATAGCGGGTTTTTTAGCAGATTTTTATGATTGGCAGCCGTCACACACTGAAAGACGCTTTTTATTGCAAAAAATATTTTTTGCATTACCACATTTTGAGAGCTATAATTTTTCATATTTTGGTCCACAGAGTCATGTGAGATCTTGTTTTTTGCGGGACGAGTTGACGTTTTTATTGGTAACATTTTCGGGCACGTGACATTTTTTGATCGCTTTTAATTCCGATTTTTGTGAGGCAGAATGACCAAAAATCAGCTATTCATGGATTTCTTTTGGGGGAGGCGTTTATACCGTTCCGCGTTTGGTAAAATTGATAAAAAAGTTTTATTCTTCGGGTCAGTACGATTACAGCGACACCTCATTTATATCATTTTTTATGTTTTGGCGCCTTTATACGATAAAAACTATTTTATAGAAAAAATAATTATTTTTGCATCGCTTTATTCTCAGGACTATAACTTTTTTATTTTTTTGCTGATGATGCTGTTTTGTGGCTTGTTTTTTGCGGGAAAAGATGACGCTTTCAGCGGTACCATGGTTATTTACATGTTTCTTTTTGATCGCGTGTTATTCCACTTTTTGTTCGGCGGTATGATAATAAAGCGTTGTTTTTTGCCTCGTTTTTTTTTTTTCTTACGGTGTTTACTGAAGGGGTTAACTAGTGGGCCAGTTTTATAGGTCGAGCCGTTACGGACGCGGCGATACTAAATATATGTACTTTTATTGTTTTATTTATTTATTTAGATAAAGAAATGTATTTATGGGAATAATATTTTTTATTTTTTTCATTATTTAGGAATATTTTTTTTTATTTTTTTTTACGCATTTGGGGGACATCACAGATCGGTGATCTGACAGTGTGCACAGCACTCTGTCAGATCACTAATCTCACTTGGAGCAGTGCAGGCTTCACAGTGCCTGCTCTGAGCAGGCTCTGTGAAGCCACCTCCCTCCCTGCAGGACCCAGATCCGCGGCCATCTTGGATCCGGGTCTGGAGCAGGCAGGGAGGGAGGTAAGACCCTCGCAGCAACGCGATCACATCGCGTTGCTGCGGGGGGCTCAGGAAAGCCCGCAGGGAGCCCCCTCCCTGCGCGATTCTTCCCTGCACCGCTGGCACATCGCGATCATCTTTGATCATGGTGTGCAAGGGGTTAATGTGCCGGGGGCGGTCCGTGACTGCTCCTGGCACATAGTGCTGGATGTCAGCTGCGATAGGCAGCTGACACCCGGCCGCGATCGGCCGCGCTCCCCCCGTGAGCGCACCGATCGCGCTGGACATACTATCCCGTCCGTGGTCATAGGGGCCCACCCCACCTCGACGGGGTAGTACGTCCGATGTCAGAAAGGGATTGATGTTGATGATTATGGCTTACCGACAATGAAAACCCAAAAGTCATTATCTCAGTAAATTAGAATAATTAACAAAAAAACACCTGCAAAGGCTTCCTAAGCATTTAATAAGGTTCCTTAGTCTGTTTCAGAAGGCTCCACAATCATTTGGAAGACTGCTGACTTGACAGATGTTCAGAATGCAGTCATTGACACACTCCACAAGGAGGTTAAGCTACAAAAGGTCATTGCTAAAGAAGCTGGCTGTTCACAGAGTGCTCTTTCCAAGCATATTTATGGAAAGTTGATTGGAAGGAAAAAGTGTGGTAGAAAAAGGTGCACAAGCAACCGGGATAACCGCAGCCTTGAAAGGATTGTTAAGAAAAGGCCATTCAAAAATTTAGGAAAGATTCACAAGGAGTGAACTGATGCTGGAGTCATTGTTTCAAGAGCTACCACACACATAAGTATCCAGGACATGGGCTTTAAGTGTCGCATTCCTTGTGTCAAACCACTCATGACCAATAGACAAGTGCCAGAAGCGTCTTACCTGGGCGAAGGAGAAAAAAAACTAGACTGTTGCTCAGTGGTCCTAGGTGTTGTTTTTAGATGAAAGTAAATTTTGCATTTCATTTGGAAGTCAAGGTCCCATAGTCTGGAGGAAGAGTGGAGAGGCACAAAATCCAAACTGCTTGAGGTCTAGTGTGAAGTTTCCACAATCACTGATGATGATTTGGGGAGCTAGTGTATGTCCGCTTGTGTTTTCTCAAGACCAATGTCAACAAAGCCGTCTACCAGAAAATTTTAGAGCACTTCATGCTTCCCTCTGCCGATTAACATTTTGGAGTTGGAAATTGCAGTCTCCAGCAAGACTTGGCACCTGTCCACACTGCCAAAAGTACCTATAAATGCTTTAAAAACAACAGTATCACTGTGTTTGATTGGCCAGTAAACTCGCCTGACTTTAACATAGAGAATCTATAGGGTATTGTCAAGAGGAAGATGAGTGACACCAAATTCAACAATGCAGACGAGCTGAAGGCTGCTATCAAAGCAACCTTGGCTTCCATAACACCTAAGCAGTACCAAAGGCTGATCGCTTCCATGTCATGCTGCATTGATGCAGTAACTGAAGTGTGATGCCCCAGGTTCCTGGTTGTCACAGTGGCATTGCTTTCCTCACGGGGAGAGTTATGTCACGCTTGGAAGCGATGGAGGATTCCTTTTAACAGGTAATTAGCACACACAACACTGTTATGACTCCAGGCCAGAAGAGGGAGCTCCACACCCGACTTCAGGGGAGCTGTCTCTAGTTGGGAAGAGGAGTTAGTTGCTAGGCAGTTGGGAAGAATTTGACAGTTGGTGCCAGACAGCAGACTGGAGCAGTCTGAGGCAGAAGGACGGGTGAGGGGCCGTACTGCCTAAAGTGCAGTAGCTCCTAGATAGTGAGATACAGAAGGAAGAACAGCTTTTAGTGAATGTGCCAGAGAGCGAAGCATAGGAGAGTGACAACAAGGGAGAATAGCTGCTATAGGGCTACCTCCCTGACAGAGCGCAGATACCGGTAAGACCGAGATTGTGTCATGCTCTAAGAGGCACAGCAGAAACTGGTAGGACAGCTAGACTACACGTAAGCTGTCCGCCCCAATACCCAAGAGACACAGTGACACATAGGGCCCGGGTCATGATAGAGACCCTGTAAAAGGGCTCGAGTCACCTGTCATACTGGTATGTGTCCCACTTCAATAAAGGACAGATATAACTGAGAGGAACTTGCTAAGAAGCCATAGGCAGTAAGTAACTAAATCACAACACTAGAAGGAAGGCTTTTAACTCCACCTGGTAAAGCTGAACTCTGAACTCGCTTCCAAGCCGGCCGGACACTTTTTGTACCTGTGATCTGGTGCCCTGGACTGTGGCTACCTGCTATCATCAGTAAACCAGGTAAAAAGACTGCACAACTGTGTCCTTCATTCTTTACTGCACCACTCACCATCCTCCATCTATTCACCCAGAGCCCTGGGAACCTACTTCATCTGTGGGAAGTTATACCATCTGGCTGCCATAACATCACCCCATAGGACCCCTTTAAGCAGCATTTGTCACCTCTGACTGAATACCACAGGTGGCGTCACGAATAGTGTTGAGCTTTCCGATACTGCAAATATCGTGTATCGGCCAATATTTGCTGTATCGGAATTCCGATACCAAGTTCCGATATTTTTGCGATATTGGAAATAGGAATCGGAAGTTCCTATAAGTTCCCAGTCATCTTCGGCGTGTGCAGTGCGTATGGTTCCCAGGGTCTGGAGGGGTCTGCGATCCATATTCATTTAAAAAATAAAGAATAAAAATAAAAAATATGGATATACTCACCCCTCCGACGAACCCTGGCTGTCACCGCTGCAAGCGTCTGCCTCCTTTCCTAAGAATGCAGAGAATGAAGGACCTTCGATGACGTCGCGGTCAGGTGAGCAGTCAGGTGATCGGTCACCTGACCGTGACGTCATCGAAGTTTCTTCACTCTCTGCATTCTCAGGAACGGAGGCAGAAATGACAGCCAGGGTCCTTCGGAGGGGTGAGTATATCCATATTTTTTATTTTTATTCTTTATTTTTTACATGAATATGGATTCCAGGGCCTGGAGGAAAGTTTCCTCTCCTTCAGACCCTGGGAACCATCCAGGATCACTTCCGATATTTGTGTCCCATTGACTTGCATTGGTATTGGGTATCGGTATCAGCGATATCCGATATTTTTTGGATATCAGCCGATCCCATCCGATACTGATACTTTCAAATATCGGAATGTATTGCTCAACACTAGTCACGAACTTTCTTTATTTCAAAAACCTCTTTAAAAAGACTTTCCCTTTAACATGGGCGCCCAGGGCCACGGACCGGGTCTTTGCTGCTTTGACACATCCCTTTAAGTACCAAACCCAGTACTGAGTATCCCACGGCCCTGGCGGGCGTTGCAGATGCAAAAGGAGCCTCGACCATTTATTGAGTGCATTTACTGAACATACATTTCAGTAGGCCAACATTTCGGATTTTAAAATCATTTTTCAAGCTGGTGGTATAAAGTATTCTAATTTATGAGATAATGGCTGTAAGCTATAATCATCAACATTAACAGAAATAAACACTTGAAATAGATCGCTCTGTTTGTAATGACTATATAATGAGTTTCATTTTTTGTATTGAAGAACTGAAATAAATTAACTTTTTGATAATATTAAAATTTTGTGAGAAGCATCTGTATTTGTGACCAGCTTTACATTCATATATTGGTGAGACTCCTCTCTCGAGATAGGTGCTGTCCCAGATTTGATACCCGCATCTATCAGACATTTATGGCATACCAGATGGATATGATATAGAAATACAGTATTTTTAACTTATTTATTATTATTATTATTTATTTATATAGCACCATTGATTCCATGGTGCTGTACATGAGAACTTATTTGAAGCACAACTTTCATAATTTATACTAGTTGCAGAAATGTTTTCTCTATATTAATTGTTTGAGATTAGACACCAAATTATTTTAAGAATGAAGAACTGCAGCATTCATACATATTATATATCTGTAATTAAAACGTATGTTTGGGAAGTGTGTTGCACTGTTAATGCTTACTGTCACTTTTGTCAGACAACTCGCTTTGTACATTTGCATGCATAAATATCAAAATGTAATTTCTGCATTCTCTATCTATCTATACTGTCAATTTTATCCAAGCTAGTTAGTTTAGAATAAATTTTATGATATCTCCTATACATACCACAGAATGAGAAGAGGAAATCCAAACCCCCTAAATCGATGCTAGGCACGAAAGTTAGGTAGTTAGCAACTCCCTGCCTGTTAGTTCTTAGGCGCATTGTAATATAAAAAAAAGTCATGGATAACCCCTTTAAGATGGCCTAAAGCATCAGCATCTGTGTGTATCTCTCTGTCATGATCTCTCTTGTTCCTGTGGCTCTTCCCACTTACCCCTCTTCATAGACTTCTATGGGAGCAAACGTAGCTAAGTTTCTCCATAAAATCTTAATCTGCCATATCTCTCAAGATGGATTTTAACTATTTTGATGAATGATAAGTTTTCGGAGGGGAGTGAGAATAGTGAAGAAATGCCTCATAATTAAAGCAACTAATTGCTGTAAATAGATATATAGCAAAGTTTAATGCAGACGATGGTACTATTGATCCATGGAAAAAAATTTTTAATGACAAGCACGTCTATTAAACCTTAAGAATGGTAGATTAGAAGTCCTTATTTAACCCAGATTTTTTTTTCAATACAAAGAAAAATAATATCAATAAAAGAAATATTCTATTAACATGACAAATTAATCTAATTAACCCCTTCATGACCCAGCCTATTTTGACCTTAAAGACCTTGCCGTTTTTTGCAATTCTGACCAGTGTCCTTTTATGAGGTAATAACTCAGGAACGCTTCAATGGATCCTAGCGGTTCTGAGATTGTTTTTTCGTGACATATTGGGCTCCATGTTAGTGGTAAATTTAGGTCAATAAATTCTGCGTTTATTTGTGATAAAAGCGGAAATTTGGCAAAAATTTTGAAAATTTCGCAATTTTCACATTTTGAATTTTTATTCTGTTAAACCAGAGAGATATGTAACACAAAATAGTTAATAAATAACATTTCCCACATGTTTACTTTACATCAGCACAATTTTGGAAACAAAATTTTTTTTTGTTAGGAAGTTATAAGGGTTAAAATTTGACCAGCGATTTGTCATTTTTACAACGAAATTTACAAAACCATTTTATTTAGGGACCACCTCACATTTGAAGTCAGTTTGAGGGGTCTATATGGCTGAAAATACCCAAAAGTGACACCATTCTAAAAACTGCACCCCTCAAGGTACTCAAAACCACATTCAAGAAGTTTATTAACCCTTCAGGTGCTTCACAGCAGCAGAAGCAACATGGAAGGAAAAAATGAACATTTAACTTTTTAGTCACAAAAATTATATTTTAGCAACAATTTTTTTATTTTCCCAATGGTAAAAGGAGAAACTGAACCATGAAAGTTGTTGTCCAATTAGTCCTGAGTACGCTGATACCTCATATGTGGGGGTAAACCACTGTTTGGGCGCACGGCAGGGCTTGGAAGGGAAGGAGTGCCATTTGACTTTTTGAATGAAAAATTGGCTGCACTCTTTAGCGGACACCATGTCACGTTTGGAGAGCACCCGTGTGCCTAAAAATTGGAGCTCCCCCACAAGTGACCCCATTTTGGAAACTAGACCCCCAAGGAACTTATCTAGATGCATAGTGAGCACTTTGAACCCCCAGGTGCTTCACAAATTGATCCGTAAAAATGAAAAAGTACTTTTTTTTTTTCACAAAAAAATTATTTTAGCCTCAATTTTTTCATTTTCACATGGGCAACAGGAAAAAATGGATCCTAAAATGTGTTGGGCAATTTCTCCTGAGTACACCAATACCTCACATGTGGGGGTAAACCACTGTTTGGGCACATGGTAAGGCTCGGAAGGGAAGGAGCGCCATTTGACTTTTTGAATGAAAAATTATTTCCATCGTTAGCGGACACCATGTCGCGTTTGGATAGCTCCTGTGTGCCTAAACATTGACGCTCCCCCACAAGTGATGCCATTTTGGAAACTAGACCCCCCAAGGAACTTATTTAGATACCTAGTGAGCACTTTAAACCCTCAGGTGCTTCACAAATTGATCTGTAAAAATGAAAAAGTACTTTTTTTTCACAAAAAAATTCTTTTCGCCTCAATTTTTTCATTTTCACATGGGCAGTAGGATAAAATGGATCATAAAATTTGTTGGGCAATCTCTCCCGAGTACTCCGATACCTCATATGTGGGGGTAAACCACTGTTAGGGCACTCGGCAGGGCTCGGAAGGGAAGGCGCGCCATTTGACTTTTTGAATGGAAAATTAGCTCCAATTGTTAGCGGACACCATGTCGCGTTTGGAGAGCCCCTGTGTGCCTAAACATTGGAGCTCCCCCACAAGTGACCTCATTTTGGAAACTAGACCCCCCAAGGAACTTATCTAGATGCATATTGAGCACTTTAAACCCCCAGGTGCTTCACAGAAGTTTATAACGCAGAGCCATGAAAATAAAAAATAATTTTTCTTTCCTCAAAAATGATTTTTAGCCTGGAATTTCCTATTTTGCCAAGGATAATAGGAGAAATTGGACCCCAAATATTGTTGTCCAGTTTGTCCTGAGTACGCTGATACCCCATATGTGGGGGTAAACCACTGTTTGGGCGCACGGCAGGGCTTGGAAGGGATGGCGTGCCATTTGGCTTTTTAAATGGAAAATTAGCTCCAATCATTAGCGGACACCATGTCACGTTTGGAGAGCCCCTGTGTGCCTAAACATTGGAGATCCCCCAGAAATGACCCCATTTTGGAAACTAGACCCCCAAAGGAACTAATCTAGATGTGTGGTGAGGACTTTGAACCCCCAAGTGCTTCACAGAAGTTTATAACGCAGAGCCATGAAAATAAAAAATAAAAATTATTTTCTCAAAAATGATCTTTTAGCCTGCAATTTTTTATTTTCCCAAGGGTAACAGGAGAAATTTGACCCCAAAAGTTGTTGTCCAGTTTCTCCTGAGTACGCTGATACCCCATATGTGGGGGTAAATCACTGTTTGGGCACACGTTGGGGCTCGGAAGTGAAGTAGTGACGTTTTGAAATGCAGACTTTGATGGAATGCTCTGCGGGCGTCACGTTGCGTTTGCAGAGCCTCTGATGTGCCTAAACAGTAGAAACCCCCCACAAGTGACCCCATTTTGGAAACTAGACCCCGAAAGGAACTTATCTAGATGTGTGGTGAGCACTTTGAACCCCCAAGTGCTTCATAGAAGTTTATAATGCAGAGCCATGAAGATAATAAATACGTTTTCTTTCCTCAAAAATAATTATTTAGCCCAGAATTTTTTATTTTCCCAAGGGTAACAGGAAAAATTGGACCCCAATAGTTGTTGTCCAGTTTCTCCTGAGTACGCTGATACCCCATGTGTGGGGGTAAACCACTGTTTGGGCACACGTCGGGGCTCAGAAGGGAAGTAGTGACTTTTGAAATGCAGACTTTGATGGAATGGTCTGCGGGCGTCACATTGCGTTTGCAGAGCCCCTGGTGTGCCTAAACAGTAGAAACCCCCCACAAGTGACCACATTTTAGAAACTATACCCCCCAAGGAACTTATCTAGATATGTGGTGAGCACTTTGAACCCCCAAGTGCTTCACAGACGTTTACAACGCAGAGCCGTGAAAATAAAAAATCATTTTTCTTTCCTCAAAAATGATGTTTTAGCAAGCATTTTTTTAGATTCACAAGGGTAACAGGAGAAATTGGACCCCAGTAATTGTTGCGCAGTTTATCCTGTGTAGACTGATACCCCATATGTGGGGGTAAACCACTGTTTGGGCACACGTCAGGGCTCGGAAGTGAGGGAGCACCATTTGACTTTTTGAATACGAGATTGGCTGGAATCAATGGTGGCGCCATGTTGCGTTTGGAGACCCCTGATGTGCCTAAACAGTGGTAACCCCTCAATTCTACCTCCAACACTAACCCCAACACACCCCTAACCCTAATCCCAACTGTAGCCATAACCCTAATCACAACCCTAACCACAACCCTAGTTCCAACCCTAACCCTAAGGCTATGTGCCCACGTTGCGGATTCGTGTGAGATATTTCCGCACCATTTTTGAAAAATCCGCCGGTAAAAGGCACTGCGTTTTACCTGCGGATTTTCCGCAGATTTCCAGTGTTTTTTGTGCGGATTTCACCTGCGGATTCCTATTGAGGAACAGGTGTAAAACGCCGCGGAATCCGCACAAAGAATTGACATGCTGCGGAAAATACAACGCAGCATTTCCGCGCGGTATTTTCTGCACCATGGGCACAGCGGATTTGGTTTTTCATATGTTTACATGGTACTGGAAACCTGATGGAATACTGCTGCGAATCCGCAGCGGCCAATCCGCAGCCCAATCCGCACCGTGTGCACATAGCCTAATTCTAAAGGTATGTGCACACTACGGAAAACGCTGCAGATCCGCAGCCGTTTCCCATGAGTTTACAGTTCAATGTAAACCTATGGGAAACAAAAATCGCTGTACACATGCTGCGGAAAAACTGCACGGAAACGCAGCAGTTTACATTCCGCAGCATGTCACTTCTTTGTGCGGATTCCGCAGCGGTTTTACAACTGCTCAAATAGAAAATCGCAATTGTAAAACCGCAGTGAAATGCGCAGAAAAAAACGTGGTAAATCCGCCATAAATCCGCAGCGGTTTAGCACTGCGGATTTATCAAATCCGCAGCGGAAAAATCCGCAGAGGACCAGAATACGTGTGCACATACCGAAACCCTAACCCTAGCCCTAACCCTACCCCTAACCCTAGCCCTAACCCTACCCCTAGCCCTAACCCTAACCCTACCCCTAACCCTAACCCTAACCCTAGCCCTACCCCTACCCCTAACCCTAACCCTACCCCTAACCCTAACCCTATTCTAACATTAGTGGAAAAAAAAATTTCTTTATTTTTTTATTGTCCCTACCTATGGGGGTGACAAAGGGGGGGGGTCATTTATTATTTTTTTTATTTTGATCACTGAGATATAATCTATCTCAGTGATCAAAATGCACTTTGGAACGAATCTGCCGGCCGGCAGATTCGGCGGGCGCACTGCGCATGCGCCCGCCATTTTGGAAGATGGCAGCACCCAGGGAGAAGACGGACGGGACCCCGGCAGGATCGGTAAGTATGAAGGGGTGGGGGGGGACCATGGGGGGGGGATCGGAGCACGGGGGGGAATCGGAGCGCGGCAGGCGTGGAACGGAGCACGGGGGGCGTGGAACGGAGCACGGGGGGGCGTGGAACGGAGCACGGGGGGGCTGGAACGGAGCACGGGGGGGTGGAACGGAGCACGGGGGGGTGGATCGGAATGCAGGGGGGGTGATTGGAGCACGGGGGGTGATTGGAGCACGGGGGGAGCGGACAAGAGCACGGGGGGGAGCGGAGCACTGGATGGAGGGGAGCCGGAGCAGTGTACCGGCCAGATCGGGGGGCTGGGGGGGCGATCGGTGGGGTGGGGTTGGGGCACATTAGTATTTCCAGCCATGGCTGATGATATTGCAGCATCGGCCATGGCTGGATTGTAATATTTCACCCGTTATAATAGGTGAAATATTACAAATCGCTCTGATTGGCTGTTGAAAGTGAAACTGCCAATCAGAGCGATCGTAGCCACGGGGGGGTGAAGCCACCCCCCCTGGGCTAAACTACCACTCCCCCTGTCCCTGCAGATCGGGTGAAATGGGAGTTAACCCTTTCACCGGATCTGCAGGGACGCGATCTTTCCATGACGCCACATAGGAGTCATGGGTCGGATTGGCACCGACTTTCATGACGCCTACGTGGCGTCATGGGTCGGGAAGGGGTTAAGTCCTTTAGTAGCATAGAGATGAAATGTATGTCCAATTTTAGTGAAGCGAGTATTTTGCAAAAAGTTATTTTCATCCAGAAAGTGGCTATAAGTAATGTAAATTTGTGACTATATTTCATTAATAGAATGATTTCCTTACAGAACTATTCACATCGAGCGTAATTGTCATTTCATTCTTCTGTGAAATTAGCAGAAGTGAATTAACTTTGCATTAAAATTTTACAGATGACTTTATCCTTTTAACTACATAAACAGAACAGCAAACTTCACTGGTACGGCTAAATAAAGTTGTGTTTCAGCTTACTATAACACATTTTTAGCCAAATGTGAGAAAATAGCAGTAGAGCACATTATTAAGATCATAGCCTGCAGTTATTGGACCTACACCCATCACTAAGCAAGATACTGTGATAATTTACTTCTAATTAAATAATCTCTTATTCAGTGACTTTACATCACATTAACGGCCTGGCAATAAAGAAACTAGTAATCAAGACCAAATGAGATGATAGTATTATAAAACAACAACTGAACAGTATTTCATGTAGATGGCCGAATTTAATATAGTTGTTAAAACTGATATATTCTACCATGTAATGACTTTACATTTAGTAGTGCATAGGCTTTTATGGTTGAACAAAATGGTAGAGCAGTAGCAGTAAAATCGGACTACCAAATGCAGCCCAATATGGGAGGATGTCATGGATGTTTTAAAGAGTAGACATTACAGTTGCATTCCTCTTAACTTTTGAAGAATAGAAAAAGGGACAAATTAGCGTGCCATTGCAAGTTTTGGCCACACCCCAAACCACACTCATTTACCATTATTTTCTACCCTAGCAGGAGGAGATGTCAGACCAGCGGTGCAGGGAGAGACATACAGTAGATGCCCAAGACTGCAGGGCACAGACCCAAATCAAGGACTGTCACGCTGTATCCGAGACAGTTGGGACTAGAGATGAGTAAATCGATTCACCGACTCGGGTCCATTTCCAGGTCACTGGTAACATGCACCTGTACAGAAGGCTCAAGAATCTCTTGCCTTCCGGAGTCCCCGGCACCTCTTTTGATTTGCCAGGGCCAGCGCAATGTCATTTGTGCATGATGCTCATCTCTATTTGGGACCAAAAGATTTGTTTTCATAGTTAGATCAGCCTGAACTTTTGTATAAAGATCTAAACTTCACTATGTGACACTGAATAGAAGAAAGGTGGCACTCACCGTTCCATTCAAAGTTCCTTTATTGTAGGAAGGGAGGGACGAAACGCTATTTGCATCCTGAAGACAGATTTTCCTAGAATAGTTTGCGGATTCAATATAAAGTACCTAAGTGCTAGAAAAACAGAATCCCACCTCAAATGACCCATTTTGGAAATTATAACCCTTTGAGAATGTATCTACAGATGTATTGACGATTTTGACTCCATGGGCGTTTTCCATAATCAAACAACAGTGGATGTTGCTGTGTGAAAATTGCAAACTTCCGTTGCAGTGACAAGTACATTATGCCCATACATTATACATGTACAATAATATACATTATACATTATAATGTATATAAGTACATTATGGAGACATGCACCTGCAGCGCCCCAGAGACCTGGTCGTTGCAGTATGACACTCTGCCGCTAAGGGGAGTGATGGTACGTCTGATGGCACTAAAGGAGTTCTGACCAGGTATCACAAACACACATGACACTTCACACTCCGGCCACCAGGGGGAGTGGTTCTATCTAGTAGGCCACTCCTCACACTCTGGTAAAACTGGGGGTTGGACAGGAAGTTAGACAGAAAGAGCCCGGGAGAGTCTAGAAAGAGAACAGATCGTTACGGAGCTGCGCCTGCACTACTCGCGGTGGTATTCTAAGAAAGGACACGAAACGAAGTTGATTGTGGAGAAGTGAGAAGCGGGATCACAGTGTAAAGGAGATAGAGCCAGAAGGAGTCGTGCCCCAGAGACCGTGTCAACATCGTTCTAAGGCACATAGCGGTGGCCGGAGCACCGAAAAAGTAAGAGACTTTACGCATTACTTCAACATGGCAGGACACTTAATTATAGGTTGGCTGTCTCACCTAAATCACCTAAGCAGACAAAGGAGGCAACTGTGGGAGAGGGGCGTCTCTAGGGTCCCAGAATAACTCCAGGCCTACCCGTCATATGGGTGTGTCCTAACCATATCATCTGGGGGACGAAGAGAGAGAGAAAGAACAACGAACACAGACACAACAGTTGTGAGGACTATCCCGTGGTGCTCAGCAGGGAAGGACTACAACACACAGGCGCTAGCGGGTAGGCACTGATTCCCACCTGCAAAGGAAACTCTGGATGTGCCTTCGGACCGGCCGGTCTCAGCCAGCCCTGTTAGAAGTGCTCTGGATTGCAGATCCCAAAGCCTTCAGTAAAGAGGTAAAGAGACTGCAACCTGTGTCCTCGTTATTCATCGCGCCTCGCACCACGCATCACACCATCACCTTTCTTTGGGTGCCCCTTAGCAGGGTCATGGACCGGGTCTAGCCACCGTGATGACCCCAATACAGAGACTGAGGGGCCCGGTATCGAGAACTCGTGACCCTGTGTCTGGGGGCGCTTCACACCTGTAACTTAGGCTGGCTCTCATCGCTTCAGAAATGTGAAATACGTGAATGCTATATGTGGTTTAGGTACACTGTGCGGCTCAGAAGGGAGGGATCATTTTGATTTGGGAGCACAGAATTTGTTGAATATCTTTTGATGGGTGAGGAGCCATTTCGCTTTTCCAGAGCCTTTGTGCTACCAGTAAGGTGGAAGCCCCTATATTTTCGTTAACAGATGACAGACCTGAGTGAGAGCTTGCTTTTTTGTGGATTGAGTTGAAGATTTTATTGGGAACGTTTTGCATAACATTTATCCGGCACACTACGCTGAGCGCTTACATAAGGGTTTCAATCTAAATCTCTGAGTGACGTGATTCAGATGAAACCTCCGAGGGATCCATTCACTCTAATGAGGCAGGAAAGTTACTCGGGACTACACCTGGCCTCTCTTCTGCTGTGTCCTTCTTTTCAGAAGTGCACAAAACTGTGGCCAACGGCACTTTTATGCAATCCTAAAAAGGTGGACACTGCCTGGAACACAGGTCTTATGGTCTCCACAGTGCCTCCATCTATTATGGGAAATCTTCATCCAGAGGTTTTGTCTGATTCACATATTTCAGAGATTTACATGAAAACCCAGGTGTATGTGCTCAGCAAAGAGTGCAGAATAAATGTGCACCGAGCCTTACTGCACTCTTTGGGAGGCAGAATGAAAAAATCAACAGCACCTGAAGAATTGGTTTAATTTTTTTACGCCATTCCTCGTGCAGTGTAAGAGATTCTTTGAGTCAGTGCAATTACAGCGATACCAGAGTTATATCAGGTTTTTATGTTTGGCTGCTGTCACACACTAAAAGACGCTTTTTATTGCAAAGACTAGTTTTTGCATCACCATATTTTGAGAGCTGTAATTTTTTTCCACATTTCAGCCAACACAGTCATGTGATTGCTTCTTTTTTGCAGAACGTGTCAACTTTTTTATTAGTACCATTTTTGGGCACATGACATTTTTTGATCACTTTCTATTCCGATTTTTGGGAGACAGAATGAACAAAAACCAGAAATTTAGGAATTGCTTTTTGGAGTTTTTTTATGCCATTCCATGTGTGGAAAAATTGATAAGACAGCTTTATTTTTTTGGGACAGTCCAATCACAGTGATAGCCAATTTATATAGGTTTTTTATGTTTTGGCGCTTTTAGATATACGCTTTTTAAAGGAAAAATAATTATTTTTGCATTGCTTTATTCTGAGAGCTATAACTTTTTTATGTTTCTGCTGATAGAGCTGTATGATGGCTTGATTTTTGCGGGACAAGATGACGTTTTCAATGGTACCATTTTTATTCAAATTAGTCTTTTTGATTGTATTTTATTGCACTTTTTATTCGGTTGTATGATGATAAAGAATTTTTTTTTACCTAGTTTTTTAATTATTTTTTTACAGTGTTCACTGAAGGGGTTAACTAGTGAGACAGCTTTATAGAGCGGGTCGTTACGGATGTGGCATTATCAAATATGTGCACTTTTATTGTTTATTTTGATTTATTTAAATAAATAAATTTGTTTATTGGAAAACTATTTGCTTCTTTTTTTTCTTTATTTGGAGATTTTAAAAAAATACATTTTTACACTTTTTAATATTTTTATTTTTTTACTTTTTTACATTGTCCCAAGATGGGACATTATTCTATTACATCAGATAGCTCATCGGATGTTCTGAAATGCATCTGCACTACAGAACATCGGAGCAGCAACTGAAAGGCAGGGAAGGAGGCATCTCTGGTCCTGCTCTCTACAGGCACTGCAAAGCCATCTTCCCTGAGGGACCCTTTGGCCATCTTGCTAACATGGGCATCAGAGGGGTTAAATACCCTCTGTCAATGCTAGCACTGATTGTGGGCATTGCTGTGGGGTAGATCACCAAAAAAGAAGAATATCTTCACATACGGCCAATAAAATAAACATAATCTTTATTAAATATTTAAAAACAAATATATCGGTGCAACAAGTACATAACCACAGGCACAGGTAGCAGAAGGTGGGAAACCCCTGGTAATGACTCCAAAATTTTCAAAAATATATAATAGCTCACAAAAGTGTTATATAACAGTTGACAAAAGTACCATGTCTGACAACTGTGTAGCCATGCACAATCAGGCACAAGACATAAGACAGTAAAAATACAAGTGTATAAAGAATCAGTGTTGTAGTATATTTACCAAGGAGCACTCCTGGGGACCCACCACACCCGACGCGCGTTTTGCATGGAAATGCTTTGTCGGGTGTGGTGGCTACACAGTTGTCAGACATGGTACTTTTGTCAACTGTTATATAACACTTTTGTGAGCTATTATATATTTTTGCAAATTTTGGAGTCATTACCAGGGGTTTCCCACCTTCTGTTACCTGTGCCTGTGGTTATGTACTTGTTGTACCGATATATTTGTTTTTAAATATTTAATAAAGATTATGTTTATTTTATTGGCCGTATGTGAAGATATTCTTCTTTTTTGGTGATCTATCTGGCATATTGCTTCATGGCCCTATACATAGGATATACTTAGGTGTGTTTGCATTGCTGTGGGGTGTCAGCTCTCACACAGAGCTGAAACCTGCACTCGATCGCTGTGCCGCTCCATGTGAGGTCGCGCGATCAGTGCGCCGTACCTGTACTGCTGTTTGTGGGAACACAGCTCCCGCAGAGCAGTACATGTATGGCACATGTTGGCAAAGGGTTAAAACATACAAATGCACTTCTATATACAGTTGTTTCTCTATGTACCAGTACAATCTACCTGACAGTTTGGTGGCTGCAATACGGACCAAGTATACAAAATTAGCCCACGGTTGTCATTGGTTCCTGTGGCTCATATATTTAGCTCGTCTGCAATTATCGAGGTTGTGGGTTCAAGTCCCAGGGAGACTCACAAAAAAAGAGAAACTGACATTTTCCAACTGTTCTTCATTGTTTTTAGTAGTTTTAAAGGAACAAAAAAATCTGACTTTTTCTTCACCTTTGGAATACAGGGACATAGAAATACACTGCTATATACAATGTATCTCCATGCACATGTATAATCTGCTTCTGGGGTCACTGCCTGAAATCCAGCTTAAGACTAGAGATGAGTGAATTTGATCGGGTTCCTGCTTATTCAGCAAGCTATAGCGCTTACCAAATAAGCTGCAGAGGGAACCCGGATACCTGGAGTGTGCCAGCTGAAAAGCTGTCTGGCGCCGCAGGTGCATGTGTCGCGACCGTGTCACAGTCACAACATATGCATGGAGAGCCCAACACACAGATTCTCCATGCATTTGTTATGCCCCTCACACAGCCTCGACACATGCAGCTGCGGTGCTGGACAGAGGATCACCTAGCTCGCTCGATGTATTCGGGTTCCCTCTGCAGCTTATTCGGTAAGCACTATAGCTTGCCAAATAAGCAGGAACCTAATCAAATTCACTCATCTCTACTTAAGACTACTAAATTCTTGTTTGTTTACCATTGTGGGCTGTGGCTCATTATTATTATTATTATTATTTATTTATATAGCACGATTAATTCCATGGTTCTGTACATGAGAAGGGTTACATCAAAATGAAAATATCACATACAGTAAACAAAACTAACAATGACAGACTGATTCAGAGAGGAGAGGATCCTGACCTTGCAGGCTTACATTCTACAGGATTATGGGGAAGGAGACAGTAGGTCGAGGTTTTCAGTACCTCCGATGGTGTTGAGGTGGCCGTGTGGTCATTACAGACTGTAAGCTTCTTTGAAGAGGTGGATTTTCAGGTTTCTTTTGAAGGATCCAAATGTGGTGGATAACCGGATGTGTTGGGGCACAGAATTGCAGAGGATGGGGGATATTCTGGAGAAGTCTTGGAGGCAATTGGATGAGGAGCAAATAAGCATGGAGGAGAGAAGGAGGTCTTGTGAGGACCGGAGATTACGTGAGGGGAGATATTGAGAGATTAGTTTGAAAATATACGGAGGAAAAAGGTTATGGATGGCTTTATAGGTCAGTGTTAGTAGTTTAAACTCGATATGCTGGGAAATTGGGAGCCAGTGAAGGGATTTGCATAGAGGGCAAGCAGGAGTTTAGCGAGGAGAGAAATTAATTAGTCGGGCAGCAGAGTTAAGGATGGACTGGAGAGGTACGAGAGTGTTAGAAGGTAGGCCACAGAGGAGGATGTTGCAGTAGTCAAGACAGGAGATGATTAGGGCATGCACAAGCATTTTGGTAGAGTGAGGGTTGAGGAAAGGATGGATTCTGAAAATATTTTTGAGCAGGAGGTGGCGAGAGCTTGGATGTGTGGTTTGAAGTACAGGACAGAGTCCAGAGTTACTCCGAGGCAGTGGATTTTGGGGACAGGGAAAAGCGTGATTTCAATTATTTTGATAGATAGATCAGGTAGGGAAGATATGCGAGATGGAGGAACGATAATTAGTTCAGATTTGTCCACATTAAGCTTGAGAAAGCGAGAGGAGAAGAAGGAGGATATGGCTGATAGACACTCCGGAATTCTGGAGAGCAGAGAGGTGACATCTGGGCCAGAGATTTAGATCTGAGTGTCATCAGCATATAGATGGTACTGGAAGCCATAGGACCTTATGAGTTGTCCTAGGCTGAGTGTATAGATTGAGAAGAGTAAGGGCCCAAGGACAGAGCCTTGAGGGACAACAACAAAGAGGGGGTGAGATGAAGAGGTGGTATGGGAGTAGGAAACGCTAAATGTGCGATTGGCAAGGTATGAGGAGATCCAAGATAGGGCAAGGTCTTTGACCTCAAAGGAAGAGAGGATCTGTAGTAGGAGGCAGTGGTCAACTGTGTCGAGGACAGGTCTAGAAGGAGGAGTATAGCTCTGGCTGTAAGTAAGTCGTTAGTAATTTTGGTCAGGGCAGTCTCAGTGGAATGGTGGGGACAGAAGCCAGATTGTAGACAAAAAAATGCTTTTGGCACTCGAAGAATCTATTTATTATTTAGATTTTATTTTTTATCATGCAGTATGCTTCCAAGCAAACAATGTAACGTTTTGGTCATAACATTGACCTTCATCAGACTGGAATGTACAAAAAGAAAAAATCAGTCACATAATACAGATTAAAGCACATCCATATCAGAAACAACTATATTATCATAGGTACAAAAATAAATAAAGATAACAAACCAGAATATATAATAATAAATCATGATTATTACTCCAAGTTATATAATTGAAAATACCACTCGCTGTGACTATCTCCATACAAACTCAGTATATAAGTTTATTAAGTGACAATATAAGAGGTTTATGTAAGAAAAACTAAATGGACCAGTGACAAAGTCACCATGCCATTGGTAAGCTAGAGCTAGAATTGCCTACAATAAGGGGAGTGGTTGCCCCCTTCTTTTGAGCACCATTAATTATAGAGGAGTGACGTGTCATCATCATATTGGAAGCCAGATTGTAGGTTGTCAAAGAGAGAGTTAGATGCAAAATGAGAGGAATGTTCAGCATGGACGTGCTGCTCAAGGAGTTTGGATGCAAATGGGAGCAAAGATATGGGGAGACAGCTGGACATAGCACTTGGGTCTAGGGATGGCTTTTTGAGGATAAGTGTGATTGTGGCATGTTTGAAAGCAATGATGAAGGTACCAGAAGTTAGTGATAGGTTGAAGAGATGGGTTAGGGATGGGTTTAGTGTGGTGGTGTGGTTGGGGAGGAGGTGGGATGGAATGGGTTCAAATGCACAAGTGGTGAGGTGTGATTTTGAGAGAAGATGAGCAAGCTCCCCTTCAGTGATTTTGGAGAGGGAAGTTATGGGGTTTGGGCATTGGTCTGGTAAACAAAGGAGTTGTGGTGGTTTGACAACAAAGATTTGCCTTGTTTGTTCGATCTTATTTTTGAAGTGTGTGGCAAAGTCCTCGGCAACTATTAGGAAACTCGGAAGAGGCATTGGGGGGCGGAGGAGGGAGTTTAAAGTGTTGAACAACTGTTTGCGTTAGTGGGATAGGGAAGATATGAGGGTTGTGAAGTAGGCCTGTTTAGCAGAGGTGCGAGCTGATTTGAATGCGAGTGTCACTTGTTTGAGTGCAGTGAAATCATCTTGCGAATGAGTTTTCTTCCAACACCGTTCTGCAATTTTGGATGCTTGCTGAAGCTTTGTATTGATGTTATTGTGCCAGGGTTGTCTATTGGTTCGTTGCACTCTGCTATGCATGACAGGGGCGACCATATCAATAGCTGATGCAAGAGTGGCATTGTAGAAAGCAGTGGCAGTGTCTGTGTCGTGGAGTGAGGATATGGATGCTATTGGTAGGATAGAGTCAGAGAGTGTGTGGGTGTCTAGGTGTGCTAGGTTTCTACGTGGGTGCGCATGTTGCTGGACATGGGTGATAGGTGAGGAGGACAGGGATGAGAAAGTGAGAAGATGGTGGTCAGATAGAATGAGAGGGGAGGTTGTGAATTTAGATAGAGAGCAGAAACGGGTGAAGACAAGGTCTAATGTGTGTCCATCTGTGTGGGTGGCTGAGGAGGACCACTGAGTAAGTCCAAAGGATTAAGTAAGGGACAGGAGTTTGGAGGCTGCTGACTGGTGGGTGTCAATGGGGATGTTGAAATTACCCATGATGATGGTGGGATTGTCAGCAGAGAGAAAGTGAAGGAGCCATGTGGAGAATTGGTCAAAAAATGCAGTGGTCAAGCCCCGAGGTCGGTATATGACGTGTTATGATCTGGTGGCCTAGGAGCAGCATGAGACGTACTCTGGAGTAGGTGGTACCTGTACTGACCGCAGACCCTGAACTTAACACCGCAACTAGAAGCAGCCGTGGGATGTACCTAACTCTCCCTAGACACCTCGACACAGCCTGAGTACTAAATACCCCTAAAGATAGAAACGGGAAAACTATCTTGCTCAGAGAAAATCCCCAAAGGATAAACAGCCCCCCACAAATATTGACTGCGAGAGGAGAGAGAAATGACATACGCAGACTGAAATCAGGATTTAGCACAGGAGGCCATTCTAGCTAGAAAGAAAGTATAGGACAGAGTACTATGTGATCAGTATTAAAACACTAGAAAATATCCACCACAGACCATACAAAATCTCCACATCTGACTAATGACATGGAGGGTATATCTGCATCTCCAGAGATACAGCTTGGCTGAATAAATCCTTACACAGACCAAGCTGGACAAGGCAAAACACATAAATGCACTGAACTATAAGGCCCAGAGCATGTGGACAGCAAAAACAAAGCCAGAACTTATCTTTGTTGAAATGAACAGCAAAAGCAGGAGAGACCAGGCACGATGTGAATCCTCCAAAAACAATGGACAACTGGCACTGACTAAAGAAACAAGCAAGACTAAATAGCCCAGTCCAAAGCACTAAGTGGACACACCTGATGAATGCTGCGATCCAAAGACAGCAGCACCACCACTCATAACCACCGGAGGGAGCCCAAGAGCAGAATTCACAACAATGACGGCCATTTGGAGGTTGTAGGGGGAGTAGATGTGGACAGTGTGGACTTCTAAAGAAGGGAGGATAAGGGAGGGTAGAGGTAGGATTGGGTTAAAGGTACAGGTGGAAGAAAGGAGAAGACCCACTCCTCCACCATGTTTATTGCCAGGGCTAGGAGTGTGGGTGAAGTGGAGGCCACCGTAACATAGTGCAGCAGGGAAGGCTGTGTCAGAGGGTGTCAGCTCATAGCTAGACCTGCTGCCTGCTGGTATGCACAATCACAGGGAGACCCAGCAAGACTGGCACCAAACCAGCAAAGACACAAGCTGCCGCTGCTGAGCAAGCCTTAAGGGGCAGGGATACTATTCACCCTGCTCCCAGTAAATAGGAGGTGGACTTTAGCAAAGCCCTTCCAGAGCCAACTGTCATCGGGCAGCTGGCGTCTGGTGACACGACTAGAACCTAGTCAAGAACAGGTAAACACCTCTGGGAGTGTAGCATGAAGAGAAAGAGAAAAGAACCTAAGACCAACCCTGAAAGAGAGCAACCAATACTGCAAGCACCACTCATCAGTACAACACATAGGAACTGCAATAAACAGCAAAGACCTGAGCTGGGAACAGGGTTAAATAACCCACCTGATGCTAAAGGAAATAATCAGGTTTTGAATACCTCCCAATATCCCCCAGACAACAACTTCCTGCTAGTTTGCAGAGCAGGATGAACACAATCCCACCACTGTCTAGTACCAGATAAAGCAGAATCCTGCATTGCCTTTCCACAGGTGAACACAGCATCCCTGGGCAAAATGGGCAGTAGAAATCTGGCAGTGAAATTCATGGGAGATATGGCATCCTGCATCCTCACATATTCTATTACTGCAGAACTCAATGCTCCATAAGATTGGGATGTTTTCCCTGCGCATGTGCTACCTCCATTATCAGGACAATGGTAGCCCTTTTGACTGGAGTAACCTAACACCAGTCTCAATCCATTCCCAGTTGGGAGCACAGAACCACAATTCCTAATAGTACCCCCCTTAGGAGAGACCTCTGGACTCTCACCACCCACCTTGTTCAGAAACCTCTCGTGGAACTCAGCCATGAGACGATTGACATGTATATTACCTCTCGAGACCCAGAATCTCTCCTAAGGACCATACTCTTTCCAATGAATCAAATATTGAATGGAGTTCCAAACTGTACTTGTTTCTGGAAAATACTAATAGAGTCCAAATCGTCACTACACTTATAGATAAATTATGGGCATACAGGTAACAGAAATGTTACATTAGTGCTACCTGTATGCCTCATAAAGCCAAATGTTATAGTTTGTCTTTATGTTAATGATTTCTTCCAGGCTCTGGGGTGTGAGGTGCCTGGAAGAAATCCCTACATACTGTCTTTATTGTGATACTTATCCCCTCCCATCAGCGTCAGTTAAGGCCCCGGAATCCCACACCTGCGCCCTGCACTCCCTCGGAAATGCATACTTCATACTCCCTTCTATGGGAGCTGCACTCAGGGATTCTCTGCGCAGAAAGGTCCAAAACAAAAGGTCCAAAATGTTTTTTGCAAAATAATTTGTGCCCCTTTTAGAATGATCAACTCACTTTTATCACCTAATATCTTTTTCACTGGCTTGTAGTCATGTAAAAAAGTAGGTCTTTCAGTTTTATATTCTCTGTAAGGTGCTATATGTACAGTAATCTCTATGGCCTCTATAAAAATACCTGTATCTATTATCAAATCTATGCGTGCGATGTTCTATCAAAACAACTTCAGGTTCAAACACCTGATATGACTATATATAGTAAAATATTATCACAACCCAAACAATTTGGAGATCTGGGACTTCTCGACATGCAAGTTTATTACGAGGCCCCCACTTAGGTAAATGGATGAGATTAAAACAGTTTCTGGGCAACAGATTAATAAATAATTGTAAAGTTTATCAGAAATTTAAGAAGCTTCATAATTTATTGCTATTAAAATTCTTCTCTGCTCCTGAGCTGTCACATGTATTAATGTCATCTCCATCTCCTTATTTCTTCATACAGTCCATTCAAAACACAAAACATAGTCTTCTCTTGTCTGTGCTTTGCATGGTTCAGCCAGCAGTTGTGCAGTGAGTTCTGAATGGTGATATCATGGAGGTGTGACCTGTGATTGCAAGCTTACAGTGACTGGAGAGAAAGGAAATTTAATGGCATGTTCCACTCAGAAGAAAACCTAGGATAAAAAACAAATGAGCAAATACGCTGCAGAAAATAATTAAGAAAATAGTAATATTACATGTAAATAAGAAAATACATTTAGTTGACACAGTTTTTATTAAAACAAAAGCGTAAAATCCATCCTAATGTGACAAGATGTTCCCAATTAGGATGGTCCTATCTCTACTCTTATACCTCTCTATGAGCCAGCAAGCCTCAATAGACGAGGGCAGAGTAGGAACCAGACCTGACTGATTTTACCTGCCTGTGGAAAGCTATATAGACAAGATGCAAAATTCCACAAAGACCAAGTAATATTATCAGCTTATGACTGGCCAGAGGGTATGCTGGGTATGCCAGAGTGCTAGATTACAGTAGAATACATGAATATGTTATCACACTCACTATATCCGTACCGTGCAGTGAGCCGGTATAGATAGTGTCAGCACCTGTTCGTTTCAAGATAGCAGAAGGGGGAGGAATTGTTTGGGAGGAGACATTGTATGTTCAGCGATTAAGTGAGCTGTAATTATAATCTTTTATTTTTTTATAGCGCTAACATATTCCTTTATAATTCGCTTTACAGTTTGCACACATTATCATCCTTACAGATGTTGTCCTTGATGGGATTTGAACCCAGGACTCCAGCGCTGCAAGGCTGCAGTGCTATCCACTGAGCCACCGTGCTGCCCTATGTCTTTTTCTTACCATATTTTTATACCTTTTTATTATTGTAAGCACTGTACGTTTTTTGCATTAAAGCATACAACGTTAACAATTTGAACCTTATATGTTCTAAAGAATCATTAGCCTTAAACTGTGTGAGCCTTATGATTGGCAGACAGTAGTAGTAATATTTTGGGGATTCATCGCCTGTGTTTTCGGTGAGTGGTGGCAGCATGTATGAGTGGGTGTGTGGCCTGGGTTGGTGTGTGATTTATGCTCCCATTACAGCACAGGACAGAGGTTGAATGCTGGACTGAGAGAGGGGAGATAGATTAACCATTGCAGACGCAACCCCTAGTCGCGTGCTGAGAAGTGGGTACGTGACAAATTGGTGGCAGCACAGTCAGATAGATACATCTATGCCTCTGGGGAAATGCAGTCCTAGGGGTAGAACTAGTAGAAAATTCAAGATGTAAACAATTAGATACCACAAGGTTGATTGCATGGGGCTGATGGGAACAAAAACAATGAAAATAACAAAGAAATTTGGAAAGTGATTAAAGGAACAGCCAGGCAGTTTATTTATTTATTGTGCTTGTAAAAACCATTACATTGACTTATTTATACAATTACTAGATGGTGGCCCGATTTTAACGCATCGGGTATTCTAGAATATGTATAGTAGTATATAGCACAGCCCATGTAGGATATAGCACAGTCCACGCAGTATATAACACAGTCCACGCAGTATACAACATAGCCCAAGCAGTATATAACATAGCCACGTAGTATATAGCACAGCCACGTAGTATATTCCCCAGCCATGTAGTATATAGCACAGCCACATAGTATATAACACAGCCCACGTAGTATATAACACAGCCCACACAGTATATAACGCAGCCCATGCAGTTTATAACACCGGCCCCACAGTATATAACACAGCCCACGCAGTATATAACACAGGCAACACAGTATATAACACAGCCCATGCAGTATATAAAACAGGCCACGTAGTATATCGCACAGAGACATAGTATATAGCACCGCCCATGTATTATACAACACAGCCCACGTAGTATATAATACAGCCCATGTAGTAATGCCTTCAGTGATGCTCGTCGCGACGCTCTGCTCCCAGTAATGCATTGCGGCAATAACACGTGATGACGTAGCGGTCTCGCGAGACCGCTACATCATTTCCCGTCATTGCCGCAATGGATTCTTGGCACCTGAGCGTCGCGAGGAGTGGGAAAGGCTCTGGAAGGTGAGAATATAATAATTTTTTATTTTTTTTTTATTTTGAACATTAGATTTTTTTACTATTGATGCTGCATAGGCAGCATCAATAGTAAAAAGTTGGTCACACAGGGTTAATAGCAGAGTTAAGGGACTGTGTTACACCGTGTTATGCCGCGGTGTAACGCAGTCTGTTTAACGGACTGCTAAACCACTATGGGGGCACTGACTGAATGGCAGTAGGGAGGGGGCAGTGGCTGAAGGGGAGTAGGGAAGGGGAATTCGCGGCCGGACTGTGCCCGTCGCTGAATCAGCGACGTGGGATTTATGTGACAGATAAACAGACAAACAGACGGAAGTGACCCTTAGATGATTATATAGATAGATAGCGAGATGACATTGAACTTCTCTTGTTGTTTAATAAGGCTCAACAACTTCTGTGGGCCAATCAATCAATTTCAATCAATGAATAGTGAGATGAGATCATCAGTAAGATCTCCACTGCTTTCTTAGTTTACTGTGATCTATATTAAAAACTTAACTTTATCTCCACTCATTCTTCCCTTGCTCTAGCTTCTACTATCTCTACTTTTTACCCAGATCTGCAATTTTTATATATATATATATATATATATATATATATATATATATATATATATATATATATATATATATATATCAATATACCAAGCTCAAATTACTTCTGGCCAGTTTTTGCAACAACACGATCTATAAAACTTTTACTAAAAGAACCTGTCTTTCAAATGCATAAGTTTTGCTCAGACAAGTTCCCTTTCATTGTCTCTTGTCATGTATACAGAAGTGTCAGGGTTTTCTATGTGATGCATACTGCAGTCTCAGTGTCTCCTATGTGATGAACATACAGCAGTCTCAGTGTATCCATGTCATGCATAAACAGCAGTCATAGTGTCTCCCATGTGATGTATATATAGCAGTCTCAGTATATTAATTTGGTGTATACATCAAAACTCTCACTGTTTTGAGTTTCATAAATGTAACATGAGCAGTGATGCATTTCCCAATCTGAGGAGACCTGCAATTTGATATACATCTGTGTTTAGATCAAATTTCTGCGAAGATCAGACCGACACAAACTTCGACAGTCTTGAATAGCAAATCATCAATACCACCTAACATCACACTACTCACCCCCCAAAAAACCTGCAATAAAGGAACTGGTATGAGTTATTAATGAAAATGTCATTATCCGTTCCAAAACTGCTTAACTTATACAACAAATTAGAACCCAAAAGTTACAGTTTATTTACTTTCCAAGAGGTTAATCTAAGTACCATTTTTCTGACTCTAATGCCAACTTTATTTAAACTTTCTGATATGGCTTTTCAAGATGCATACTACTTCAATAATACTGCTTTAAATGATTATATACAGTAGATGTTATAGATCACCTGAGAAATTGTACCACATCAGATTAACAGATAATACATTGTGTGAGATGTAAATTGCAGGTTTAATTTTTTCACATGTATGGTGATCCTGCAGAGATTGAACCCTGGAAAACATGCTTAACCCCTTAGTGACAGAGCCAATTTGGTACTTAATGACCAGGCCAATTTTTGCAATTCTGACCACTGTCACTTTATGAGGTTATAACTCTGGAACGCTTCAACGGATCCCGCTGATTCTGAGATTGTTTTTTCGTGACATATTGTACTTCATGATAGTGGTAACATTTCTTCGATATTACTTGCGATTATTTATGAAAAAAACGGAAATATGGCAAAATTTTTTAAAATTTTGCAATTTTCAAACTTTGTATTTTTATGCCCTTAAATCAGAGAGATATGTCATGAAAAATAGTTAATAAATAACATTTCCCACATGTCTACTTTACATCAGCACAATTTTGGAAACAAATTTTTTTTTTGTTAGGGAGTTATAAGGGTTAAAAGTTGACCAGCAATTTCTCATTTTTACAACACCATTTTTTTTTAGGGACCACATCACATTTGAAGTCATTTTGAGGGGTCTATATGATAGAAAATAATGAAGTGTGACACCATTCTAAAAACTACACCCCTCAAGGTTCTCAAAACCACATTCAAGAAGTTTATTAACCCTTTACGTGCTTCACAGGAACTGAAACAATGTGGAAGGAAAAAATGAACATTTAACTTTTTTTTGCAAACATCTTAATTCAGAACCATTTTTTTTATTTTCACAAGTGTAAAAACAGAAATGTAACCATAAATTTTGTTATGCAATTTCTCCTGAATACGCCAATACCCCATATGTGGGGGTAAACCACTGTTAGGGCGCACCGCAGAACTTAGAAGTGAAGGAGCGCCGTTTGACTTTTTCAATGCAGAATTGGCTGGAATTGAGATCGGACACCATGTCACATTTAGAGAGCCCCTGATGTACCTAAACAGTGGAAACTCCCCACAAGTGACACCATTTTGGAAACTAGACCCCTTAAGGAACTTATCTAGATGTGTGGTGAGCACTTTGAACCCCCAAGTGCTTCACAGAAGTTTATAACGTAGAGCCGTGAAAATAAAAAATCGCTTTTGTTTACACAAAAATGATCTTTTCCCCCACAAATTCTTATTTTCACAAGGGTAACAGGAGAAATTAGACCACAAAAGTTGTTGTGCAATTTCTCCTGAGTACGTCGATACCCAATATGTGGGGGTAAACAACTGTTAGGGCGCACCGCAGAGCTTGGAAGAGAAGGAGTGCCGTTTTACTTTTTCAATGTAGAATTGGCTGGAATTGAGATTGGACGCCATGTCGCGTTTGGAGAGCCTCTGATGTGCCTAAACAGTGGAAACTCCCCACAAGTGACACCATTTTGGAAACTAGACCCCTTAAGGAACTTATCTAGATGTGTGGTGAGCACTTTGAACCCCCAAGTGCTTCACAGAAGTTTATAACGTAGAGCCGTGAAAATAAAAAATCGCTTTTGTTTACACAAAAATGATCTTTTCCCCCACAAATTCTTATTTTCACAAGGGTAACAGGAGAAATTAGACCACAAAAGTTGTTGTGCAATTTCTCCTGAGTACGTCGATACCCAATATGTGGGGGTAAACCACTGTTTGGGCGCACCGCAGAGCTTGGAAGAGAAAGAGTGCCGTTTTACTTTTTCAATGTAGAATTGGCTGGAATTGAGATCGGACGCCATGTCGCGTTTGGAGAGCCCCTGATGTGCCTAAACAGTAGAAATCCCCCACAAGTGACCCCATTTTGGAAACTAGACCCCCCATGGAACTTATCTAGATGTGTGGTGAGAATCTTGAATGCCCAAGTGCTTCACAGAAGTTTATAATGCAGAGCCATGAAAATAAAAAATATTTTTTTTTTCCACAAAAAAGATTTTTTAGCCACCAAATTTTTATTTTTACAAGGGTAACAAGAGAAATTGGACCACAAAAGTTGTTGTCCAATTTGTCCTGAGTATGCTGGTACCCCATATGTGGGGGTAAACCACTGTTTGGGCGCACGGCAGAGCTCGGAAGGAAGGAGCGCCGTTTTGGAATGCAGACTTTGATAGAATGGTCTGCGGGTATTATGTTGCGTTTGCAGAGCCCCTGATGTACCTAACCAGTAGAAACCCTCCACAAGTGACCCCATTTTGGAAACTAGACCCCCCAAGGAACTTATCTAGATGTGTGGTGAGAACTTTGAATGCCCAAGTGCTTCACAGAAGTTTAGAATGCAGAGTCGTGAAAATAAAAAATATTTTTTTTTCCACAAAAAAGATATTGTAGCCCCCAAGTTTTTATTTTCACAAGGGTAACAGGAGAAATTGGATGGCAATAGTTGTTGTCCAATTTATCCCGAGTACGCTGATGCGCCATATGTGGGGGTAAACCACTGTTTGGGCGCACGGCAGAGCTCGGAAGGGAAGGAGCGCCTTTTTGGAATGCAGACATTGATAGAATGGTCTGTGGGCATTATGTTGCGATTGAAGAGCCCCTGATGTACCTAAACTGTAGTAACCCCCCACAAGTGAACCCATTTTGGAAACTAGACCCCCCAAGGAACTTATCTAGATGTGTGGTGAGAACTTTGAATGCCCAAGTGCTTCACAGAAGTTTAGAATGCAGAGTCGTGAAAATAAAAAATATTTTTTTTTTCACAAAAAAGATTTTGTAGCCCCCAAGTTTTTATTTTCACAAGGGTAACAAGAGAAATTGGACCCCAGAAGTTGTTGTCCAATTTATCCCGAGTACGCTGATGCCCCATATGTGGGGGTAACCCACTGTTTGGGCGCACGGCAGAGCTCAGAAGGGAGGGAGCACCATTTGACTTTTTGAGCGCAAAATTGGCTGTCGTGTTTGGAGACCCCCTGATGTACCTAAACAGTGGAAACCCCCCAATTCTAGCTCCAACCCTAACCCCAACACACCCCTAACCCTAATCCCAACCTCATCCATAATCCTAATCACTAACCCTAACCATAATCACAACCCTTACCCCAAAACAACCCTAATGTCAACCCTAACCATAACCCTAATCAAAACCCTAAATCCAACACACCCCTAATCCTAATCTCAACCCTAACCTCAAACCTAACCCTAATCCCAATACACCCCTAATCACAACCCTAACCTTAACCCTAATCCCAAACCTAACCCTAATCCCAAGCGTAACCCTAATGCCAACCCTAACCCTAATACCAACCCTAATCCAAACCCTAACCCTAATCCCAGCTCTAACCCTAACTTTAGCCCCAACCCTAGCTCTAACTTTAGCCCCAACCCTAACCCTAAGGCTACTTTCACACTTGCGTTGTTTGGCATTCCGTCGCAATCCGTCGTTTTGGACAAGAAACGGATCCTGCAAATGTTCCCGCAGGATGCGTTTTTTGCCCATAGACTTGTATTGCCGACGGATCGTGACGGATGGCCACACGTCGCGTCAGTCGTGCACTGGATCAGTTGTGTTTTGGCGGAGCGTCGGCACAAAAAAACGTTCAATGAAACTTTTTTTGTACGTCGCATCCGCCATTTCTGACCGCGCATGCGTGGCCATAACTCCGCCCCCTCCTCCCCAGGACATAGATTGGGCAGCGGATGTGTTGAAAAACTACAGCTGCTGCCCACGTTGTGCACAATTTTCACAACGTGCGTCGGTATGTCGGGCCGACGCATTGCGACGGCCCCGTACCGACGTAAGTGTGAAAGAAGCCTAACCCTAAGTTTAGCCCCAACCCTAACCCTAAATTTGGCCCCAACCCTAACCCTAAATTTAGCCCCAACCCTAGCCCTAACCCTAGCCCTACCCCTACCCCTAACCCTACCCCTAACCCTACCCCTAACCCTAACCCTACTCCTAACCCTTCCCCTAACCCTAACCCTACCCCTAACCCTACCCCTAACCCTACCCCTAACCCTAACCCTACCCCTAACCCTAACCCTACCCCTACCCCTAACCCTAACCCTACCCCTAACCCTACCCCTACCCCTAACCCTACCCCTAACCCTAACCCTAACCCTACCCCTAACCCTACCCCTAACCCTACCCCTACTCCTAACCCTACCCCTAACCCTACCCCTAACCCTAATTTTAGCCCCAACTGCTGTTCTCCTGCCGGCCGGCAGATGGAGACAGATGGCGGGCGCACTGCGCATGCGTCCGCCATGTTCTGCTGCCGGCGGCCAGGAGGAGCAGCAAGAGGATCCAGGGACCTAGGTGAGTATGCTAAGGTCCCCGAATCCCCCTATTTCTCTGTCCTCTGATGTGCGATCACATCAGAGGACAGAGAATTACACTTTACTTTTTTTTTTTTTTTGCGGTCGCCGGTAAAAAGTTAATTACCGGCGATCGCAAAACGGGGGTCGGTAATACCGACCCCGATCGTGCTCTTTGGGGTCTCGGCTACCCCCGGCAGCCGAGACCCCAAAGATTCTCCCGGTGCCGGCCGGCGGGCGCACTGCGCATGCGCCCGCCATTTTGAAGATGGCGGCGCCCACCGGGAGACACGAGGAGCATCGGGGGAGCTAGGTGAGTATTGGGGGGCCACCTGGGACCCCTTTTCTCTGTCCTCCGATGTGCGATCACATCGGAGGACAGAGAAATTAAAAAGAGATCGCTTTTTTTTTTTTTTTTGCGATCGCCGGTAAACGGTTAATTACCGGCGATCGCAAATGCGGGGTGGGTTAAAAACCCCCCGAATCATGTTCTCTGGGGTCTCGGCTACCCTCGGCAGCCGAGACCCCGGAGAAAATCGGCCTCTGGGGGGCGCTATGGACTTTTTCCACAGCGCCGTTAATTAACGGCGCTGTGGTTTAAGTACCCTTAGCGGCCGCCGTTAAAAGGCGTATCGGCGGTCGCTAAGGGGTTAAAGGAAAATTCACAAGTTCTTCCTGAAACTCAAGTTTTAGGAGCTGAATGTTTTGCCCAAACAATTATACTCCAATGGTATATTGTCTGACTGAATTATTTTGGTTCAATTTGATCAATTTCTCCACCACAATTATTGTAAGTATGAGGTGCAATCAGAAAGTTTTATGAAGAAAGCAAAAGTCTCGTTACTAGTGTTGAGCGATACCTTCCGATATTCTGAAATATCGGTATCGGATTGGATCACCCGATATTCAAAAAATATCGGATATCGCCGATACCGATACCCGATACCAATGCGAGTCTATGGGACAAAAATATAGGAATTAAAATAAACCCTTTCTTTTCCTTGTAGGTTAATTCTACATGAAGGAAAACAACTAAGAATAATGTAGGATGTATTGGGGGAGGTGGAGGAGACATTAAAGGCATAGAGGTTTAGCCCAATCAAATGGAATAGCAGGAATTAATTTTTTTTAAAGACGTTCGGAGTTACAATGATATTGACTATGTTTAGATTTTTTTAATATTTTGTCAGATATTTATGTTTCACTACTTCCATGCTCTTAGTCTTCACCTTCTTTTTTACTTCTCCCACACTTTCTTCTTCATCATCCTCAGCAGCAGCATCTTTTTCATCAACTTCTCCTTCACCTTATTCATCTTCTTCTTCTTCTTCTTCTTCACCTTCTTCCTATTATTCTTTTTTTTACATTCTTCATATTCTTTTTATTCAACTATTATTCTTCTTCATATTCTACTTCTTCATCTTCTTCATATTCTTCTTCTTCATCATATTCTTATATGTGATAGGCATCCCTGTAGTTGCTATCTATAAAAGTTTGAAGATTACACCTTCCATTCTGCCTGTCACAAAAGATTTACAACAGGATTTGTCCGCGTTCAGTTTGGCCTGCAGCAGCGGGTTTTTTCCAAGGGCACCACGAGGAGGAACGTACTCACCCCCATACACTGCTTAGTCTTCTTCTGCTTATAATTTAGATAATATCTTTTGCTCTGATTTTTAGTCTTATGCTTAATGTTCTTCTGCTTTTTGTTCTGCAGCTTCTTGTTCTTCTGCTTCTCGGTCTTCAGGGTCGTCGTCTCCAGGGTCGTTGTCTTCGGGGTCATCATCTTCTTCGGGGTGGTCTTCAGGGTCATCGTCTCCAGGGTCGTCATCTCAGGGGTCGTCGCCTCCGGGGTCGTCGTCGTCTTCGGGGTAGTCTTCAGGGTCGTCGTCTTTAGGGTCTTGAACTTGGAAATGTAGCAGAAGGTACAAGAAGGCTGAGGAACTGGCGAGAACCAGCTGACATTACTGGAACTCGGATGGCTACCCGAAGGTACAAGAACCAATGGAACTACCGAGGACCAGCTGATGGTACTGGAACCCGGTTAATAAGCAGGAGGTACCCATGCCAGAAAGCACTACCAAGGACCACCTGACATTGATGGAACTTGGATACCCAGAAGGAGGCACCTAAGCCAAAGGCTCTGCCCAGAACCAACTGACAGTACTGGAACCAGGATGGGGAGCAGAAGGTACAAGAGCAAAAGAATCTGCCGAGAACCAGCTGACAGTACTGGAACCCGGATGGGAAGCGGAAGGTACAAGAGCCAATGGAACTACCGAGGACCAGCTGACGGTACTGGAACCAGGAGGGGGAGCAGAAGGTACAAGAGCCAAAGACACTGCCGACAACCAGCTGACGGTACTGGAACCCGGATGGGTAGCCGAAGGTACAAGAGCCAATGGAACTACCAAGGACCAGCTGATGGTACTGGAACCCAGTTACTAAGCAGGAGGTACCCGTGCCAGAAAGCACTACCAAGGACCACCAGACATTGGTGGAACTCGGATACCCAGAAGGAGGCACCTAAGCCAAAGGCTCTGTCCGGAACCAACTGACGGTACTGGAACCAGGATGGGGAGCAGAAGGTACAAGAGCAAAAGAATCTGCCGACAACCAGCTGACGTTACTGGAATCCAGATGGGTAGCAGAAGGTACAAGAGCCAATGGAACTACCAAAGACCAGCTGACGGTACTGGAACCTGGTTACTATGCAGGAGGTACCTGTGCCGGAAAGCACTACCTAGGACCACCAGATGTTGGTGGAACTCGGATACCCAGAAGGCGGCCCCTAAGCCAAAGGCTCTGCCCGGAACCAGCTGACGGTACTGGAACCAGGATGGGGAGCAGACGGTACAAGAGCAAAAGACACTGCCGAGAACCAGCTGACGGTACTGGAACCCAGATGGGTAGCAGAAGGTACAAGAGCCAATGGAACTACTGAGGAACAGCTGACGGTACTGGAACCCGGTTACTAAGCAGGAGGTACCCGTGCCAGAAAGCACTACCAAGGACCACCAGATGTTGGTGGAACTTGGATACCCAGAAGGAGGCACCTAAGCCATAGGCTCTGCCTGGAACCAGTAACCAGTTGACGGTACTGGAACCAGGGGGACCTATTCAAGATTGTCTTCCTAAGAACCAGCTAATGGTGCTGGAACTCAGATAGGCAGCAGAAGGTCCACAGGAAAAAAAAATTGCTATGCCGCGAGCCGAAAACCCACAGTCCTACAGGGGGAGCTTGTCCTATTGGCACTATGGAACCAGCCCTGATTGCCAGTTCCCACAGCCCACATAGGAAGCACCTAAACTGCAGGCACCATAGCGTCGGCTAACCTGACCGCAACACGACAGGACAACTTATTGGTGGCAAAGTGACCTTGACACTACCCGGAAATAGCTGGCGTGCTGGAACCAGGCTGGGCAGGAGGGAGTACCCGTGCCAAAGACACTTCTGAGCAGCAACTGGTGGTGTTGGAGCTCAGGGATTACTTGAGAAACAGAGTGTAGGCTGAGGCCTAATTGGAGCAAGTTGAAAGGGAACCTTTAACCCCCCAGGTGTTTGCAACTAAAAGAGCCACCTTGTGCAGCACTAATGTTGCGCAAGGAAAAGGTGGCTCTATTAATTATGCTCCTTGCACACGCTGAAGTTAACACTTATAAAGGTGGGACTCTCCTTCCTAATGAGACGCAGCGCAGCCATCATTCATACCCCCTTGTAGCCGGGCGCAGCCTCCTCGGCTTTGTTTGAATCTGTCACGGAGCCTGCGCTGTTATTTTAAACCTTGGGCATGCGCAGTTAGCGCTGCCCATCTTCTCACATCATTTGGTGTCAGGCTGACTGTGTCTGTGCGGCCGCCCTGCCTGAGATCCCGCCCCGCAGTGTGAATAAATCAGAAGACACTGCGGGATTCGTGGCCTTGCGCAGTGCATATCTTCGCCTCTCACTCATCTCCTTCCACCGTCTTCAGACTGTGCCTCGTCAGCTGATCCCTAATCACATGCCTCGGCCGTGATGATTGACAGCTGTCTGTGGATGGATACCATGCTTGGCATAGGTGGTTTTCCTTTATTGGATGTTTTCCTTTATTGGATGCTGCCCTTCCCTTGGTTGTTCCTTCCCGTGGAAAGGCCTGGCTATTCACTGCCTGCGTTGAGAAACACGTGATGGTGTCTCCGCAGCTCATCTACATGCATTTGCATATTTGGGGGCAGTGTTCTGGATCACGCGGTGTTGGATGTTTTGGCCTCCACGAGGTCAATCATCCGTGCCTTTATAGACTTTCTACTAGGCACTGCTCCTGATAGCCAGTTTCCTACTCCACACTGATGAGTGGCAAAAACCCCGAAACAGCTGTCTGTGGATGGATACCATGGTTTTCCTTTATTGGATGTTTTCCTTTATTGGATGCTGCCCTTCCCTTGGTTGTTCCTTCCCGGGGAAAGGCCTGGCTATTCACTGCCTGCGGTGAGAAACACGTGATGGTGTCTCCGCAGCTCCTCTACATGCATTACCAGTACATAGTCACCAAACATGTCTAGGTTATTTTTTATCTAAGTGGTGAAAAAAATTTCCAAACTTTGCTAAAAAAAAAGAAGAAATTGGGCAATTTTCCGGTACCCATACCGTCTCCATCTTTTATGATCTGGGGTTGGATGAGGGCTTATTTTTTGTGTGCTGAGCTGATGTTTTTAATGATACCATTTTGATGCAGATTCGTCCTTTTGATCACCCTTTATTGCATTTTAATGCAATGTCACGGCAACCAAAAAAACAAAATTCTGCCAATTTGACTTTTTTTAGCGCTATGCCGTTTAGCGATCAGGTTCATCCTTTTCTTATTGATAGATCAATCGATTCTGAATGCGGCGATACCAAATATGTGTGGGTTTGATTTTATTTAATAGTTTTATTTTTAATGTTCCAAAAGAGGGGAATTTGAACTTTTATATTTTTTTATTTTCTTCGTATTTTTAAAAACTGTTTTTTACTTTTGGCATGCTCCAATAGCCTCCATGGGAGTCTAGAAGCTGCCACAACTTGATCGGTTCGGCTACATAGAGGTGATGCTCAGATTGCATCTATGTAGCTGAATTGCAGACTTACTATGAACGCCGAACACAAGATGGTGCTCACAGCAGTCTGGCATTAACAACCATAGAGGTCTCAAGGAGACCCCAGACCATGTGACGGGGGCCACCGTTGCATGCATTTCGGGTTGATGCACGCATTTCTGGCCACATGGTTGGAAGCGCTTGTTAAATGCCGCTGTCAGAGTTTGACAGCGGCATTTAACTAGTTAATAGGTGCGGGTGGATCGCGATTCCACATGCACCTATTGCGGGCACATGTCAGCTGTTCAAAACAGCTGATGTGTCCTGGCTTTGAGGTGGGCTCACCGCTGGAGCCCACATCAAAGCGGGGGATACTGCCATCAGCTTAATAGTGCGTCCGATGGCAGTAAGGGGTTAATGACAGCTTGAAGTATTTTGTGGTAGTTGTGGATGAGGTTCTTTATTTTCTGAGATGGTAAAGCTGCCCACTCTTCTTCACAAAAGCCTCCATTTCCTGTAAATTCATGGGCTGTCTAGCATGAACTGGGTGCTGGAGATCTCCCCATAGTGGCTCAATGATATTGAGGTCAGGAGACTGAGATGGCCACTCCAGAACCTTCACTTTGTTCTGCTGTAGTCAATGACAGATCGATTTGGCCTTGTGTTTTTGATCATTGTCATGTTGGAATATCCAAGTACGTCCCATGTGCAGCTTTCGGATTGGTGAGTGCAAATTTGCCTCCAGTATTTGCTGCATTCATCTTTCCTTTAACTTTGACCAAGTTTCCTGTGCCTTTGTAGACATCCTGAAAACATCAACAATCCACCTCCGTGCTTTACAGTAGGCATGGTGTTCCTTTCATCATAGGCCTTCTTGACCTCTCTCCAAATGTAATGTTTATGGTTGTGGCCAACAAGTTCAAATTTGGTCTCCTCAATCCAAATTACCTTGTTACAAAAGTTTTGAGTTTTGTCGCCGTCCTGTTTTGTGTATTGTAGGCGAGATACTTTGTGGCATTTGCACAGTAATGGCTTTCTTCTGGTGACTCGAGCATGCAGCCCATTTTTCTTCAAGCATCTCCATATTGTGCATCTTGAAACAGCCAAAACACTAGTTTTAGAGAGTCTTGTATTTCAGCTGATGTTATTTGTGGGTTTTTCTTTGCTTCCTGAACAATTTTACTGGCAGTTTAGGATGACATTTTTGTTGGTCTATCTAACTGTGCTTTTGTTTTGACAAAGCCCCTGATTTTCCATTTGTTAATCACAGTTTGAACACTTCTGACTGGAGTTATCAATTCCTTGGATAGCTTTTTGTATCCCTTTCCTGTTTTTTACAGTTCAATAACATTTTCCCGTAGATCCTTTGACAATTCTTTTGCTTTCTCATGACTTACAATCCAGAAACGTCAGTGGCTGGATGAAAGATGCAAGAATCTTTCTGGATCGATCACAGAAACTCACTCAGCTTTTATGCATACACACGGATTACAAGCAAACAGGTCGCAGATGAGGATGTTACCTTTAGTAGCCATTCAAACCCATTTGTGTCAACTTCCGTGCATGTTATCAGGCCAAAATCACCATTGTATATGAACTTTTGATCAGGGTCATTTCGATGTTTTGGGTTGTCATTATGATTTAAAAAGAGAAAACACAGTAGTTTGACAATAAATGGCTTCACCCAACTATCAACCATGAATGGATAAGAAGTTTTGATGTTATTTATATTCTCTGAAAAAAGGCCAAGAAAGCAAAAATTTGGCTGGGATATGTAAACTTTTGAGCACAACAGTATATATATATATATATATATATATATATATATATATATACAGTGGGGCAAAAAAGTATATAGTCAGTCAGCAATAGTGCATGTTCCACCACTTAAAAAGATGAGAGGCGTCTGTAATTTACATCATAGGTAGACCTCAACTATGGGAGACAAACTGAGAGAAAAAATCCAGAATATCACATTGTCTGTTTTTTTAACATTTTATTTGCATATTATGGTGGAAAATAAGTATTTGGTCAGAAACAAAATTTCATCTCAATACTTTGTAATATATCCTTTGTTGGCAATGACAGAGGTCAAACGTTTTCTGTAAGTCTTCACAAGGTTGCCACACACTGTTGTTGGTATGTTGGCCCATTCCTCCATGCAGATCTCCTCTAGAGCAGTGATGTTTTTGGCTTTTCGCTTGGCAACACGGACTTTCAACTCCCTCCAAAGGTTTTCTATAGGGTTGAGATCTGGAGACTGGCTAGGCCACTTCAGGACCTTGAAATGCTTCTTACGAAGCCACTCCTTCTTTGCCCTGGCGGTGTGCTTTGGATCATTGTCATGTTGAAAGACCCAGCCACGTTTCATCTTCAATGCCCTTGCTGATGGAAGGAGGTTTGCACTCAAAATCTCACGATACATGGCCCCATTCATTCTTTCATGTACCCGGATCAGTCTTCCTGGCCCCTTTGCAGAGAAACAGCCCCAAAGCATGATGTTTCCACCACCATGCTTTGCAGTAGGTATGGTGTTTGATGGATGCAACTCAGTATTCTTTTTCCTCCAAACACGACAAGTTGTGTTTCTACCAAACAGTTCCAGTTTGGTTTCATCAGACCATAGGACATTCTCCCAAAACTCCTCTGGATCATCCAAATGCTCTCTAGCAAACTTCAGACGGGCCCGGACATGTACTGGCTTAAGCAGTGGGACACGTCTGGCACTGCAGGATCTGAGTCCATGGTGGCGTAGTGTGTTACCTATGGTAGGCCTTGTTACATTGGTCCCAGCTCTCTGCAGTTCATTCACTAGGTCCTCCCGCGTGGTTCTGGGATTTTTGCTCACCGTTCTTGTGATCATTCTGACCCCACGGGGTGGGATTTTGCGTGGAGTCCCAGATCGAGGGAGATTATCAGTGGTCTTGTATGTCTTCCATTTTCTAATTATTGCTCCCACTGTTGATTTCTTCACTCCAAGCTGGTTGGCTATTGCAGATTCAGTCTTCCCAGCCTGGTGCAGGGCTACAATTTTGTTTCTGGTGTCCTTTGACAGCTCTTTGGTCTTCACCATAGTGGAGTTTGGAGTCAGACTGTTTGAGGGTGTGCACAGGTGTCTTTTTATACTGATAACAAGTTTAAACAGGTGCCATTACTACAGGTAATGAGTGGAGGAAAGAGGAGACTCTTAAAGAAGAAGTTACAGGTCTGTGAGAGCCAGAAATCTTGATTGTTTGTTTCTGACCAAATACTTATTTTCCACCATAATATGCAAAAAAAAATGATAAAAAAACAGACAATGTGATTTTCTGGATTTTTTTTCTCAGTTTGTCTCCCATAGTTGAGGTCTACCTATGATGTAAATTACAGACGCCTCTCATCTTTTTAAGTGGTGGAACTTGCACTATTGCTGACTGACTAAATACTTTTTTGCCCCACTGTATATATATATATATTTTTTTTTTCTTTTATATATATATATATAAACACATATGTATAGATGTACATGTTTATGTGCGCTCAAGAATCCATTTGTCCTTCAGCTATGGTGGTTTATGGCAAGGGCGCTCTATATCAACAATGCTGGTGGGAGATTTTAATTTTTCAAGACATAAAATCATTAATTTTGCAAAACAGAAAAAGCTAAAGGGAAATAGGCAACCAAGGAATTGTGTTAGGATGTCTTTCTTAAAAATAGGATAAATAAAAACTACTGGGCATTTGCTCTTCCACCTTGTCAGTTTAGCTTTCCATCAAGTTTTTTACAGTCTCCTGGAATTGCTGCATTTTGGAGTTGCGTTATCAGAGTGAAAACAAAATGTAATTCCATTTATTATAGTTTACAACCTGAATTATGTGTTTAAATTAGCAGTTTAAAATGCTCAAAGAAAACTGTAACAACATTTATTTTGCTGATGAATAGACATTTATTTAATGCTGGAAGATGTTGACTGCAGATTTTTTTGTAATCCATTTTTTTTAAATGGATTACAAACTGGTTTCTAAGGAATAGTAAATTTACCCCTATAATCACAATTTCATTTCTAATATTTTTTTTATATTATCTTGAAAAATATATTGTTTTAAAATGAGTTAGTCTATTTAAATATTAACTTGCAAATTTAATAAAAATTTGACCAGGAAACTTAATTTGCACCAAGTTTATTTCATATGAATCATTATGCTTTGGTGTCTATTGAATATTATAATTTATAAGTGATATCCAGGCTCGAACTGGCCCATAGGGAAGAGGTGAATCCCCTGGTGGGCCTCTGTGCAGGAGTGGACTGCTTTTTCCCGATATGAGCAGTAGTTAGCACAATAAACTTGATTCACTATGGACAGTGAAAGGTAACATCTCATCATCCATTTAGCCAACTATCTATCTTATCACAAAGAATCAAAGATAATTTTATGAATGATTTTCACGTGGCTGAACAGTGGGTCCCTTCAGTCAATGCTACTGGTGGGCCATTGCCACCCTGTCCTGACACTGAATATATGTGAATAGCACAGAATACTAATATAACAAAAACAGGCAAAACAAATGCAGAGTCAAGTAACGTGCAAGGGTTCTATAACTGTAAAGAAAAATACTGGACAAAAAAAAAAGAAAAATAAGTCCAGAAAAATGTGTGCACCTATATGCATAGAAACAATTTTTTTTTTTGCTCTTGCCCCAAGAGTGGTTTGCACGTTAATGACCGGGCCAATTTTTACAATTCTGACCACTGTCCCTTTATGAGGTTATAACTCTGGAACGCTTCAACGGATCCTGATGATTCTGACACTGTTTTCTAATGACATATTGTACTTCTTGATAGTGGTAAAATTTCTTTGATATTACCTGCGTTTATTTGTGAAAAAAGGTAAATTTTGCAAAAAATTATGAAAATTTCACAATTTTCCAAAGTTGAATTTTTATGCCCTTAAATCATCGAGATATGTCACACAAAGTACTTAATAAGTAACATTTGCCACATGTCTACTTTACATCAGCACAATTTTGGAACCAATTTTTTTTTGTTAGGGCGTTATAAGGGTTAAAATTTGACCAGCAATTTCTCATTTTTACAACACCATTTTTTTAGGGGCCACATCACATTTTCACCCCCAATTTTTTATTTTCCCAAAAGTAAGAGAAGAAATTGGACCCCAAAAGTTGTTTTGCAATTTCTTCTGAGTACGCTGATACTCCATATGTGGGGGTAAACCACTGTTTGGGCACATGGCAGAGTTCGGAAGGGAAGGAGAGCCTTTTGACTTTTCAATGCAAAATTGGCTGGAATTGAGATGGGACGCCATGTTGCGTTTGGAGAGCCTGACAAAGGCAGACGCCGAAACGCGCATCGGGGCACGGCACATCCCAGGGACTACCTTCTAATACAGCAGGTAAATGCCAGGTGGCTTTTTCTTTTCATCCGTCTTTTTGCCAGCACATTGGTTCATATCACACTGGCTTCACTATGATTACAATGTTATACACTGGCCTGTTTTCTAATCGGCTTTTTTTTATCAGGTTTTCTTGCCACCTTACTAATTATGCACACGCACTTTATTAATGTATATAGTATCTGGTATTGCTGCTAATAACATTTTTTTTCCCAAAAAAATGTTTTTTCCCCCCTAAAATTTTATTTTCCCAAGGGTAACAAGAGAAATTGGACCCCAAAAGTTGTTCAATTTACCCTGAGTATGCTGATACCCCATATGTTGGGGTAAACCCCTGTTTGGGCGCACGGGAGAGCTCAGAAGGGAAGGAGCACTGTTTTACTTTTTCAACGCAGAATTTGCTGGAATTGAGATTGGATGCCATGTCGCGTTTGGTAAGCACTGATGTACCTAAACAGTGGAAACCCCCAATTGTAACTGAAACCCTAACCCAAACACACCCCTAACCCTAATCCCAACCACACCCCTAACCCCAACCACACTCCTAACCCCAACACAACCCTAATCCTAATCCCAACCCTAAACACACCCTAACTTTAACCCACTCCTAACCCTAATCCCAACCATAACCCTAACCACACCCCTAAACCTGACACACCCCTAACCCTAAATACAACAGTAAATGTAATCCAAACCCTAACCCTAACTTTAGCCCCAACCCTAACTGTAGCCCTAACCCTAACTTTAGCCCCAACCCACACCCTAACTTTACCCCCAACCCTAACCCTAACTTTCGCTCCAGCCCTAACCTTAACTGTAGCCTCAACCCTAACTGTAGCCCTAACCCTAGTCCCAACCCTAACCCTAGCCCCAACACTAACCCTAGCCCTAACTCTAAACTTAGCCCTAACCCTAACTCTAGCCCTAACCCTAACCCTAGCCCTAGCCCTAATCCTAGCCCTAATCCTAGCCGTAACCCTAGCCTAACCCGAGCCCTAGCCCTTACCCTAGCACTAACCCTAGCCCTTACCCTAGCACTAACCCTAGCCCTAACCCTAATGGGAAAATTAAAATAAATACTTTTTTTTTTATTTTATTATTTTTCCCTAACTAAGGGGGTTATGAAGGGGGTTTGATTTACTTTTATAGCAGGGTTTTTAGCAGGTTTTTATGATTGGCAGCTGTCAAACGCTAAAAGACGCTTTTTATTGCAAAAATATAGTTTTTGCGTCTCCACATTTTGAGAGCTAAACATTTTCCATATTTTGGTCCACAGAGTCATGTGAGGTCTTGTTTTTTGCAGGACAAGTTGACGTTTTTATTAGTAATATTTTCGGGCACGTGACATTTTTTGATCACTTTTTATTCCAATTTTTGTGAGGCAGAATGACCAAAAACCAACTATTTATGAAATTCTTTTGTGGGGGGCGTTTATACCGTTCCATGTTTGGTAAAATTGAAAAAGCAGTTTTATTCTTCGGGTCAGTACGATTACAGTGCTACCTCATTTATATTTTGTTTATGTTTTGGCGCTTTTATACGATAAAAACTATTTTATAGAAAAAATAATTATTTTTGCATCGCTATATTCTGAGGACTATAACTTTTTATTTTTTCGCTGATTATACTGTATGGCAGCTCGTTTTTTGCGGGACACGATGACGTTTTCAGCGGTACCATGGTTATTTAAATCCGTCTTTCTGATCGCGTGTTATTTGTCTTTTTGTTTGACGGTATGATAAAGCGTTGTTTTTTGCATCTTTTTTTATGGTGTTCACTGAAGGGGTTAACTAGTAGGACAATTTAATAGGTCGGCTTGCTATGGACTCGGCAATATGTGTAGTTTTATTGTTTTGTTTTTTTTATTTAGATAAAGAAATGTATTTATGGGAGCAATATATATATATTTCCTTATTTAGGAATTTTTTTTTTTTACACATCTAAATATTTTTTTTTTTACATTATCACATTGTCCCAGGGGGAGACATCACTATATAGTGACACTTCGCAGAGCACTGTGACAGGTCAGCGATCTGACGTGCACTGCTCCAGGCTTACAGGTGCCTGCTCTGAGCAGGCGATTGTAAGCCACCTCCCTGCAGGGCCCGGAAGTAGCCCTGCGGCCATTTTGGATCTGGGGCCTGCAGGGAGGAGACGCTCAGTACAAGATGAGCACATCTCCTTGTACTGAGGGTCTCAGGGAAGCCCGCAGGGTGCCCCCTCCCTGCACAATGCTTCCCCATGCCCCCGGAACGCTGCAATCATGTTTGATCACAGTGTTCTGGGGGTTAATGTGTGAGGAGCGGTTCGTGACCACTCTTAGCACATAGTGCCGGATGTCTGCTGTGACAGTCAGCTGACACCCGGCCGCAATCGGCCACGCTACCACCGTGAGCACGGACGATTGCATGTGATGTACTATCCCGTCACTGGGAGTTAAGTCCCAGGTCACCTCGACGGGATGATATGTCATATAGGATTAAGGGGTTATAAACTACATGTAATAGGTACTGGCACAATAGAAATTCACATTAAATTTAGTATAATAAAGATCTATAGATACATATTGTGACCAGGTGTAAATCCCATACTATAGCATGCAAACAAGGGAACAAGACATTACTAAACATAAAGAAAAATCATTAATGTCATGCAATAGAATGGATGAGGAAGGGCAGATCCTATCTTGTATGTCCCAAAATATACACTCCCTGACAGAAGTTATGTCGCTTATCCATGTTATGTAAATAAAAGCTTATAACCTGACGTTAAACTCATCCATTGGTTGTATACATTTTTCTTTTGAAAGCTGAAACCCTTCGAAATGTGGTTTAGGTTAAGAAAATAAATTGGCATCAATGCAGAAATATTGATCAGTTAATGGACAAAAGTTTTGTCGACCACAGCAAAAAATGTGATATTCAAACAAATAACTAACTTAAAATACAAATGTCTCTTGCATAACATTGGTGAATAAAGTTGTGGTGTTATTAGAGTCATCAGGAATAGCAAAGAATGCAGTCTTACATGCCTCCCAGAGTTCTCTAGATTCTTTGGTTTTGTCTTCCAAGCTTCCCCTTTCACCCTACCCCAAACATGCTCAATGATGTTCATGTCTGGTGACTGGGCTGGCCAGTCCTTGAGCACCTTGATCTTTTTTGCCTGGAGGAACTTTGTTGTACAGATGGATGTATGAGATGGAGCACCATCCTGCTGCAGAATTTGACCCCTTTTATGATTTGGAATATAGGAGGTAGCTAATACTTCTTGATACTTTAGGCTATTGATATTGCCTTCCACCTTGCAAATGTTTTGCACCCACCCCATACTGAATGTAACCCCAGACCATGATCTTTCCACCACCAAATGTAACTGTTTTCTGGGTGTAGTTTGGATCCATACGGGCTCCAGTAGGTCTCCTGCAGTATTTGCAGTGGCAAGTGGCAATCTTCTACTGAAGAATCATCAGAGAAATCCACCTTCTGCCACTTTTCAAGCGTCCATCTGTTTAGCAGGCTGTGGGACTTTGCAAATGCCGCACGTTTTTTTATTTTCCTTTTGTTTAGTGCTGGCTTCTGGGCACTGATTCGACCATGGAGGCCATTTCGAGACATAATTCTACAAACTGTTCTAATTGACACAGGGACTTGAGATGACCAGGCCTGTTGGAGCTCTGCTGCAATGGGAGAGGGGCTTGCTTTGGATTTTCTAACCAACAAACATTCCTCCTGAGCAGTTGTCTTGCGGGGTCTGCCGGACTTGGGCTTGTCAAACACATCTCCATTCTCTTCAAATTTTTTATAATTCTTTGTACTTGATACTTAAACACATTAACCCCTTCCTGGCATGCGCCGTACTAGTACTGCTCTGCGAGAACTGAGTTCCCCCAAACCGCAGTAGGAGTACGGCGGCACGATCACACGGACTCACATTGAGTGCCGTGGCGATTGCGTGCGGGGGTCAGCTGTATATGACAGCTGACACCCCGCAGAAATGCCCACGATAGGTGCTAGCGCCGATTGTGGGCATTTAACCCCTCTGATGACGCTGTCAATAGTGACAGTGACATAGAGGGGCATCGCACAGGGACGGGGGCTCCCTGCGCTTTCCCACCGGAACAACTGTTCCGGTGATCCGGAAGGAGTCCCCGGATCCAAGATGGCCGCGGGACTCCTTCCGGGTCGTGAAGTGAGGTGGCTAGCCTCCTGCACTGCCTGTCAGATAGCTATGTGCTATGCGATCTGATCTAATATAGTGATGTGGCACCCTGGGTCAATGTTAGAAAGTAAAAAAAAAAAAATACAATGTACAAAAAAAAAAAAAAAAATCCCGATAAATCCATTTATTTCTGTAAATTAAAAAAAACAATTAAAGTACACATATTTGGTATCTCAGCGTCCGTAACAACCCACTCTATAAACCTATCCCACTAGTTAACCCCTTCAGTGAACACCACAAAAAAACGCGGCAAAAAACAACGCTTTATTATCATACCGGTGAATAAAAAGTGGAATAACACGCGATCAAAAAGACGGATATAAATGAACATGGTACCGCTGAAAACATCAACTCGTCCCGCAAAAGAACAAGACCTGACATGACTCTGTGGGTCACAATATGGATAAATTATAGCTCTCAAAATGTGGTGATTCAAAAACTATTTTTTGCAATAAAAAGCGTCTTTTAGTGTGTGATGGCTGCCAATCATAAAAATAGGGTTTCAGTTAGAATTGGGGGTTTCCACTGTTTAGGCACATCAGGGGCTCTCCAAACACGACATGGTGTCCGATCTCAATTCCAGCCAATTTTGCATTGAAAAGTCAAGCGGCGCTCCTTCCCTTCCGAGCTCTGCCGTGCGCCCAAACAGTGATTTACCCCGACATACGGGGTATGAGCGTACTTAGGGCAAATTGCACAACAACTTTTGGGGTCCAATTTGTCCTGTTACCCTTGGGAAAATAAAAAATTTGGGGCGAAAAATCATTTTTTACGATTAATCCCCAATCCCCACAGGTTTAAGCGTGCCCTAAAAACTCATTTGTTCAGATTGGCCTACTACCTCAACACATTAACCTAACAATCCCTGTGTGACCTATCATAATAAAAAACATAATCAGGTTCCTCGTATCATGTTCTCATACACTTTAAGCAGTTATTAGCCCTCTGTGTCTGTACTGCTGCATACTTAGGCAGTTAACTGGTTCATGCAGCTTTACATGAACACCCGAGCCTTACACTATGGCCGGTCCGAATAACTAAAGCAATTGTTACCATCCACCTCTCGTGTCTCCCTTTTTCCTATAGATTGTAAGCTTGCGAGCAGGGCCCTCATTCCTCTTGGTATCTATTTTGAACTGTGATTACAATACCCAGATAGATTAGCGAAATTAGGATTATTTAGTCTAGAAAAAAGACGACTGAGGGGCGATCTAATAACCATGTATAAGTATATAAGGGGACAATACAAATATCTCGCTGAGGATCTGTTTATACCAAGGAAGGTGACGGGCACAAGGGGGCATTCTTTGCGTCTGGAGGAGAGAAGGTTTTTCCACCAACATAGAAGAGGATTCTTTACTGTTAGGGCAGTGAGAATCTGGAATTGCTTGCCTGAGGAGGTGGTGATGGCGAACTCAGTCGAGGGGTTCAAGAGAGGCCTGGATGTCTTCCTGGAGCAGAACAATATTGTTTCATACAATTATTAGGTTCTGTAGAAGGACGTAGATCTGGGGATTTATTATGATGGAATATAGGCTGAACTGGATGGACAAATGTCTTTTTTCGGCCTTACTAACTATGTTACTATGTTACTATGTTACTATGTATTTCTGTTATGCTGTAATGTCTATTGTCTGTACAAATCCCCTCTATAATTTGTAAAGTTCTGCGGAATATGTTGGCGCTATATAAATAAAATTATTATTATTATTATTTTTTGTGAAAAAAATATGATTTTTTTTTACGGCTCTACATTATAAACTTCTGTGAAGCACTTGGAGGTTCAAAGTGCTCACCACACACCTAGATTAGTTTCTTAGGAGGTCTACTTTCCAAAATGGTGTCATTTTGGGGGGTTTTCCACTGTTTAGGCACATCAGGGGCTCTCCAAATGCGACATGGTGTTCGATCTCAATTGCAGCAAATTTTGCATTGAAAAGTCAAATGGCGCTCCTTCCCTTCCGAGCTATGCCATGTGCCCAAACAATGGTTTACCCCAACATATGGGGGTATTGGCGTACTCAGGACAAATTGTAAAACGACATTTGTGGTCCAATTTCTCCTGTTACCCTTGGTAAAATAAAACAAATTGGGTCTGAAGTAAAAATTTTGTGAAAAAAGTTAAATGTTCAATTTTTTTAAAACATTCCAAAAATTCCTGTGAAGCACCTGGAGGGTTAATAAACTTTTTGAATGTGGTTTTGAGTGCCTTGAGGGGTGAAGTTTTAAGAATGGTGTCACTTTTGGGCATTTTCTGTCATATAGACCCCTCAAAGTCACTTCAAGTGTTAGGTGGTCCCTCCAAAAAATGGTTTAGCAAATTTTGTTGTAAAAATGAGAAATCGCTTTTTAACCCATAAAAATTATTTTTCCAAAATTGTGCTAATGTAAAGCAGACATGTGGGTAATGTTATTTATTAACTATTTTGAATGATAGGATTCTCTAATTTAAGGGCATAAAAACTAAAAGTTTAAAAAATGCAAAATTTTAAAAATTTTCGCCAAATTTTCATTTTATTCACTAATAAACGCAAGTCAAATCGAAGAAATTTTACCACTATCATAAAGTACAATATGTCACGAGAAAACATTCTCAGAATGACCAGGATCCGTTGAAGCATTTCAGAGTTATGACCTCATAAAGTGACAGTGGTCAGAATTGAAAAAAAATGGCCTGGTCAGGAAGTTGAAAACAGGCTTCGGGGTGAAGGGGTTAAAGGTGCCAGCCACCTCTGCAGTTGATCTGGTCTTCAGCCTCTTGATAATCCAGGCTTTGGTCGCAGGGTAGATTTTTGGCATGTTGTCAGAGCTCAAGTTGCAGTTCAAGTGAAGGTCTGGCGTTTCTTTTTATACACACACACTAATTAACCGATCATTTACTGAGCACAGGTGAGGATGTAAACTAGGATTGGGTGGATTATACGACTAGGCGACAAAACTTTTGTCTTGCCAAAATCTGACCATTCTGTGTCCATTAACTGATCAATATTTCTGCATTGATGCCAATTTATTTTCTTAACCTAAACCACATTTCGGAGGGTTTCAGCTTTCAAAAGAATAATTTATGCAACCAATGGATGAATTTAACGACAGGTTATAAGCTTTTATTTACATAACATGGATAAGCGACATAACTTCTGTCAGGGAGTGTAAAATTCAAACATAATAGAAAAATGTGAAACTAGAGCCAAAATGATGATTAATGTGGTAATAATAATAAAAAATGGGGCAAATGCAAAATATGTTATATTTAACTGTCAAGGAGAACACCGAAGAGATCACACAGATCCAACCGCTGCCACCAATTTGTCAATGAACAACAACATTCCACTGTCTCCAATTGTCAGGACAATTACGCAATTGACTGACAAGTGATGGACAAGGCTATGACTGGTTTCACTACTCAGCCAGTTATTGAGTAACTCATAGTGAGCGTATAGTATATACACATTTGATTCCAATACATGGAATATATCTATATCTATATCTATATACCCAGGTATAGTTACTGCCAACTCAACAATAACAAAAAGAACAAGCTTCCACCACCAATCGTTTATACGAGTCGATTCGACACCCGTTAGAGATACCATAATGCTTCAAGGGTGAGGGTTATAGCAAAAGGAACATTTTTATATATTTCATCCAAAAAGTAGACAGCGTTATAAAAATATATAAAGATGTTACAAAATGAACAAAACAATACAGTATAAATGATTTCATAAAATAAAAAGGATAAACAAAAGAAATGTACTAAACCTGATGTACAGAACTACATCACACTGTGTCTCCCAGGACTGACAATGATCCTAGTTTGGCATTTGCTTTTATTATAAAAAATAAAGCCAATATACCTTCTCTCTAGTGACTCATAACAGTCCTACTCAGGGCTGTGGCTAATTCTTTAGAAAATAATGGGATCCCCAACTTCCACGATATCTTTATCCCTTGGGTCCCCAGGAGGAAGATATTACTGTAATGTTTCCTATCACGATTTTACCTTTCTATAGATAGAAGACATGGCATGGGTAGCATCATCCATCTGACAGATATTAATTTGGAGATGTTGCCATAACCGTCCAGTGATATAAGAAAATGTGTTACATTTGTCACTTTTTCATGACTCTGAAGATATGACTCTAATATTTGTCATGTCTATACTGTTCATAAAAGCCCAGTCTTCATAACTTAAGCAGGCTGCTTGCTTTTCAGTTGCAGTAACTATGGTATGAACCATTTGAGCCGTACAACCATGTTTACCAAGGTCACAGCATGATAGTACAAAGTTCAAATGCATATGTATTGTAAAAAATATATAAGAAGGCTATGTGGGAAGATAAATAAATAGAGCATTTATTTTTCCTTCCCTGAAGAAGCTGGCTTGACCACCTATATCTCCACCTGGCACTGCTCCCTGGGTCTGCAATCCTGTATCTTTTGATCTTGTTGTAGAAGTGTATTCACACTCAAAGTCAGATAAAGTGATCACCAGTGAGGTCAAATTGTAAGATTCAGTCTTTTCTGTCACAAGCGCTCGGATGAAAGAAATGCACACCATTGTGAGCATAAACAATTCTTTTTGTGAGTAATATTCTTATACAATTTATAGACAAATAGATCCTACAGAAAAACTACGGAGTATAAATAAACCCAAAAAGCGTAATAAGCTAAAAGGCGTAACAAATTTTATTAGATATATTCATATCATAGAAATAACAGACATAACATACAAGGGACACGTATAGTTCATGTACGGCAGACAACAGACACTGCAAATAACACCTAGGGCACAGAGAGGACAAGAGCCAATGGCTATTAGGAACATATCAGTCCATCATAAATGTGATAGTAAGGTGCATAGTGCTTTTGGGGAACGTACATGCACCTAATACTGCCATATAGGTTATTGCTTATCAGACCTAAAATAGGTGAAAATAATAATAAAGCTCTGCCAGTCTTACCCAAAACCGTTAGTGCCAGTGTGTGTCCGGCGGCCCCGACACGCGTTTCGCGTAGGCTTCCTCGGGGGGTCGTAGTTGTGTGTTTAACTGGGGTTATATTTAAGGGCATGCCGACAGCTGCAGCGACCGTAATGCACAATAATTGGCGCATGCGCACCGCCATAGCCTGGGACGCCGCAACACAACAACTCCGGCACTTCCAGCATACAGAGCAGGCAGAGGGAAAACCCTCAAGACGTCATTTCCTGCTCCGCCGCTAATGGATGCCGGAGATGATGGTCAGCGAGCCCCACCGTGGCGCGCATGCGCGCGTGCAGTAGCGGCCATTTTACCTGAGGGAAGAACTGAGGGCAGCAGGATAAATACCGATCGCGTGAAGCATAGAAGTGTGGAGGTACTAAATAAGTGACCGTGATGTCAAAGGGGGATAATTCCCCACCCAAACTCCATCAAAATCATAAAATGGAGGGTATGTGCCAACTATCATAATATATGAATAAAGTGCAAGAAGTGCATATGAGGGAATAACGGTCTAGCACCAATCAATATAAGATAATAATGAGTGACTATAATATAAACGGAGAATAACTCCGCACAAAAACTCCAACTAAAATATAAGATGGAGCATATATGTCTTACAAAATATATAAGAGAAGTGCAAATAGCGCACATGCGATAATAATTAGAATAGCAGACGCGTGATATACTAGTCACACTACAATCCACGTGCACAGAACTATATAATAATAGAAAACTACATATGTTGAAAAATTAATAACCACAGTGTATACTAAAAAATCCCCCTAGTACTGGGGTGGTATCGGTATATTTATGATATTTTGTTTATTTGGCAAGGGCCGGTCGAACATCTTCATCAGTTCATGCAGGATTTGAACCGTAACAGCCTCAACATTAGGCTCACGTATAATTTTAGTAGGGTGAGTATCTCTTTTCTTGACATCATGCTGCAGATTCAGACTGACGGCTCCATTGGTACGGACGTATTCAGGAAGGATACCTCGGTTAATGCACTTCTCCATGCCTCCTCGTCCCACAATAGCTCCACAATTGGAGCTATCCCTATAGGGGAGTTCCACCACTCCTCTTGGGCTATCTGCACAAAAGCTGTTCTACCCTGTATGCACACATGGATTTTTCCTCTCTGAACCCTGTTCACACAGGTTATATACAGATGATCAGGTTTTTAAATACATCAGATAGGGATTGCATACATTAGTTAGGACTGCTCTGATAAGGGTATACCGTGAAGATTGGTAGAGCAGCTTAGTATACATTTTTTGCAAAAAACGTATCAACCAAATACCCTGTTTTTTACATCTTTTACTAGCACTTGCGGATTACTGCAACATTTTTTCAAACTGAGTGTTTTTGGTTTCACTATTCTCTTTTGTGTCTTCAGGTTTCTTGGTGGTGTGTGAACATGATCATACAGACTTGTTCACTGTGCAAGTAGCCCATGTGTTCCTGTTTCCATAATTGTTCTCTTGTGTCTACAAGACTGGGGAGTTCCACCACTCCTCTTGGGCTATCTGCACAAAAGCTGTTCTACCCTGTATGCACACATGGATTTTTCCTCTCTGAACCCTGTTCACACAGGTTATATACAGATGATCAGGTTTTTAAATACATCAGATAGGGATTGCATACATTAGTTAGGACTGCTCTGATAAGGGTATACCGTGAAGATTGGTAGAGCAGCTTAGTATACATTTTTTGCAAAAAACGTATCAACCAAATACCCTGTTTTTTACATCTTTTACTAGCACTTGCGGATTACTGCAACATTTTTTCAAACTGAGTGTTTTTGGTTTCACTATTCTCTTTTGTGTCTTCAGGTTTCTTGGTGGTGTGTGAACATGATCATACAGACTTGTTCACTGTGCAAGTAGCCCATGTGTTCCTGTTTCCATAATTGTTCTCTTGTGTCTACAAGACTGGGGAGTTCCACCACTCCTCTTGGGCTATCTGCACAAAAGCTGTTCTACCCTGTATGCACACATGGATTTTTCCTCTCTGAACCCTGTTCACACAGGTTATATACAGATGATCAGGTTTTTAAATACATCAGATAGGGATTGCATACATTAGTTAGGACTGCTCTGATAAGGGTATACCGTGAAGATTGGTAGAGCAGCTTAGTATACATTTTTTGCAAAAAACGTATCAACCAAATACCCTGTTTTTTACATCTTTTACTAGCACTTGCGGATTACTGCAACATTTTTTCAAACTGAGTGTTTTTGGTTTCACTATTCTCTTTTGTGTCTTCAGGTTTCTTGGTGGTGTGTGAACATGATCATACAGACTTGTTCACTGTGCAAGTAGCCCATGTGTTCCTGTTTCCATAATTGTTCTCTTGTGTCTACAAGACTGGGGAGTTCCACCACTCCTCTTGGGCTATCTGCACAAAAGCTGTTCTACCCTGTATGCACACATGGATTTTTCCTCTCTGAACCCTGTTCACACAGGTTATATACAGATGATCAGGTTTTTAAATACATCAGATAGGGATTGCATACATTAGTTAGGACTGCTCTGATAAGGGTATACCGTGAAGATTGGTAGAGCAGCTTAGTATACATTTTTTGCAAAAAACGTATCAACCAAATACCCTGTTTTTTACATCTTTTACTAGCACTTGCGGATTACTGCAACATTTTTTCAAACTGAGTGTTTTTGGTTTCACTATTCTCTTTTGTGTCTTCAGGTTTCTTGGTGGTGTGTGAACATGATCATACAGACTTGTTCACTGTGCAAGTAGCCCATGTGTTCCTGTTTCCATAATTGTTCTCTTGTGTCTACAAGACTGGGGAGTTCCACCACTCCTCTTGGGCTATCTGCACAAAAGCTGTTCTACCCTGTATGCACACATGGATTTTTCCTCTCTGAACCCTGTTCACACAGGTTATATACAGATGATCAGGTTTTTAAATACATCAGATAGGGATTGCATACATTAGTTAGGACTGCTCTGATAAGGGTATACCGTGAAGATTGGTAGAGCAGCTTAGTATACATTTTTTGCAAAAAACGTATCAACCAAATACCCTGTTTTTTACATCTTTTACTAGCACTTGCGGATTACTGCAACATTTTTTCAAACTGAGTGTTTTTGGTTTCACTATTCTCTTTTGTGTCTTCAGGTTTCTTGGTGGTGTGTGAACATGATCATACAGACTTGTTCACTGTGCAAGTAGCCCATGTGTTCCTGTTTCCATAATTGTTCTCTTGTGTCTACAAGACTGGGGAGTTCCACCACTCCTCTTGGGCTATCTGCACAAAAGCTGTTCTACCCTGTATGCACACATGGATTTTTCCTCTCTGAACCCTGTTCACACAGGTTATATACAGATGATCAGGTTTTTAAATACATCAGATAGGGATTGCATACATTAGTTAGGACTGCTCTGATAAGGGTATACCGTGAAGATTGGTAGAGCAGCTTAGTATACATTTTTTGCAAAAAACGTATCAACCAAATACCCTGTTTTTTACATCTTTTACTAGCACTTGCGGATTACTGCAACATTTTTTCAAACTGAGTGTTTTTGGTTTCACTATTCTCTTTTGTGTCTTCAGGTTTCTTGGTGGTGTGTGAACATGATCATACAGACTTGTTCACTGTGCAAGTAGCCCATGTGTTCCTGTTTCCATAATTGTTCTCTTGTGTCTACAAGACTGGGGAGTTCCACCACTCCTCTTGGGCTATCTGCACAAAAGCTGTTCTACCCTGTATGCACACATGGATTTTTCCTCTCTGAACCCTGTTCACACAGGTTATATACAGATGATCAGGTTTTTAAATACATCAGATAGGGATTGCATACATTAGTTAGGACTGCTCTGATAAGGGTATACCGTGAAGATTGGTAGAGCAGCTTAGTATACATTTTTTGCAAAAAACGTATCAACCAAATACCCTGTTTTTTACATCTTTTACTAGCACTTGCGGATTACTGCAACATTTTTTCAAACTGAGTGTTTTTGGTTTCACTATTCTCTTTTGTGTCTTCAGGTTTCTTGGTGGTGTGTGAACATGATCATACAGACTTGTTCACTGTGCAAGTAGCCCATGTGTTCCTGTTTCCATAATTGTTCTCTTGTGTCTACAAGACTGGGGAGTTCCACCACTCCTCTTGGGCTATCTGCACAAAAGCTGTTCTACCCTGTATGCACACATGGATTTTTCCTCTCTGAACCCTGTTCACACAGGTTATATACAGATGATCAGGTTTTTAAATACATCAGATAGGGATTGCATACATTAGTTAGGACTGCTCTGATAAGGGTATACCGTGAAGATTGGTAGAGCAGCTTAGTATACATTTTTTGCAAAAAACGTATCAACCAAATACCCTGTTTTTTACATCTTTTACTAGCACTTGCGGATTACTGCAACATTTTTTCAAACTGAGTGTTTTTGGTTTCACTATTCTCTTTTGTGTCTTCAGGTTTCTTGGTGGTGTGTGAACATGATCATACAGACTTGTTCACTGTGCAAGTAGCCCATGTGTTCCTGTTTCCATAATTGTTCTCTTGTGTCTACAAGACTGGGGAGTTCCACCACTCCTCTTGGGCTATCTGCACAAAAGCTGTTCTACCCTGTATGCACACATGGATTTTTCCTCTCTGAACCCTGTTCACACAGGTTATATACAGATGATCAGGTTTTTAAATACATCAGATAGGGATTGCATACATTAGTTAGGACTGCTCTGATAAGGGTATACCGTGAAGATTGGTAGAGCAGCTTAGTATACATTTTTTGCAAAAAACGTATCAACCAAATACCCTGTTTTTTACATCTTTTACTAGCACTTGCGGATTACTGCAACATTTTTTCAAACTGAGTGTTTTTGGTTTCACTATTCTCTTTTGTGTCTTCAGGTTTCTTGGTGGTGTGTGAACATGATCATACAGACTTGTTCACTGTGCAAGTAGCCCATGTGTTCCTGTTTCCATAATTGTTCTCTTGTGTCTACAAGACTGGGGAGTTCCACCACTCCTCTTGGGCTATCTGCACAAAAGCTGTTCTACCCTGTATGCACACATGGATTTTTCCTCTCTGAACCCTGTTCACACAGGTTATATACAGATGATCAGGTTTTTAAATACATCAGATAGGGATTGCATACATTAGTTAGGACTGCTCTGATAAGGGTATACCGTGAAGATTGGTAGAGCAGCTTAGTATACATTTTTTGCAAAAAACGTATCAACCAAATACCCTGTTTTTTACATCTTTTACTAGCACTTGCGGATTACTGCAACATTTTTTCAAACTGAGTGTTTTTGGTTTCACTATTCTCTTTTGTGTCTTCAGGTTTCTTGGTGGTGTGTGAACATGATCATACAGACTTGTTCACTGTGCAAGTAGCCCATGTGTTCCTGTTTCCATAATTGTTCTCTTGTGTCTACAAGACTGGGGAGTTCCACCACTCCTCTTGGGCTATCTGCACAAAAGCTGTTCTACCCTGTATGCACACATGGATTTTTCCTCTCTGAACCCTGTTCACACAGGTTATATACAGATGATCAGGTTTTTAAATACATCAGATAGGGATTGCATACATTAGTTAGGACTGCTCTGATAAGGGTATACCGTGAAGATTGGTAGAGCAGCTTAGTATACATTTTTTGCAAAAAACGTATCAACCAAATACCCTGTTTTTTACATCTTTTACTAGCACTTGCGGATTACTGCAACATTTTTTCAAGCTGAGTGTTTTTGGTTTCACTATTCTCTTTTGTGTCTTCAGGTTTCTTGGTGGTGTGTGAACATGATCATACAGACTTGTTCACTGTGCAAGTAGCCCATGTGTTCCTGTTTCCATAATTGTTCTCTTGTGTCTACAAGACTGGGGAGTTCCACCACTCCTCTTGGGCTATCTGCACAAAAGCTGTTCTACCCTGTATGCACACATGGATTTTTCCTCTCTGAACCCTGTTCACACAGGTTATATACAGATGATCAGGTTTTTAAATACATCAGATAGGGATTGCATACATTAGTTAGGACTGCTCTAATAAGGGTATACCGTGAAGATTGGTAGAGCAGCTTAGTATACATTTTTTGCAAAAAACGTATCAACCAAATACCCTGTTTTTTACATCTTTTACTAGCACTTGCGGATTACTGCAACATTTTTTCAAACTGAGTGTTTTTGGTTTCACTATTCTCTTTTGTGTCTTCAGGTTTCTTGGTGGTGTGTGAACATGATCATACAGACTTGTTCACTGTGCAAGTAGCCCATGTGTTCCTGTTTCCATAATTGTTCTCTTGTGTCTACAAGACTGGGGAGTTCCACCACTCCTCTTGGGCTATCTGCACAAAAGCTGTTCTACCCTGTATGCACACATGGATTTTTCCTCTCTGAACCCTGTTCACACAGGTTATATACAGATGATCAGGTTTTTAAATACATCAGATAGGGATTGCATACATTAGTTAGGACTGCTCTGATAAGGGTATACCGTGAAGATTGGTAGAGCAGCTTAGTATACATTTTTTGCAAAAAACGTATCAACCAAATACCCTGTTTTTTACATCTTTTACTAGCACTTGCGGATTACTGCAACATTTTTTCAAACTGAGTGTTTTTGGTTTCACTATTCTCTTTTGTGTCTTCAGGTTTCTTGGTGGTGTGTGAACATGATCATACAGACTTGTTCACTGTGCAAGTAGCCCATGTGTTCCTGTTTCCCTATAGGGCAGTTTTTAAGGATGAGGAGGATATATTCTACTGAGGAGGCATTCGCGAGACAATCTGTGGACCTTGGGGAGAGATTTCGGTCGCATGGGTACAGTAATAGGAGCATAAAACGAGGTTTTATTCGGGCCAAAAATCAGAAAAGATGTGACCTCTTATCACAACTACCCAAAATGAAAAAGAAGGAGGATGAGAAAATTAGATATATCTCCACATTCAACCATCAGTGGGGAAAAATGAGGAACATCTTGAGGAGACATTGGCCCATTCTTAGAACAGAACCCATTTTGGCCAAATACCTCTCAGATGAACCCCTTATGACAGCCAGGAGATCTAAAAATCTGAGAGATATTTTGGTCAAAAGTCACTACGTTTCCAAAATGCCATCTTTCTTTGGTACTGGAAAAAGAAAGTGGGGCTTCTTCCCATGCGGAGACTGCTTGGTGTGTCGGAATCATGTGAGGACATTATCATTTGCTTCTGCAGATGGTATAAAAGAGTTTAAAATCACAGACTACATCTCCTGTAGTACCACATTTGTGGTCTACATGGCAATATGTACATGTGGCCTTCCCTATGTTGGACTGACCTCACGGGAGTTGAGAGTCAGGACCCGGGAACACATCAGGGACATTATGGCGGCTAAAGAAGCAAATGATGATGTACCTCTTAAGTCTATACCTAGACACTTCAGGCAGTACCACGGATGTAATCCTAAAGACCTAAAAGTCTTTGGGATACATCATGTCAGGGGTGGAATAAGAGGTGGTGATTTGAAGAAAAAACTTGCTCAGTTGGAATGTCGATGGATAGCTGTGTTGGGCACTATGGCCCCACATGGACTTAATGAACAGCTGAGCTTTGCGTCTTTTCTATAAATTTATAGTTTCGGGTTCGCCTTGATCTTCTGTTTTTGGATTTTAATTTTGTGTGTTTTTATGTTTATTTGTAGTACCTGTATTGCACGTATCCATCTTCATCATTGTCTGTTCTTCTGGGCTTAGTATGTGACATCTGGACATCCTGACAGCAGCACATCCTGATGGACGAAAAGATTGGAAAAGAACTTAATTAGCTACTGATTATGTTATTTGTCTTCTACCTATAAATTAGAGGGCTCTTTATGGTAGTAGGAATATGGTTGCGATATTTATTTTATTATTTCTGTTATGTTTTTCTGTTTTTGATTTTTTAGTATACACTGTGGTTATTAATTTTTCAACATATGTAGTATATTATTATTATATAGTTCTGTGCACGTGGATTGTAGTGTGACTAGTATATAACGCGTCTGCTATTCTAATTATTATCGCATGTGTGCTATTTGCACTTATCTTATATATTTTGTAAGACATATATTCTCCATCTTATATTTTAGTTGGAGTTTTTGTGCGGAGTTATTCTTCGTTTATATTATAGTCACTCATTATTATCTTATATTGATTGGTGCTAGACCGTTATTCCCTCATATGCACTTCTTGCACTTTATTCATATATTATGATAGTTGGCACATACCCTCCATTTTATGATTTTGATGGAGTTTGGGTGGGGAATTATCCCCCTTTGACATCACGGTCACTTATTTAGTACCTCCACACTTCTATGCTTCACGCGATCGGTATTTATCCTGCTGCCCTCAGTTCTTCCCTCAGGTAAAATGGCCGCTACTGCACACGCGCATGCGCGCCACGGTGGGGCTCGCTGACCATCATCTCTGGCATCCATTAGCGGCGGAGCAGGAAATGACGTCTTGAGGGTTTTCCCTCTGCCTGCTCTGCACGCTGGAAGTGCCGCAGTTGTTGTGTGCGGCGTCCCAGGCTATGGCGGTGCGCATGCGCCAATTATAATTATTGTGCATTACGGCCGCTGCAGCTGTCGGCATGCCCTTAAATATAACCCCAGTTAAACACACAACTACGACCCCCCGAGGAAGCCTACGCGAAACGCGTGTCGGGGCCGCCGGACACACACTGGCACTAACGGTTTTGGGTAAGACTGGCAGAGCTTTATTATTATTTTCACCTATTTTAGGTCTGATAAGCAATAACCTATATGGTGGTATTAGGTGCATGTACGTTCCCCAAAAGCACTATGCACCTTACTATCACATTTATGATGGACTGATATGTTCCTAATAGCCATTGGCTCTTGTCCTCTCTGTGCCCTAGGTGTTATTTGCAGTGTCTGTTGTCTGCCGTACATGAACTATACGTGTCCCTTGTATGTTATGTCTGTTATTTCTATGATATGAATATATCTAATAAAATTTGTTACGCCTTTTAGCTTATTACGCTTTTTGGGTTTATTTATACTCCGTAGTTTTTCTGTAGGATCCACTTAATAGTGGAGTTTTACCCTGTTATTTCCCATGTTCATTGTAGGGTGTATCCCTATGAGTGGTTTTCATTGATATGCATCAGTGGTATCTGAATTTATAGACAAATGTAGTTCACATTGGAAAATTTTCTGCAGCTCCCCTCTTCTTACAAACATGTTATGAGATTTTGTTGATATTATGTATTTTCTCAATGAGCAACCCATAACACACAGTTTCTCAAAACATTACATATCATACAATATAGACAAAAATATTAACCCTTCTATATCAATCTAGTATCCTTTATTTACTTATTTAACCTCCTACATACACTGTTCAAAGAAATAAAGGGAACACTAAAAAATCTAGGGATCTACATTCTAGATATCACTAATTGAAATATTCCAGTTGCAAATCTATATTCATTATATAGTGGAAAGTGTTGAGAACAATAAAACATAAAAATGATCAATGTAAATAAAAATTAATATCCCATGGAGGTCTGTATTTAGAATGATACTTAAAATCAAAGTGGAAAATCAAATTCCAGGCTGATCCAACTTTAGTGGAAATGCCTCAAGACGAGGAAATAATGGTCAGTAGAGTGTGTGGCCTCCATGTGTCGGTATGACCTCCATACAATGCCTGGGCATGCTCCTGATCAGCATATTCTCCTGAGGTTTCTCTACTGAGACCTGTATTAAAGCATCAGTCAACTTTTGTACAGTCTGTGGTGCAACATGGCACTGTTGTATGGAAAGAAACATGATGACCTAGATGTGCCAGATTGGAATCAGGTCTGGGGACCGGGCAGGCCAGCCTATAACATAATTGACTTTATCATGCAGGAACTACTGACATACTACAACCACATGAGGCCTAGCATTGTCATGCATCAGATGGGACCCAGAGCCCAGTGTAGCTGCATATGGGTCTCATGATCTCATCGCGATACTTAATGGCTGTTAGGGTACCTCTGGCTAACACATGGAGAGCTTTGTGGCTCTCCATAGAAATGCCTCCCCACACCATTACTGATTCATTCTCGAACTGGTCATGCTGGAGATTGTTTCAGGCAGCATAACATTATCTACTGTGTCTTCAGACTCTGTCACATCTGTCACATGTCCTTAGTGTGAACCTGCTCTCATCTGTGAAGAGTACAGGGCACCAATGTTGAATCTGCCAATCTTGTTTTTTTTTGGCAAATGTGAATCGCCCTGCTTGGTGTTGGGCTGTATGTACAACAGGCACTTGTGGATGTCAGGCCTTCATACCACCCTCATGGAGTCTGTTTCTGACAGTTTGAACATACACATGGATGTTAGTGGCCTGCTGGAGGTCATTTTGCAGGGCTCTGGCACTGCTCCTCCTATTCCTCATTGCACAAAGGAGGAGGTAGCAGTCCTGCTACTGGGTTGTTGCCCTCCTATGGCCCCCTCCACATTTCCTGGCCTGTCTCTTGGTATCTGCTCCATGCTCTGGACACTGTGCTGAAAGACACAGCGACCTTTCTTGCCACAGCTCGCATTGATGTGCCATCGTGTATGAGCTGCACTAGTTGAGCATTTTCTTCCTCATGCTAATGGCAAAATGCAAAAGTGACCAAAATAACATCCAAAAAGAATGAGAACAGAGCAATGGTCTATAGTCAACCCCTGCAGAATCTCTCCTTTAGGCCATGTTCACACAGTGCGTTTTTTACCGCGGAACCGCGGCGGTTTTGCCGCTGCGGTTCCGCAGCTGTTTTCCATGCAGGGTACAGTACACTGTACCCTATGGAAAACAGGACACACTGTGCACATGGTCCGGAAATTGTAAAAAAAAAGCCGCGCTGAATAGCTCCCGGAAAAAAGAAGGAGCATGTCAATTCTTCTTCCTGAACCGCAGCGGTTCTGCACCCATAGACCTCCATTGTGAGGTCAAAATCGCAGTAAAACCCGCAGATCAAAAATATATCTGCGGGTTTTACTGCGATTTGATGTGCAGAACCGCTGCAGCAGGAAGTGCGGGGGAGCGGGCGGAAGTGCGTGGGCGGAGTGTGGCTGCCCCCCCGTGCTCCGATCCCGCCCCCCCGTGCTCCGATGCCCCCCCGTGCTCCGATGCCCCCCCCCAGTGCTCCGATGCCCCCCCCGTGCCCTAATCTCCCCCCCTTATACTTACCCGGCGTCCCGGTGTCCGTCCGGCCGTCTTCTCCCTGGGCGCCGCCATCTTGCAAAATGGCGGGCGCATGCGCAGTGCGCCCGCCGAATCTGCCGGCCGGCAGATTCGCTCCAAAGTGCATTTTGATCACTGAGATATAACCTATCTCAGTGATCAAAATAAAAAAATAGTAAATGACACCCCCCCCACTTTGTCACCCCCATTGGTAGGGACAATAAAAAAATTAAGAATTTTTTTTTTTTTTTTCACTAAGGTTAGAATAGGGTTAGGGTTAGGGGTAGGGTTAGGGGTAGGGTTAGGGTTAGGGGTAGGGTTAGGGGTAGGGTTAGGGTTAGGGGTAGGGTTAGGGGTAGGGTTAGGGGTAGGGGTAGGGTTAGGGTTAGGGGTAGGGTTAGGGGTAGGGTTAGGGTTAGGGTTAGGGGTAGGGTTAGGGGTAGGGTTAGGGGTAGGGTTAGGGGTAGGGTTAGGGGTAGGGTTAGGGTATTTTCAGCCATTTTAGCCCTAAAAAGCTTCCTAGGAAACACACAGTAAAAAAAGGATAAAAAAACGCATCAAAAAACGCATCAAAAACGCATCAAAAAAGGACAAAAAAAGGACCTGCGTTTTCTGCCAAGAGCTGCAGTTTTTTAAAAAAAACTGTCCTGAAAAAAAAAGGATGGAAATCCTGAACGTGTGAACATACCCTTATAGGGATTGTCTTGCTAATATTATATAATTTCTACCTGTTGTCTGTTCCATTTGCACAATAGCGGGAGAAACTGATTCACAATCGGTGTTGCTTCATAACTTATGGGCGAATTTGTTCAGAAAACGATTGCTAAACATAAATTTGGCACCAATATGGCACATTCAGATTTGTGATCAGAAACACTATTGCATTTCCCTGACAAATTAGAAGTTTAACGTACTTAGGTATTCAATTGAGTACTTCTGACACAGATCTCTTCGCACACAATTTAAAACACCTATTAGACTCAACAACCGATGGCCTACGCTCTTGGAAAGATGCTTTTCTACCCTGGATAGGTAGGGAGAATATCCTAAAAAGTCTAATTCTACCAAAATTTATTTACATTTTCAGTATGCTTCCCATTCAAATCCCCACCTCGTTTTTAACTAAAGTACACTCCTTATTTTTCAATTACGTTTGGCAAAAACGTAAGCCACCTATTAATTCTAAAGGTACCTTCACACTAAACGATATCGCTAGCGATCCGTGACGTTGCAGCGTCCTGGTTAGCGATATCGTTCAGTTTGACATGCAGCAGCGATCAGAATCCTGCTGTGATGTCGTTGGTCGGGGCTAGAAGGCCAGACCTTTATTTGGTCGCTGGCTCTCCCGCTGACATCGCTGAATCGGCGTGTGTGACACCGATTCAGCGATGTCTTCGCTGGTAACCAGGGTAAACATCGGGTTACTAAGCGCAGGGCCGCGCTTAGTAACCCGATGTTTACCCTGGTTACCATACTAAAAGTAAAAAAAAAACAAACACTTAATACTTACCTTCCGCTGTCTGTCCCCGGCGCTCTGCTTTCCTGCACTCACTGTGAGCACAGCGGCCGGAAAGCAGAGCGGTGACGTCACCGCTCTGCTTTCCGGCCGCTGTGCTCATAGCCAGTACAGAGAAGCACAGCGCCGGGGACAGACAGCGGAAGGTAAGTATGAAGCGTTTGTTTTTTTTACTTTTAGGATGGTAACCAGGGTAAACATCGGGTTACTAAGCGCGGCCCTGCGCTTAGTAACCCGATGTTTACCCTGGTTACCGGCATCGTTGGTCGCTGGAGAGCGGTCTGTGTGACAGCTCTCCAGCGACCAAACAGCGACGCTGCAGCGATCCGGATCGTTGTCTGGATCGCTGCAGCGTCGTTTAGTGTGAAGGTACCTTAAATCCCTCACCTTACTGAAAGATATGGGCTGGGTGGGAGCACCGAACATTATAAAATACTATCAAGCAAGACATCTAACAGTCAGTTTGATTATTGACACAGTTGATAAACAGTGGCTTAACATAGAAGAAGCAATGTCACCTCTTCCCTTGCGCTCCATATTACTAGGACACAATAAAGACCCGATTCCAACTGAATGCAATAATATTCACACGCTAGCCACAATTACAATCTGGAAGAAATCATGTAGTGCTCTAGCCCCTCCTCTCTCACTATAACTAAAAACTCTGACCTAATAGAAAACCTTCCTCATCGGGCAGTACATATTCCGATTGAGCAGCTTTTCGAAGATGGGGCCCTTCCCACACTACAAGGACTACTCAAGATTCCTGGTCTATCGGGCCTTACTTTTCTGTAGCATGGAAAGCTTTCCTACCTTCATTGCCAACCAAATCACCCGATCGATTTTAATAGACCTTTAACCCCCTATGAATTTATATGTGCCAGGACAAATATCCCTACCAAAACTCTTTCAACAATTTAGCAGTCTCTACTTAAGATAGATATACTGAAAAGGGCATATTTAGCCCAATGGGAAAAAGACATGAGTACCTCCTTTTCTGAATCACAAATTAAACATATCTACAGAAACTCACATGGCCCATCGAACTGTGTGCGAATTCGGGAAAACGCGTTCAAAATTATTACAAGATGGTATATTACACCCAAATACAGTAGATCCACAGATGGCACCATTCTACAGCTACTAACTGTTGGAGATATAAACAGAAAAAGAAGAGTAAACAAAAAACACCACCAAAGATAAAAGAAAGTTCCTTTATGAAATCATCATACAAACAAACATATATGACTGTAAATGAAAAGTCAATCAAGGATACAGTGAGGAGGAAACATAGCCAGTACACTGAGGAGAAGCAGCAGGTCAATAGTATGACATGCGAAAGCAGAGGCAATCACATTGAGGTGCAAACTGACATTCACATTTTAATACTCAGAAACACGTGTATATTGCACCCATGTGTTGCCCCAATATGAAGCGCTACATTACGTAAAGTGCTTACCCATCGTAAGTCCACACCTGAAAGCCGACTCCCCGCAACCCCTGACGCGCGTTTCGCGTGCCCGCTTTCTCAAAGGGGAAGTCCTGTCTATGATGCACCATTTATAGGGCCCAGACTCGCCAATGTAAAAGGCGCACGCGCACATGACCCCGCACACAGCGTATTGTCTATCCCACTGCCATCAACATGCACTGCACATGCATCATAGACAGGACTAGTCCTATAGCACTATAAATGCTATCACATATGTAATAGGTTGTGTAACTATTTAGGATTGTTGTTTGATGGGGTGCTTAGCATTTTAGTTAGTTCGTAGTGGTTGAGCTCTCATGAATGGGCGGATAGGGTTTGAGTAGTCCGCTAAGATATTTGTGGCTGATGCAGTTGTTTGCATTACATTTTACTTTGTTCACATGGGAAAATGGTATCCGGCTTTCCATGTTGCCTAGTTACCAATGGGCTCTGAGTCCAAAGGGTGTTTATTGTGTTCTATGTTTGCCCAATCACCTACGGGTTCCAGTTGGTGTGGGCGTCCACTTTGTGACGTGTCGGTGAAGCTCCTCCTCCATTGAATCCTGGAGATTGGTTAGTGGTGCTTGATTCATTTTGAGTCGTCCTGCGTTGTATGTTTACGGATGTGACTTTACCTGGATGAGTGCATGTGGTGTTTTAGTGTGGTAGATTGCTGCCTTACCAGTGGACTCCTTACGTAAGGGTTGTTTTCACTTTGTATATGGCACAACTCCTCCTTCTGCAACTTTATTGGCCAGTTTATAACTCCTCCTCCTGTAATTTTATTGGCCATTGCACTTTGTCTTAGTTTGTCCAAATTATTACGGGCTTTATACTCAGTGAACGTCCACCTTGCAACATATGCGCTGAGGCTCCTCCTCCATCGAATTCGGTGGTTAGTGGGTAACGCTTGATTTATTGAGCTGTCCCACGCTCTGTACTTAAGATTGCGACTCTACTTGGACGAATGCATGATATTTTTTAGTGTCAGTCGGCTGCGTTATCAGTAGATCCTAAATGTGTTTATCTTATTTCATTATGCATGCGGTATAACTCCTCCTCTGTTAATTCCATTGGCCACATCACAACTCCTCCTCCTTTAACCTTATTGGCCATGGCACTGCATAAGACCTATGATGCCCATCATATAGACACGCCCCCACAAAGAAGCACACGCAAAACACATGTCGGCGCTGTAAGGTTCACTACACTGAGACAGACACTGAGCAGGTAATATGTATGGGACGCGGGATATGCTACCATTTTAATGTTCGATACTCACAGGAATTAGCGTGAACCATGGAGTATATTGAGGTCTGATTGATCCACGGCTTAGGTGCGTGGCTGAGCTTTGCCTTTCGCACTTTAAGGAGTGCACTAAATTATGTGCATCTCTGAATAGCATTTCCTGCCTATCATTTGCATGGCTATAACCCTGATCAAATTATAATGTGTCCTGTTCTAGCTGACCTTATCTGTATCTGTTGGTTTGTTTGAGGCACCATATTTAATGTGTGCATATATGTATTTTAATAATTTGTAATAAAGATTTTTAGTTTTATATATTGATGTTACACTTCTTTAAATACCCAGTTTATTTTACTGTGTCATTGGTATGTAGTAAAATACTTAAGAAGTAACATTTCCCTCATGTTTACTTTACATCAGCACAATTTTGGAACCAATTTTTTTTTGTTAGGGAGTTATAAAGGTTAAAAGTTGACCAGCAATTTCTCATTTTTACAACACCATTTTTTTTTAGGGACCACATCACATTTGAAGTCACTTACAGGGGTCTATATGATATAAATTGCCCAAGTGTGACACCATTCTAAAAACTGCACATCTCAAGGTACTCAAAACCACACTCAAGAAGTTTATTAACCTTTCAGGTGTTTCACAGGAATTTTTGGAATGTTTTAAAAAAATGAACATTTAACTTTTTTCACAAAAAGGTTACTTCAGCTCCAATTTGTTTTATTTTACCAAGGGTATCAGGAGAAATTGGACCCCAAATGTTGTTGCCCAATTTGTCCTGAGTACGCTGATACCTCATATGTGGGGGTAAACTACTGTTTGGGCGCATGGTAAAGCTCGGAAAGGAACGAGCGCCATTTGACTTTTCAATGCAAAATTGACTGGAATTGAGATGGGACGCCATGTCGCGTTTGGAGAGCCCCTAATGGGCCTAAACATTGAAACCCCCCACAGGTGACACCATTTTGGAAAGTAGACCCCCTAAGGAACTTATCTAGATGTGTTGTGAAAACGTTGAATTTCCAAGTGTTTCACTACAGTTTATAACGCAGAGCCATGAAAATAAAAATTCTTTTTTTTCCACAAAAATTATTTATTAGCCCACAGTTTTGTATTTTCCCAAGGGTAACAGGCGAAATTGTACCACAAAAGTTGTTGTCCAATTTGTCCTTAGTACGCTGATACCCCATATGTAAGGGGGAACCACCGTTTGGGCGCATGGCAGAGCTCGGAAGGGAAGGAGCTCCATTTGGAATGCAGACTTAGGTGGATTGGTCTGCAGGCTTCACGTTGCATTTTCAGAGCTCCTGATGTACCTAAACAGAAGAACCCCCCACAAGTGACCCCATATTGGAAACTAAACCCCCCAAGGAACTTATCTAGATGTGTTGTGAGACCTTTGCACCCCCAAGTGTTTCACTACAGTTTATAACGCAGAGCCGTGAAAATAAAAATTCTTTCTTTTTCCACAAAAATTATTTTTAGCCCCAGTTTTGTATTTTTCCAAGGGTAACAGTTGAAATTGAACCCAAAAGTTGTTTTCCAATTTGTCCTGAGTATGCTGATACCTAATATGTGGGGGGAACCACCGTTTGGGCGCATGGCAGAGCTCGGATGGAAAGGAGCGCCATTTGGAATGCAGACTTTGATAGAATGGTCTGCGGGCGTTATGTTGCGTTTGCAGAGCCCCTGATGTACCTAAACAGTAAAAAAAAACACAAGTGACCCCATTTTGGAAACTAGACCCCCCATGGAACTTATTTATTCATTTGCCATATTGTTTCTAGTTTGTTGAATTTATAATTTTCAAATTGTAGTCATGGATTTTTAGCCACTAACTAACAAGGATTTTTGTCCGTTCATGTGATTGGTCATTGATTTTAAAATAGCCATTCATGGTAAAAATGGTAACAGAGATATTTTTATTCAAACATCATGTCTAACGTTTTTAAAGGTTGAAACATTGCTGTTGTTCTTAAATGGAGGAATAAAGAACTTATTTATAAATGAAACTTCTTAAGGAGCACAGTCTTCAATAGGTTCTGTGCATTTTACATCAAGTAGATTCTTTGAGTATATTTCGAATATGACTCTCCCTTATGCCTAATGTGTGCTTGAGACATGTATATTTATAAGGGTATGTGCACACGTTGCGGATTTGGCTGCGGATCCACAGCAGGTTTGGCCGTGTGGATCAGCAGCAGTTTTCCATGCGGTGTACAGTACCATTTAAACCTATGGAAAACCAAATCCACATTGCACATGCTGTGTAAAATTCTGCACAGAAACACAGCGGTTTATTTTCAATTCTTTTCGTGGAATCCACAGCGTTTTACACCTATTCCATTATAGGTATCCGCAGGTCTAAAATGAAGGTGAAATCTGCACAAAATCTGCACAAAATCCTCAGATAACCAACACAGAATCTGCAGGTAAAACGCAGGTCATTTTACCTGCGGATTCTGCAGAATCCGCTTGGTAAAATCCGCAACGTGTGCACACACCCTAAATCTCTCCAAGCAAGTCTATGAGATTCTCATTCTGGCCTCGTTGTGACTCTCATAGACTTACATTGAGTTGTGGCTTCCGATTCACCTAGAAAAAGCTGGAGCGATCTGGCTGGTCACAACCTACAGAAGAATGACACATGAGCGGCGCCGATAAAAGATGAAGGAGGTGGCAAGTATGATAGTAGGGCAGGGAACTTAATTTAGTAGCACCACTTCAGTGATAAAAATAAAAAAAAAAAAACGCTGGAGTGATTCTTTAAAATATAACACCATTAAATGTAAAACTGTAAGGCTCAGATGCAATTTTGGTTAGTTTTTGACACTGTATATATTTTTTTTAAATGTAAGTAATATATCTTAATGGGTGCAGAAGGAAATGGTGCCGAAAATCTGCATCATCAAAAATCACTAAAAAGCTCATTGTGGGAAGGTAGCCTGAGCAGGATAAAACTGAGCATGTTCTGGATTAAAAAATGTATTTACTTTTATCGAGCCTCACTTATACCTAGGCAGTGTATATACGTAATATTTGCAGTGTACATTGTAGACACACTGTGTAGCATTTTCACAGCTGTATAGATTGTTTTTTAGTATTCATGCTGTTTAATGATTGCTAGGCACCATGTGATATGGTTTGTACACTGTAAGACAATTTGCAATGCGGTTAGGTTTGGCATACTGATTAATATATATGAAATATCAGATTTATGAAAAAAAAATAAAATACTTTTATGGATAAATTTGAAAACTATAATAGATCTCGAGTATGAAAAGTGATAATGTCTATAGAACAGAATATTAAGATGAACACACTCAAAATTAATTTCTAGCAATCAATAAAATACTAATTGCAACAACCTACACAAAGTTTCAGAGAATCTTTGCATACAAACAGATAGCGGGACATTAAATATTGGAAAGGAAAAGCGAGCATACAATCTAAAGGATAGAAATTCTAATTAATAATCTCTTTATTTATATAGCGCCAACATTATCCGCAGCGCTTTACAGAAATTATCATCGATGCAATGGGGCTCACAATCTAAATTCCCTATCAGTAACATAGTAACATAGTTAGTAAGGCCGAAAAAAGACATTTGTCCATCCAGTTCAGCCTATATGTCTTTGGAGTGTCGGAGGAAACCAGAGAACCCGGAGGAAACCAGCACAAACCCTGGGAGAACATAGAAACTCCTTGCAGATGTTGTCATTGGTGGGATTTGAACCCCGGGCCCCAGAGCTGCAGGGCTAACCACTGAGCCACAGTGCTGCCCTTTAGCTTCATAGATAGGATTTCTCACACAGGGCAATAGATTCCTGGGCAAGGCAAGGTCATTTGTTAGTGCCCCCCACCGGTGCTCACAAATCAGGGTATTTGCCCTCATCAGTTTTCCTTCATGAGCAAACCAGAGAAAGAGAGAAACTCTGTGGGAGTACTCTGCTTCCTTTGGCAGTACCAAAGCCCATACTACGACCATTTTATAGCACCAAAGTTCGGGCTCACATCGACTTCTATGGGGTTCAGGTTCAGGCTTAAGTTCGGGTAGAGCTCTGGTATTTGAACCAAAGTTTGGACTAAGGTTCAGTCGAACGAATCCAAACATCCACGAGTGCACGCATTCATAAACGCTAAACCGATTTATATTTTCAGTTTTAAATTAGGTACATTATATTTAGCCGAACATATTATATTAGCGAGAAATATATTGCTTAAAAAAATTCCACTGTTTTTTCAATTGGAGGAAGCCCCTCTCTCCGAGCTTAAAAATGCCTCATTTTGGAGTATTAAAAGGGTTTTTATGAAGCAGATTATCATCTTAAGTCCATCTTTACTTCAACCAATTATTTAATTGATCAATTTAATTTTATTTTAAATATATAATGTAACCTAATGTTATAATGTAAAAAAAAACTGCTTACTAAATATATTCTTTGCGATTAAAATAATAGCTATAAAATTAATTAGAGGAAGGTGATAGCTACATTTTCTAGGGTAGATTATGTGTTACTTTGAAATTTCCCTGTGGTCTTCACATTAAATACAGTGCATCATACAACTTTAACCTAAGCCTCTCCCAGACACTTTTTACATTTTAATTTGTTTAAAAACAAATTACATAAACTCCGTCTAATTCATCGTTATTCACAAATTTCAAGCACGTAAAAATGTCATACACAATTTTATATATATTTAAATACTGCATTAAAAATGGCAAGACATTTGTTTAAATGAAAATTAATTTCTCCATTCATTTTTTTTCCAGGAACCATTCCAGATATGTGGTTTATGACACTCTCAGAACGCTGTAAATTAAGCAATAAAATGGACTTGTTTAATGTAAGTTCAATATTCAAATATCACGTGCTATAAATTATTGGCAGCATGACAAGGCTGCTGTAATGTTTAGAAACCAGTAACTTGACAGATAATTTCACTGCTGTGCATTTATATCAGAAGTGCTTGATTGCTGTATAAAACATTAACAAAAAGCAGTAAACAGTACATTCTAAATTATAAACAATAAAACAATTTAATTAATTAATTTAAATGAAAGAAAAAATTACCACCTCGTGGGCAACTGATCAAAACGAGGGGTTTTGCTTATTCCACATGCTATTTCTTCCCAAACTTTTGGAATAGGTGAAACCCAGGATCGTGCATGATTGATGATTAATCTTTTTTTTTCCATCATTCAACAGGTGAATGGCTCTATTCCTGATGAGAAGGCCAAAGTGTTGTTTTTACCTGGAGGAAAGTCCAGACACATCTGCTATGGAAATAAGACCTTGTTTCTGTATTTTTACCCCGTAATTACTAAGAGAGGTGGTGAATGATTTGCCTTCAGTTTGACCACTTTTCATGACTTTTGCTGATTCAGCGTCTAAAAAAAGTCTGAATTAAAAGCAATTACATAATATTATGCAGCCAAAAATGTCATCAATTAAAAATGTATCTCATTCCACAAAAAACAGGTAGAGAAGAGTGGATCATTTGAAGTTCAAAATCACCAGCATTGAATCTTCCCAAAATTTTGATTGGAGCGGATACATTTGCATGTATCGCATAATTAAAAATCATCTAATTAAAAATATGTATAGAAAGCTTAAGTTCCCCTTGAAGTCAACTGAACATTTTTGAGTTGTGTATTGCAAACACAGCATTTTTAATCCCCTCACCCTTGGCCATTTTTGCGTTTCTATTTTTTTTCTCAACTTATTCCCAGAGTCATAACTTTTTTATTTTTCAGTCAATATGGCCAAGTGAGGACTTGTTTTTTTGCTAGACGAGTTGTACTTTTTTAAGGATTCCATTGATGTAATCATTTAATATACTGGGAAACAGGAAAAAAATTCAAAGTTCCGAGAAATTCCAAAAAAAGTGCAATTCCACAATTGCTTTTCTTTTTTTTTCCAGGTTCACCAGGGCTAAAATTAACCAATATGATTCTCTAGGTCATTACATGTTCATAGATACCAAATATAGTAGGTTCTTTTTTATTTAAGTGGTAAAAAAATAAATAAATAAAAAGGCGCCATTTTCCGAGACCTGTAGTGTTTCCATTTTTGTTGAGCTGGGGCTGGTGAGGGCGTTTTTTAATGCTGAGCTGTCATTTTTATCGATACCATTTTAGGATAGGTACAATGTTTGGATTGTCATTATTTCAATTTATTGCAATGTTGTGATGATAAAAAAAATGTAATTATGCCATTTTTACTTGTTACGCCATCTACCAATCAGATTAATTGTTATCAAATTTTGATACCTCAGGCGTTTCTGAAAGCGACAATACCAAATATGCGTATTTTTTTATATTTTTTGATTGCTTCATTTTGAATGGGGCAAAAGGATTGTGATTTTTTACATTTTTTTAATGTTTTTAAAAACTTTTTTTACACTTTTTACTTGCTTCAAAAGCCTTCATAGAAGACTTGAAGCTATGATCTTCTGATCGCTTATGCTACTGCAGCCCTGCCCCGGCGGCTAGAAATGCTCATCTGCTATGACAACCACAGGGGTCTCTTGCCAACCAATCGGCGCTCGCGATCATGTGACTGGGGGGTTGATGGACATGGCTTGTGACCCTCTTCCAGTGCGTGCATGTTACACCGCATCAGGACACTGTTCATCTTAGAATCAAGCTTCCTGAGGAGCCCAATGGGGCGAAACACGTAGAGGCACTGTGGATCTGTGTGACAATTGGCAGGCAAAGGGAGATAAGTGCTTGGATTTAGTACTTTTTATGCTGGGTGTATATGATGCATGGACATTTGAATAGTTATTTGGGGTACTAAAATAGATTCCTCCATAACAAACATGATGGCCCTATAAATATTTAGGCCAAAAACCCCTTTGCCGATATGCCAATATCTTTGACTACTGTGTTCCTAATAATGCAATGTTTTTATGTGTGGGGATCTAGGGTTCCTTTAGTATAGGAATATCTCTGTTTATCTACAGCGGTTCCCTTAGTCTGTGGGTAGTGGGCTTTCCCAGGGGGATATAGGGCGTTACAGGGCCCCTAGGGATAGCCACCGTGGAGTGGGGGCACCACATCGTTTCCCTCATAGGGTGCCAACCCCCGCAGATAGGAAGGTGCGAGGATAGCACACATCAGGGACACCTAGCTACCCCATTTGTAATTGAGTGTTTATATGTGAGCACAGTGTATGTCTATTTTTTGGATATTTTTTGGTCATATATGTTTCATTCCACCCCCCCCCCCCCAGTTAAAGTGCATTCAAGAGGCAAAGGAGGCTGAAAGCTGTGATTTAAAATCATAGTTATTCCACAAAATATTGATTTCTGAACTCTTCCTGAGTTAAAACATTGTTTATAAATGATTATGAACTTCATTTCATTGCATTATTTGAGGTCTGAAAGCACTGTTTGTTTTTTATTTTGACCATTTCTTCTTACAAAAAAAATGTATTGCTTGGAGACAAGTTGTCGGAAGTTTATAGATTAAATGAACAATTTACATTTTACTCAAAAATATACCTAGATAAAAGTCAGACAAACAACATTTTGCAGTGGTCTCTTAATCTTTGCTAGAGCTGTATATATATAGATATATATACAGTATATATATATATAGAGAGAGAGAGAGATTTATACAGTAGCTCAAAAAAATAAAGTGAAGACTTAAACAACAGAATATAACTCCAAGTAAATCAAACTTCTGTGAAATCAAAGTGTTCACTTAGAAAGCAACACTGTTTGACAATCAGTTTCACATGCTGTTGTGCAAATGGAATAGACAACAGATGGAAATTATTGGCAATTATCAAGACACACTCAGTAAAGGAGTGGTTCTACAGGTGGGGACCACAGACCACATCTCAGTTCCAATGCTTTCTGGCTGATGTTTTGGTCACTTTTGAATGTTCACATTCGTAGAAGCATGAGACGGACTCTACAACCCACACAAGTGGCTCAGATAGTGCAGCTCATCCAGGATGACACATCAATGTGAGCTGTGGCAAGAAGGTTTGCTGTGTCTGTCAGTGTAGTGTCCAGAGGCTGGAGGTGCTACCACGAGACAGGCCAGTACACCTGGAGACATGGAGGGGGCAGTAGGAGGGCAACAACCCAGCATCAGGACTGCTACCTCAGCCTTTGTGTAAGGAGGAACAGGAGGAGCATTGCCAGAGCCCTGCAAAATGACCTCCAGCAGGCCACAAATGTGGAAGTGTCTGCACAAATGGTTAGAATCTGACTCCATGAGGAAGGTCTGAGTGCCCGACGTCCACAGATGGTGGTAGTGTTCACAGCCCAACACCATGCAGGACGATTGGCCTTTGCCACAGAACACCAGGATTGGCAAATTAGCCACTGGTGCCCAGTGTTCTTCACAGATGAAAGCAGGTTCACACTGAGAACATGTGACAGCCATGACAGAGTTTGGAGACACCATAGAGAGTGATCTGCTGTTGCAACATTCTTTAGCATGACCAGTTTGGCAGTGGGTCAGTAATGGTGTGAGGTGGCATTTCTTTGAAAGGCCGCTGTTGTGAATTCTGCTCTTGGGTTCCCTCCAATGTTTCTTTGGAAGTGTTGGATCTCTGCCTGGCCTCTCCTGCTTATCTGCCAGTTCAGCAAAGATAAGTGTCTGTTTCTTTTCCTGTGGCACACATGCAGTGTGCTTATTTTCAGTACTGTTCGTTTGTTTTTCTTTGGTCCAGATTAGACTGTGTTTTCTCAGTCTGCTTGGTTTCACTGGAGTTGCAGATATACGCTCCTACATCTTTAGTTGGATGTAGGAAGTTTTTTGTATATTCTGCTGTGGATTTTTTGAAGGGTTTTAATACTGACCGCACAGAACTCTGTCCTATTCTGTCCTATCTAGCTAGAGTGGCCTCCTGTGCTAAATCCTGTTTTTTCTGCCTGTGTATGTTTTTTCCTCTCCGACTCACTGCCAATATTTGTGGGGGGCTGTCTATCCTTTGGGGATTTTCTCTGAGGCAAGATAGTATTCCGATTTCCATCTTTAGGGGTATTTAGTCCTCCGGCTGTGACGAGGTGTCTAGGTGTGTTAGGTACACTCAACGGCTACTTCTAGTTGTGGTGTTAAGTTCAGGGTTGCGGTCAGTATAGTGGCCACTTTCTCCAGTGAAAGTTCTCATGCAGCTCCAAGGTCACCGGATCATAACAGGCCGCACAACCCTCCATGTGCTTGCCAGAGGTAGCCTAAATGCATTTAGGTACCAACATGAAATCCTCAGACCCCTTGTGAGACCATATACTGGTGCGATTGGCCCTGGGTTCTTCCTAATGTAGGACAATGCCAGACCTTATGTGGCTGGAGTGTGTCAGCAGTTCCTGTGAGATGAAAGCATTGAAGCTATGGACTGGCCCGCCCGATCCCCAGACCTGAATCCAATTGAACACATCTGGGGCATGATGTCTCGCACCATCCACCAACGTCATGTTGCACCACAGACTGTCCATGAGTTGGCAGATGCTTTAGTCCCAGTCTGGGAGGAGATCCCTCAGGAGACCATCCATCCCCTCATCAGGAGCATGCCCAGGCATTGTGGAAAGGTCATACAGGCACATGGAGACAACACACACACAACTGAACATCATTGCCTTGTCTTGAGGCATTTCCACTGAAGTTGCATCAGCCTGTAATTTGATTTTCCACTTTGATTTTGAGCATCATTCCAATTCCAGACCTCCACGGGATATTCATATTGATTTACATTGATTATTTTTATGTTTTATTGTTCGCAACACATTCCACTATGTAATGAATAAAGATTTGCAGCTGAAATATTTTATTCAGTGATATCTAGGATGAGGAATTTTAGTGTTCCCTTTATTTTTTTTGAGCAGTGTATTGTTAGGTGTCGAGTTCCCGCATCTGCACAGGGGGAATCTCGATCCATCTCCTCTTCGGTCTCCCATTCTCCAGCCACAGTGGAGCCTGCTCAGCGGAGACGTCGGTGCCAGCGTCTGGCTCAAGCTGATACTGTGCGACTAGTTACTGCTGCCCTTCCAGGCTCTGCCTTTGTAGCCAGTAGGGTTGAGCGAAACGGATTGGACAAATTCAAAAATCACCGACTTTCGGCAAAGTCGATTTTCATGAAACCCGACCCGATCCTAGTGTGGGATCGGCCATGAGGTCCTCAATCTGCGCGCAAAAGTTGCGTTTCCTATGATGCTTTCAGCACCATTTTTCAGCCAATGAAGGAGGACGCAGAGTGTGGCCAGCATTATGACATAGGTCTCGGTCCCCACCATCTTAGAGAAGGGCATGACAGTGATTGGCTTGCTTTCTGCGGTGTCACAGGGGCTATTAAGGGGTGTGCACGCCGGTCGCCATCTTACTTCTGCCGATCTTAGCATAGGGAGAGGTTGCTGCAGCTTCATCAGAAGAAGGGATATAGTTAGGGAGGGAAGATTAACCCCCAAACTGCTTGTGCTGTAGCGATTTCTGCTGTCCAACACCACCATTTTTTGCAGGGACAGTGAAGGCTATATTTTTGTGCATCATCTCTGTAGCCTATTAGGCTGCCTTATAATGCTCCCTGATAGCTGCATTGCTGTTTGCATGCTGCTGTGCAAACCAACTGCTTTTTTAAAAGCAAAAATCCTGTTGCTCCTTTCTGCAGAGTTAGCTTGTTTATTTGTCCACACTTTTGTGTGCAGCAGTCCTTTTTATTGCTGCTATATTTTTCCTGAAATCATTGTAGGGAGATTGAAATTATACTAGAGTCCTTGTATTTTATCAAATATCTTCCAGACACTTTCTGCAACTTACATTGTGTTGTTTTATACACTGGGCCTGAGTTTTGGTTCAGTCTCCCCCCAAAAAAGTGAGATTCAAATTCTCACAAAGTGAATATACTTCAGTCCTGTTAGTTTGTCGTATATCAGCCAGCCACTTTCAGCCACTTAGATTGCATTGTTATATACACTGGGCCTGAGTTTTGGTTCAGCAAACCTTGAGCAAATATTGGCGACCAAACAAGCAACTCTTGTAGACCGTTTGGTTCAGGCATTCCCAGCACACAGCGGCGGTGATTGTTCTCACACGAGCCAAAGGGGCAACATGGCAGAGGTGTTAGAGGTGCACAAATCCAAAGTGGCATTGGACAGAGGGGTTTTATGACCAGTTTGTGGAGTGATTTTGCAGTGACCGCTAACACAACAGGTACTGCTGCATCGATTCAAAGTGACAGGAGACAGCATTTGTCCAGTATGGTTACGAACTGCTTTTCCTCCCTTATCGATGTTCTCGCTCACAGGTCATTCCCCTTTGATTACTGGGCATCTAAAATAGACACCTGGTCTGAATTGGCGGAATATGCATTGCAGGAGCTCGCTTTCCCAGCAGCTAGTGTGCTATCAGAAAGAGTCTTCAGTGCTGCTGGTTCAATACTGACAGAAAAAAGGACACGTCTGGCTACCCAGAATGTTGATGATCTAACCTTCATTAAAATGAACCAATCATGGATTTCAAATTATTTTGCCCCACCTTCCCCTGCTGACACGTAGCTTGCCGGAAAAATGTCTTGCTTTTGGCCTCCTCTTACTGACTTCTCCAATTCCGCCATTTGCAGCTGCTGAATGTCCACCATAGACCATTTTTATACCTCCCTAAATGGGCTGACTCCCCCCACAGGGTCGTGGTTACCACCTGGCGCAAGCACCCGTGTGAGTGCCGTTTGCCTGGACAGGTGGGTGGGCCCACGTTATAAACATTACTGATTGCTCCAAGAACTGTATGCACTTGCACATTAACAGTTCTAGTTTTATGTATATGGATATTTAATAAAAGTTTTGTGTACGTTTGTATATTATGAGCTTCTGACTCGTTTTTTCTCCTGTATTATTACTTTATTATTTTGGCCTACTAACTGTGTCTGCCACTCATTACAGTTGTCCTCCATACTGAGCATGCCCATGGGATGACCTCCCATTGGAGGCCAGGGGTCACGTGCTCATGTCCTGTTGCGGCTCCTATTGGACCATCTGGAAGGTCCTGTAGCACTGCCGCTATAAAAGGTTTGCATGGCCGCTCGGCCATGCGCTAGTGTATACTTGAAAACGTGTGTGTGCAGATGTGTGATAGTCGCTCATTAATCATCCCCCTTCCTAGCGTTTGACTGCTCGCATATGGTGGATGCTTGCTATGTAGTGCCCGACAGTGCTATCTGCACCTAACACACGATACAACGTCTTATTGCTGTGACCGCCAGTGCGGCGCCATGCGCTATTAGAGCGCTTTCCTGACCCAATTCTGGGTGGTTAGTGGCGTCCGCCAAAGTGGCACTGCACTTGTGCATTAAATTAATATTTTTGTTAAACTCTGACACCCCAGTAGCGGTGTGGAGCGCAAGAGGTCTAGAGGAACTCTTTCCCTGTGTCTTGGGATAGAGTTCTGTGACTCCTTGCTTGCACTCTTTGTGCGGTACCATGGCCCTGTGATGCAACAGGGTTCGCTTCCTTCATACTGGGTGAAGCTAACCCGTGTGTGTATCCACATTATACCGCCATATAGTCCGTCATTACTCAGCAAAAACACATACCATAAAAACACAGCCTTCCCAAAACCTGTCCTAATAACAAATGCCCTAGCAGGATGCAGCAGGCCCCACTGGTAAAGGCAAGGGCAACATAGGTGCAAACTGCTGATAACAGCCACCCACACACCTAGCAAATTATGGAGGCGTTGGCTGCTTAGTTGAAAAATTGCACACAAATAGGGCTTGAGTAGAATGTCAGTCACACAGGTGGCTGTTATTATCAGTAGTTTGCATCTGTGCTGCCCTTGCCTTTACTAGTGGGGGCCTGCTGCATCCTGCTAGTGCATTTGGCATCAGGACAGGTATTGGGAAGGCTGTTTCTTTATGGTATGTGTTTTTTTTTTTTATGTTAGCTGTTTTTTAAATTAAGATCTCCCAGTGTATATTTCCACAATGGTGATCTGAACCAAAGAAAATGCATGAGCAAGATAAGTCTGGAGATTCTTCTGTAAATTACCATTCATATGCCAGGAAAAAATGTAAAATGCATTATAATCCTACTGAGCAAACAAAAGCAGTGATCCCATCCACTTAGAAGCAGTAAGGTGCATATGTTCCTTATTCCAACCATTGCTTAAAAGCTTTACCATAAACCTTTTGTAACTCTCACTATCAATTATAAATGGTTTTCTTTGGGAAAAGATTAAGACTGGTGATCCTGAAATTCATGACTAAAGTTACGTTGTAGCAACTCACTTTTCCAAGCAAATCTTTAGTTGGATTTAAAGTGATGGATAAAAGCTTGAGTCAGAAGACATACTTTATAATGTTTGATCTTTTTAACTCCTTAATAGATGGGTATTTCTGTGCAAAGGTCAGATATTATTTATTAAGGACAGGTACGCACAGGGCAGTCTGACATTTTTTGTTGTCAAAGTCATGAGTGGAAACAAATGGAAGAACAAATACAAATGGAAAACTTATGTTTTTCCTCTATTTCATGTTTGGCTAAAACAGCATGAAAAACTGCATATTGATTTCATTTAGATATCAACAGATTAATTGCAAATATAACAAACACAAGATCCCTTTTTATATTTGTAGCTTTATTTCTTAAGTCTGTTCCTCTTCGACACTAGGATAAAACTTCTCTTCTGCGTCCTTTCAATTTACCTCATGTGGTGATATTGAAATGAATAATTTATGTTAAGGAAAGTATTGCATGAATGATGTATGTGGTGGAATTTATTTATAGCATTCATATCTCACTTTAATCATGAATAACCCAATGTATGAAATATTGTCCTTTGCGGTAACCAATATTTACATCCTGAAACAACTGCGTTAACTGAATTGAAAAATGTATTTAATTGTGTTAAACTCCATCTGTACACGTGATATGTTTGGTAATGTATTGTTTTCCAAGTTTAATAGAATGGGGCATTTAAATCTGGAATTAGCATCTAAATAATAAAGTGTGAGGAAGCATAAAGTCATGCAGCAGATGTTAAATGCATGAAGTCATGGAGCAGGAGATGTTGAATGCGTGAAGTCATGGAGAAGGAGACGTTGATTATAATCTATGTATAGCCTTCCAGGTCGCATACACGAGAGGCTGACCCTTAACTAAATTATTTATTTATTAATCATGAAAAATTGATCCACATTTTACATTTGCTTTCATAGTATTATGCTATCTGGTATTCAAATTTTATAGTGTTAGGATTCACCTGGTGAGGTGCATTCGCTAGACCACAGGTCAGGGTAAACACATAGACCAAAAGTGATGGCACTGCAGGCAGGTCTTGCCAGATGGCACAAGGAATACCAAGAACAAGGACAACAAGGTAAGTAGGATGGCATGCAGGCAAGAATAGCAGGACACACCAGAAAACATAGATGTACAGACAAGCACAAGAACTGAAGTTATGTAATCAGGTTAGAAATTGTGGGCACAGTTTCTAATGTGATCTAGTCCAAAGGAAAGTTCTTCATGCTTACGGTAGATGAAAAGTTTATTAGTAGTGATGATCGAGCACTAAATGCTCGAGTGCTCAGTATTGAAATTGAGTAAGTCGGACAGGCTCAACTCGAGTACCCAGTATAATGTAAGTCAATGGGAAACTTGTGCACTTTTCCCAGTTGCTGGAGCAGATCCAGGGAAAGTGGACTACATCTCAGCTTTGTGGCAATATTTTGGGCAATAAATTGGTGAATGAGGGACTGTCTCTTGTTTTTGTTTCTTTCCTTTTATGTTTTTCAGGTATAATTTCTGGACTACTTCGGATTCATTGGATTACTGCTTACCTGCACAGGATTTTTTTCAATAAATTGGAAAATGAGGGATAGTGTGGGGGAATCTGTATTCAAATAAAGTGTTTTTTTGTGTCTGTGTTTTTATTTTTGATTACCGGGTTAGTAATGGGGGTGTTTGATAGATGCCTCCCTATTACTAACCCTAAGGGTTGATGGGATTTTTGACAAATCACAGCTCTCATGGAACCCAACTACCATTAATCTAATTGTCACCGCACTAGGACAATCTGAAAGAGGCAGGAAAAGTGCTAGAATTGGTGCATTTTACGTGATGCGCCAATTCTGGGGTGGCTGCTGGATTCGATTCTTTGGCTCGGAAGGGTCTGATAGCATGAACTTTCCCAGTCTGATAATATAAGCCTGAAACTGTCTGCTTTACCTTATTTATTAGGTTAATACAAGTACAGTTAACTACACATGCAAGGCACTAATTATATATCTCAGGGATATCTGTCTAGCTATCTATCTACCTTCTATCTATCTATCTATCTATCTATCTATCTATCTATATATCCCATATCTATATCTTGGCAAATCTAATCTAACATAAAAATAAAAATAAAAACACGTGTCAAAAAGTTCAACTGCGTGAAAGCATAAACAAACACTGATTGTGTGAACATACCCTTAGTGAATAAACCCTGCCTATATGCCTCCAAGCCAAAACTATTCCATGTATGAACTATGTTAGGCAGACCCAAAACATGTGAGTCAGGGACTCGAGCATGGCGCTGTGAGGTGTCACTTCCTCTCACTATCCAGATTCACTTCAAAATGCCTGCAGCATTTCCTGCTTGTATGTGTATTCAGTCTATGGTAGTCCCTCCTGATTGGCTGTCACATGACAGTGAGGTGGCGGTTGTATGCATTACGCGCACACTCAGCTGACAGTCCCAGAGGTCATGTGATCATTCCCTGACTGATGCAATTTTCTGCAATTTATAGAATAGCAGCAGCCATTTTAAACAATTAGGTCAAATTTATAGGTTCAGTGACTTCCTAAAATGTCAAAATAAATTTGAATTGCATTGATTTGATTTATTCATTTCTAATGCATAGATTTTAAATGTTATGACATGCTTGATCAAATGCCACATTATGGAATACCACTATAAGAAGTCATCTGTTGGAATGTACCACAAAAATTGTTAAGGTATATAATATTATTAGTATTGTATATTTAGGATAGTTTAATACGTCTCTGCACAACTGTGCAGTGTAGCAATTCTATATGGTATTCTACAGAGCCATAGACATTTATATCACAGTCTACAAGTTGCATGCATGCAGTTTTGCTACAGTATTTCTGACTTTTGAATTGGAAATAACGCATTTTTTTACTGTTGCATTTTGTTCTTCAGGTGTCTACTCCAACATATAAAACAGCAAATTTACTCTGTTTATTATATTTATTATTCATTATTTTATTCAACACTAAAACACACAGTTGCGATTTTATATCAGTAAAAAAACTAAAAAGAAAATTGGGAGTGTCATGATTTCCACGGTTTCTGTCTTTTTGTTACTTTGTGTCGGGGATGTCAGTCTGTGCTTGGTCTGTGCTGCAATCATCTGTGTTAATTTTCCTTAATCAGGCTTCTATTAAAGCGTGCTATTTCCTTCCCCCAGTGTCCATCGCACATTTGCTGTTGCATGTGGAACATTGATCCCTCTGCGCTCTATGCCTGACCCAGCTTGACTTGATTATCTTCCCTGGCTCTTACCCTTTGCTTGTGACCTTACTTTGCTTGTGCCTGCTCCCTGTATCTGATTTGTCTCTCTGGCTTTCCTGACCTTTTCTCGTGTATTGGATTTAATCTCTGATCTCCCTTTGTCGTACTGCACCATTTCCTGGACTTGACCTTGGATTGTTTGACCTCCCTATACAGTGAATAGTATATATATTTACTGCCGTGACTCATTTCACAGGGAGGAATTTGACTGATAATTTCTGCATCCCTAAACACCCTGCTACGGTACCCCAGAGTGTGTGTCCTTTGTTTGACCTTGCTGTTCACGCCTTTTCAGGCCACAAGTGTAAGAATGGAAAGGGGATCTTCAGACAATGATTCAGAGAGATCAATAATAGTTTTAAAAACTTAAAAACAGTTTTACTGAAAATTTTAAATATATGTTCCAACATCCAGTAAACGGCATGCATTTCTTGTAACATTTCTTCGGCATAAAGCAGAGGCTCATATCTTAGTTTATTTACAAATGGCAAAACGGTGATATTCAGTACAGTTGCATAGTAAGTTTCTTCTCCCACTACTATTATCCCACATTACGGTGCAGCACCCCATGATCCTTCCTGGTCAGATAAAGATTCAACTTAGTCCTCCAGGACCTGTTTTACACTTCAGTTGCCCATTCCTCAGTAGCTGCCTATAGGAATCACACCTCCTTCAGCTGTGCTTAATGTCACTGCCTGTAATCACTGGCAGTGAAGAATCTTCTTGTATTTTAGTCACACGTGTCAATGTGTGTCACTGTGACTTCCTTTCTACCTCTGCAACGTTGGCCGTTAGATGGTAACTGGCTTCTGTAACATTGTTCTGCACTTTAACCCTTCAATTCTTTATTGCAACACACTTTCCAATTGTGGCCTGTAGCTATATGATGCTTCTTATTACTTCAGTAGCTCAACCATAAGTGACTGAACTAGCTTCCCATACAAAATTCTCAGTAACTCCTCCTTAACTGGGCTGACACTAGTGGTTAACCCTGTCACATCCTAACAACCACTGAAGAGCACAGTACACATATGAAATCACATTTAAAAAGCAAATTCATAGAGTAACATTAGAGAAGTCTTCAGAGAGGGTGTTTGGAGAAGTTCTCCACCCTTACAGTTCCACAGCATCTTGAAACTCACAGTGAGCATGCGTTTCTGAGAGATCACATTCACTTTGCTTTATCTTTTTTAAACAGATAATTATTCCCACAAAAAAAATTGAATAAAAAAAAACTCAGAGCCTACACTATGCTGGAGCATGTTTTCAAGCTCCACCCAGAAGGGTAGGTAAATTATACCTCTTTAACTTCTAGTTTTCAATTTTTTAAATTACTTTGAATAACTTTTTATTAGTAGTGATGAATTGATCATTCTATCTTTTACTGTTGGGGTTCCTCAAGGATCAGTCCTAGGTCCCCTCCTCTTCTCTTTGTATACCGCCCCTATTGGACAAACAATCAATAGATTTGGTTTCCAGTACCATCTCTATGCTGACGACACCCAATTATACACTTCTTCTCCTGTTATCACACCAATCTTTTTAGAAAACACCTGTGATTGTCTTACCGCTGTCTCTAACATCATGTCCTCCCACTATCTGAAACTGAACCTGTCAAAAACTGAAATCCTCGTGTTTTCTCCCTCTATTAACCTACCTTTGCCTGACATTGCCATCTCCGTGTGCGGTTCCACCATTACTCCAAAGCAACATGCCTGCTGCCTTGGGGTCATACTTGATTCTGAGCTTTCATTCACCCCCCACATCCGATCACTGGCTCACTCTTCTTATCTGCATCTCAAAAACATTTCTAGAATTTGCCCTTTTCTTACTTTCAACTCTGCAAAAACTCTTACTGTTTCACTTATTCATTCTTGTCTGGACTATTCTAACTCTCCACTAATCGGCCTCCCTCTTACCAAACTCTCCCAGCTCCAATCTGTCCTGAATGCTGCAGCCAGGATCATATTCCTCACCAACCGTTACACCGATGCCTCTACCTTGTGCCAGTCATTACACTGGTTACCCATCCACTCAAGAATCCAGTACAAAAACTACTACCTTCATCCACAAAGCACTCCATGGCTCAGCACCACCCTATATCTCCTCTCTGGTCTCAGTCTACCACCCCACCGTGCCCTCCGCTCCTCTAATGACCTCAAGTTAGCATCCTCAATAATCAGAACCTCCCACTCCCGTCTCCAAGACTTTACACGTGCTGCACCGATTCTTTGGAATGCACTACCTAGGTTATTACGATTAATCCCCACAGTTTTAAGCGTGCCCTAAAAACTCATTTGTTCAGATTGGCCTACCGCCTCAAAGCATTAACCTAACTATCCCTGTGTGGCCATTCAAAAAAAAAAAACATAATCAGGTTCTTCGCATCATGTTCTCATACACTTTATGCAGTTAATAGCCCTCTGTGTCTGTACTGCTACATACTTAGGCAGTTAACTGGTTCATGCAGCTTTACATGAACACCCGAGCCTTATACTATGGCTGGTTCAAACAACAAAACAATTGTTACCATCCACCTCTCGTGTCTCCCCTTTTCCTCATAGTTTGTAAGCTTGTGAGCAGGGCCCTCATTCCTATTGGTATCTATTTGAACTGTGATTTCTGTTATGCTGTAATGTCTATTGTCTGTACAAGTCCCCTCTATAATTTGTAAAACGCTGCGGAATATGTTTGCGCTATATAAATAAAATTATTATTATTATTTCTGAATATTGTGCTTCCACAAATCTGATATCTTTTTAACGTAGAAGAAAATCTGTAAGAAATGCAAAAGTCGAAGTTACTCTCAGGCCTTGGTGCTAGAGTATTCCCAAAATATCTACCACAATTAAAAGTTTATGATGGAAAATGTTTCCATTTTACTGGATGTGAAAGTCATGTACTGAGACTGATGAACTTATAACATTTTCTTTAAGTTAAATGACAAGTAATCTTAAAACACTAAAATCTTCACAAGTGTGCCATTTTTGGTAATTTCAAGAATGTCCTTGTATGAGAGTAGTCAGAGAAAATACATTTCATAGAACATTGTTTAAAATTTCTTTCATTTCTAATATTTATGCTCTTGAATCTTGATGTTTTCTGCACCCAGGATTCTGTCATTTTCTCATGCTTCCCTGACAGCAAAATTCCTATAACTCAAACTATCCTTTATTACAGGAAAATTCCGTAGGAAATATTTTACAAAAGGAAAAATAAAATTAAGCCTCCTGTCACTTAATTTCAACTGCTTGATTTTAATCTAAATAGGAACAGGCTGTATGAAAAGTATAATATGTCCTTATCTCAGTATCTAACAAATCTGGCATACCGGGTCATCTGTTATAGGTTTGGAACAGCCTACAGTAAAAGATTTAATTATTTCCAGATGCAAATGAAAACAAAATGTGCATGAAGCACTTTTCCAACTGCTCTTTCTGCAGAAAAAAATGGCTAATTTAGAATGCGAAAACTTTTATAGTTATCACCTATAGGATGTTGTTTATTGGTTATACTGATATTAATTGTTATTTTCTAAAGCAGTTAAATGCAGGGCCATTATTTATGAAATTTCAAGATATGAGCAATATCACACCATTACATTCCCCAAAGCCTTTACAGCAGGGGTGCACAACATATTTTTGTCCACGGGCCACATTGCCATAATAAACCAATCCCAAGGGCAGCAAAAAAATTCAAAGTGGTACTTATATCCATACATCACCAGAACCATCATTAGTACATTAATACAGCAACAGAATAAAATTTTAACCCCTTAGTGACTGATCCAAGTTTGATCTTAATGACCAAGCCAATTTTTACAATTCTGACAACTGTTACTTTATGAGGTTATAGCTCTGGAATGCTTCAATATATCCCACTGATTATGATACTTTTTTGGGGACATATTCTACTTCATGTAGGTAAAATTTATTCGATAAGGTTTGTGTTTATTTATGAAAAAACTAAATGTGAGCAAAAATGTTGAAAATGTAGCAATTTTCAAACTTTTAATTTTTGTGCCCTTAAATCAGAGAGTCGTGTAACACAAAATAGATAATAAATAACATTTCCCATATGTCTACTTTACATCAGCACAATTTTGTAAACATAATTTTTTTCTTAGGAAGTTATAAGGGTTAAAAGTTGACCCGCGATTTCTCCTTTTTTCAACAAAATTTACAAAACCATTTTTTTTAGGGACCACATCACATTTGAATGGACTTTGAGGGGTTAATATGACAGAAAATGTCCAAAAGTGACACCATTCTAAAAACTACATCCCTCATAATGATCAAAATCACATTCAATAAGTTTATTAACCCTTCATTTGCTTCACGAGAACTAAAGCAATGTGGGAGGAAAAAATTTACATTTAACGCTTGTGACAAAAATTTATTTTAGACCCAAACTTTTTCATTTTCACAAGGGTATAAGGAGAAAATAGACCACAAAATTTGTTGTGCAATTTCTCCTGAGTACGGCAATACCCAATATGTGGGGAAAATCCACTGTTTGGGTGCATCGCAGGGCTCAGAAGGGAGCACCGTTTGACTTTTTTGAATTGGCTGGAATCGATGGCAGGCACCATGTTGCGTTTGGAGACCCCCTGATGTGCCTAAACAGTGGAAATCCCCCAATTCTAACTTCAACCATATCAAACCCTAAGCCCAACCCTAACCACAACACTAACCACAACTCTAATCACAACACAACTCTAACCCCAAAACAATCTAACCTCAACACAACATTAACCCTAACACGACCTTAACCCCAACACAACCCTAATCCCAGCTTTAACCCTAATCCCAATCCCAACCCTAACTGAAAAGACTGGAAAAAAAATACTTTTTGTTATTGAATTATTTTTACCTAAGGGGGTTACACAGGAGGGTTGATTTACTATTTGTTTTATTTTGATCACTGATACGGTCTATCACAGTGATCAAAATGAACCAATAGGAAAAATCTCCTATTGTTGCCGGATACCGGCAGACAGATCTTTTCTTCCAGGAAGATGACGCACAAGGCCAGAGGAACGAAACAGGAGAATCCTGGGATGGAGGAGGTACTGGGGAGGCTCGGGGGACCTCAGTTCTCTCTCCTCTGCTGTGGTAGATCATAGAAGAGGAGTAAAAAATGAATGGAAAACCGGACTTTCTTTTTGTGATCGCCGTTATTAAGTGAATAACGGCAATCACGTGATAGGGGATGGTAAAACCAACCCGAATCATGTTCTGCAGGATCTCATCTATGCCTAGTAGCAGAGACCCTGGAGATTTTCTGACACTGGTGGGCGCTATACACTTATTTCTCAGTGACGTTAAAAAGAGGCGCTGAGGAATAAGCACCTAATACTACCGTCATTAAAAAGGCAAATTGGTGGTCATTAAGAGGTTAAACATTTGAGGAAGATATACAGTTTATGCTTCAAACAAATTATTGTGAACACACGCTAATGTAAACTGAGTTTTTGAAGCAGAATTTCACCAAATCCTCTTCATAAAATTATTAAAAAGTTACAGATTTGAAATTAGGTTTTAACATAGCCATAAATCATGTTGTAACACCTGGCTCTGGCGCTGCACCCAGTGCTGGTCCCTCACCTGCTCTTGCTCCCGAGGCAGCACCTGCACCTCTGCGAGGTCCCTGCCTGAATCCTCGCTCTCGTTCAGTTCCTCGGCATCCTGCTGCTTCTCTCTCCTCCACCTCCTGCATGCTGCCATCAGGCCTCCAGGAAGAATACTTAGGACACGCGCTGACCTCCAGTCTCTTAAAGGGACAGCACACATTTTTTGAAAATCTTAATTAAACAATGACAGCGTACTGATTACTACTTCTGGCCCCTCCGTCATAGGGAGGGTGCCGGAGCAACGAGTATCTACTCTTGTCATTTCCGGTTCTGTTCCTGTTCTGACTGTGCTGTAATAGCATTCCGTTTTGCACTTGCTTATACTGTTTGTTTCCTCAGAATATCAGTGTCCAGTGGTTCGGCAATCCTAAGACGACTCCTGCACCTCTATACTCAAGTGCCATCCCGTTCCGCCACCCGCCATCTGTACCCCTGGACTACGCTAAAGGTGCCAGAGCCAGCTTTTCCCCATCTAGCCGGAATCTGACTACCCTCACCAAAGCCAGTTTCACATCTCATACCCTTGTCCATCGGTCTGCTCCACCATCTCTCTGATATTTGTTTACCTGTTTGCCCTGCTGTGACAGCTGCCACAAGTCCGGGGTCTAACTGGAGGTAGCACCTGTGTCCCCCAGGTATTCCACTCTGGTTCTGTTTGAGAGATACCTGGTGCTCACTAGTTATGCCCCCTTCGGAGCCCCCCGGACCATTGTCCCGAGGTTCCACTCAAAAAATAAAAAAAATAAAAAAAAGAATGTGAACTTCATTACCTGTGCCTCTGCTTCCATTCATTACACATGTTAGAGATTTCTACATGTGTAGATGATCAGAACCAATGATAGGTCATGAATACGGTGCAAGAGCCACCATCATAACATGAATGCAGCATCAAAATCGCCATCAGTATATGAATGCAAAATCAGGACCACCGTCAATACATGAATGTAGAGCTAAAACCTGAAACAATACATGCATGCAGCGCTAGAGCCACCGTCAGTACATGAATGCAGTATCCGAGCCACCATCAATACATGAATGCAGCACCAGAATCACATCAGAAAATGAAAGCAGCACCAGAACTACTGTCAGTACATGAATGCAGCACCAGAATCACTATCAATACATGAATGCATCACCAGAATCACCATCAGTAAATGAATGCAGCGCCAGAATTACCTTCAGTACATGAATGCAGCACCAGAACCGCTATCAATGCATGAATGCAGCACCAGAATCACCATCTATACATGAATGCAGTTCCAGAACCACTGTCAGCACATGTATACAGCACTAAGCATAGTGCAGCGATCAATTGTAATGTCAGGTCATCCCCATATATAATTGCATTGCTTGACCCTACCATTTCGAGTATGCCCTTGGTAAGGAGATTCCGTGAGTTGTTGCTACTAACCATCAGATTTCAGACCATATAGAAACCATAGCACTGATGAGATGTATTCAGTAACACAAATAAACATTTACATCTGATTGGAGTTGTCCGCATTCATTTTGGCCCCACGTAGTACAGACATCTAGATGAGATTTCATGCCCAGAGCTCATCTCTGCAGATTGCCTTCTACTCTGTCATGTGCAGCACTTCCGGCATAGTGCCCTTAAAATTAAAAGTATCATTAGACTGCACCATGAAAATAAATATCTCCTATGCTGTGCTCCTGAATAAATAATTGTCCATCACTGTGCTTCCTGCAGAAAATATGCCCCCACCCTGCCCCTCTTCATAATATAACCCTCTCCATAATGTCCCCCTACACAGCCCTTCTCCATAATATTCCCCTGACACTGCCCCTCTCCATATTCCCACCCCTCACAGTGAGCCTCTCCATAATATCTCCCTTGCCCAACTCCATAAATATCCACCGCCACAGTGCCTGTCTCCACGATATACCCTCCACACACTGAGCCTCTCCCCTAATATCCCTCTCCCTTACAGCAGTGCCCCTCTTCATAATATTCAATCACCCTCATACAGTGGCCAAATCTGTAATATACCCCTGATATTGAGCTTCTCCATATTATCCCCCATACAGTGCCCCACTCCATAATATACCCCGACACTGAGTCTCTCCATAATATCCAACTCCTTCACACACAATTCTCCAAATGAAGTGTGAAATGAAGCTGAACAAGTAACAGATGATATGTGGAGATCCTGGGTATTTGACCCCCAAGTTATAAAGTGGTGGTGTTCTGGTCCGTACACTGTTTATACATATCGAGATAGTATCAGGACTGGTAACAGCGGATTGGTTGTGTGTTGAGTGTTGGACTGGCATAGATTTGATATTCATTACCTATCACGGAAGTGGGAAAACCTATACCATATACAGATTTTAAATAGAAAATAACCTATTTTTTAAATTATTTTTCACACTGGCCACTTGGGCTATTGGAGGCTCATACTTCCTATCATTTCAGAAAGAGTTTCATCAATATCCTTATTATCAGTGGTATAAATATAATGACTGATAACTAGGGTTGAGCGAAACGGGTCGAACATTTTCAAAAGTCGCCGACTTTTGACAAAGTCGGGTTTCATGAAACCCGATCCGACCCCTGTGCGGTGTCGGCCATGCGGTACGCGACTTTCGCGCCAAAGTCGCGTTTCAATGACGTGAAAAGCGCCATTTCTCAGCCAATGAAGGTAAACGCAGAGTGTGGGCAGCGTGATGACATAGGTCCTGGTCCCCACCATCTTAGAGAAGGGCATTGCAGTGATTGGCTTGCTGTCTGCGGCGTCACAGGGGCTATAAAGGGGCGTTCCCGCCGACCGCCATGTTACTGCTGCTGATCTGAGCTTAGGGAGAGGTTGCTGCCGCTTCGTCAGAAGCAGGGATAGCGTTAAGCAGGGTCCATTAACCACCAAACCGCTTGTGCTGTAGCGATTTCCACTGCCCAACACCACCTTCGGTGTGCAGGGACAGTGGAAGCTACATTTTTTTTTTTTTCCCCTCAGCGCTGTAGCTCATTGGGCTGCCCTAGAAGGCTCCCTGATAGCTGCATTGCTGTGTGTACGCCGCTGTGCAAACCAACTGCTTTTTTCAAAGCACAAATCCTCTTGTTCCTTCCTTTCTGCACAGCTATCTTTTTGGTTTGTACACACTTTTTATTTAATTTGTGCATCAGTCCACTCCTTATTGCTGCCTGCCATACCTGGCTGAGATTACTGCAGGGAGATAGTAATTGAAGGACACTCCCTGTTTTTTTTTTTTTTTTTGTGGGAGATTAAGATTGACATTTCTGCTAGAGTGCCATCCCTGTCTGTGTCATCTCTCACTCAGTGGGCCATAGAAAGCCTATTTATTTTTTTGCTTGATTTGGGTTATAAAATCTACCTGAAAAAATCACTACATCAATCAGTGGGAGAAAAATATTGGCCTCAGGGCTTGTGTGCCACTCTTGACTCCTGTGTGCATCATCACTCACTCAGTGGGCCATAGAAAGCCTATTTATTTTTTTGCTTGATTTTGGTTCTAAAATCTACCTGAAAAAATCACTACATCAATCAGTGGGAGAAAAATATTGGCCTCAGGGCTTGTGTGCCACTCCTGACTCATGTGTGCATCATCACTCACTCAGTGGGCCATAGAAAGCCTATTTTTTTTTTTTTTTGCTTTATTTGGGTTCTAAATTCTACCTGAAAAAATCAATAAATCAATCAGTGGGAGATTAATATTGGCCTTTGGGCTTGTGTGCCAGTCCTAAGCGTGCCATCTCTCTCTCTCAGATAGTGGGCCATAGAAAGCCTATTTATTTATTTTTTTTTTTAATGGGTTTATAAATTTTCCCTGGAAAAAAAAAAAAAAAGTGGGAGATTAATATTGGCCTCTGGGCTTGTGTGCCAGTCCTGAGCGTGCCATCTCTCTCACAAATAGTGGGCCATAGAAAGCCTATTTATTTATTTTTTTTTGGTTTTATAAATTCTCCCTTAAAAAAAAGGGAGATTAATATTGGCCTTTGGGCTTGTGTGCCAGTCCTAAGCGTGCCATCTCTCTCTGTCTCTCAGATAGTGGGCCATAGAAAGCCTATTTATTATTTTTTTTATTGGGTTTATAAATTTTCCCTGGAACAAAAAAAAAAAAGTGGGAGATAAATATTGGCCTCTGGGCTTGTGTGCCACTCCTGACTCCTGTGTGCGTCATCTCTCACTCAGTGGGCCATAGAAAGCCTTTTTTTGTTTTATTTGTTTTCTAAATTCTCCCTGAAAAAATCATTTTATTTTATTTGGTTTCTAAATTCTTCCTGAAAAAATCATTTTATTCTATTTTTTTTTCCTAAAGTCTCCCTGAAAAAAAACAAAAAAAAACAAATCAGTGGGAGATTAATATTGCCCTTTCTGCTTGTGTGCCAGTCTTGACTCCTGGGTGTGCCATCTCTCTCTCTCTCTCCAATTGTGGGCCATAGAAAGCCTATTATTTTTTTAGCTTGATTTGGGTTCCAAAATCTACCTGAAAAAATCACTACATCAATCAGTGGGAGATAAATATTGGCCTCTGGGCTTGTGTGCCACTCCTGACTCCTGTGTGCGTCATCTCTCACTCAGTGGGCCATAGAAAGCCTTTTTTTGTTTTATTTGTTTTCTAAATTCTCCCTGAAAAAATCATTTTATTTTATTTGGTTTCTAAATTCTTCCTCCAAATATCATTTTATTCTATTTTTTTTTCCTAAAGTCTCCCTGAAAAAAAAAAAAAAAAAAACAAATCAGTGGGAGATTAATATTGCCCTTTCTGCTTGTGTGCCAGTCTTGACTCCTGGGTGTGCCATCTCTCTCTCTCTCTCCAATTGTGGGCCATAGAAAGCCTATTATTTTTTTTAGCTTGATTTGGGTTCCAAAATGTACCTGAAAAAATCACTACATCAATCAGTGGGAGATAAATATTGGCCTCTGGGCTTGTGTGCCACTCCTGACTCCTGTGTGCGTCATCTCTCACTCAGTGGGCCATAGAAAGCCTTTTTTTGTTTTATTTGTTTTCTAAATTCTCCCTGAAAAAATCATTTTATTTTATTTGGTTTCTAAATTCTTCCTGAAAAAATCATTTTATTCTATTATTTTTTTTTTCTAAAGTCTCCCTTAAAAAAAAAAAAAAAAATCAAATCAGTGGGAGATTAATATTTACATTTGTGCTTCAGTGACAGTCCTGCGTGTGTGGCATCTCTCTCATTTGTTGCCACCAACAACAGAGTGTGTAACATTGTGCCTGATTTTCGTTGTGGTCTCACTCACCTGTAAAGGGGTAGCTAAATCATACTGAAGTTATAGCTCACCGTGTAATTTGTGTGACAGCAACAAATACCGTTAGTTTGTTTACGTTTTTAAAACAATGAGGAAGTATGGTGGAAGAGGTCGTGGCCGGGGGCGTTCATTGTCAGCTGGTAATGAGGGTAGTGGTAGTGGTGAGCATCAGCTGGTCGTGGGAAAAAAAATATTGCACCTAAGTCTGGAGCTGTGGAGCCAGGTTTGTCGTCTGGCTACACAAGGCCTCGAACGCTCCCTTTTCTGGGAGTAGGAAAACCGCTTTTAAAGCCGGAGCAGCAAGAGCAAGTTTTGGCTTATCTTGCTGACTCAGCCTCTAGCTCTTTTGCCTCCTCTCGTGAAACTGGTAAATGTCAAAGCAGCACGTCGTTAGTGGATGTTCACGGTCAGGGACAAGTCGCTTCCTTGTCCTCTTCAGCAAAAACAACAACAGAGAAGAATGCAGCAGGCGACACAACGGGTTAATCCATGGAGCTCTTTACACATACCGTCCCTGGCTTAGAAAGTGAAGCAGCTAACAGTCCATGCCCATTACAAGTTGAATCTGACATGGAGTGCACTGATGCACAGCCACAGCCAGACTACTATGCTGGTCCTTTGACTCAGACCACAACATTGCCCTCGCAGGGTGCTGATCAAGAATCAGACCCTGATGAGACTATGTTGCCCCATCACGAACGCTATACCACCGACCGACACGGTGACACAGACGAAGTTGCACACGAGCTTCAAGAAGAGGTAATAGATGACCCAGTTCTTGACCCCGATTGGCAGCCATTGGGGGAACAGGGTGCAGGCGGCAGCAGTTCTGAAGCGGAGGAGGAGGGGCCGCAGCAGGCATCAACATCGCAACAGGTTCCATCTGCCGGGCCCGTATCTTGCCCAAAACGCGTGGCAAAGCCAAAACCTGTTGGAGGACAGCGTGGCCATCCGGTTAAAGCTCAGTCTGCAATGCCTGAAAAGGTATCCGATGCTAGAAAGAGTGCAGTCTGGCATTTTTTTAAACAACATCCAATTGATCAGCGCAAAGTCATCTGTCAAAAATGTTCAACTACCTTAAGCAGAGGACAGAATCTGAAAAGTCTCAATACAAGTTGCATGCATAGACATTTAACCACCATGCATTTGCAAGCCTGGACTAACTACCAAACGTCCCTTAAGGTTGTAGCACCCTCGGCCAATGAAGCTAGTCAGCAACGCAACATCCCTTCCGGCATTGTAGGGCCACCATTTTCCGCACCACCTGCAGTATCTGTGCAGGTTTCTTTGCCAGGCCAAAGCAGTCAGGGTCAGGGAATCACCAGTTTCGTAGTAGGAAACACTGCATCTAGGGCACCGGTGGCAACAATACCATCTCCCACCGTCTCTCAGTCTGCCATGTCCACCGGCACCCCCGCTAGTTCCACGATCTCCAGCTCTCCAGTCCAGCTCACCCTACATGAGACTATGGTTAGAAAAAGGAAGTACTTAGCCTCGCATCCGCGTACACAGGGTTTGAACGCACACATAGCTAGACTAATCTCGTTAGAGATGATGCCCTACCGGTTAGTTGAAAGCGAAGCTTTCAAAGCCCTGATGGACTACGCTGTACCACGCTACGAGCCACCCAGTCGACACTTTTTTTCCAGAAAAGCCATCCCAGCCCTCCACCAGCATGTTAAAGAGCGCATCGTCCATGCACTCAGGCAATCTGTGAGCACAAAGGTGCACCTGACAACAGATGCATGGACCAGTAGGCATGGCCAGGGACGTTACGTGTCCATCACGGCACACTGGGTAAATGTGGTGGATGCAGGGTCCACAGGGGACAGCAAGTTTGGGACAGTTCTGCCTAGCCCACGGTCTAGGAAACAATTGGCTGTAGCCGTTCGCACCCCCTCCTCCTCCTCTTCGTCCTCCTGCAGAAGCGAGAGCTCGTCCACAGACCGCAGTCGCACAACCACTCCATCCGCAGCTGCCACTGTTGCACACCAGGTCTCCCATTATGAGGCAGCTACTGGCAAACGTCAGCAGGCTGTATTGGCTATGAAGTGTTTGGGCGACAACAGACACACCGCGGAAGTTCTGTCCGAGTTCTTGCGGAAAGAAACGCAGTCGTGGCTGGGCACTGTAGATCTTGAGGCAGGCAAGGTAGTGAGTGATAACGGAAGGAATTTTTATGGCTGCCATCTCCCTTTCCCAACTGAAACACATTCCTTGCCTGGCTCACACCTTAAACCTGGTGGTGCAGTGCTTCCTGAAAAGTTATCCGGGGTTATCCGACCTGCTCCTCAAAGTGCGTGGACTTTGCTCACATATCCGCCGTTCGCCCGTACACTCCAGCCGTATGCAGACCTATCAGCGTTCGTTGAACCTTCCCCAGCATCGCCTAATCATAGACGTTGCAACAAGGTGGAACTCAACACTGCACATGCTTCAGAGACTGTGTGAACAGAGGCGGGCTGTTATGTTTTTGTGGGAGGATACACATACACGGGCAGGCAGTAGGATGGCAGACATGGAGTTGTCAGGTGTGCAGTGGTCGAAGATTCAAGACATGTGCCAAGTCCTTCAGTGTTTTGAGGAATGCACACGGCTGGTTAGTGCAGACAACGCCATAATAAGCATGAGCATCCCCCTAATGCGTCTGCTGATGCAAAGTTTGACGCACATAAAGGATCAGGCGTCTGCAGCTGAGGAAGAGGAAAGCCTTGATGACAGTCAGCCATTGTCTGGCCAGGGCAGTGTACAGGACGAGGTAGCGGGCGAAGAGGAGGAGGAGGACGAGGAGGATAATGGGGATGATTATATTTTTAATAAGGAAGCTTTTCCGGGGCCACTGGAAATTGGTGGCGCGGCAAGGCCGGGTTCTGGTTTTTTGAGGGACACAAGTGACGTGGATTTGCCTGAAACTGCCCCTCAACCAAGCACAACCGCAGATTTGAGAACTGGAACTTTGGCCCACATGGCGGATTATGCCTTACGTATCCTCAAAAGGGACACACGCATAACTAAAATGATGAATGATGACGGTTACTGGTTGGCCTGCCTCCTTGATCCTCGCTATAAAGGCAAATTGCAAAATATAATGCCACATGAGAACTTGGAACTAATATTAGCAACCAAACAATCAACTCTTGTTGACCGTTTGCTTCTGGCATTCCCTGCACACAGCGCCCGTGATCGTTCTCACACGAGCTGCAGGGGCCAGCAGACCAGAGGAGTTAGAGGGGCAGAAATCAGAAGTGGCGTTGGCCAGAGGGGTTTTCTGACCAGGTTGTGGAGTGATTTTGCTATGACCGCAGACAGGACAGGTACTGCAGCATCAATTCAAAGTGACAGGAGACAACATTTGTCCAGTATGGTTACAAACTATTTTTCATCCCTTATCAATGTTCTCCCTCAACCGTCATTCCCATTTGATTACTGGGCATCAAAATTAGACACCTGGCCAGAATTGGCAGAATATGCATTGCAGGAGCTTGCTTGCCCGGCAGCTAGTGTCCTATCAGAAAGAGTATTCAGTGCTGCAGGTTCAATACTAACAGAAAAAAGGACTCGTCTGGCTACCCAAAATGTAGATGATCTAACCTTCATTAAAATGAACCACAACTGGATTTCGAAATCTTTTGCCCCACCTTGCCCGGCTGACACCTAGCTTTCCTATGTAAAGGTCTTGCCTGTGGACTATTCTGAATGCCTTTTCCAATCTCGTAATTTTCTGCACCTGATTGTCCAGCATACGACATGTTTACACCTCACTAAATGGCCAAACTCCCCACACGGGGCCGTGGTATCGACACTTGGCGACAGCACCCGTGAGAGTGCAGTTTGTCTGAAGAGGTGGGTGAGCCCGCTTTTGGTCGACGGCACTGCCACTGGGTCCCTCCTAGTACAATAAAGTGTCTCTGGCGGTGGTGGTGCGCACCCAACGTCAGACACACCGTTGTAATATGAGGGGCCCTGGGCCTGTACCGCCGGCCACAAGACAGTTTCCCCCCACCCCAGCTCAAACAGTGCTCTACCACTTGCAAAATTATCTCACAGCTCCACCAATGTTTAGTCTATGCGCTGACATCCTTCAATGCCTGCCACTGACAATACCATTGTATTGACATTTTTGTTATGTTAGGCCTTCGATGCCTGTCTGTGGTCACTCCTTCCACTAGGCCTCCACTGACCACACCACTGCTGCCTGTGTACCCCTGTAACCAATTTAAAATTGCCTACAGCCATGTGTTATTATTTTAGGCCTTCGATGCCTGTCTGCGGTGACTCCTTCCACTAGGCCTCCACTGACCACACCACTGCTGCCCGTATACCCCTGGAACCAATTTAAAATTGCCTACAGCCATGTGTTATTATTTTAGGCCTTCGATGCCTGTCTGCGGTCACTCCTTCCACTAGGCCTCCACTGACCACACCACTGCTGCCCATGTACCCCTGGAACCAATTTAAAATTGCCTACAGCCATGTGTTATTATTTTAGGCCTTCGATGCCTGTCTGCGGTCACTCCTTCCACTAGGCCTCCACTGACCACACCACTGCTGCCCGTGTACCCCTGTAACCAATTTAAAATTGCCTACAGCCATGTGTTATTATTTTAGGCCTTCGATGCCTGTCTGCGGTCACTCCTTCCACTAGGCCTCCACTGACCACACCACTGCTGCCCGTGTACCCCTGGAACCAATTAAAAATTGCCTACAGCCATGTGTTATTATTTTAGGCCTTCGATGCATGTCTGCGGTCACTCCTTCCACTAGGCCTCCACTGACCACACCACTGCTGCCCGTGTACCCCTGGAACCAATTTAAAATTGCCTACAGCCATGTGTTATTATTTTAGGCCTTCGATGCCTGTCTGCGGTCACTCATTCCACTAGGCCTCCACTGACCACACCACTGCTGCCCGTGTACCCCTGGAACCAATTTAAAATTGCCTACAGCCATGTGTTATTATTTTAGGCCTTCGATGCCTGTCTGCGGTCACTCCTTCCACTAGGCCTCCACTGACCACACCACTGCTGCCCGTGTACCCCTGTAACCAATTTAAAATTGCCTACAGCCATGTGTTATTATTTTAGGCCTTTGATGCCTGTCTGCGGTGACTCCTTCCACTAGGCCTCCACTGACCACACCACTGCTGCCCGTGTACCCCTGGAACCAATTTAAAATTGCCTACAGCCATGTGTTATTATTTTAGGCCTTCGATGCCTGTCTGCGGTCACTCCTTCCACTAGGCCTCCACTGACCACACCACTGCTGCCCGTGTACCCCTGGAACCAATTTAAAATTGCCTACAGCCATGTGTTATTATTTTAGGCCTTCGATGCCTGTCTGCGGTCACTCCTTCCACTAGGCCTCCACTGACCACACCACTGCTGCCCGTGTACCCCTGGAACCAATTTAAAATTGCCTACAGCCATGTGTTATTATTTTAGGCCTTCGATGCCTGTCTGCGGTCACTCCTTCCACTAGGCCTCTACTGACCACACCACTGCTGCCCGTGTACCCCTGGAACCAATTTAAAATTGCCTACAGCCATGTGTTATTATTTTAGGCCTTCGATGCCTGTCTGCGGTCACTCCTTCCACTAGGCCTCCACTGACCACACCACTGCTGCCCGTGTACCCCTGGAACCAATTTAAAATTGCCTACAGCCATGTGTTATTATTTTAGGCCTTCGATGCCTGTCTGCGGTCACTCCTTACACTAGGCCTCCACTGACCACACCACTGCTGCCCGTGTACCCCTGTAACCAATTTAAAATTGCCTACAGCCATGTGTTATTATTTTAGGCCTTCGATGCCTGTCTGCGGTCACTCCTTCCACTAGGCCTCCACTGACCACACCACTGCTGCCCGTGTACCCCTGGAACCAATTTAAAATTGCCTACAGCCATGTGTTATTATTTTAGGCCTTCGATGCCTGTCTGCGGTGACTCCTTCCACTAGGCCTCCACTGACCACACCACTGCTGCCCGTGTACCCCTGGAACCAATTTAAAATTGCCTACAGCCATGTGTTATTATTTTAGGCCTTCGATGCCTGTCTGCGGTCACTCCTTCCACTAGGCCTCCACTGACCACACCACTGCTGCCCGTGTACCCCTGGAACCAATTTAAAATTGCCTACAGCCATGTGTTATTATTTTAGGCCTTCGATGCCTGTCTGCGGTCACTCCTTCCACTAGGCCTCCACTGACCACACCACTGCTGCCCGTGTACCCCTGTAACCAATTTAAAATTGCCTACAGCCATGTGTTATTATTTTAGGCCTTCGATGCCTGTCTGCGGTCACTCCTTCCACTAGGCCTCCACTGACCACACCACTGCTGCTAACCAATTTAAAATTGCCTACAGCCATGTGTTATTATTTTAGGCCTTCGATGCCTGTCTGCGGTGACTCCTTCCACTAGGCCTCCACTGACCACACCACTGCTGCCCGTGTACCCCTGTAACCAATTTAAAATTGCCTACAGCCATGTGTTATTATTTTAGGCCTTCGATGCCTGTCTGCGGTCACTCCTTCCACTAGGCCTCCACTGACCACACCACTGCTGCCCGTGTACCCCTGTAACCAATTTAAAATTGCCTACAGCCATGTGTTATTATTTTAGGCCTTCGATGCCTGTCTGCGGTCACTCCTTCCACTAGGCCTCCACTGACCACACCACTGCTGCCCGTGTACCCCTGTAACCAATTTAAAATTGCCTACAGCCATGTGTTATTATTTTAGGCCTTCGATGCCTGTCTGCAGTGACTCCTTCCACTAGGCCTCCACTGACCACAACACTGCTGCCCGTGTACCCCTGGAACCAATTTAAAATTGCCTACAGCCATGTGTTATTATTTTAGGCCTTCGATGCCTGTCTGCGGTCACTCCTTCCACTAGGCCTCCACTGACCACACCACTGCTGCCCGTGTACCCCTGGAACCAAATTAAAATTGCCTACAGCCATGTGTTATTATTTTAGGCCTTCGATGCCTGTCTGCGGTCACTCCTTCCACTTGGCCTCCACTGACCACACCACTGCTGCCCGTGTACCCCTGGAACCAATTTAAAATTGCCTACAGCCATGTGTTATTATTTTAGGCCTTCGATGCCTGTCTGCGGTCACTCCTTCCACTAGGCCTCCACTGACCACACCACTGCTGCCCGTGTACCCCTGTAACCAATTTAAAATTGCCTACAGCCATGTGTTATTATTTTAGGCCTTCGATGCCTGTCTGCGGTGACTCCTTCCACTAGGCCTCCACTGACCACAACACTGCTGCCCGTGTACCCCTGGAACCAATTTAAAATTGCCTACAGCCATGTGTTATTATTTTAGGCCTTCGATGCCTGTCTGCGGTCACTCCTTCCACTAGGCCTCCACTGACCACACCACTGCTGCCCGTGTACCCCTGGAACCAAATTAAAATTGCCTACAGCCATGTGTTATTATTTTAGGCCTTCGATGCCTGTCTGCGGTCACTCCTTCCACTTGGCCTCCACTGACCACACCACTGCTGCCCGTGTACCCCTGGAACCAATTTAAAATTGCCTACAGCCATGTGTTATTATTTTAGGCCTTCGATGCCTGTCTGCGGTCACTCCTTCCACTAGGCCTCCACTGACCACACCACTGCTGCCCGTGTACCCCTGTAACCAATTTAAAATTGCCTACAGCCATGTGTTATTATTTTAGGCCTTCGATGCATGTCTGCGGTCACTCCTTCCACTAGGCCTCCACTGACCACACCACTGCTGCCCGTGTACCCCTGTAACCAATTTAAAATTGCCTACAGCCATGTGTTATTATTTTAGGCCTTCGATGCCTGTCTGCGGTCACTCCTTCCACTAGGCCTCCACTGACCACACCACTGCTGCCCGTGTACCCCTGTAACCAATTTAAAATTGCCTACAGCCATGTGTTATTATTTTAGGCCTTCGATGCCTGTCTGCGGTCACTCCTTCCACTAGGCCTCCACTGACCACACCACTGCTGCCCGTGTACCCCTGGAACCAATTTAAAATTGCCTACAGCCATGTGTTATTATTTTAGGCCTTCGATGCCTGTCTGCGGTCACTCCTTCCACTAGGTCTCCACTGACCACACCACTGCTGCCCGTGTACCCCTGGAACCAATTTAAAATTGCCTACAGCCATGTGTTATTATTTTAGGCCTTCGATGCCTGTCTGCGGTCACTCCTTCCACTAGGCCTCCACTGACCACACCACTGCTGCCCGTGTACCCCTGGAACCAACATCAGAAAATATAAAAATAAGTATTTTGCTTATAAAAAAGAAAATACTGGAGAGATATCAAATGCAGACATTTTAACATTAAAAACAAACACATACAACAAAAATCTGGAACAGTACTAAAAATGGCCACCGGCTACAATAACTTTCTCCTGCAAGTAGTTAACTGAAAGGTTTTTTCAATTTTAAACACAGATATGGTATCCACCGAGTGTTGTCCTGTCGCGTCTTCTTTATATTATTGCCAAGAAGATGCAAAACAATGAAAATAATAAAATCATTATTTACCAAAAAAATAGAGTAAGTCAAAACCACATTGCAAATAAACATTCATTACAAATAAAGAAGCAGGGCGCGTCCGAGGGTGAGTATATGCCTAATAAGAATATAATCACCCTCGGACGCGCCCTGCTTCTTTCCGACAGCCTTCCTTCCTAAGAATCAGCCCTTCCGTGGTGTAGAGAGAGGGTTTGTTACACTCCAAGGTGTTCCCCAGGTTGCCTTTCCTGAGCTTCGATCTTCCGGCTCTCGTTTAGTAGTTGTTGGAAACTACGCTGCATTAGGCCTACAAATTGGGTATGGGGTGTAGAGAGATGGTGTGTTACACTCCAAGGTGTTCCCCAGGTTTCCTCTCCATTGCTTCGATCTTCCGGCTCTCGTTTAGTAGTTGTTGGAAACTACGCTGCATTAGGCCTACAAATTGGGTATGGGGTGTAGAGAGATGGTGTGTTACACTCCAAGGTGTTCCCCAGGTTTCCTCTCCATTGCTTCGATCTTCCGGCTCTCGTTTAGTAGTTGTTGGAAACTACGCTGCATTAGGCCTACAAATTGGGTATGGGGTGTAGAGAGATGGTGTGTTACACTCCAAGGTGTTCCCCAGGTTTCCTCTCCATTGCTTCGATCTTCCGGCTCTCATTTAGTAGTTGTTGGAAACTACGCTGCATTAGGCCTACAAATTGGGTATGGGGTGTAGAGAGATGGTGTGTTACACTCCAAGGTGTTCCCCAGGTTTCCTCTCCATTGCTTCGATCTTCCGGCTCTCGTTTAGTAGTTGTTGGAAACTACGCTGCATTAGGCCTACAAATTGGGTATGGGGTGTAGAGAGATGGTGTGTTACACTCCAAGGTGTTCCCCAGGTTTCTTCTCCATTGCTTCGATCTTCCGGCTCTCGTTTAGTAGTTGTTGGAAACTACGCTGCATTAGGCCTACAAATTGGGTATGGGGTGTAGAGAGATGGTGTGTTCCACTGTAGAGAGATGGTGTGTTCCACTCCAAGGTGTTCCCCAGGTTTCCTCGCCAATGCTTCGATCATCATGCTCTCGTTTAGTAGTTGTTGGAAACTACGCTGCATTAGGCCTACAAATTGGGTATGGGGTGTAGAGAGATGGTGTGTTCCACTCCAAGGTGTTCCCCAGGTTTCCTCGCCAATGCTTCGATCATCATGATCTCGTTTAGTAGTTGTTGGAAACTACCCTGCATTAGACCTACAAATTGGGTATGGGGTGTAGAGAGATGGTGTGTTCCACTCCAAGGTGTTCTCCAGGTTGCCTTTCCTGAACTTCTATCTTCAGGCTCTCATTAAATTGTGGTTAAACGGAACAACTGCATTTGGCGTACTAGTTGGTTTGGGGCCTACTATCGGTGTCTGCCGCTCCTTGCTGTTCTCCTGGTTTCCTGTCCTGAAATTCCGTTTTCAGGCGCTCGTTAAGTAGTTGTTAATGTTAGACTGCATTTGGCCTACTAGTTGGGTTGGGGCCTACTATCGGTGTCTGCCACTCCTTGCTGTTCTCCTCCACTGAACAAAGCTGTGCCGCCTGTTTACTACTGTTGCCAATTTTGAACTGCATTTCGACTACTTACTGATTTGGGCCTACTCTCTGTGTCAGCCTCTCATTCCAGTTGTCCTCTACTGCAATGCCCCCTGATTAGTCCTGTGTTACCAATTTTGAACTGCATTTAGCCCACTTTATTCTTTGGGCCTATATCTGTGTTTCCTCCTCATCCTGCCCATTGCCCAGCCAGTGATAGATGAGTCTGCTGGTACATTGACCCATAACGCAACATTTCCCGTGCACGCTACACTGCAAGATTGTGACCCTGCTGAAAGTCAGGTCCCCCTTCCCGCATACCATACCACCTTACACGGGGACAAACAGGAAGGTGCAGATGAAAGTGCAGGTTCCTTCATCAGGTGGGGGGAGGAATACTAGTTGGCGACGTCACTGGCACAGGGCCTCTCATGGTACGCAAAAGTGTTGCTGCCGGTGGGAGGCGCCCCCGCCGTGCAAACACACCGCTGTACTTTGAGGGGCCCTGTGCCAGTGCCAATGCCAACGAGTGGGCCCCCCCTGCTTGCTCAGGTTCACAGCACTTGCAAAGTTGAAATACTTACCTCTCCCTGCTCCACTGCCGTGACGTGGTCCAGATTTCCTGGGCCCACTAATTACTTGAACCAGCCCTACCCACCACAACTTTAGCCAAATGACCCCCAATTTCAAATGCCTTCCAATTATTATAAGGTAAATTACGCTTGACAAGCTTCATTAAGAAGAATGGATGGTTTTGACATTAAAATGGGCACTCTAGGTGTTTTCCTGGCCCCCACTCACTGCCGACTATGCTGCCCCATTGACTTGCATTGGGTTTCGTGTTTCGGTCGATCCCGACTTTACGTCATAATCGGCCGATTTCACTCGACCCGACTTTTGAGATAGTCGGGTTTCGCGAAACCCGGCTCGACTCTAAAAAGGTCAAGGTCGCTCAACTCTACTGATAACATCTCTTACACAGTTGATAACACAGGATCCATGATCTGCAATAGGCAATAACACACATGACCTTGCAACAACTCCCATAACAATAATAAGAAGAATCTTTATTTATTTAGCGCCATCATATTCTCCAGTGCACATGATCATTAGAGCATTCAGCAAAAAAGATAGGGTAAGACTGGTCATTGTTGCAATTGTTCATGTGTTGTTTCCTGAAACAACAGAAAGTTAGAATCAAAAAAGCCATAGTGGTCTTTGTGAAAACTGCAAGATTTCAAATTTTTATTTTTAATAAAGATTGTAATATTTAAAAAAAACTGGCAGAATAAAAAATACATTTAACACAACAACAAGAAATTTTTTATGAAATTTTAGGGAATATAAAAGGAACAGCACCACGCAGGATCTAAGCACAATATTAAAAACTAGCTATTGAACCCGTTCTACGCCTGGGTGGCGAGCATCTATATTGGTATATGGTCTCCATCCTGTCATGTGCTGCTCCATCCTGCGTCCCCATCCTGTCATGAGCTGCCCCATCCAGCGTCCCCATCCTGTCATGTGCTGCACCCATCCTGCACCCCCATTCTGACATGTGCTGCTCCAATCCTGCACCCCCATTCTGACATATGCTGCTCCATCCTGCGTCCCCATCCTGTCATGTGCTGCACCTATCCTGCGCCCCCATCCTGCCATGTGTTGCACCCATCTTGCGCCCCCATTCTGTCATGTGCTGCTCCATCCTGCGCCCCCATTGTGACATGTGCTGCTCCCATCCTGCGCCTCCATTCTGACATGTTCTGCACCCATCCTGCGCCTCCATTCTGTCATTTGCTGCTCCCATCCTGCACCCCCATCCTGTCATGTGCTGCTCCCATCCTGTGCCCCCGTTCTGTCATGTGCTGCTCCCATCCTGAGCCCCTGATCTGTCATGTGCTGCTTCCATCCTGCACCCCCTTTCTGTCATGTGCTGCCCTATTCTGTCATGTGCTGCTCCTATCCTGCGCCCCCGTTCTGTCATGTGCTGCTCCCATCCTGCGCCACCATTCTTTAATTTGCTTCTCCCATCCATATGCCCCATAAGCTGCTCCATTATGGTTGATGGCCCCCATAAGATGCTCCATAGTATATGCCCCGTACACTACTCCATTATGGTTTATGGCCCCCATAAGATGCTCCATAGTGTATGCCCCCCGTACACTGCTCCATAAAGGTTGATGGCCCCTTTAAGATGCTCCATAGTGTATGCCTCCGTACACTGCTCCATAATGGTTTATGGCCCCCATAAGACGCTCCAGTGTGTATGCCCCCGTACACTGCTCCATAAAGGTTTATGGCCCCCATAAGATGCTCCAGTGTGTATGCCCCCGTACACTGCTCTATAAAGGTTTATGGCCCCCATAAGACGCTCCAGTGTGTATGCCCCCATACACTACTCCATAAAGGTTTATGGCCCCCATAAGATGCTCCATAATATATGCCCCCGTACACTGCTCCATTATGGTTGATGGCCCCATAAGATGCTCCATTGTATTATATGCCCCCCATAAGATGCTCCATTGTATTATATGCCCCCCATAAGATGCTCCATAGTGTATGCCCCATATGCTGCTGCCATATATATAAAAAAAAAATACCATACTCACATATGGTCGCTGGGCGCCGAGTGCTGGGGGGCCTGAGCAGGCGGGGACACCGGCGCGCTGTGGGGGTCAGGTGCCGGTATCACCGCTAGCTCAGGCCCCCGACACTTGCTATATTCACCTGTCTCGTTCCAGCGCTGTGTGCCGCCATCTTCCAGCTCCTCTGGCTGTGACTGTTCAGTCAGAGGGCGGCGCCGGCGCGCATTAAGCGCGTCATCGCGCCCTCTGAACTGTGAACGTCACAGCAGACGACCCGGGAGATGGAGCCGCACGCAGCGCTGGAACGGGGGACAGGTGAATATACAGTTCGATCAACAATGCGATATATCAGTAATATTCAATGCTTTTTAAAGACTACCTTAGCAATATCGGCACACATAGTAATCAGGGTGTGTGCAGTATGTAAGACACAGGAGAATTAAATCAGTATTGTTTGTCAGTTATTCAGATAGGACTAAATACATTTGTTCAGAACATATGCTGCCTACACTCCCAAGCTGCAGAACTGCCAAATATTGGTATGAACATTAATTTATTTAAACTGTTTCATAAATTCACTGACGACTCACAGGTTCATTGAAATTTCAGCTTTATTTAAGCATAAAAGCAAATATGGTTCATTTAATTTCATTTTGTTACAATTGCATCTTACATTCCCTAGAGTATTGTGTGAAAGTTTTAGGCAATTGTGGAAAAAATGCTGCAAAGAATTTTCATCAGATAGCAAAATGCAAAGTAAATAGAAAAAAGAGAAATTTAACATGTAATACACTAAATCTATTTTTGGTTTGATCATCGTATGCCTTTAAAACAGCATAAATGCATCAGTTCTTCTAGGTAAACTTGCACATGGTTTTTGAAGACACTCAGCAGGGAGGTCGTTCCAATCAACTTGGAGAACTTATCATTAGAGATGAGAGGACACTTGGATGTTTGGGTCCGACAGGTACATAAGTGCCTCTCCATTACTAATCTGTGGGCTTGATGTCACCTGAAAATACAAAGGTGACATCAAACTCACAAATATGAACCCCACTTGCCACCACTAAAGGGCAAGTGGGATAAGCCGGGCAAAGTGCCAGAATTGGCGCATCTAATAGATGTGCATTTTCTGCGCTGCTGTGGGCTGTTATTTTTAGGCAGGGAGGGTAATATCCATGGCCCCTTTACCAGCCTGAGAATACCAGCCCCCAGCTGTGGGCTTTAGCAAGGTTGGTGTTAGGGTTGGCGGAAGGCACCAAGTATAAATATGTATATATTGATTAGAAGGTGCGTTCGCAACCCGGGGTCCACCGTGCAGGAGAGAACCTGCTGCTAGTAAAAGACAGTACTATATGGCGGTATAAGTGAACTCTGTTACTTCACAGATTCCCTTAAGAAAGAGAAGGCTGTGCCCTGTTAGCCTCACAGGGGAACAGCTACCTAATAGATCCGACAGTGTTCATGCAGTCAGCATAGCACCCACAAAACTCCTCACCGGAGGTGCTGGTATTCTAGGGGCTTATTTCAGCCAAACCCTGAATCCACATACACAAACTCCTCACCGAAGGTGCCGGTATTCTAGGGGCTTATTTCAGCCGAACCCTGACCACATGCAAGCATGACCACACTGGCGCTGAGCTCATAACTTAGGTTAATATTAGCGCATGACGGTGCGGCCATGCAAACCTTTTATAGCTGCAGCAACTTCATGACTTCCTAGAGGACCAATGGGAGCTGCTACAGTACCTGAGCAACTTCAGGACCTTCCTAGAGGACCAATGGGAGCTGCTGCAGTACCTGAGCATGTGACCCTCGACCTCCAATGAAAGGTCTTACCCTGGGAATGCTCAGAAGGAGAAAGCAGGACTTTGTCCCAGAGACGTTTGCTCGCCGCTGACCAGTACTGGCTACAATGGCTGAGCCTGGAAAGGCAGCAGTAATCATCCGCACCATATCAGGCTGAGCCAGATGCTGGGACCGACATCTCCACTGAGCAGGCTCTACGGCGGCTGGAGAAGAATGGGAGACTGCAGCGGAGATGGCTAGAGATTCCCCCTGTGCAGAGGCGGGAACTCGACCCCTAACATTACCACCCCTCCTAGGGCCCCCCTCCTTGGACCTCGCTATGCTTGAAGGCGAAAAGAGCTGCGGAGCTCGAATGTGCACAGCAGGCTCCCAAGAACTGTCCTCTGGGCCATAACCCTTCCAATCCACCAAATAAAATTTCTTGACACGTACGACCTTGCACCCCAAAATAGCGTTCACCTCGTAACCGTCCGTAGACGAACCCGATATCCTGGGAGATGACTTGAAAAACCAGGACATGTATACGGGCTTCAAGAGGGACACATGAAAGGTGTTGGAGATATCTAGGCATGGAGGAATGGCCAGACGATAGACCACAGGGTTAACCTGTTCGAGGACCTTGAAGGGACCCAAGTAGCGAGGTGCAAAGTTAGTGGACTCAACACGCAGCCTGATGTTACGGGCGGAGAGCCACACTAAGTGGCCATGAGCAAAGTTCGGAGCGGTGCTCCGATGAGCAATGGCGGAGGACCTCATTCTCTCCTTGGAGGCCCGAATGGCATCCTGAGTGCGGTCCCAAATGTCCCGTTCCTCCACAGCCCAGTCTGCTACCCTGGAGTCAGAAGAAGACATGGGCATGGGCACAGAAACACGCCGATGCTGGCTGTAATTAAGGAGGAATAGAGTCTGACCGGTGGAGTGGGCTTTGGCGTTGTTAAGCTCAAACTCCGCCCATGGTAGAAAAGATGCACAGTCATCCTGCCTGGCAGAAACAAAATGACGTAGATATGTGATCAGAGTCTGGTTGGCCCAACCCATTCGTCTCGGGAAGATATGCTGAGGAGAAATTCAACTAAATGCTGAGTAGACGACAAAGCTCTCTCCAGAATCGAGACGCAAACTGGGGACCCCGGTCACTGACAATTTTGTTCGGCATACCATGTAGGCGAAGGATTTGTTTGATAAACAACACTGCCAGTGCCCGTGCAGAAGGTCGCCGTGGAAGAGGCACCAAGTGCACCATTTTGGAAAAATGGTCGGTAATCACCCAAATAATGGTGAGGCTACGAGACTTGGGTAAGCCCACCACAAAATCCATCCTGACCATCTCCCAGGGCCTGTCCGCCACCGGCAGGGGTAAAGCAACCCAGCTGGCCATTGACGAGAAAACTTATTCTTAGCGCAGGAGACACACGCCTGAACATATTCTGCGACATCATGGGCTATATGCGGCCACCACTGTTGTGAATTCTGCTCTTGGGATCCCTCCGGTGGTTGTTGATGGTAATGCAGTTTTTCCTGAGCAGCAGTCTTGGACAGGTGTTTCTGCTAATTGCAATTCTGACTGCGGTATTTAGCTGTGCAAGATTCATGAGTCCTTGCCAGTAGTCAATGTTCCTTTGGAAGTGTTGGTCCTCTGCCTGGCCTCTCCTGCTTGCTGCCAACTCAGCAAAGATAAGTGTTTGCTTCATTTTTTAGACACACGGCTGTGTGTTTATTTTTTGTGCTGATCTTGTTTCCATTTTGTTCCTGCTAGACTGTGCCTGATGTTTTTCTCAGTCTAGTTGGATTCGCTGGAGTCGCAGATATACTCTCCACATCTTTAGTTAGGTGGTGGAGTTTTTGTATTTTTCTGCTGTGGATATTTTGTAGTGTTTTATGCTGACCGCATAGTATCCTGTACTATCCTTTCCTATCTAGGTAGAAGTGGCCTCCTTTGCTTATGCCTGTTTTCTCTCTGTGTGTGTCTTTTCCTCTCCTACTCACAGTCATTATTTGTGGGGGGCTACCTATCCTTTGGGGGTCTACTCTGAGGCAAGAGAGTTTTTCTATTTCCATCTTTAGAGATATTTAGTTCTCCGGCTGTGTCGAGGTGTCTTGGTCTGGTTAGGCACACCCCACGGCTACTTCTAGTTGCGGTGATAGGATCAGGGTTTGCGGTCAGTAAAGTTACCACTGCTCCAACGAAGGTCATTTCATGCTGCTCCAAGGCCACCTGATCATAACACACCACTATGTCCTCACCAGTAACTCAGATGTCCTTTTGGACCCAAAATGTCCACCCACCCTGGACGAGTGAGCCCAAGAGAGAACCTCCGGACGCAGACTGGATGGTACAAAAGTCTTGCCTGGAGGCACAGACTCTAACGAAACTGGGGCAACAGTTCTCAGACTCTCGGTAGGGACAATAAGCCGAGGCGCCTCTTACTCCTCCTCAGATGATACAACGGAGTGAGAAAGAGTGCAAGCACGAATGTTCTTCTCCCCGGAAAGGAAATGGACGGTGAAATGGAACCGAGAGAAGAACAAGGACCATCTGGCCTGGTGAGAATTTAACCGCTGGGCTGTCTGTAGGTAAACCAATTTCTTGTGGTCTGTGAATACTTGGAAAGGAAAGCGAGCCCTCTCCAAAAGATGTCTCCACTCAGAGAAAGCCAACTTCATTGCTAGCAACTCCCTGTCCCCGATGGAATAATTCCTCTCCGCTGGTGTGAAGGTCTTGGAAAAGAAGAAGCAAGGATGCTTCCGACCTGGAGCATCCTTTCGAAAGATGACTGTTCCAGCACCAATGGAAGAGGCATCCACCTCCATTATAAATGGCTTATCTACATCGGGGCGATGTAGGATGGGAGCGCTAGCAAAATGGGACTTAATAGAAGTGAAGGCCTTGGAGACCTCCTCTGACCACAATTTGGGATTTGCTCCCTTCTTGGTGAGGGCTACCAAGGGAGCTACCAAAGTTGAGAAATGAGGAATGAACTGGCGATAATAGTTAATGAACCCCATAAAGCGCTGCACCGCTTTAAGAGAATGGGGGTCTTGCCAGTCCATCACAGCCTGTAGTTTGGCAGGATCCATAGCCAATCTCTTGGCGGAGATGATATAGCCCAGGAAAGCTAAGGACTCCTGCTAATACACATATTTCTCCAACTTGGCGTAGAGGGAATTAGCTCGTAAGAGGTCGAAGACTTACCAAACATCTCTCTGGTGAGAGTCAATATCTGGAGAGTAGATGAGAATATCATCCACATAGACTACAACCGAGGTGGAGAGCATATCCCGGAAGATATTGTTTACAAAGTCTTGGAAGACAGCTGGGGCATTACAGAGCCCAAAGGGCATCACTAGATATTCATAGTGCCCATCCCTGGTGTTAAATGCTGTCTTCCATTTGTCCCCCTCATGGGAATCAGGTTGTAAGCACCCCGCAGATCTACAGGTCCTTCTCAAAAAATTAGCATATAGTGTTAAATTTCATTATTTACCATAATGTAATGATTACAATTAAACTTTCATATATTATAGATTCATTATCCACCAACTGAAATTTGTCAGGTCTTTTATTGTTTTAATACTGATGATTTTGGCATACAACTCCTGATAACCCAAAAAACCTGTCTCAATAAATTAGCATATCAAGAAAAGGTTCTCTAAACGACCTATTACCCTAATCTTCTGAATCAACTAATTAACTCTAAACACATGCAAAAGATACCTGAGGCTTTTATAAACTCCCTGCCTGGTTCATTACTCAAAACCCCCATCATGGGTAAGACTAGCGACCTGACAGATGTCAAGAAGGCCATCATTGACACCCTCAAGCAAGAGGGTAAGACCCAGAAAGAAATTTCTCAACAAATAGGCTGTTCCCAGAGTGCTGTATCAAGGCACCTCAATGGTAAGTCTGTTGGAAGGAAACAATGTGGCAGAAAACGCTGTACAACGAGAAGAGGAGACCGGACCCTGAGGAAGATTGTGGAGAAGGACCGATTCCAGACCTTGGGGAACCTGAGGAAGCAGTGGACTGAGTCTGGTGTGGAAACATCCAGAGCCACCGTGCACAGGCGTGTGCAGGAAATGGGCTACAGGTGCCGCATTCCCCAGGTAAAGCCACTTTTGAGCTACAGAGAAGCAGCACTGGACTGTTGCTAAGTGGTCCCAAGTACTTTTTTCTGATGAAAGCAAATTTTGCATGTCATTCGGAAATCAAGGTGCCAGAGTCTGGAGGAAGACTGGGGAGAAGGAAATGCCAAAATGCCTGAAGTCCAGTGTCAAGTACCGACAGTGAGTGATGGTGTGGGGTGCCATGTCAGCTGCTGGTGTTGGTCCACTGTGTTTCATCAAGGGCAGGGTCAATGCAGCTAGCTATCAGGAGATTTTGGAGCACTTCATGCTTCCATCGGCTGAAATGCTTTATGGAGATGAAGATTTCATTTTTCAGCATGACCTGGCACCTGCTCACAGTGCCAAAACCACTGGTAAATGGTTTACTGACCATGGTATTACTGTGCTCAATTGGCCTGCCAACTCTCCTGACCTGAACCCCATAGAGAATCTGTGGGATATTGTGAAGAGAAAGTTGAGAGACGCAAGACCCAACACTCTGGATGAGCTTAAGGCCGCTATTGAAGCATCCTGGGCCTCCATAACATCTCAGCAGTGTCACAGGCTGATTGCCTCCATGCCACGCCGCATTGAAGCAGTCATTTCTGCCAAAGGATTCCCGACCAAGTATTGAGTGCATAACTGAACATTATTATTTGTTGGTTTTTTTGTTTGTTATTAAAAAACACTTTTATTTGATTGGATGGGTGAAATATGCTAATTTATTGAGACAGATTTTTTGGGTTATCAGGAGTTGTATGCCAAAATCATCAGTATTAAAACAATAAAAGACCTGACAAATTTCAGTTGGTGGATAATGAATCTATAATATATGAAAGTTTAATTGTAATCATTACATTATGGTAAATAATGAAATTTAACACTATATGCTAATTTTTTGAGAAGGACCTGTAATTTAGTAAATACTCTTGCTCCCTGAAGCCTATCAAAGAGCTCAGATATCAGGGGCAGGGGATATTTTTTCTTAAAGGTGATGGCGTTAAGACCCCTGTAGTCTATACAGTAGTAGAACAGTACAGAACAGTACAGTACAGAAGTAGTTCCCCATTCTTCTTCTGTACCAAGAAGAACCCGGCCCCTGCATGCCCCTGCAGGTGATACTAACTTCCTAATGAATCCCCTTGCCAGATTTTCCTGGATGTACTGTGACATTTCCTCCTTCTCCGGGAGAGATAACGGATAGACTTGACCCCGAGGAGGTTCAGCACCAGGCAAGAGGTCTATCGGACAGTCATAGGGGCGGTGAGGCGGAAGGGTCTCCGCAGCCCTTTTGGAGAACACGTCCGCACAGGGACAAAATTGCTTGGGAAGAAAGGATAGATCTGCGGGTACCTCAGTAGTAGCAACCTGAATGCATTCCCTTTGACATCTACCCCCACAAGATTCTAGGGGCTTATTTCAGTCGAACCCCGACCACATGCAAGCATGACCACACTGGCGCTGAGCTCATAACTTAGGTTAATAGTAGCGCATGCAAACCTTTTATAGCTGCAGCAACTTCAGGACCTTCCTAGAGGACCAATGTGAGCTGCTACAGTACCTGAGCAACTTCAGGACCTTCCTAGAGGACAAATGGGAGCTGCTGCAGTACCTGAGCATGTGACCCTCGACCTCCAATGAGAGGTCTTATGTTATGATCCGGTGACCTTGGAGCCGCATGAAACTTTCTCTGGAGTAGGTGGAAACTATACTGACCGCAAATTTTAAACTAACACCGCAACTAGAAGTAGCCGTGGGGTGTGCCTAACAAATCCTAGACACCTCGACACAGCCGGAGGTCTAAATACCCCCATAGATGGAAATAGGAGTTCTACCTTGCCTCAGAGCAGAACCCCAAAGGATAGGCAGCCCCCCACGAATATTGACTGTGAGTAGTAGAGGACACACGCAGACAGAAAACAGGATTTAGCAAAAGAGGCCACTCTAGCTAAATAGGAAAGGATAGGACAGAATACTAAGCGGTCAGTATTAAAACCCTTCCAAAAATATCCACAGCAGATAATACAAAAATTTCCACAATCTAACTAAAGACGTGGAACGTATATCTGCAACTCCTGAGAATCCAACAAGACTGAGAAAATACTGACAAAATCTAAGCTGGACAAGAAAAAACAAATGAATAGCACAGAATTATAAAGCACACAGCATGTGTGCCCAAGAAACAAAAAACAGCCACTTATCTTTAGCTGAATTAGCAGCAAGGCAGGAGGAACAAGGCAGAGATCCAAATCCTCCCAAAACCTTGGACAACTGGCAAGGACTAATGAATCCTGCAAACCTAAATACCCCTGTCAGAACTGCAATCAGTAGATACACCTGACCAGGACTGCAACCCAGGGACAACTGCATAACCACCTACAACCACCGGAGGGAACCCACAAGCAGAATTCACAACAGTACCTCCCCTTGAGGAGGGGTCACCGAACCCTCACCAGAGCCCCCAGGCAGATCAGGACGAGCCAGATGAAAGGCACGGACCAAATCAGCAGCATGGACATCAGAGGCAAAAACCCAAGAATTATTCTCCTGGCCATAACCCTTCCATTTGACAAGGTACTGAAGCCTCCGCCTCGAAAAACGAGAATCCAAAATCTTCTCAACCACATACTCCAACTCCTCATCAACCAACACAGGGGCCGGAGGATCAACAGAGGGAACAACGGGCACCACATATTTCCGCAATAAATACCTATGGAAGACATTATGGATAGCAAAAGAGGCCGGAAGCGCCAATCGAAAAGACACCGGATTAATAATCTCAGAAATCCTATAAGGACCAATAAACCGAGGCTTAAACTTAGGGGAAGAAACCTTCATAGGAACATGACGGGAAGACAACCAGACCAGATCCCCAACCCGAATCCGGGAACCAACACACCGACGACGGTTAGCAAAACGTTGAGCCTCCTCCTGAGACAACACCAAATCGTCCACCACATGAGCCCAAATCTGCTGCAACCTGTCAACCACAGAATCCACACCAGGACAGTCAGAAGGCTCAACCTGCCCAGAAGAAAAACGAGGATGAAAACCAAAATTACAAAAGAAAGGCAAAACCAAAGTAGCTGAACTAGCCCGATTATTAAGGGCAAACTCGGCCAATGGCAAAAAGGCCACCCAATCATCCTGATCAGCAGACACAAAGCATCTCAAATAAGTCTCCAAAGTCTGATTAGTTCGCTCGGTCTGGCCATTTGTCTGAGGATGAAATGCAGAAGAAAAAGACAAATCAATGCCCAGCCTAGCACAAAAGGCCTGCCAAAATCTAGAAACAAACTTGGAGCCTCTGTCGGACACAATATTCTCCGGAATACCATGCAAACAAACCACATGCTGAAAAAACAACGGAACCAAATCAGAAGAGGAAGGCAATTTAGGCAAAGACACCAAATGAACCATCTTAGAGAACCGGTCACAAACAACCCAGATAACTGACATCCTCTGGGAAACCGGAAGATCAGAAATAAAATCCATAGAAATATGCGTCCAGGGCCTCTCAGGGACCGGCAATGGCAAAAGCAACCCACTAGCACGGGAACAACAAGGCTTGGCCCGCGCACAAGTCCCACAGGACTGCACAAAAGAACGCACATCACGTGACAAAGAATGCCACCAAAAGGACCTACCAACCAAATCTCTGGTACCAAAAATACCAGGATGACCAGCCAACACAGAACAGTGAACCTCAGAAATCACTCTACTAGTCCATCTGTCAGGAACAAACAGTTTCCCCACTGGACAGCGGTCAGGTCTATCAGCCTGAAATTCCTGAAGAACCCATCGTAAATCAGGGGAAATGGCAGAAAGGACCACCCCTTCTTTCAGAATGCCGACCGGTTCAAGGACCTCAGGAGAATCAGGCAAAAAACTCCTAGAGAGGGCATCAGCCTTAATATTCTTAGAACCCGGAAGATCCGAAACCACGAAATCAAAACGGGAAAAAAACAAGGACCAACGAGCCTGTCTAGGATTCAACCGTTTGGCAGACTCGAGGTAAATCAGATTCTTATGATCGGTCAAGACCACAATATGGTGCTTAGCTCCCTCAAGCCAATGTCGCCACTCCTCAAACGCCCACTTCATAGCCAACAACTCCCGATTGCCGACATCATAATTGCGTTCAGCAGGCGAAAACTTACGGGAAAAGAAGGCACACGGTTTCATCAAGGAACCAACAGAATCCCTCTGAGACAAAACGGCCCCTGCCCCAATCTCAGAAGCGTCAATCTCAACCTGAAACGGAAGAGAAACATCCGGTTGGCGCAACACCGGAGCAGAAGTAAATTGGCACTTAAGCTCCTGAAAGGCAGAGACAGCCGCAGCAGAGGACCAATTCGCCACATCAGCGCCTTTCTTCATCAAATCGGTCAAGGGTTTAACCATGCTGGAGAAGTTAGCAATGAAACGGCAATAAAAATTTGCAAAACCCAAAAATTTCTGAAGGGTCTTCACGGATGTGGGTTGAATCCAATCATGAATGGCCTGAACCTTAACCGGATCCATCTCCATAGATGAGGGAGAAAAAATGAAGCCCAAAAAAGAAACCTTCTGCACCCCAAAGAGACACTTAGACCCCTTCACAAACAAACCATTGTCACGAAGGATCTGAAATACCATCCTGACCTGTTCCACATGAGACTCCCAATCATCAGAAAAAATCAAAATATCGTCCAAATATACAATCAAGAACTTATCAAGATAAGTCCGGAAGATATCATGCATGAAGGACTGAAGAACAGATGGAGCATTAGTGAGCCCGAATGGCATCACAAGGTATTCAAAATGGCCTTCGGGTGTATTAAACGCAGTTTTCCATTCATCACCCTGCTTAATACGAACAAGATTATATGCCACCCGAAGGTCAATCTTCGTAAACCAACTAGCCCCCTTAATCCTAGCAAACAAATCGGAAAGCAAAGGTAAAGGGTATTGATACTTGACCGTGATCTTATTCAAGAGGCGATAATCAATACAGGGTCTCAAGGAGCCATCCTTCTAAGCGACAAAAAAAAATTCTGCTCCCAACGGTGAAGAAGATGGCCGAATATGCCCCTTCTCCAATGACTCCTTAATATAATTCCGCATGGCAGTATGTTCAGGCACAGACAGGTTGAAAAGTCGGCCCTTAGGAAACTTACAGCCTGGAATCAAGTCAATAGCACAATCACAGTCCCTGTGCGGTGGAAGGGAACTGGACTTGGGCTCATCGAATACATCCTGAAAATCGGATAAAAACTCTGGAATTTCAGAAGAGGGAGAAGAGGAGATTGACATCAAAGGAACATCATTATGAACCCCCTGACAACCCCAACTAGTCACAGACATAGACTTCCAATCCAACACAGGATTATGTACCTGCAACCATGGAAAACCCAGCACGACAGCATCATGCAAATTATGCAACACCAGAAATCGACAATCTTCCTGATGGGCTGGCGCCATGCGCATGGTCACCTGTGTCCAAAACTGGGGCTTATTTTTAGCCAAAGGTGTAGCATCAATGCCCCTTAAAGGAATAGGGTTCTGCAAAGGCTGCAAGGGAAAACCACAACGCCTGGCAAACTCAAAGTCCATTAAGTTCAAGGCGGCGCCTGAATCCACAAACGCCATAACAGAAAATGATGACAATGAGCAGATCAAGGACACAGATAATAGAAATTTAGGTTGTACAGTACTGATGGTAAATGAACTAGCGATCCTCTTTGTCCGCTTAGGGCAGACTGAAATGACATGAGAAGCGTCGCCACAATAATAACACAGCCTATTCTGACGTCTGAATCCTTGTCGTTCCGTTCTAGACAGAATCCTATCACACTGTATTGGCTCAGGAATTTGCTCTGAGGACAACGCCACAGCGCGCACGGTTCTGCGCTCCCGCAAGCGCCGGTCAATCTGAATGGCCAGAGACATAGAATCACTCAGATCGAAAGGCGTGGGAAACCCCACCATAACATCTTTAATGGATTCAGAAAGACCCTTTCTGAAAATTGCCGCCAAAGCATCATCATTCCATTAAGTCAATACAGACCATTTTCTAAATTTCTGACAATACAATTCTGCCGCCTCTTGACCCTGAGACAGGGCCAACAAGGTCTTCTCCGCTTCATCCACAGAATTCGGTTCATCATATAATAATCCTAAAGCCTGAAAAAAGGGGTCTACATTAAGCAAAGCCGGATTCCCAGATTCCAGGGAAAATGCCCAATCCTGTGGATCGCCACGCAGCAGGGAAATGATGATTTTAACCTGCTGAATGGAATCACCGGAGGATCGAGGTCTCACAGCAAAAAACAGTTTACAGTTGTTTTTAAAACTCAAAAATTTGGACCTGTCACCAAAAAACAAATCAGGAGTAGGAATCTTCGGCTCTAAAACAGGAGTCTGAACAATATAATCAGAAATACCCTGTACACTAGCAGCAAGCTGGTCTACACGAGAAGCTAATTCCTGAACATTCATGCTAGTACAAGACTCCTCAGTCACCCAGAGAAAAAGAGGGAAGAAAAAAAAAACAGCCTGCAGAGAAAAAAAATGGCTCAACACCTTTCTTCCCTTCTTCTGAGATGCATTTAACTCATTAGTGGCCAGTTGTACTGTTATGATCCGGTGACCTTGGAGCCGCATGAAACTTTCTCTGGAGTAGGTGGAAACTATACTGACCACAAATCCTAAACTAACACCGCAACTAGAAGTAGCCATGGGGTGTGCCTAAAAAATCCTAGACACCTCAACACAGCCGGAGGACTAAATACCCCTATAGATGGAAATAGGAGTTCTACCTTGCCTCAGAGCAGAACACCAAGGGATAGGCGGCCCCCCATGAATATTGACTGTGAGTAGTAGAGGAAAGACACACGCAGGCATAAAACAGGATTTAGCAAAAGAGGCCACTCTAGCTAAATAGGAAAGGATAGGACAGAATACTAAGTGGTTAGTATTAAAACCCTTCCAAAAATATCCACAGCAGATAATACAAAAATTTCCACAATCTAACTAAAGATGTGGAATGTATATCTGCAACTCCTGAGAATCCAACAAGACTGAGAAAATACTGACAAAATCTAAGCTGGACAAGAAAAAACAAATGAATAGCACAGAATTATAAAGCACACAGCATGTGTGCCCAAGAAACAAAAGCCAGCCACTTATCTTTAGCTGAATTAGCAGCAAGGCAGGAGGAACAAGGCAGAGATCCAAATCCTCCCAAAACCATAGACAACTGGCAAGGACTAATGAATCCTGCAAACCTAAATACCCCAGTCAGAACTGCAATCAGTAGATACACCTGACCACAGGGCCGGCGTCAGCACCCGGCGCACCCGGGCAAATGCCGGGGCCCTGGCGAGACGGGGGGGCCCACTCGCGCTGGGATACTGCTGCGCACACACACTGTTCAGCAGGGCCGCCATCAGGGCATTACTGCCCTGACTGGCGTATGGGGCCCGATGAACAGAGGGGACCTGCATCGGGCCCTGTCTCCTCGGTCACATCCTGACCTTATGGACCCGCCATTAACTTCTCCCTCCTCAGAGTCCTCACTATTCCCGTCAGCGGGGGGAGGAGCGCACTCAGCGCATGGTGTGGCAGGAGAGCAGGAAAGGAACAGGAACAGCCCCTGGGAGAGAGGAGAGCTGGGCAGGGAACTGGTGGCTGTGTCCGCATCTAGCTCCGGTATGTTCCTCATCCAACAGTGGATGCCCAGCCGTTCACTATGGCGGCAGCTGTGGAAGTCACCGGGAGCAGCAGCTGCAAAGGTAGCAGCAACACCTCCAGCACCGGCGAGGAGGAGAGGATCATGAGGTGCACCTTCCAGACCTGTGATGGGGACGGCGACGGCTATATCAGCAGGTATGGGGGGGGCGCAACTCTCCACCTTACTCCTGAATAGTTGGCTGCAGGGGTCACTTATTCCCCTGTGAGTGCTGGAGGCCGGCCTGAGAGCCCTTTTGCCCACTGCTGATGCCACACACCGGGCCCTGAGGGGCCCCCCTGCCCCTGTGCTGCCCAACTTTCCTGGGTATAGCAGGGGGAATCTGCTGGCAGGGTCATTCCTCAGGGTGCTGCTCCCATTGCCCTGAGAAGAGGAGTTATTTCTAGAAATTCCTGACATTTGTACCCATGTACTTAGAACAATTTATGAAGGGCAGCACTGGCACAACATGAGACATCCCGGTATGTGACATTCGGGCCCAGTCTTACAGGATTTATGGGAGATATGACACATCTTAGTTTACCTAAGGCCATGTTCACTCTGAGGTGTAAGTGCACTAGAATCATTCTGAAGCAAAAAAATCTGTGGCTGACCCTGTGGTGCTCGCTGTGGGGTCTGGGTGTGGAATATCCCATCCCATCCCATTGTGTACAGCCAACCACTGCAGTGTCCAGGAAGATTGTTCACGAGGTGACATGTCAAAGGATAAAAAAAAATCCACTGGAATGACCAGCAGTGCAGATTACCCACTGGAGATTATGGGGGCGATTTGTGGGTAGTTCATATGGAAATCTGCTCTGTGGAGACTAACTCTAAGGGCGGCTCATACTGAGGTGTTTTTTCTCAGTTTTTGCAGTAGAAAATCTTTAAAAAAAACACCAGTAGTAAAACACTGCCAAAAACCCTCTGTGTGAACATGTCATACAAGAGGAAAAACAATCTGTTTTTCAAGAAAAAAACTCTTCAGAAATCATTACTTTTCTCTTGCATTGTGCAAACCTAACCCGACCCGATCCTATAAAAGTAAAAGTCGCTCAACCCTAGTCACAACACATGAATGGAGAGCCCTATACACAGGCTCTCCATGCATGTGTTGTGACTGTCACAGCCGCATCACATGCAGCTGCGGCGCCGGACAGCTGATCAGCCAGAGCGCTCCATGTATCTGGGTTCCCACTGTAGCTTATTCGGTAAGCGCTACAGCGTGCCGAATAACAAGGGACTCAAACAAATTCACTCATCTCTGCTGATGAGCAGTGATGAGTGAGTGTGCTCGTTACTATTCATTACTCACTCAAGCATCATTGTGCTCGGGATGCTCGTTACTTAGCAAGTATTTTTTTAATGCTTGAGCGGGAGCTCGAGTCCCTGCCCCGCTTGTTTGGCGCTTTTTAGCAGCCAACAAACATGTGAGGATTGTTTGCCAGTCACTGTAATGCTGTATCGATCTTTGTTGTAGCATTATTATTATTGGCTGCCCATATAGTGTCATCAGGTCTATATAAGACCCATGACACTGTGCTCATCACACTGTACCCCAGACACAGGCAACGTAGAGAGAGGTGCTGATGAGAGAGGGACAGCATTGTAGCTAAGTAATGGCCAGGGATTCAACCAAATTTATATTTCTGTGAAGTACAACAGCAGCCCTTCTTAGGGCTAATGATAATCAATATTAATACAGCTGATAGCAGCACTTAAAATGAACCTGTCACTAGGTTTGGCCGATAAGAGATATAACCATCGCCTTTCAGGGCTGGTATACAGCATTCACAGGAAGCAAGCAGGAGGACTGGGATCATAAGAAGATGGAAGACGCCGTACCAAGACCAGCGATGCCCATGGGACCGTGAGTATAACAAAAGTTATTTTTCTTCTCTTACAGGTTGGGTTGGGGGCAGATATACAGCCTTATAGAATACTGTATATCAGCCCTGAAAGGTGACAGCCATACCTGGTGACAGGTTCCCTTTAACCCTTCTATATCAAGAACTAACCAAAGATCAGGGCTTTGTGGTACCATATCATCACTTCTTCTTGTTCTTCTTTACTCATCTTAATGACATTGGCTTTGTATGTAGAGTTGTTGTCCTGCTGCAGAATAAATTTGGAGCCAATCAGATGCCTTTTTGATGGTACTGCATGATGGATAAAGTATCTGCCTATATTTCTCAGCCTTGAGGACAACGTCGATCTTAACTAAACCCCAAACTACATTTGCGGAAATGTACAGTTAAGTCCATATATATTTGGACAGAGACAACAGTTTTCTAATTTTGGTTATAGACATTACCACAATGAATTTTAAACAAAACAATTCAGATGCAGTTGAAGTTCAGACTTTCAGCTTTCATTTGAAGGTATCCATATTAAAATTGGGTGAAGGGTTTAGGAGTTTCAGCTCCTTAACATGTGCCACCCTGTTTTTAAAGGGACCAAAAGTAATTGGACAGATTAAATAATTTTAAATAAAATGTTCATTTCTAGTACTTGGTTGAAAACCCTTTGTTGGCAATGACTGCCTGAAGTTTTGAACTCATGGAGATCACCAGACGCTGTGTTATTTGAAAAATAACAAACACGACCAATATCTCCTGTAACAGAATTAATATAATAAACAACAATATTCCTCACCTGTCCAATAAAAATAAATACATTTGTCTGTTGATGGATTTAGCTCCGCTGCATCTTGATGGCAGGCTGCATCATTGCATGATGTGACTATACAGACTGCCATCCAGCAGAGACACTGAGCAGCATCTGCTACCACTGCACAGTGTATCACGGTGTACTCCTATGACCTGCAAATGACAAAAAACTGACTGGCACATCCAGACTATTGTGAATAGGTGCATACCAGGAGGAACTACCTAAGTATTCAAAATATATGTTTCTCACATCACACTCGCAAGTACGACCCTGGCCTTAGGCTGATATCTGAATTCCTGGATGAATGTGGACACCTCTGTCAGCAATGCCTGCATTTATGGGTAAGTAGGAAACTGCTATAATTAAAATCACCACATGTTGAAGGGCGGAGTGCTCAGTCAGCCAGCTAACATACAAATGACAAAAAACTGACTGGCACATCCAGACTAGTATGAATAGGTACATACAAGGAAGAGCTACCTACATATTCAATATGCAAAATTAGGCTGCACTCCATCATGCTAAAGCATATCAATATGAAATATATGAAATATGAATAGCAATAATTTGTCCAAATTCTATGCTAAGCGTCTCATTTTTTTTCCCAATCTAATATTCAAAAGCCATATTGCTATTCATATTCATGAGGTTGCAGAAAGCTTCCATCTCCACAAGATTAAATGGCAAAATTTCCAGGGGAAGCAGTCTGGAAATGTGGTCGTTTAGTTTTGTGCCCTGTGGGTGGGTAGCTGCATGTTTACGCTTGCATTCCAAGGACTGGGGTAGGGACTACTGAACGCTGTGCTGGGACAAGGACGTAGACGTGGTTGCAAGTGTGCAACAACAGGTGCAGGGTGGTAGGCATCTTCGCCTACATCATGGGCAACTGATTGGTGTACACAAAGAACAGGAGAAGAGGCAGTGGTGTGACTTGCAGACACTGTTTCTGGTGTTCGGCCCAAGTAGTAGGGTGTTTGCTTGCATATGCCTGAACATGCTGGTGGTGGTCAGGCTGGTAGTTGTCCTGCCCCTGCTAATGCTGGTATGTTGCACATGGCCTTTTTTTGTTAACTGGACTGCTTTTAAAAAGTGCCAGACTCAGGAACACCTAACCCTTGGTTTCGCAACTTCACCCATGTTGGTTCTCTGTGGAACAGTTTGCCCACCTTGTGTCCCTGGCCACCTCACTGCCTTTTCCTGCCTATTGCAGTGCTGCAGATCCTTTCCCATGTGCACTGCTGTCCTTGCTCTTACCAGGTTGGGCCAGTGACTTCATCATTCACCATCTCGCCTTCCACTTCCGCACCATGGTCCTCCTCCTGGCTTGCTGACGTAACAGCACCACTTGTTGGCAATTGTGTCTCACCATCATCCACATCTTGCAACAGTAAAACAGTAATTGTATTTTCACACCATCGCCTTCTTGTGAGCTTTGCTGCTGAAATATTTGGGCAGGTCAAGAGCCCAGAATCTAAAAATGGTAATGTGAACAGCTCTTCAGAGTGTCCAAGTGTGGGATCACTTGTCTCCAGGCACTCGACATGCTGGGAGGAAGGAGAATCAGGATGAGGATTATGTGGTCCAGAATCACTGCTACTGAGACTGGACCATATGCAAGACAGGTTGCTGCTGGCAAACTGACTAGAATTATTATCTGAGATCATTCCAGCATCCTTTTCACACTTGTCTGGCTTCAAGACTGGTGTTCCACTTCCTCCTACAAAGTGGGACAGGAAGCTAGATCAACATAATGTGTATGTATGTTGTGCTCCCGAGTCAAGCACAGTATCACCTTGCCCACGGCCTCAGCCTTTGCGCTCACCATCAGCATTCCATCCACTTACCAAACACCTTGCCCTTTTAAATTATGTATGATATATCCCTGTTGAGAAAATGTTGCAGTATAATTATTGCAGAAAAATGTGCCCACATCAGATAGACTTCTGACGTTGCAGTATCAATACAGTGATGCTATTTCTAACCTACAAAGCCTGTCTTTTTTATTTTGATGCACAACTGGAGCAGTATAAATGCCATATAATATTTGACTGCTGAAAAAATTTTGCAGTATTACAATGGCAGGAAAATTGGCTTACCTCATATGAACTTCTTACACTGCTGCAGTATCAATATAGCAATGCTAATTCTAAGCAAATAATTCTGTTTTTTTTGTTTTGATACACAACTGGAGCAGTATAAATGCTGTGTAATATTTGACTGCTGAAAACATTGTGCAGTATTACTATCACAGGAAAATTGTTCCACCTGAGATGGACTTCTTACACTGCAATATCAATATAGGAATGCTATTTCTAACCAAACAAGTCTGGCTTTTTTTGATTTGATGCACAACTGGAGCAGTATAAGTGCCATATAAAATATCACTGCGGAAAACAATGTGTAGTATTACTATTGCAGAAAATTTGCCCACTTTAGATGGACTTTTAATACTGCAGTATCAATATAGTGATGCTATTTGTAACCAACCAAGTTGTTTTTTTTTATGCACAACTGGAGCACTATGAATGGCGTATAATATTTCAGTGCTCAAACAAATTTGGAGTATTACAATTTCAGGAAAATTTGCCTACTTCAGATGAACTGGTTACACTGCAGGAGCAATATAGTGATACTGTTGAGATCGAACCAAGTCTGGCTGTATGCTTTTGATGCACAACTGCCACAGTAAAATGATGCATAATATTTCCCTTAGACAACATAGGATCTCACAATAGGTATCAATTAAACTCTGAAACACTATAACACTGACACCCCAGTTGTAAATTAATCAATGAGGTAAAGAGTTTTTTTTAATATAAATACTTTATTATACATACATAAATTCACATATATGGAAATGGAGTACCACATACCAAACAGGTTTACAGGGGAATAGAACCAGGTATAGTTGCAGAAAGGCCATTTATATCATAAACACTTTTTGATGCATATTATTGTATAGCTATAAAAAACCTAGACCATGATAGCGGTTTCATGTATATATATATTGATTTTTATCCATAAGTTGCTATAAATCATGGGAAACTGGATATTATGTCAGGCCATTTAGAGGGGAAGTAAGTAAGAGGGCAAAGGTACTTGTAAAATGTATTAACTGAACCTAAGTGCTAATTACAGCACATGGGAAATCGGGAAGTAAGCTGTCAGTGCAGCGTAAAGATCCCGCTTTTAATGCCAATAGAATATCAAGTTCCAAATATGCCCAATAGAACTTACTTTCAAGCAGAAACCTGGACCTGGACCCCCACCTGGCGCCCCGACGCGTGTTTCACCGTTCTTCCTCAGAACAATTTGCAGAATTAAAAGCAAAAAGAATATTATTAGCCCTGAGAAGGGGTTTTGGTATCAGTTGGTGGCTGCAGCATAATAGTCATGCAATTCACTCTACCCTGTCCTACATGATCCCTTCAGTACAATCTCTCCTTAATGTTTTTCATTTAATTGCTAGAATTTGCTAGAATTTGTTCTTATAATGTAGTAGTCTCCAATTCAAGGATTTTATACTTCTTATCTTGTATGAAATGTTTTCAATAGTCAGCAAGAACATGTTCTGGGTACATGGTAAATAAAGCATGACCTGGGTAATGGGGAGGCTGCTGCATGACTTACATTGGGTTACATTGCTGTAAGTGGTATAAAAAAGCCTTTTGTTTCAATAAACCAGAAAAGTGATTTGCTCACAACTTCTGTGCATTCCTTTCTCCAATCGCTTGTCAATTTAAGGGCGTAACCTCTTAATTTGGCCTCACTGGTGATCTGGCATTTCTGATTTTGGGTCAGAACGAAAACAGCTACAACATTCTCTGGGATGTTTAGAGTAATCTCCCTTCTGAGTTCCTTCAAAAACTGTGTATATATGTATTTAGGAGAATTTGTACTTTGATGCTCTTTTGAAGACAATACTGTTGGTGGTGACACCAAATATGGGTTTGATTTAGATTTTACTTTTGCTCATTCACTTTGCATTTTATTAATTGATAAAAATAATCTAATAGCATCTAATACAATTTGAATTATATACCCTAAAAATAATTTTATGATGATTGTTATTTCTGTCTATGGCAGACCTACACAACTATGTAGTACACATCTGAGACATGCATTCGCATAAGGTCCTGCTAACTGGACAATTGTATGAGTAAATAAGTAAGTGAACCAATAGAAAAATAGATTCAGCAACAGGTAGGGCTTTAACACTTCACTATAACTCTTGTCTGTTTCCAAATATTATATTGTTATCTCTGCTTCTGGTGTGCTATATCCTGGATTGATGTTCAGTGTTCTGACCCATCTCTTGACCTTCTCAATCTGCTGATTGGGTCACTGACTGGATCTAACCTTGGGTTGCTGGAGACCTCATTTGCCCTTTTTAGGTTTCTAGATTACGAATCTGTAATTGCAATGTCTCGCTCCCTCTCTGGTACTGACCTGTGTTCCTAAGTTTTGTATCCTCAACTCATTTCACTAACTAACTAACTGTCTCCTAGGCCAATACAAGATTGACACACAGTGTTTTAAAATAAAAATGCGCATTTTACATGCCATTTTTAACAGTGTATTTTACCAACAGGTATTACTTTAAAATTGTTGCTGAAATGTAAAATATGCTGACTAAAATAATTTTGAATTGTAATGTATTTTGCTTGTGCCAGTGGCACTTTTGTAAATCAAAGCATGTTCTGGAGATTTTGTTTACTCTTTTTTTTTCTATAAGACTTGAAAAAGACCAGGGAAAATTTATGTCCAAAATGGCTCTCCATAAAAAAAGGCAACAAAATGAATTCAAATATCAAAAGACTGACCGTCACTTTTAAACTTAATACTGGTCTGAGCAGGTGCATAATAAGAATAGCCATCTATTCTCCATACATAACTAATAGTGATTGGTGATGGGCAAGCACTAAAATGCTCGGGTGGTCGTTTCTCGGGTCGAGCAAATTGGAATGTTCGGGTGCTCGACCGAAGCAAAGAGCCCAATGTAAGTCTATGGGAAACTCAAATATTTTTCCAGTGCCCCCTGGCAGTCTGCAGAGGGACTAGAAATTGCAGAAATCAATGGGAACAGTGCTCATATGACATGGGAACAGCATGGGGAAGAGCCCTGGAAGCATTTCAGGAAGTGGGGCTCCCTTATTAGGAAATGGGACTCCCTTAATGTTTGCCTACGCAGTGAATGCAAGGGCTGCCAAAAATTTGGACCTACTCCAATGCCCCTTGGAAGAGACGTAGAGGAGGGCCTCCTGAAAAAAATGTTCCCATTATAAGGAAATGGGTCTCCCATAGTGTTTGCCTATGCAGTGAAGCAACGGCTGCCAAAAATTTGGAGGAACTCCAATGCCCCTTGGAAGAGACGCAGAGGTCAGAGTGACTCCTGAAAACAATGTTACCATTATTAGGAAGTGGGTTTCCCATACTGTTTTCCTATGCAGTGAATGCAAGGGCTGCCGAAATTTTGGACCTACTTCAATGCCCCTTGGAAGAGACGTAGAGGTCAGAGTGTCTCCTGAAAACAATGTTACCATTATTAGGAAGTGGGTCTCCTATACTGTTTTCCTATGCAGTGAATGAAGAATGCAAGGGCTGCCAAAATTTTGGACGTACTCCAATGCCCCTTGGAAGAGATCTAGAGGAGGGCCTCATGAAAAATATGTTCCCCTTATTAGGAAGTGGCCATAGTGTTTGCCTAAGCAGTGAATGCAAGGGCTGCCAAAAATTTGGAGGCACTCCAATGCCCCTCTGAAGAGACGTAGAGGAGGGGCTCATGAAAAAAATGTTCCCATTACTGGGAAGTGGGTCTCCCATAGTGTTTGCATAAGCAGTGAATGCAAGGGCTGCCAAAAATTTGGACTTACTCCAATGCCCCTTGGAAGAGATGTAGAGTAGGGTCTCATGAAAAAAATGTTAACATTATTAGGAAGTGGGTCTCCCATAGTGTTTACCTATGCAGTGAATGCAAGGGCTGCCCAAAATTTTGAGGCACTCCAATGCCCTTTGGAAGAGACGTAGAGGAGGGCCTCATGGAAAAATGTTCCTATTATTAGGAAGTGGGTATCCCATAGTGTTTGCTATGCAGTGAATGCAAGGGCTGCCAAACATTTGGACATATTCCTATGCCCCCTTGGAAGAGACGTGGAGGAGGGCTTCATAATTTTTTTTTTTCCCATTTTAAAGGAGCGGGTCTCCTATACTTGTAATGCTTATGCACTAAGTGTATGGGCTGACAAGCATTTACCCCTGAGGGGTATACATGAACATACTATATAACAATTTCTTTTATGGGCATCATCAATACACTTTTAAAAAACTATGTGGGTGTTGCATCACTGACCACGGTCACCCTGGTAATATGGTCGTGGAGGATGAGAATGAGGAGGAGGAGGAGGACAACAGCAATAAGTGAATAAGGGAATAGACCTCCAAAAAAAGATACTAAATTTGAGTTTATGTTATGCTGCTAACATTCGGTGGTGTTGAGAAGTCTGGCCCAATCCAGCCCTTGTTCATTTTTATAAGAGTCAGCCTATCAGCATTTTCAGTTGACAGGTAAATGAGCTTATCAGTTATACTTCCACCAGTGGCAGTTAAAACCCACCCTGACAAAATGCTAGCGACAGGGCAGGCCAGGACCTCCAAGGCGTAGAGGGCCAGTTCATGCCACGTGTCCAGCTTGGATACCCAATAATTATAGGGCACAGAGGAATCATGGAGGATGTTGGTGCGGTCAGCATCTTCCCAAACTTTGCACTGCTTGTGAGAGCACCCCAATCTTCAGGGCCTGTGAAATGGGAGGGTCTGAGAAAACTCTCTCAGAACTTTGACCGTGTTCCCCTGCATCTGCTGGATTGGAGTTGTGTATTTCTCGCCTGTACTCCATGGCTGTCCAACGAACTGTGACCTCTGCCACCAGCGTTTTCAGGTGGGAATTTTTTTAATAATTCCTCAACAAGGGCCTTCTTGTACTGTTCCATTTTAGTAGACCTGTCCGCCTCGGGAATAAGAGATAGAAAGTTCTCCTTGTAGCATGGGTCTAGAAGTGTCACCAACCTGTAATGAGTGTCACCCAAAATTTTGAGAACACGAGGGTTATGGGAAAAGCAGTGTAACATAAACTCAACCATGTGTGCCAGACTGCTAACAGGCAAGACTTCCGTGTCCTCATCAAGAGGACGACTGACCATATATGCTGAACAGATGGTATGACAGTTGTGAAGATAGTGCCACCTGTAGCTCATGAAGCTAGCTCCTGTTCTTCCTCCTTCTCCTCTTCCTCATTGTCACCCAATCCACATTGGGACGAGATGAGACATGGCTGTGTATAATCACCCTGCATGGTTCCTTTCTCCATCTCATCGTGCTCCGCCTGCAATGCATCCTCTTTGATTGAGAGGAGAGAGCATTTCAGAACACAGAGAAGTGGGATGGTGATGCTAATTATGGCATCATCTTCACTCACCATCTTGGTAGAGTCCTCAACGTTTTGCAGGATGGTACATATGTCTGACATCCATGTTCACTCCTGAGGTCTTATGTGTGGAGTCTGAACTGAATATCGATGGCCTTGTTGATGCTAGTAGTCAACAACTGCCCTATTCTGCTCACAAATCCTTTCCAACATCTGCAGTGTAGAGTTCCAACGCGTGGGGACATCACACACCAGTCGGAAGCTGCAAACGCTGCTGAAGCCCTGCAAGGGCAGCGAAAGCTGTAGCTCACTTTCTAAAATGTGCACACAGGCGGCATACTTTGACATGCAGAACCGGCAGCTCCAGGTAATTTTTTGAGAACCGCTGAACCACAAGGTCAAGCACATGGGCCCGGCATGGTATGTGTGTGAACTTACCTTGCTTCAGAGCTGCCACCAGGTTCCGGCCTTTGTCACACAGGACCATGCCTGGCTGTAGGTTCAGTGATGTCAGCCAGAGATCTACTTGTTCCTTCAGAGCAGTCCACAACTCTTCAGCATTGTGCGGTTTGTCTTCTAAGCATTTTAGCTTCAGCACAGCCTGGTGCCGCTTGGCTGAGGCAGTGCTGCAGTGCTTCCAGCTTGTGACTGATGTGGACATATTAGAGATGGAGGCTGAAAAGGAGGAGAAAGAGGAGGTGCCGGAGCTGTAGACTGTGGGGGCAATCCTGATTGACATAGGGCCCGCAATCCTCAGCTTTGGGAGGATGTGTTTCATCCCAAGGTCTGACTGGGTCCCGGTTTCCACTATGTTAATCCAGTGTGCCGTCAGTGAGATGTGCCATCCCTGCCCACAAGCACTTGTCCAAATGTCTGTGGTTAGGTGGACTTTCCTAGAAACTGCATTGTCTAGAGCACGGCTAATGTTGTGGGACACGTGCTTGTGTAATGTGGGGACGGCAAACCGGGAGATTTAGTGGCGGCTGGGGACCGAGTACCAAGGAAAGCCGCCACCATCAGGTGGTGTAATGCTTCCATCTCCACCAGCCTAAAAAGCAATATTTCGAGCACAAGCAGTCAGGAAATGTGGGAATTTAGTAGTGTTGCCTGTGGGCGTGGCTGCGTATTTTTACATGCATGCCAAGGACTGGGGTATGGACAACTGAATGCTGCCCTGGGACAAGGATGTGGACGTGCTTGATGATGGCGCTAGTTGAGTGTGTGTAACAACAGGTGCAGGGCAGGATGCATCTTCGCATGCACCATGGACAGAGATTGGCTTGCACGCACAAGAGCGGAAGAAGCAGTGGTGTCACCCGCAGACACTGATCCTGGACCCTGGGGTTTGGCCCACAAAGTGGGTGCTTTGCTGCCATGTACCTGATCATGCTGGTGGTGGTCAGGCTGGTAGTTTTGCTACCCCTGCTGATGCTGGCCTGATAGGATGTGCAAATGACCTTTTTGGGGTGATCGGCAGAGTCTTTAGAAAACAACCAGACTTGGGAAGACCTAACAGTTGGACTTCCAACTTCCGTCATGTTGTTGTTGCGGGAAACGGTTGCCCACCTTCTGTCTGCAGCCACTACACTGCTTCTTTACTGTTAGGGCAGTGAGAATCTGGAATTGCTTGCCTGAGGAGGTGGTGATGGCGAACTCAGTCGAGGGGTTCAAGAGAGGCCTGGATGTCTTCCTGGAGCAGAACAATATTGTATCATACAATTATTAGGTTCTGTAGAAGGACGTAGATCTGGGTATTTATTATGATGGAATATAGGCTGAACTGGATGGACAAATGTCTTTTTTCGGCCTTACTAACTATGTTACTATGTTACTATGTTCTTTCTGCCTGATGGGGTGTTATGCCTTTCTCCCCCCATGTGCTGCTGTCCTTGCTCTGCCTGTCCTCCTGCCAGGTGGGGTCAGTTACTATATCATCCACTACCTTGTCTTCCACTTCCGCACCCTGGTCCTCCTCCTGACTTTCTGGAAATTGTGTCTCATCATCATCCACTTCTTGTGACACTTTCCCACCATCACCTTCGTGTGTCCGTGGCTGCTCAAATATTTGGGCATCGCTACATGTGATCTCCTCTTGCCCGGCTTCAAGTGGACTGAGCAAGAGGCCCGAATCCAAAAATGGAAAAGTGAACAGCTCTTCAAAGTGTCCAAGTGTGGGATCAGTTGTCTCCAGGCACTTGGCAGGGTGGAAGGAAGGAGGATCAGGGTGAGAAATATGGAGTCTAGACTCATGGCTACTGAGATTTGACCATGCGAAAGACAGGGTGGTGGTGGTATTGGCAAAGTGACTGGAAGCATTATCCGCTATCCAACCAACAACCTTTTGAAACTGCTCTGGGTTCAATAGTGGCGCGCTGCGGTCCCCTAGTAATTGGGACAGGAAGGTCGGGCGAGAAGATGTAGGTGTTTGTTGAGGCACAATTTCAGCTTGCCCACGGCCTCTGCATGCACCATCACCATCACATCCAGTTCCCCGTCCTTTGCCACGCGCCTTGCCCATATTAAATGGAGGACAATATTTTCCATGTTCACTACAAATGGCTGAATTTGGAGCAAACTTATTTGTTATCCATGTGACAGAAAACCACAGTTTTAAATAGCTGGCCTGTTGGTAAATATTTTTAACAGCAAACTGGTGTCAATAACTTTGTTAACACACTGCAACAAAATTTAAATGGAGGGCAGAGATGGAAGAATTTTGAGCGCAGTTATATGTGATCCGTGTGACGGACAAACCACAGTTTTAAATAGCTGTACTTTTAGCGCTGTAATATGGAAAGGATCTGGCTGTATTCTGCAGTGTCAACAAGCAAATGGAGCAGAAAAACGGTGTTCTCTGGATTGCTTTTTAAGCAAATAATCAGGATTAAGATCCCAAAACAATTATTCCTGGCCCCTGATACCTGGGGCTATGTCTAGAAATATCTGAAAAGCTGCAGCAGACAGAACTGAAATGGAGCCTCTTGCTATATGCACTGCAGTCTGCCACATAAACTGCCTGCCTGCCTAGTACTGATATCTATGCAGCTGGATTAGTCCTCAGAAGGACTGTTATTTCAGATGGATATGTGTCTAATATATTGTGGTTTTAATTAGGAACCAAGCAAATCTCTTCCTAGCTCAGCAGCTCCTCTCCCTACACTGCCTGATTGCGGAGTAGACTGTGATGAGCATGGCGGTGCCAGGTCTGATATAGACCTGATGACGCTGTGCGGCCAGCCAATCACTGTACTGCCACAGCCAACATGGCTGCGGCATTACAGTGTGTGGCAGACAATCCCTGCATGTTCATTGGCTCTCTAAAGAGTGCCAAACATGTAGGGCTGGGACCCGAGCTCCCGTCGAGCCACCCCTGAAATACTCGGCAAGCTCCGAGCATCTCGAGTAGTGGCAAGCATGCTCGCACAGCACTACTAGTGATGAGCTAAGATGCTTGATACTGCTCGTTATTCTGGGTACACATCTGCCATGCTAGAGTCCTCGCCAAGCACTTTTCACTATTGTTTTTCAGCCAATAAACATGGGTCGATTGCCTCATAATCATGGTAATGTTGTAGGGCATTTTTGCTACAGGCAGTACTGTGAAATGCAGGCCGCATGACATCATCAGGTCTATATAAGACCCAGTGACACCCTGTTGGGCGCACTGCATCAGGAGATATGGTAGGGAGAGATGAAGTTGGAGATGTGTCGATGTGTCTCCATTCCAGTACCTGCTAGTGCAATATTAAATAAGCAGTCCTTTTCAAGGCTAATTCACAATACTGCTGTTAGCTGAAATTAGTGCAGGCTTAGCTGCTGGAGAAAGGCTAGCTTACTACAGGCATTTAGGCAGTGTTCAATGCATCACACTATCAGCTGGTGCAACCTTAAAGCAACAGTCTTTTTCAGGGCTAATTCAAATTCTCTTATTCACAACACAAGTAATACTTTTCTGAGCTGAAATTAGTGTAGGGAAAGTTTATGGAGAAGGGAGAGTGTTTTAGAGTGCTGACATGTCACACTGTAAAGTCATTTTAGTGCAAATTGTAATAGATTTTATTCTCAAATAATACTATTCCTAGCTGCAATTAATGTAGGGAAAGTCTATGGAGAAGAGAGAGTGCCTTAAGCTAGTTATTATTATTATTATTATTATTTATTATTATAGCACCATTTATTCCATGACGCTTTACATGTGAGGAGGGGTATACATAATAAAACAAGTACAATAATCTTGAACAATACAAGTCACAACTGGTACAGGAGGAGAGAGGACCCTGCCCGCGAGGGCTCACAATCTACAAGGGATGGGTGAGGATACAGTAGGTGAGGATAGACCTGGTCGTGCAGTGGTTTGGTCGATCGGTGGTTACTGCAAGTTGTAGGCTTGCCAGAAGAGGTAGGTCTTCAGGTTATTTTTGAAGGTTTTGATAGTAGGTGAGAGTCTGATATGTTGTGGTAGAGAGTTCCAGAGTAGGGGTGATGCGCGAGAGAAATCTTGTATGCGATTGTGGGAAGAGGAGAAAAGAGGGGAGCAGAGAAGGAGATCTTGTGAGGAACGGAAGTTGCGTGCAGGAAAGTACCGGGAAACGAGGTCACAGATGTATGGAGGAGACAGGTTGTGGATGGCTTTGTATGTCATGGTTAGGCTTTTGTACTGGAGTCTCTGGGTAATGCGGAGCCAGTGAAGGGATTGACAGAGGGGGAGGCCAGGGAATAGCGGGGGGACAGGTGGATTAGTCGGGCAGCAGAGTTTAGAATAGATTGGAGGGGTACGAGTGTTAGATGGGAGGCCACAGAGCAGGAGGTTACAGTAGTCGAGGCGGAAGATGATGAGGGCATGGACTAGGGTTTTTGCAGATTCTTGGTTTAGGAATGTATGTTTGAGTTGAAGGTGGCAGGAAGTGGAAAGTTAATCAGAGATTATGGCCTTACATCCTATGTGCTGCCAAATCACAGCGTAAAGTCCTTTCAGGGCTAATGCAAATAGCTTATATTATTTTGAGCTAAAATTAGTGCATGGAAAGTTTATAGAGAAAGGAGAGTGTCTTAGAGGTAACTATTCAGTGTTACAGTCCTTAGTGCTGCAACCTAACACTAACAGTATTTATCACAGTTACATATATTGTATTCTATTCCCTTTTAATACTATTATTAGCTACAGTTAATGTAGGGATAGGTGCTAGAGGAGGGATACTTTTGGACTATAGGAAAAGGAGGACAAAGAAAATAATAAGTCATGAACAGTATGCCCTTTTTGGAGTGGGAAGGGGTGCATGGGAGTATACCTGAAGAAAAAGCAACATCTTACCAGTGGCCTGTAAACTTTCCATGTGTGGGTGCTCTGGGGACGTTATCTGGGTTCTTCCTCTAGCAATCCCACTGCCACTTCTTGCCTGTTGTGAAGCTACTGATCCTGCCACCTCTGCACTGCTGTGCTCACTCTTCATGACACCTTGCCAGGTTGTGTCAGTGACTTTATCACCCACCACCATGTCTTTCACTTCCGCCATCTGGTCCTCCTCCTGGCTAGTTGACTTAACAACATCACTTGTTGTTAACTATGTCTCATCAACAATCCCTTGAGACTCTAATTGACATAGCTCACCATGATCTTTTTCTTACCATGGTTGCACAAATGTTTGGACATCACTAAACACAATATCCTCATGTACTTCTTGAAATGTCCAGGGCAAAAGGCTGAAATAAAAATATGCAATTGTCAACCCTCACGTGCCCGAGTGTGGGATCACTTGTCTCTTGGGACTTGGCATGGTGGTAGGAAGGAGGATCAGGTTGATGATTAGGTGGTCCAAATTCATGGCTCGAGGGTCAAGAAGGGTGAACAACTAGTAATCAGTGTTATTCAAAATATATACAGTACTAGCTATTGAACCCGTTCTACGCCCGGTGCCGAGCATTTATATTGGTATATGGTCTCCATCCTGGTATGTGCTGCTCCATCCTGCGTCTCCATCCTGTCATGTGCTGCTCCATCCTGCGTCCCCATCCTGTCATGTGCTGCCCCATCCTGCACCCCCATTCTGTCATGTGTTGCTCCATCCTGCATCCCCATCCTGCCATGTGCTGCTCCCATCCTGCGCCCCCGTTCTGTCATGTGCTGCTCCCATCCTGCGCCCCCGTTCTGTCATGTGCTGCTCCCATCCTGCGCCCCCGTTCTGTCATGTGCTGCTCCCATCCTGCGCCCCTGTTCTGTCATGTGCTGCTCCCATCCTGCGCCCCGTTCTGTCATTTGCTGCTCCCATCCTGCCATGTGCTGCTCCCATCCTGCTCCCCCGTTCTGTCATGTGCTGCTTCCATCCTGCGCCCCTGTTCTGTCATGTGCTGCTCCCATCCTGCGGCACCGTTCTTTAATTTGCTGCTCCCATCCATATGCCCCATACGCTGCTCCATAAGATGCTCCATAGTATATGCCCTGTATCAGGTGGCGTAAGTAACAAATAGCTGTGGCATGAAGTGTGAATTTGTTACTTGCGCCACCTGATTCCTTTCCGCCGCCATTTTCTTGGTCTTCCTGCTGGCGGAATCGGCGCCTGCGCAGTCCGCGCTTTCCGGCGCCATTTTCTTGAAGACACACCTGCAGTGTGTCTTCAAGAAAATGGCGCCGGCAGTGTGTCTTCAAGAAAATGGCGCCGGAAAGCGCGGACTGCGCAGGCGCCGATTCCGGCAGCAGGACCAAGAAAATGGCGGCGGAAAGGAATCAGGTGGCGTAAATAAATTGCTGTGGCATGAAGTGCCACAGCTTCATGCCACAGCAATTTGTTACTTACGCCATTCCTTTCCGCCCATTTTCTTCGTCCTCCTGCTGCCGGAATCGGCGCCTGCGCAGTCCGCGCTTTCCAGCGCCATTTTCTTGAAGACACACCTGCAGTTTGTCTTCAAGAAAATGGCGCCGGCAGTGTGTCTTCAAGAAAATGGCGCCGGAAATTGCGGACTGCGCAGGCGCCGATTCCGGCAGCAGGACCAAGAAAATGGTGGCGGAAAGGAATCAGGTGGCGTAAATAACAAATTGCTGTGGCATGAAGTGTCACAGCTTTATGCCACAGCAATTTGTTACTTACGCCATTCCTTTCCGCCCATTTTCTTCGTCCTCCGTGCTTTCCGGCGCCATTTTCTTGAAGACACACCTGCAGTGGAGCCGGAGTGTCTTCAAGAAAATGGTGCCGGAAAGCGCGGACTGCGCAGGTGCCGATTCCGGCAGCAGGAATCGGCGCCTGCGCAGACCGCGCTTTCCGGCGCCATTTTCTTGAAGACACACTCCTGCTCCTCTGCCTGTGACTGGTCAGAAGGCGGCGCCAGCACGCATTAAGCGCGTCATCGCGCCCTCTGAACTGTCACAGCAGAGAAGCCGGGAGACGGAGCCGCACGCAGCGCTGGAACGGGGAAAGGTGAATATACTTACCCTCCTGGCGGTCCCTGACTCTCTGGTGGAGATCGCGGTATGCGTTCAGTGCTTACGCATACCGCGATCTCCTGGGAGCGTTACTCTGTGGGGGCCAGACTGCGCCGGCGCTTGCGCCTGCGCAGTCTATAAAGGCTTTGGACAGAGTGACGCTCCCAGCGTTATATTATAGATAACGTGTGGGTGACGGAAAATGCAGTGGTACATAAAGTTAGCCTTGACTTTCAGACTTCCAACAGTCAAGACGTCCCTGTCCCCACAAGAAGAAGGGCTCTCCGTCTCTTTCTCCTACTCCCTCTCCTCCTCCTAATATTTTAGTATTATTGCTGGTCCAAAATTTTGAAAAAATTATGAAAAAGCCAGTGATGCAAATAATTTAGAATAATTGCAACACTGTAAATAGATGATCTGTCCGCAAAATGATTCCTGCAGTAAATCCAGCTTTTTTTAAATAAAAAAAAAGAACCTCCCAAAATCGAATGATTGTCATCTGACTGCCCTCAAAAGTTTATGGTAGTGGATCACCACCACTATCTGATTGAGGGCTGCCTGATGGGCCTCCCAAAATTATGGACCAGTGGAGGCGCAATTGCGTAATTTTAGGGTGTCATCCTCCACTGTCAGGCAAGGACAAATCAGGGTCAGGTTTAGGCATCTCTTAGCCTGTTTAGGGTCCTCTGGTTATATCTCCTTTGTCCATCCTTGTGTGTATAAGGATGCAGTCATAAAAGAAACTTAGCACCCCTGTCTGCAAGTACTTATCCACATATTGGTAGTTAGGTATACATTCACAGTAACTGTATTGGTCAAGGCATGGGTGTTGTTATGAGATATGTATAGGTGTAAGGCATGATGTAACATCACAAAAAAAGGGCGGATGGGGATCAAGCACCAAGGGACGTATGTCGCCGTAAGGTTGTGGAAACTCAAATTATCCAAAAGCCTGAATGTCAAGATTTCCAGGCCAAGCAGTCTGTAAATGTGCCCATTCAGTGTATCAGCCTGTGTCTCCGTGGGTGGCTGGGTATTTTCTTTGCGTTTTAAGGCCTGAGGAAAGGACAGTGGAATGCTGCACTGGGGCAAAGAAGTGGACATGGTTGCAGATGGTGCTTGCAAATGTGCAACAACAGTCGCAAGGCTGAACATATCCACGCCTGCATCTTGGACAGGGAATTGGCAAGCATGCAGCACACTGTGTTCTTTCTTGCTCCATCTCCGCCTGGTTCACATGCAAGCCTACGTGTTTAATTGTAAGTAGACACAGAAGTAGAATGTTTACACTGATTATGACGACATTGCCACTAATCAATTTGGTTGATTCCTCACAGGTGTCATACATCCACGGTTCCTCATCACTTGTTATGTGCGGAGGCTGAGTGTAATACCGACGGGAATGTTGGAGCTGATATTCAACTACTGCCCACTAGGGTTGAGCGACTTTGACTTTTTTAGGATCAAGTCGGGTTTCGCGAAACCCGACTATGTCAAAAGTCGAGTCGAGTGAAATCGACTGATTATCGCGAAAAGTCGGGGATCGATCGAAACACGAAACCCAATGCAAGTCAATGGGGAAGCATAGTTGGCAGTGAGTGGAGGCCAGGAAAACACCTACAGTGCCCATTTTAATGGCAAAAACATCCATTCTTGTTACTGAAGCTTGTCAATCTTAATTTACCTTATAATAATAGTTAGGCATTGGAAATTGGGGGTCATTTGGCTAAAGTTGTGGGGGGTATGGCTGGTTCAAGTATTTAGTTGGCCCAGGAAACGTGGACCACGTCATGGCAGTGGAGCAGGGAGGGGTAAGTATTTCAACTTTGCAAGTGCTGTGATCCTGAGCAAGCAGGGGGGGCCCACTCGTTCGCATTGGTACTGGCACAGGGCCCCTCAAAGTACGGCGGTGTGTTTGCACAGCGGGGGCGCCTCCCACCGGCAGCGACACTTTTGCGTACTATGAGGGGCCCTGTGCCAGTGACGTCGCCAACGAGTATTCCCCCCCACCTGACGAAGGAACCTGCACTTTCATCTGCACCTTCCTCTTTGTCCCCGTGTAAGGTGGTATAGTATGCGGGAAGGGGAACCTGACTTTTAGCAGGGTCAGATTCTGGCTGTGTAGCGTGCAAGGGGAATGTAGTGGTCTGGGTCAATGTACCAGCAGAGTCATCTAGCACTGGCTGGTCAATGGTCAGGATGAGAAGGAAACACAGATATAGGCCCAAATAATAAAGTGGGCTAAATGCATTTCAAAATTGGTAACAGGACTAACCAGGCGGCATTGCTTTGTTCAGTGGAGGACAACTGTAATGAGAGGCTGACACAGTGAGTAGGCCCAAATCAATAAGTAGGCTAAATGCAGTTCAAAATTGGTAACAGTAGTAAACAGGCAGCACTGCTTTGTTCAGTGGAGGAGAACAGCAAGGAGCGACAGACACCGTTAGTAGGCCCCAGCCAAACTAGTAGGCCAAATACAGTGTAATCTAAAAACTACTTAATGAAAGCCTGAAGATCGAAGCTCAGGAAAGGAGACCAGGAGAAAACCTTGGAGCGGCAGACACCGTTAGTAGGCCCCAACGAAACTAGTAGGTCAAACGCAGTTTTCAAATTCTGATAGGCTGAAAACCTGACAATTGAAGCTCAGCTTTTTTAAGAGGAGGACAGCTGTATTGAGTGGCGCAGACAGACACAGGTAGTAAGCCTTAAACCAAAAACTTGTCTCAAAGCAGTTTAAAAAAGGTTCCAGGGGTACACAGGCAGCATTGGTGTGGTCAGCGGAGGACAATTGGAAGGAGGGACCGCAGACAGACTTACTAGGCCTAAAATAAAAAAGTAGGCTCTATGCACTTTTAAATAGGTTCCAGGGGTACAAAGGCAGCATTGGTGTGGTCAGCGGAGGACAATTGGAAGGAGGGACCGCAGACAGACTTACTAGGCCTAAAATCAAAAAGTAGGCTCTGTGCACTTTTAAATAGGTTCCAGGGGTACACAGGCAGCATTGGTGTGGTCAGCGGAGGACAATTGGAAGGAGGGACCACAGACAGACTTACTAGGCCTAAAATAAAAAAGTAGGCTCTATTTACTTTTAAATAGGTTCCAGGGGTACACAGGTAGCATTTGTGTGGTCAGCGGTGGACAATTGGAAGGAGTGTCTGACACAGTTAGTAGGCCAAAATAATAAATTGAGGTTAATGTCTGGCAAAATTTTTTTTTTACAAATAAACAGGTGGCATACCTAGGTTCAGGGGTGGGCTCCTCTGCTGACTTGCAGACATTGGTATATGGCGCAAAGTATTAGCTGGTGTAAATGTAGGACAGGGCCCCTGAATATTTTTACTAGCATCATATATGTCAACAAATTGGTTTTGGCAGTGCCATTGAAGGATTTAACCGAATAGACTAAACAGTGGTGGAGCAGTGAGAGATAATTTTGCAAGTGGTAGAGCACTGTTTGAGCTTGGGGGGAACACTCTCTCGTGGCCGGCGGTACTGGCCCAGGGCCCCTCATGTGACAACGGTGTGTCTGACGTTGGGTGCGCACCACCACCGCCAGAGAAACTTCATTGTACTATGAGGGACCCTGTGCCAGTGCCGTCGCCCAAAAGTGGGCACACCCACCTCTTCAGACAAACGGCACTCTCACGGGTGCTTGCGCCAAGTGGTGACCACTAGAGTTGAGCGACCTTGACCTTTTTAGAGTCGAGCCGGGTTTTGCGAAACCCGACTATCTCAAAAGTCGGGTCGAGTGAAATCGGCCGATTATGACGTAAAGTCGGGATCGACCGAAACACGAAACCCAATGCAAGTCAATGGGGCAGCATAGTCGGCAGTGAGTGGGGGCCAGGAAAACACCTAGAGTGCCCATTTTAATGTCAAAACCATCCATTCTTCTTAATGAAGCTTGTCAAGCGTAATTTACCTTATAATAATTGTAAGGCATTTGAAATTGGGGGTCATTTGGCTAAAGTTGTGGTGGGTAGGGCTGGTTCAAGTAATTAGTGGGCCCAGGAAATCTGGACCACGTCACGGCAGTGGAGCAGGGAGAGGTAAGTATTTCAACTTTGCAAGTGCTGTGAACCTGAGCAAGCAGGGGGGCCCACTCGTTGGCATTGGCACTGGCACAGGGCCCCTCAAAGTACAGCGGTGTGTTTGCACGGCGGGGGCGCCTCCCACCGGCAGCAACACTTTTGCGTACTATGAGAGGCCCTGTGCCAGTGACGTCGCCAACTAGTATTCCTCCCCCCACCTGATGAAGGAACCTGCACTTTCATCTGCACCTTCCTCTTTGTCCCCGTGTAAGGTGCTATGGTATGCGGGAAGAGCAACCTGACTTTCAGCAGGGTCACAATGTTGTTGTGTAGCGTGCACGGGGAATGTTGCGTTATGGGTCAATGTACCAGCAGACTCATCTATCACTGGCTGGGCAATGGGCAGGATGAGGAGGAAACACAGATATAGGCCCAAAGAATAAAGTTGGCTAAATGCAGTTCAAAATTGGTAACACAGGAATAACCAGGGGGCATTGCAGTGGAGGACAACTGGAATGAGAGGCTGACACAGAGAGTAGGCCCAAATCAGTAAGTAGTCGAAATGCAGTTCAAAATTGGCAACCGTAGTAAACAGGCGGCACAGCTTTGTTCAGTGGAGGAGAACAGCAAGGAGTGGCAGACACCGATAGTAGGCCCCAACCCAACTAGTAGGCCAAATGCAGTCTAACATTAACAACTACTTAACGAGCGCCTGAAAACGGAATTTCAGGACAGGAAACCAGGAGCACAGCAAGGAGTGGCAGACACCGATAGTAGGCCCCAAACCAACTAGTACGCCAAATGCAGTTGTTCCGTTTAACCACAATTTAATGAGAGCCTGAAGATAGAAGTTCAGGAAAGGCAACCTGGAGAACACCTTGGAGTGGAACACACCATCTCTCTACACCCCATACCCAATTTGTAGGCCTAATGCAGTGTAGTTTCCAAGAACTACTAAACGAGAGCCGGAAGATCGAAGCTCAGGAAAGGCAACCTGGAGAACACCTTGGAGTGGAACACACCATCTCTCTACACCCCATACCCAATTTGTAGGTCTAATGCAGTGTAGTTTCCAACAACTACTAAACGAGAGCCGGAAGATCGAAGCTCAGGAAAGGCAACCTGGAGAACACCTTGGAGTGGAACACACCATCTCTCTACACCCCATACCCAATTTGTAGGCCTAATGCAGCGTAGTTTCCAACAACTACTAAACGAGAGCCGGAAAATCGAAGCTCAGGAAAGGCAACCTGGAGAACACCTTGGAGTGGAACACACCATCTCTCTACACCCCATACCCAATTTGTAGGCCTAATGCAGTGTAGTTTCCAAGAACTACTAAACAAGAGCCGGAAGATCGAAGCTCAGGAAAGGCAACCTGGAGAACACCTTGGAGTGGAACACACCATCTCTCTACACCCCATACCCAATTTGTTGGCCTAATGCAGCGTAGTTTCCAACAACAACTAAACGAGAGCCGGAAGATCGAAGCTCAGGAAAGGCAACCTGGAGAACACCTTGGAGTGGAACACACCATCTCTCTACACCCCATACCCAATTTGTAGGCCTAATGCAGTGTAGTTTCCAAGAACTACTAAACGAGAGCCGGAAGATCGAAGCTCAGGAAAGGCAACCTGGAGAACACCTTGGAGTGGAACACACCATCTCTCTACACCCCATACCCAATTTGTAGGCCTAATGCAGCGTAGTTTCCAACAACTACTAAACGAGAGCATGAAAATCGAAGCATTGGCGAGGAAACCTGGGGAACACCTTGGAGTGGAACACACCATCTCTCTACACCCCATACCCAATTTGTAGGCCTAATGCAGCGTAGTTTCCAACAACTACTAAACGAGAGCCGGAAGATCGAAGCTCAGGAAAGGCAACCTGGAGAACACCTTGGAGTGGAACACACCATCTCTCTACACCCCATACCCAATTTATAGGCCTAATGCAGTGTAGTTTCCAAGAACTACTAAACGAGAGCCGGAAGATCGAAGCTCAGGAAAGGCAACCTGGAGAACACCTTGGAGTGGAACACACCATCTCTCTACACCCCATACCCAATTTGTAGGCCTAATGCAGCGTAGTTTCCAACAACTACTAAACGAGAGCATGAAGATCGAAGCATTGGCGAGGAAACCTGGGGAACACCTTGGAGTGGAACACACCATCTCTCTACACCCCATACCCAATTTGTAGGCCTAATGCAGCGTAGTGTCCAACAACTACTAAACGAGAGCCGGAAGATCGAAGCTCAGGAAAGGCAACCTGGAGAACACCTTGGAGTGGAACACACCATCTCTCTACACCCCATACCCAATTTGTAGGCCTAATGCAGCGTAGTTTCCAACAACAACTAAACGAGAGCCGGAAGATCGAAGCTCAGGAAAGGCAACCTGGAGAACACCTTGGAGTGGAACACACCATCTCTCTACACCCCATACCCAATTTGTAGGCCTAATGCAGTGTAGTTTCCAAGAAATACTAAACGAGAGCCGGAAGATCGAAGCTCAGGAAAGGCAACCTGGAGAACACCTTGGAGTGGAACACACCATCTCTCTACACCCCATACCCAATTTGTAGGCCTAATGCAGCGTAGTTTCCAACAACTACTAAACGAGAGCATGAAGATCGAAGCATTGGCGAGGAAACCTGGGGAACACCTTGGAGTGGAACACACCATCTCTCTACACCCCATACCCAATTTGTAGGCCTAATGCAGCGTAGTTTCCAACAACTACTAAATGAGAGCCGGAAGATCGAAGCTCAGGAAAGGAAACCTGGAGAACACCTTGGAGTGGAACACACCATCTCTCTACACCCCATACCCAATTTGTAGGCCTAATGCAGTGTAGTTTCCAAGAACTACTAAACGAGAGGCGGAAGATCGAAGCTCAGGAAAGGCAACCTGGAGAACACCTTGGAGTGGAACACACCATCTCTCTACACCCCATACCCAATTTGTAGGCCTAATGCAGCGTAGTTTCCAACAACTACTAAACGAGAGCATGAAGATCGAAGCATTGGCGAGGAAACCTGGGGAACACATTGGAGTGGAACACACCATCTCTCTACACCCCATACCCAATTTGTAGGCCTAATGCAGTGTAGTTTCCAAGAACTACTAAACGAGAGCCGGAAGATCGAAGCTCAGGAAAGGCAACCTGGAGAACACCTTGGAGTGGAACACACCATCTCTCTACACCCCATACCCAATTTGTAGGCCTAATGCAGTGTAGTTTCCAAGAACTACTAAACGAGAGCTGGAAGATCGAAGCTCAGGAAAGGCAACCTGGAGAACACCTTGGAGTGGAACACACCATCTCTCTACACCCCATACCCAATTTGTAGGCCTAATGCAGTGTAGTTTCCAAGAACTACTAAACGAGAGCCGGAAGATCAAAGCTCAGGAAAGGCAACCTGGAGAACACCTTGGAGTGGAACACACCATCTCTCTACACCCCATACCCAATTTGTAGGCCTAATGCAGTGTAGTTTCCAACAACTACTAAACGAGAGCCGGAAGATCGAAGCTCAGGAAAGGCAACCTGGAGAACACCTTGGAGTGGAACACACCATCTCTCTACACCCCATACCCAATTTGTAGGCCTAATGCAGTGTAGTTTCCAAGAACTACTAAACGAGAGCCGGAAGATCGAAGCTCAGGAAAGGCAACCTGGAGAACACCTTGGAGTGGAACACACCATCTCTCTACACCCCATACCCAATTTGTAGGCCTAATGCAGCGTAGTTTCCAACAACTACTAAACGAGAGCATGAAGATCGAAGCATTGGCGAGGAAACCTGGGGAACACCTTGGAGTGGAACACACCATCTCTCTACACCCCATACCCAATTTGTAGGCCTAATGCAGCGTAGTTTCCAACAACTACTAAACGAGAGCCGGAAGATCGAAGCTCAGGAAAGGCAACCTGGAGAACACCTTGGAGTGGAACACACCATCTCTCTACACCCCATACCCAATTTGTAGGCCTAATGCAGTGTAGTTTCCAAGAACTACTAAACGAGAGCCGGAAGATCGAAGCTCAGGAAAGGCAACCTGGAGAACACGTTGCAGTGGAACACACCATCTCTCTACACCCCATACCCAATTTGTAGGCCTAATGCAGCGTAGTTTCCAACAACTACTAAACGAGAGCATGAAGATCGAAGCATTGGCGAGGAAACCTGGGGAACACCTTGGAGTGGAACACACCATCTTCCTACACCCCATACCCAATTTGTAGGCCTAATGCAGTGTAGTTTCCAAGAACTACTAAACGAGAGCCGGAAGATCGAAGCTCAGGAAAGGCAACCTGGAGAACACCTTGGAGTGGAACACACCATCTCTCTACACCCCATACCCAATTTGTAGGCCTAATGCAGCGTAGTTTCCAACAACTACTAAACGAGAGCCGGAAGATCGAAGCTCAGGAAAGGCAACCTGGAGAACACCTTGGAGTGAAACACACCATCTCTCTACACCCCATACCCAATTTGTAGGCCTAATGCAGTGTAGTTTCCAAGAACTACTAAACGAGAGCCGGAAGATCGAAGCTCAGGAAAGGCAACCTGGAGAACACCTTGGAGTGGAAAACACCATCTCTCTACACCCCATACCCAATTTGTAGGCCTAATGCAGTGTAGTTTCCAACAACTACTAAACGAGAGCCGGAAGATCGAAGCTCAGGATAGGCAACCTGGAGAACACCTTGGAGTGGAACACACCATCTCTCTACACCCCATACCCAATTTGTAGGCCTAATGCAGCGTAGTTTCCAACAACTACTAAACGAGAGCATGAAGATCGAAGCATTGGTGAGGAAACCTGGGGAACACCTTGGAGTGGAACACACCATCTCTCTAAACCCCATACCCAATTTGTAGGCCTAATGCAGTGTAGTTTCCAAGAACTACTAAAAGAGAGCCGGAAGATCGAAGCTCAGGAAAGGCAACCTGGAGAACACCTTGGAGTGGAACACACCATCTCTCTACACCCCATACCCAATTTGTAGGCCTAATGCAGTGTAGTTTCCAAGAACTACTAAACGAGAGCTGGAAGATCGAAGCTCAGGAAAGGCAACCTGGAGAACACCTTGGAGTGGAACACACCATCTCTCTACACCCCATACCCAATTTGTAGGCCTAATGCAGTGTAGTTTCCAACAACTACTAAACGAGAGCCGGAAGATCGAAGCTCAGGAAAGGCAACCTGGAGAACACCTTGGAGTGGAACACACCATCTCTCTACACCCCATACCCAATTTGTAGGCCTAATGCAGCGCAGTTTCCAACAACTACTAAACGAGAGCATGAAGATCGAAGCATTGGCGAGGAAACCTGGGGAACACATTGGAGTGGAACACACCATCTCTCTACACCCCATACCCAATTTGTAGGCCTAATGCAGTGTAGTTTCCAAGAACTACTAAACGAGAGCCGGAAGATCGAAGCTCAGGAAAGGCAACCTGGAGAACACCTTGGAGTGGAACACACCATCTCTCTACACCCCATACCCAATTTGTAGGCCTAATGCAGTGTAGTTTCCAAGAACTACTAAACGAGAGCTGGAAGATCGAAGCTCAGGAAAGGCAACCTGGAGAACACCTTGGAGTGGAACACACCATCTCTCTACACCCCATACCCAATTTGTAGGCCTAATGCAGTGTAGTTTCCAACAACTACTAAACGAGAGCCGGAAGATCGAAGCTCAGGAAAGGCAACCTGGAGAACACCTTGGAGTGGAACACACCATCTCTCTACACCCCATACCCAATTTGTAGGCCTAATGCAGTGTAGTTTCCAAGAACTACTAAACGAGAGCCGGAAGATCGAAGCTCAGGAAAGGCAACCTGGAGAACACCTTGGAGTGGAACACACCATCTCTCTACACCCCATACCCAATTTGTAGGCCTAATGCAGCGTAGTTTCCAACAACTACTAAACGAGAGCATGAAGATCGAAGCATTGGCGAGGAAACCTGGGGAACACCTTGGAGTGGAACACACCATCTCTCTACACCCCATACCCAATTTGTAGGCCTAATGCAGCGTAGTTTCCAACAACTACTAAACGAGAGCCGGAAGATCGAAGCTCAGGAAAGGCAACCTGGAGAACACCTTGGAGTGGAACACACCATCTCTCTACACCCCATACCCAATTTGTAGGCCTAATGCAGTGTAGTTTCCAAGAACTACTAAACGAGAGCCGGAAGATCGAAGCTCAGGAAAGGCAACCTGGAGAACACGTTGCAGTGGAACACACCATCTCTCTACACCCCATACCCAATTTGTAGGCCTAATGCAGCGTAGTTTCCAACAACTACTAAACGAGAGCATGAAGATCGAAGCATTGGCGAGGAAACCTGGGGAACACCTTGGAGTGGAACACACCATCTTCCTACACCCCATACCCAATTTGTAGGCCTAATGCAGTGTAGTTTCCAACAACTACTAAACGAGAGCCGGAAGATCGAAGCTCAGGAAAGGCAACCTGGAGAACACCTTGGAGTGGAACACACCATCTCTCTACACCCCATACCCAATTTGTAGGCCTAATGCAGCGTAGTTTCCAACAACTACTAAACGAGAGCCGGAAGATCGAAGCTCAGGAAAGGCAACCTGGAGAACACCTTGGAGTGAAACACACCATCTCTCTACACCCCATACCCAATTTGTAGGCCTAATGCAGTGTAGTTTCCAAGAACTACTAAACGAGAGCCGGAAGATCGAAGCTCAGGAAAGGCAACCTGGAGAACACCTTGGAGTGGAAAACACCATCTCTCTACACCCCATACCCAATTTGTAGGCCAAATGCAGTGTAGTTTCCAACAACTACTAAACGAGAGCCGGAAGATCGAAGCTCAGGATAGGCAACCTGGAGAACACCTTGGAGTGGAACACACCATCTCTCTACACCCCATACCCAATTTGTAGGCCTAATGCAGCGTAGTTTCCAACAACTACTAAACGAGAGCATGAAGATCGAAGCATTGGCGAGGAAACCTGGGGAACACCTTGGAGTGGAACACACCATCTCTCTAAACCCCATACCCAATTTGTAGGCCTAATGCAGTGTAGTTTCCAAGAACTACTAAAAGAGAGCCGGAAGATCGAAGCTCAGGAAAGGCAACCTGGAGAACACCTTGGAGTGGAACACACCATCTCTCTACACCCCATACCCAATTTAGTAGGCCTAATGCAGTGTAGTTTCCAACAACTACTAAACGAGAGCCGGAAGATCGAAGCTCAGGAAAGGCAACCTGGAGAACACCTTGGAGTGGAACACACCATCTCTCTACACCCCATACCCAATTTGTAGGCCTAATGCAGTGTAGTTTCCAACAACTACTAAACGAGAGCCGGAAGATCGAAGCTCAGGAAAGGCAACCTGGAGAACACCTTGGAGTGGAACACACCATCTCTCTACACCCCATACCCAATTTGTAGGCCTAATGCAGTGTAGTTTCCAAGAACTACTAAACGAGAGCTGGAAGATCGAAGCTCAGGAAAGGCAACCTGGAGAACACCTTGGAGTGGAACACACCATCTCTCTACACCCCATACCCAATTTGTAGGCCTAATGCAGTGTAGTTTCCAACAACTACTAAACGAGAGTCGGAAGATCGAAGCTCAGGAAAGGCAACCTGGAGAACACCTTGGAGTGGAACACACCATCTCTCTACACCCCATACCCAATTTGTAGGCCTAATGCAGTGTAGTTTCCAAGAACTACTAAACGAGAGCCGGAAGATCGAAGCTCAGGAAAGGCAACCTGGAGAACACCTTGGAGTGGAACACACCATCTCTCTACACCCCATACCCAATTTGTAGGCCTAATGCAGAGTAGTTTCCAACAACTACTAAACGAGAGCCGGAAGATCGAAGCTCAGGAAAGGCAACCTGGAGAACACCTTGGAGTGGAACACACCATCTCTCTACACCCCATACCCAATTTGTAGGCCTAATGCAGTGTAGTTTCCAAGAACTACTAACCGAGAGCCGGAAGATCGAAGCTCAGGAAAGGCAACCTGGAGAACACCTTGGAGTGGAACACACCATCTCTCTACACCCCATACTCAATTTGTAGGCCTAATGCAGTGTAGTTTCCAACAACTACTAAACGAGAGACGGAAGATCGAAGCTCAGGAAAGGCAACCTGGAGAACACCTTGGAGTGGAACACACCATCTCTCTACACCCCATACCCAATTTGTAGGCCTAATGCAGCGTAGTTTCCAACAACTACTAAACGAGAGCATGAAGATCGAAGCATTGGCGAGGAAACCTGGGGAACACCTTGGAGTGGAACACACCATCTCTCTACACCCCATACCCAATTTGTAGGCCTAATGCAGCGTAGTTTCCAACAACTACTAAACGAGAGCCGGAAGATCGAAGCTCAGGAAAGGCAACCTGGAGAACACCTTGGAGTGGAACACACCATCTCTCTACACCCCATACCCAATTTGTAGGCCTAATGCAGTGTAGTTTCCAAGAACTACTAAACGAGAGCCGGAAAATCGAAGCTCAGGAAAGGCAACCTGGAGAACACCTTGGAGTGGAACACACCATCTCTCTACACCCCATACCCAATTTGTAGGCCTAATGCAGCGTAGTTTCCAACAACTACTAAACGAGAGCCGGAAGATCGAAGCTCAGGAAAGGCAACCTGGAGAACACCTTGGAGTGGAACACACCATCTCTCTACACCCCATACCCAATTTGTAGGCCTAATGCAGTGTAGTTTCCAAGAACTACTAAACGAGAGCCGGAAGATCGAAGCTCAGGAAAGGCAACCTGGAGAACACCTTGGAGTGGAACACACCATCTCTCTACACCCCATACCCAATTTGTAGGCCTAATGCAGCGTAGTTTCCAACAACTACTAAACGAGAGCATGAAGATCGAAGCATTGGCGAGGAAACCTGGGGAACACCTTGGAGTGGAACACACCATCTCTCTACACCCCATACCCAATTTGTAGGCCTAATGCAGCGTAGTTTCCAACAACTACTAAACGAGAGCCGGAAGATCGAAGCTCAGGAAAGGCAACCTGGAGAACACCTTGGAGTGGAACACACCATCTCTCTACACCCCATACCCAATTTGTAGGCCTAATGCAGTGTAGTTTCCAAGAACTACTAAACGAGAGCCGGAAAATCGAAGCTCAGGAAAGGCAACCTGGAGAACACCTTGGAGTGGAACACACCATCTCTCTACACCCCATACCCAATTTGTAGGCCTAATGCAGCGTAGTTTCCAACAACTACTAAACGAGAGCCGGAAGATCGAAGCTCAGGAAAGGCAACCTGGAGAACACCTTGGAGTGGAACACACCATCTCTCTACACCCCATACCCAATTTGTAGGCCTAATGCAGTGTAGTTTCCAAGAACTACTAAACGAGAGCCGGAAGATCGAAGCTCAGGAAAGGCAACCTGGAGAACACCTTGGAGTGGAACACACCATCTCTCTACACCCCATACCCAATTTGTAGGCCTAATGCAGCGTAGTTTCCAACAACTACTAAACGAGAGCATGAAGATCGAAGCATTGGCGAGGAAACCTGGGGAACACCTTGGAGTGGAACACACCATCTCTCTACACCCCATACCCAATTTGTAGGCCTAATGCAGCGTAGTTTCCAACAACTACTAAACGAGAGCATGAAGATCGAAGCATTGGCGAGGAAACCTGGGGAACACCTTGGAGTGGAACACACCATCTCTCTCCACCCCATACCCAATTTGTAGGCCTAATGCAGCCTACTTTCCGACAACTACTAAACGAGAGCATGAAGATCGAAGCTCAGGAAAGGCAACCTGGGGAACACCTTGGAGTGTAACAAACCCTCTCTCTACACCACGGAAGGGCTGATTCTTAGGAAGGAAGGCTGTCGGAAAGAAGCAGGGCGCGTCCGAGGGTGATTATATTCTTATTAGTAATATACTCACCCTCGGACGCGCCCTGCTTCTTTATTTGTAATGAATGTTTATTTGCAATGTGGTTTTGACTTACTCTATTTTTTTGGTAAATAATGATTTTATTATTTTCATTGTTTTGCATCTTCTTGGCAATAATATAAAGAAGACGCGACAGGACAACACTCGGTGGCTGCCATATCTGTGTTTTAAATTGAAAAAAACTTTCAGTTAACTACTTGCAGGAGAAAGTTATTGTAGCTGGTGGCCATTTTTAGTACTGTACCAGATTTTTGTTGTATGTGTTTGTTTTTAATGTTAAAATGTCTGCATTTGATATCTCTCCAGTATTTTCTTTTTTATAAGCAAAATACTTATTTTTATATTTTCTGATGTTGGTTCAAGGGGTACACGGGCAGCAGTAGACAGGTCAGTGGAGGCCTAGTGGAAGGAGGGACCGCAGACAGGCTTCGAAGCCCTAACATAATAAATTGGGCTGGCTGTAGGCAATTTAAAATTGGTTCCAGGGGAACACGGGCAGCAGTAGACAGGTCAGTGGAGGCCTAGTGGAAGGAGGGACCGCAGACAGGCTTCGAAGCCCTAACATAATAAATTGGGCTGGCTGTAGGCAATTTAAAATTGGTTCCAGGAGAACACGGGCAGCAGTAGACAGGTCAGTGGAGGCCTAGTGGAAGGAGGGACCGCAGACAGGCTTCGAAGCCCTAACATAATAAATTGGGCTGGCTGTAGGCAATTTAAAATTGGTTCCAGGGGAACACGGGCAGCAGTAGACAGGTCAGTGGAGGCCTAGTGGAAGGAGGGACCGCAGACAGGCTTCGAAGCCCTAACATAATAAATTGGGCTGGCTGTAGGCAATTTAAAATTGGTTCCAGGGGAACACGGGCGGCAGTAGACAGGTCAGTGGAGGCCTAGTGGAAGGAGGGACCGCAGACAGGCTTCGAAGCCCTAACATAATAAATTGGGCTGGCTGTAGGCAATTTAAAATTGGTTCCAGGGGAACACGGGCAGCAGTAGACAGGTCAGTGGAGGCCTAGTGGAAGGAGAGACCGCAGACAGGCTTCGAAGCCCTAACATAATAAATTGGGCTGGCTGTAGGCAATTTAAAATTGGTTCCAGGGGAAAACGGGCGGCAGTAGACAGGTCAGTGGAGGCCTAGTGGAAGGAGGGACCGCAGACAGGCTTCGAAGCCCTAACATAATAAATTGGGCTGGCTGTAGGCAATTTAAAATTGGTTCCAGGGGAACACGGGCAGCAGTAGACAGGTCAGTGGAGGCCTAGTGGAAGGAGGGACCGCAGACAGGCTTCGAAGCCCTAACATAATAAATTGGGCTGGCTGTAGGCAATTTAAAATTGGTTCCAGGGGAACACGGGCGGCAGTAGACAGGTCAGTAGAGGCCTAGTGGAAGGAGGGACCGCAGACAGGCTTCGAAGCCCTAACATAATAAATTGGGCTGGCTGTAGGCAATTTAAAATTGGTTCCAGGGGAACACGGGCAGCAGTAGACAGGTCAGTGGAGGCCTAGTGGAAGGAGGGACCGCAGACAGGCTTCGAAGGCCTAACATAAGAAAAATGTCAATACAATGGTATTGACAGTGCCAGGCATTGAAGGATGTCAGCGCATAGACTAAACATTGGTGGAGCTGTGAGAGAAAATTTTGCAAGTCGTAGAGCACTGTTTGACCTGGGGGGGGGCTGTCTTGTGGCTGGCGGTACAGGCCCAGGGCCCCTCATATTACAACGGTGTGTCTGACGTTGGGTGCGCACCACCACCGCCAGACACTTTATTGTACTATGAGGGACCTAGTGGCAGTGCCGTCGACCAAAAGCGGGCACACCCACTTCTTCAGACAAACAGTACTCTCACGGGTGCTGGCGCCAAGTGGCGATACCACGGCCCCGTGTGGGGACTTTGGCCATTTAGGGAGGTGTTAACATGTCGGATGCTGGACAATCAGGTGCTGCAAATTACGAGATTGGAAAAGTCGTTCAGAATAGTCCACAGGCAAGACCTTTACATAGGAAAGCTAGGTGTCAGCCGGGCAAGGTGGGGCAAAAGATTTCGAAATCCAGTTGTGGTTCATTTTAATGAAGGTTAGATCATCTACATTTTGGGTAGCCAGACGAGTCCTTTTTTCTGTTAGTATTGAACCTGCAGCACTGAATACTCTTTCTGATAGGACACTAGCTGCCGGGCAAGCAAGCTCCTGCAATGCATATTCTGCCAATTCTGGCCAGGTGTCTAATTTTGATGCCCAGTAATCAAATGGGAATGACGGTTGAGGGAGAACATCGATAAGGGATGAAAAATAGTTTGTAACCATACTGGACAAATGTTGTCTCCTGTCACTTTGAATTGATGCTGCAGTACCTGTCCTGTCTGCGGTCATAGCAAAATCACTCCACAACCTGGTCAGAAAACCCCTCTGGCCAACGCCACTTCTGATTTCTGCCCCTCTAACTCCTCTGGTCTGCTGGCCCCTGCAGCTCGTGTGAGAACGATCACGGGCGCTGTGTGCAGGGAATGCCAGAAGCAAACGGTCAACAAGAGTTGATTGTTTGGTTGCTAATATTAGTTCCAAGTTCTCATGTGGCATTATATTTTGCAATTTGCCTTTATAGCGAGGATCAAGGAGGCAGGCCAACCAGTAATCGTCATCGTTCATCATTTTAGTTATGCGTGTGTCCCTTTTGAGGATACGTAAGGCATAATCCGCCATGTGGGCCAAAGTTCCAGTTCTCGAATCTCCGGTTGTGCTTGGTTGAGGGGCAGTTTCAGGCAAATCCACGTCACTTGTGTCCCTCCAAAAACCAGAACCCGGCCTTGCCGCGCCACCAATTTCCAATGGCCCCGGAAAAGCTTCCTCATTACAAATATAATCATCCCCATCATCCTCCTCGTCCTCCTCCTCTTCACCCGCTAACTCGTCCTGTACACTGCCCTGGCCAGACAATGGCTGACTGTCATCAAGGCTTTCCTCTTCCTCAGCTGCAGACGCCTGATCCTTTATGTGCGTCAAACTTTGCATCAGCAGACGCATTAGGGGGATGCTCATGCTTATTATGGCGTTGTCTGCACTAACCAGCCGTGTGCATTCCTCAAAACACTGAAGGACTTGACACATGTCTTGAATCTTCGACCACTGCACACCTGACAACTCCATGTCTGCCATCCTACTGCCTGCCCGTGTGTGTGTATCCTCCCACAAAAACATAACAGCCCGCCTCTGTTCGCACAGTCTCTGAAGCATGTGCAGTGTTGAGTTCCACCTTGTTGCAACGTCTATGATTAGGCGATGCTGGGGAAGGTTCAAAGAACGCTGATAGGTCTGCATACGGCTGGAGTGTACGGGCGAACGGCGGATATGTGAGCAAAGTCCACGTACTTTGAGGAGCAGGTCGGATAACCCCGGATAACTTTTCATGAAGCACTGCACCACCAGGTTTAAGGTGTGAGCCAGGCAAGGAATGTGTTTCAGTTGGGAAAGGGAGATGGCAGCCATGAAATTCCTTCCGTTATCACTCACTACCTTGCCTGCCTCAAGATCTACAGTGCCCAGCCACGACTGCGTTTCTTTCTGCAAGAACTCGGACAGAACTTCCGCGGTGTGTCTGTTGTCGCCCAAACACTTCATAGCCAATACAGCCTGCTGACGTTTGCCAGTAGCTGCCCCATAATGGGAGACCTGGTGTGCAACAGTGGCAGCTGCGGATGGAGTGGTTGTGCGACTGCGGTCTGTGGACGAGCTCTCGCTTCTGCAGGAGGACGAAGAGGAGGAGGAGGGGGTGCGAACGGCTACAGCCAACTGTTTCCTAGACCGTGGGCTAGGCAGAACTGTCCCAAACTTGCTGTCCCCTGTGGACCCTGCATCCACCACATTTACCCAGTGTGCCGTGATGGACACGTAACGTCCCTGGCCATGCCTACTGGTCCATGCATCTGTTGTCAGGTGCACCTTTGTGCTCACAGATTGCCTGAGTGCATGGACGATGCGCTCTTTAACATGCTGGTGGAGGGCTGGGATGGCTTTTCTGGAAAAAAAGTGTCGACTGGGTAGCTCGTAGCGTGGTACAGCGTAGTCCATCAGGGCTTTGAAAGCTTCGCTTTCAACTAACCGGTAGGGCATCATCTCTAACGAGATTAGTCTAGCTATGTGGGCGTTCAAACCCTGTGTACACGGATGCGAGGCTAAGTACTTCCTTTTTCTAACCATAGTCTCATGTAGGGTGAGCTGGACTGGAGAGCTGGAGATCGTGGAATTAGCGGGGGTGCCGATGGACATGGCAGACTGAGAGACGGTGGGAGATGGTATTGTTGCCGCCGGTGTCCTAGATGCAGTGTTTCATACTACGAAACTGGTGATTCCCTGACCCTGACTGCTTTGGCCTGGCAAAAAAACCTGCACAGATACTGCAGGTGGTGCGGAAAATGGTGGCCCTACACTGCCGGAAGGGATGTTGCGTTGCTGACTAGCTTCATTGGCCGAGGGTGCTACAACCTTAAGGGACGTTTGGTAGTTAGTCCAGGCTTGCAAATGCATGGTGGTTAAATGTCTATGCATGCAACTTGTATTGAGACTTTTCAGATTCTGTCCTCTGCTTAAGGTAGTTGAACATTTTTGACAGATGACTTTGCGCTGATCAATTGGATGTTGTTTAAAAAAATGCCAGACTGCACTCTTTCTAGCATCGGATACCTTTTCAGACATTGCAGACTGAGCTTTAACCGGATGGCCACGCTGTCCTCCAACAGGTTTTGGCTTTGCCACGCGTTTTGGGCAAGATACGGGCCCGGCAGATGGAACCTGTTGCGATGTTGATGCCTGCTGCGGCCCCTCCTCCTCCGCTTCAGAACTGCTGCCGCCTGCACCCTGTTCCCCCAATGGCTGCCAATCGGGGTCAAGAACTGGGTCATCTATTACCTCTTCTTGTAGCTCGTGTGCAACTTCGTCTGTGTCACCATGTCGGTCGGTGGTATAGCGTTCGTAATGGGGCAACATAGTCTCATCAGGGTCTGATTCTTGATCATTACCCTGCGAGGGCAATGTTGTGGTCTGAGTCAAAGGACCAGCATAGTAGTCTGGCTGTGGCTGTGCATCAGTGCACTCCATGTCAGATTCAACTTGTAATGGGCATGGACTGTTAACTGCTTCACTTTCTAAGCCAGGGACGGTATGTGTAAAGAGCTCCATGGAGTAACCCGTTGTGTCGCCTGCTGCATTCTTCTCTGTTGTTGTTTTTGCTGAAGAGGACAAGGAAGCGACTTGTCCCTGACTGTGAACATCCACTAACGACGCGCTGCTTTGACATTTACCAGTTTCACGAGAGGAGGCAAAAGAGCTAGAGGCTGAGTCAGCAAGATAAGCCAAAACTTGCTCTTGCTGCTCCGGCTTTAAAAGCGGTTTTCCTACTCCCAGAAAAGGGAGCGTTCAAGGCCTTGTGTAGCCAGACGACGAACCTGGCTCCACAGCTCCAGACTTAGGTGCAATATTTTTTTTCCCACGACCAGCTGATGCTCCACCACTACCACTACCCTCATTACCAGCTGACAATGAACGCCCCCGGCCACGACCTCTTCCACCAGACTTCCTCATTGTTTTAAAAACGTAAACAAACTAACGGTATTTGTTGCTGTCACACAAATTACACGGTGAGCTATAACTTCAGTATGATTTAGCTACCCCTTTACAGGTGAGTGAGACCACAACGAAAATCAGGCACAATGTTACACACTCTGTTGTTGGTGGCAACAAATGAGAGAGATGCCACACACGCAGGACTGTCACTGAAGCACAAATGTAAATATTAATCTCCCACTGATTTGTTTTTTTTTATTTTTTTCAGGGAGACTTTAGGAAAAAAAGATAATAGAATAAAATGATTTTTTCAGGAAGAATTTAGAAACCAAATACAATAAAATGATTTTTTCAGGGAGAATTTAGAAAACAAATAAAACAAAAAAAGGCTTTCTATGGCCCACTGAGTGAGAGATGACGCACACAGGAGTCAGGAGTGGCACACAAGCCCAGAGGCCAATATTTATCTCCCACTGATTGATGTAGTGATTTTTTCAGGTAGATTTTGGAACCCAAATCAAGCTAAAAAAATAATAGGCTTTCTATGGCCCACAATTGGAGAGAGAGAGAGAGATGGCGCACCCAGGAGTCAAGACTGGCACACAAGCAGAAAGGGCAATATTAATCTCCCACTGATTTGTTTTTTTTTTTTTTTTCAGGGAGACTTTAGGAAAAAAAAATAATAGAATAAAATGATTTTTTCAGGAAGAATTTAGAAACCAAATAAAATAAAATGATTTTTTCAGGGAGAATTTAGAAAACAAATAAAACAAAAAAAGGCTTTCTATGGCCCACTGAGTGAGAGATGACGCACACAGGAGTCAGGAGTGGCACACAAGCCCAGAGGCCAATATTTATCTCCCACTGATTGATGTAGTGATTTTTTCAGGTAGATTTTGGAACCCAAATCAAGCTAAAAAAATAATAGGCTTTCTATGGCCCACAATTGGAGAGAGAGAGAGAGATGGCACACTCAGGAGTCAAGACTGGCACACAAGCAGAAAGGGCAATATTAATCTCCCACTGATTTGTTTTTGTTTGTTTTTTCAGGGAGACTTTAGGAAAAAAAAATAATAGAATAAAATGATTTTTTCAGGAAGAATTTAGAAACCAAATAAAATAAAATGATTTTTTCAGGGAGAATTTAGAAAACAAATAAAACAAAAAAAGGCTTTCTATGGCCCACTGAGTGAGAGATGACGCACACAGGAGTCAGGAGTGGCACACAAGCCCAGAGGCCAATATTTATCTCCCACTGATTGATGTAGTGATTTTTTCAGGTAGATTTTGGAACCCAAATCAAGCTAAAAAAATAATAGGCTTTCTATGGCCCACAATTGGAGAGAGAGAGAGAGATGGCACACCCAGGAGTCAAGACTGGCACACAAGCAGAAAGGGCAATATTAATCTCCCACTGATTTGTTTTTTTTTTTTTTTCAGGGAGACTTTAGGAAAAAAAAATAATAGAATAAAATGATTTTTTCAGGAAGAATTTAGAAACCAAATAAAATAAAATGATTTTTTCAGGGAGAATTTAGAAAACAAATAAAACAAAAAAAGGCTTTCTATGGCCCACTGAGTGAGAGATGACGCACACAGGAGTCAGGAGTGGCACACAAGCCCAGAGGCCAATATTTATCTCCCACTGATTGATGTAGTGATTTTTTCAGGTAGTTTTTGGAACCCAAATCAAGCTAAAAAAATAATAGGCTTTCTATGGCCCACAATTGGAGAGAGAGAGAGATGGCACACCCAGGAGTCAAGACTGGCACACAAGCAGAAAGGGCAATATTAATCTCCCACTGATTTGTTTTTTTTTTTTTTCAGGGAGACTTTAGGAAAAAAAAATAATAGAATAAAATGATTTTTTCAGGAAGAATTTAGAAACCAAATAAAATAAAATGATTTTTTCAGGGAGAATTTAGAAAACAAATAAAACAAAAAAAGGCTTTCTATGGCCCACTGAGTGAGAGATGACGCACACAGGAGTCAGGAGTGGCACACAAGCCCAGAGGCCAATATTTATCTCCCACTGATTGATGTAGTGATTTTTTCAGGTAGATTTTGGAACCCAAATCAAGCTAAAAAAATAATAGGCTTTCTATGGCCCAAAATTGGAGAGAGAGAGAGAGAGAGATGGCACACCCAGGAGTCAAGACTGGCACACAAGCAGAAGCGGCAATATTAATCTCCCACTGATTTGTTTTTGTTTTGTTTTTCAGGGAGACTTTAGGAAAAAAAATAATAGAATAAAATGATTTTTTCAGGAAGAATTTAGAAACCAAATAAAATAAAATGATTTTTTCAGGGAGAATTTAGAAAACAAATAAAACAAAAAAAGGCTTTCTATGGCCCACTGAGTGAGAGATGACGCACACAGGAGTCAGGAGTGGCACACAAGCCCAGAGGCCAATATATATCTCCCACTGATTGATGTAGTGATTTTTTCAGATAGATTTTGGAACCCAAATCAAGCTAAAAAAATAATAGGCATTCTATGGCCCACAATTGGAGAGAGAGAGAGAGATGGCACACCCAGGAGTCAAGACTGGCACACAAGCAGAAAGGGCAATATTAATCTCCCACTGATTTGTTTTTTTTTTTTTTCAGGGAGACTTTAGGAAAAAAAAATAATAGAATAAAATGATTTTTTCAGGAAGAAATTAGAAACCAAATAAACTAAAATGATTTTTTCAGGGAGAATTTAGAAAACAAATAAAACAAAAAAAGGCTTTCTATGGCCCACTGAGTGAGAGATGACGCACACAGGAGTCAGGAGTGGCACACAAGCCCAGAGGCCAATATTTATCTCCCACTGATTGATGTAGTGATTTTTTCAGGTAGATTTTGGAACCCAAATCAAGCTAAAAAAATAATAGGCTTTCTATGGCCCACAATTGGAGAGAGAGAGAGAGATGGCACACCCAGGAGTCAAGACTGGCACACAAGCAGAAAGGGCAATATTAATCTCCCACTGATTTGTTTTTTGTTTTTTTTTCAGGGAGACTTTAGGAAAAAAAAATAATAGAATAAAATGATTTTTTCAGGAAGAATTTAGAAACCAAATAAAATAAAATTATTTTTTCAGGGAGAATTTAGAAAACAAATAAAACAAAAAAAGGCTTTCTATGGCCCACTGAGTGAGAGATGACGCACACAGGAGTCAGGAGTGGCACACAAGCCCAGAGGCCAATATTTATCTCCCACTGATTGATGTAGTGATTTTTTCAGGTAGATTTTGGAACCCAAATCAAGCTAAAAAATAATAGGCTTTCTATGGCCCACAATTGGAGAGAGAGAGAGAGATGGCACACCCAGCAGTCAAGACTGTCACACAAGCAGAAAGGGCAATATTAATCTCCCACTGATTTGTTTTTTTTTTTTTTTTCAGGGAGACTTTAGGAAAAAAAATAATAGAATAAAATGATTTTTTCAGGAAGAATTTAGAAACCAAATAAAATAAAATGATTTTTTCAGGGAGAATTTAGAAAACAAATAAAACAAAATAAGGCTTTCTATGGCCCACTGAGTGAGAGATGATGCACACAGGAGTCAGGAGTAGCACACAAGCCCAGGGGCCAATATTTATCTCCCAATTTTTTTTTTGTTCCAGGGAAAATTTATAAACCCAATAAAAAAAATAATAAATAGGCTTTCTATGGCCCACTATCTGAGAGAGAAAGAGAGATGGCACGCTTAGGACTGGCACACAAGCCCAAAGGCCAATATTAATCTCCCTTTTTTTTTTCAGGGAGAATTTATAAAACCCCAAAAAAATAAATAAATAGGCTTTCTATGGCCTACTATTTGTGAGAGAGATGGCACGCTCAGGACTGGCACACAAGCACAGAGGCCAATATTAATCTCCTACTTTTTTTTTTTTTTGTTCCAGGGAAAATTTATAAACCCAATAAAAAAAATAATAAATAGGCTTTCTATGGCCCACTATCTGAGAGAGAGAGATGGCACGCTTAGGACTGGCACACAAGCCCAAAGGCCAATATTAATCTCCCACTGATTGATTTATTGATTTTTTCAGGTAGAATTTAGAACCCAAATAAAGCAAAAAAAAAAAAAATGGGCTTTCTATGGCCCACTGAGTGAGTGATGATGCACACAGGAGTCAGGAGTGGCACACAAGCCCTGAGGCCAATATTTTTCTCCCACTGATTGATGTAGTGATTTTTTCAGGTAGATTTTAGAACCCAAATCAAGCAAAAAAATAAATAGGCTTTCTATGGCCCACTATTTGTGAGAGAGATGGCACGCTCAGGACTGGCACACAAGCCCAGAGGCCAATATTAATCTCCCACTTTTTTTTTTTTGTTCCAGGGAAAATTTATAAACCCAATAAAAAAAATAATAAATAGGCTTTCTATGGCCCACTATCTGAGAGAGAGAGATGGCACGCTTAGGACTGGCACACAAGCCCAAAGGCCAATATTAATCTCCCACTGATTGATTTATTGATTTTTTCAGGTTGAATTTAGAACCCAAATAAAGCAAAAAAAAAAAATGGGCTTTCTATGGCCCACTGAGTGAGTGATGATGCACACAGGAGTCAGGAGTGGCACACAAGCCCTGAGGCCAATATTTTTCTCCCACTGATTGATGTAGTGATTTTTTCAGGTAGATTTTAGAACCAAAATCAAGCAAAAAAATAAATAGGCTTTCTATGGCCCACTGACTGAGAGATGGCACACACAGGAGTCAAGAGTGGCACACAAGCCCTGAGGCCAATATTTTTCTCCCACTGATTGATGTAGTGATTTTTTCAGGTAGATTTTATAACCCAAATCAAGCAAAAAAATAAATAGGCTTTCTATGGCCCACTGAGTGAGAGATGGCACACACAGGGATGGCACTCTAGCAGAAATGTCAATCTTAATCTCCCACAAAAAAAAAAAAAAAAAAACAGGGAGTGTCCTTCAATTACTATCTCCCTGCAGTAATCTCAGCCAGGTATGGCAGGCAGCAATAAGGAGTGGACTGATGCACAAAGTAAATAAAAAGTGTGGACAAACAAAAAAGATAGCTGTGCAGAAAGGAAGGAACAAGAGGATTTGTGCTTTGAAAAAAGCAGTTGGTTTGCACAGCGGCGTACACACAGCAATGCAGCTATCAGGGAGCCTTCTAGGGCAGCCCAATGAGCTACAGCGCTGAGGGGAAGAAAAAAAAAAAAATGTAGCTTCCACTGTCCCTGCACACCGAAGGTGGTGTTGGGCAGTGGAAATCGCTACAGCACAAGCGGTTTGGTGGTTAATGGACCCTGCCTAACGCTATCCCTGCTTCTGACGAAGCGGCAGCAACCTCTCCCTAAGCTCAGATCAGCAGCAGTAACATGGCGGTCGGCGGGAACGCCCCTTTATAGCCCCTGTGACGCCGCAGACAGCAAGCCAATCACTGCAATGCCCTTCTCTAAGATGGTGGGGACCAGGACCTATGTCATCACGCTGCCCACACTCTGCGTTTACCTTCATTGGCTGAGAAATGGCGCTTTTCGCGTCATTGAAACGCGACTTTGGCGCGAAAGTCGCGTACCGCATGGCCGACCCCGCACAGGGGTCGGATCGGGTTTCATGAAACCCGACTTTGCCAAAAGTCGGCGACTTTTGAAAATGAACGACCCGTTTCGCTCAACCCTAGTGACCACAGCCCCGTGGGGGGAGTCAGCCCATTTAGGGAGGTGTAAAAATGTTGTATGCTGGACATACAGTAGCTGCAAATGGAGAAATTGGAACAGTCAGTAAAGGTACCTTCACACTAAACGACGCTGCAGCGATACCGATAACGATGCGGATCGCTGCAGCGTCGCACAGACAGCTCTCCAGCGACCAACGATCCTGAAGTCCCCTGATAACCAGGGTAAACATCGGGTTACTAAGCGCAGGGCCGCGCTTAGTAACCCGATGTTTACCCTGGTTACCATCCTAAAAGTAAAAAAAAACAAACGCTTCATACTTACCTTCCGCTGTCTGTCCTCGGCGCTCTGCTTCTCTGTACTGGCTGTGAGCACAGCGGCCGGAAAGCAGAGCGGTGACGTCACCGCTTTGCTTTCCGGCCGCTGTGCTCACAGTGAGTGCAGGAAAGCACAGCGCCGGAGGACAGACAGCTGAAGGTAAGTATGAAGCATTTGTTTTTTTTACTTTTAGGATGGTAACCAGGGTAAACATCGGGTTACTAAGCGCGGCCCTGCGCTTAGTAACCCGATGTTTACCCTGGTTACCAGCGAAGACATCGCTGAATCGGTGTCACACACGCCGATTCAGCGATGTCAGCGGGATAGCCAGCGACCAAAGAAAGTTCTGGCCTTCTAGCCCCGACCAACGACATCACAGCAGGATTCTGATCGCTGCTGCATGTCAAACTGAACGATATCACTAGCGAGGACGCTGCAACGTCACGGATCGCTAGCAATATCGTTTAGTGTGAAGGTACCTTAAGACCAGTCCAAAAGCAAGACTTTTTTACAGGAAAGCTAGGTGTCAGCTGGGAAAGGTGGGGCAAAATAATTAGAAATCCATGATTGGTTAATTTTAATGAAGGTTAGATCATCAACATTATGCGTAGCCAGACGACTCCTTTTTTCGGTCAGTATTGAACCAGCAGCACTGAAGACTCTTTCTGATAGCACACTAGCTGCTGGGCAAGCAAGCTCCTGCAATGCATATTCTGCCAATTCAGGCCAGGTGTCTATTTTGGATGCCCAGTAATCAAATGGGAATGACGGGTGAGGAAGAACATCGATAAGGGAGGAAAAATAGTTAGTAACCATAGTGGACAAATGTTGTCTCCTGTCACTTTGAATTGATGCTGCAGTACCTGTCCAGTCTGCAGTCATTGCGAAATCACTCCACAACCTGGTCAGAAAACCCCTCTATCCAACGCCACTTCTGATTTGTGCACATCTAACACCTATGCCCTGTTGCCCCCTGCAGCTCGTGTGAGAACCATCACCGCCGCTATGTGCTGGGAATGCCGGAATCAACCGGTCTACAAGAGTTGCTTGTTTGGTTGCCAATATTTGCTCAAGGTTCTCATGTGGCATGATATTTTGTAATTTCCCTTTATAGCGTGGATCCAGGAGGCAGGCCAACCAGTAATCGTCATCAGTCATAATTTTTATAATGCGGGGGTCCCTTTTTAGGATACGCAAGGCATAATCTGCCATGTGGGTCAATGTTCCAGGTGTCAATTCACTGTTTGTGCTGGGTTGAGGAGCACTTTCTGGCAAATCAACGTCACTTGTCTCCCTCAAAAACCCTGAACCTGACCTTGCAACGCCACCAGTTTCTATTGCCCCCTGAGAAGCTTCCTTATCCAAAAAATATTCATCCCCATCATCCTCCTCGTCATCCTCCTCTTCGCCCGCCACCTCGTCCAGTTGACTTCCCTGACCAGACAATGGCTGACTGTCATCAAGGCTTTCCTCGTCCTCGGCTGCAGACGCCTGCTCCTTTATATGCGTCAAACTTTGCATCAGCAGATGCATTAGGGGGATGCTCATGCTTATGATGGCGTCGTCTGCACTAACCAGGCGTGTGCATTCCTCAAAACACTGAAGGACTTGACACAGATCTTGTAGCTTCGACCACTGCACACCTGACAACTCCATGTCTGCCATCCAACTGCCTGCCCGTGTATGTGTATCCTCCCACAAATACATAACAGCACGCCTCTGTTCGCACAGCCTCTGAAGCATGTGCAGTGTGGAGTTCCACCTTGTTGCAATGTAGATTATTAGGCGGTGCTGGGGAAGTTTCAAAGATCGCTGATGGTTCTGCATACGGCTGGAGTGTACGGGCGAACGGCGGATGTGCGAGCAAAGTCTGCGCACCTTCAGGAGCAGGTCGGGTAATCCCGGATAACTTTTCAGGAAGCACTGCACCACCAGGTTCAAGGTGTGAGCCAGGCAAGGAATGTGTTTCAGTTGTGAAAGGGCTATGGCAGCCATAAAATTCCTTCCGTTATCACTGACTACCCTGCCTGCCTCCAGATGTACACTGCCCAGCCATGACTGAGTTTCTTGCTGCAAGAACTCGGACAGAACTTCCGCGGTGTGTCTGTTGTCACCCAAACACTTCATTTCCAACACAGCCTGCTGACACTTGCCACTAGCTGTTACATAATGGGACACCTCGTGTGCAACAGTGGTAGCTGCGGATGGAGTGGCCGTGTGACTGCGGTCTGTGGACGAGCTCTCGCTTCTGCTGGAGGACGAGGAGGAGGAGGAGGGGGGCCAACACCTACAGCCAATTGTTTCCTAGACCGTGGGCTAGGCAGAACTGTCCCAATATGGCTGTCCCCTGTGTACCCGGCATACACCACATTAACCCAGTGTGCCGGGATGGACACGTAACGTCCCTGGCCATGCCTACTGGTCCATGCATCTGTTGTGAGGTGCACCTTTCTACTGACAGATTGCCTGAGTGCATGGACAATGGGGTCTTTTACATGCTGGTGGAGGCCTGGGATGGCTTTTCTCGCAAAGAAATGTCGACGGGTAGGTCGTAGCGTGGTACTGCGTAGTCCATCAGGGCTTTGAAAGCTTCGCATTCAACTAACCGGCAGGGCATCATCTCTAACGAGATTAGTCTAGCAATGTGGGCGTTCAAGCCCTGTGTACGCGGATGAGAGGATGAGTACTTCCTTTTCCTAACGAGAGTCTCTTGTAGGGTGAGCTGGACTGGAGAGCTGTATATGGTGGAACTAGCGGGGGTGATGGTGGACATGGCAGACTGAGAGAAGGTTTGTGATGGTATTCTTGCAGTTGGCCTACATACAGTGTTTCCTACCACGAACCTGGTGATTCCCTGACTGCTTTGGCCTTGCGACGAAACCTCCACATTTGATGCAGGTGGTGTCGTAAATGGTGGGCTTACAGTGAGGGAAGGAATGTAGCGTTGCTGACTAGCTTCATTGTGAGAGGGTGCAACAACGTTACAGGACGTTTGGTAGTTAGTCCAGGCTTGCAAGTGCATGGTGGTTAAATGTCTACGCATGCAACTTGTATTTAGATTTTTCACATTCTGACCTCTGCTGAAGGTCCTTGAGCATTTCTTACAGATGACTTTGCACTGATCATTTGGATCTTGGTTAAAAAATTGCCAGACTGCACTCTTCCTACTATCGGATACCTTTTCAGGCATTGCACACTGAGCTACTTTAACCGGATGGCCACGCTGTCCTACAACTGTATTTGGTTTTGACACACGTTTTTGGCAAGATACGGGCCTGCCTAAGGAAAGCTGTTGCGATGTTGATGCCTGCTGCGGCTCCTCCTCCTCTGCTTCAGAGCTACTGCTGGCGGCACCCTGTTCCCCCAATGGCTGCCATTCGGGGTCAACAACTGGGTCATCTATCACCTCCTCTTCTATGTCCTGTGCACCTTCCTCTGTGTCACCGTGTAAGCCGGTGCTAGAGCGTTCGGGACGGGGCCCAATATTCTCATCAGGGTCAGATTCTGGCTCAGTACACTGCGAGGGCAATGTTGTGATCTGAGTCAATCGAACAGCATAATAATCTAGCTGTGGCTGTGCATCTGTGCACTCCATGTCCGATTCATCTTGTAATGGGCATGGCCTGTTAACAATTTCCCTTTCTAACCCAGGCACGGTATGTGTAAAGAGCTCCATGGAGTAACCTGTTGTGTCGCCTTACACATCCTTCTCTGTTGTTCTGGGTGAAGGACACAAGGAAGCGACTTGTTCCTGACCGGGAGCATCCACTGACGACACACTGCTTTTTAATTTTGCACTTTCCGAAGAGGAGGCAAAAGAGCTAGAGGCAGAGTCAGCAAGGAAAGCCAAAACTTGTTCCTGCTGCTCCGGCTTTAAAAGCGGTTTTCCTACTCCCAGAAAAGGGAGCGTTCGAGGCCTTGTGTAGCCAGACGATGACGTTGGCTCAACATCTCGAGACTTAGGTGCTATATTGCTTTTCCCACGACAACCTGATGCTCCACCACCACTACCATCATTACGAGCTGGTAATGACCACCCACGGCCACAACATCTTCCACCAGACTTCCTCATTCTTGGAAAAATGTAACCAAACTAACAAACGTTATATGGTACCGTAAAACCAGTTATAAGGTGTACGTAAATTTGTTGTGCGTTTAAATCTCCCTTTCTAGGTGTGTGAGAATTCTTGGAAAATCAGGCCCACTGTATTACATTACACAGTTTGAGTGGCAGAAAGTGGATGACAGATGCCACAAACAGGACTGACGCAGATGCACTCAGTGGCAATACAAATCTCCCTTTTTTATGTGTGGGAGACAGCAGGAAAAAATCAGGCCCACTGTATTACACTACTGTTTGAGTGGCAGAAAGTGGATGACAGATGCCACAACAGGACTGACGCAGATGCACTCAGTGGCAATACAAATCTCCCATTTTTATGTGTGGGAGACAGCAGGAAAAAATCAGGCCCACTGTATTACACTACAGTTTGAGTGGCAGAAAGTGGATGACAGATGCCACAACAGGACTGACGCAGATGCACTCAGTGGCAATACAAATCTCCCATTTTTATGTGTGGGAGACAGCAGGAAAAAATCAGGCCCACTGTATTACACTACAGTTTGAGTGGCAGAAAGTGGATGACAGATGCCACAAACAGGACGGACGCAGATGCACCCAGTGGCGATACAAATCTCCCTTTTTTATGTGTGGGAGACAGCAGGAAAAAATCAGGCCCACTGTATTACACTACAGTTTGAGTGGCAGAAAGTGGATGACAGATGCCACAAACAGGACTGACGCAGATGCACTCAGTGGCAATACAAATCTCCCTTTTTTATGTGTGGGAGACAGCAGGAAAAAATCAGGCCCACTGTATTACACTACAGTTTGAGTGGCAGAAAGTGGATGACAGATATATCAAAAAATACAAGGGCTGTAGTAGAATTTCAATCTCCCTACAATGATCAAAGGTCAAGTATGCCAGCAATAAAAAGGACTGCTGCACACAAGAGTGTGGACAAAGAAACAAGAGAACTGTGCAGAAAAGAAGGAGCAACAGGATTTTTGCTTTGAAAAAAGCAGTTGGTTTGCACAGTGGCGTACAAACAGCAATGAAGCTATCAGGGAGCCTTATAAGGCAGCCTTATAAGCTACAGATCTGATGCACAGAAATCTAGCCTCCACTGTCCCTGCAAGGAAAAGGTGGTGTTGGACAGTGGAAATCGCTACAGCACAAGCAGTTTGGGGGTTAATATTCCCTTCCTAACAATATCCCTGCTTCAGACGAAGCTACAGCAACCTCTCCCTATGCTCAGATCGGCAGAAGTAAGGCTGGTTTCACATTTGCGTTTTTTGCCGCTGCGTTTGTAACATTTTTTTGTACGCGTTTTGCCGCATTTCGATGCTTGCGTCTTGGCGCGGAAAAGCAACATGTAATATTTCTAGAGGCGTTTTTTTGCCGCAAAAAAACGCATGCGTTCGATTGCGTCAAAAAAACGTATTGCTGTCTATGTAAACGCATGTGTTTTTTAACACATGCGTTTGGTTGCGTTTTTGAACGCATGCGTTTCCTTTGATAAAAACAAGTCTAGACACTGATAAGCCACCCCCCCACCATCAAGGTGATAAAAGGATCCAAATCCTAACCCTAACCCTAGCCCTAACCCTAACCCTAAGCCACCATCAAGATGATAAAGGGATCCAAACCTTAACCCTAACGGGATCCAATCCCTAACCCTAACCCTAAGCCACCATCAAGATGATAAAGGGATCCAAACCCTAACCCTAACCCCAAAGGGATCCAAACCCTAACCTTAACCCTAACCCTAGCCCTAACCCTAACCCCAAAGGGATCCAAACCCTAACCCTAACCCTAGCCCTAACCCTAACCCTAGCCCTAACCCTAATGGGAAAATGGAAATAAATACATTTTTTTAATTTTTTAATTTTTCCCTAACTAAGGAGTTGATGAAGGGGGTTTGATTTCTATTTATAAGGGGTTTTATAGTGGATTTTTATTATTGGCAGCTGTCACACACTGAAAGACGCTTTTTATTCCAAAAAATATTTTTTGCGTTACCACATTTTGAGAGCTACAATTTTTCCATATTTTGGTCCACAGAGTCATGTGAGGTCTTTTTTTTTTGCAGGAAGAGTTGACATTTTTATTGGTAACATTTTCGGGCACGTGACATTTTTGATTGCTTTCCGATTTTTGTGAAGCAGAATAAACAAAAACCAGCTTGTGAAATTTATCATCATGTGTACCAAAAACGCAAACGCCGGAAAAAACGCATGTAAAAGCGTACAAATGCGGCATTTTTTTAACCGCATGCGACAACACATGCGTCTAAAAAACGCAGCGTTTGTACGCGTTTACATGCGTTTCTTTCACCACTTGCGGATGCGTTTAAAACGCTGCAGATTTAAACGCAAATGTGAAACCAGCCTAAGATGGCGGTCGGCGTGCACGCCCCCTTTATAGCCCCTGTGACGCCGCAGAAAGCAAGCCAATCACTGTAATGCCCTTCTCTAAGATGGTGGGGACTGAGACCTACAGTTAGGGCCAGAAATATTTGGACAGTGACACAATTTTCACGATTTGGGCTCTGCATGCCACCACATTGGATTTGAAATGAAACCTCTACAACAGAATTCAAGTGCAGATTGTAACGTTTAATTTGAAGGGTTGAACAACAATATCTGATAGAAAATGTAGGAATTGTACACATTTCTTTACAAACACTCCACATTTTAGGAGGTCAAAAGTAATTGGACAAATAAACATAACCCAAACAAAATATTTTTATTTTCAATATTTTGTTGCAAATCCTTTGGAGGCAATCACTGCCTTAAGTATGGAACCCATGGACATCACCAAACGCTGAGTTTCCTCCTTCTTAATGCTTTGCCAGGCCTTTACAGCCGCAGCCTTCAGGTCTTGCTTGTTTGTGGGTCTTTCCGTCTTAAGTCTGGATTTGAGCAAGTGAAATGCATGCTCAATTGGGTTTAGATCTGGAGATTGACTTGGCCATTGCAGAATGTTCCACTTTTTGGCACTCATGAACTCCTGGGTAGCTTTGGCTGTATGCTTGGGGTCATTGTCCATCTGTACTATGAAGCGCCGTCCAATCAACTTTGCAGCATTTGGCTGAATCTGGGCTGAAAGTATATCCCGGTACACTTCAGAATTCATCCGGCTACTCTTGTCTGCTCTTATGTCATCAATAAACACAAGTGACCCAGTGCCATTGAAAGCCATGCATGCCCATGCCATCACGTTGCCTCCACCATGTTTTACAGAGGATGTGGTGTGCCTTGGATCATGTGCCGTTCCCTTTCTTCTCCAAACTTTTTTCTTCCCATCATTCTGGTACAGGTTGATCTTTGTCTCATCTGTCCATAGAATACTTTTCCAGAACTGAGCTGGCTTCTTGAGGTGTTTTTCTGCAAATTTAACTCTGGCCTGTCTATTTTTGGTATTGATGAATGGTTTGCATCTAGATGTGAACCCTTCGTATTTACTGTCATGGAGTCTTCTCTTTACTGTTGACTTAGAGACAGATACACCTACTTCACTGAGAGTGTTCTGGACTTCAGTTGATGTTGTGAATGGGTTCTTCTTCACCAAATTAAGTATGCGGCGATCATCCACCACTGTTGTCATCCGTGGACGCCCAGGTCTTTTTGAGTTCCCAAGCTCACCAGTCAATTCCTTTTTTCTCAGAATGTACCCAACTGTTGATTTTGCTACTCCAAGCATGTCTGCTATCTCTCTGATGGATTTTTTCTTTTTTTTCAGCCTCAGGATGTTCTGCTTCACCTCAATTGAGAGTTCCTTTGACCGCATGTTGTCTGCTCACAGCAACAGCTTCCAAATGCAAAACCACACACCTGGAATCCACCCCTGACCTTTTAACTACTTCATTGATTACAGGTTAACCAGGGAGACGCCTTCAGAGTTAATTGCAGCCCTTAGAGTCTATTGTCCAATTACTTTTGGTCCCTTGAAAAAGAGGACGCTATGCATTACAGAGCTATGATTCCTAAACCCTTTCTCCGATTTGGATGTGGAAACTATCATATTGCAGCTGGGAGTGTGCACTTTCAGCCCATATTATATATAATTGTATTTCTGAACATGTTTTTGTAAACAGCTAAAATAACAAAACTTGTGTCAATGTCCAAATATTTCTGGCCCTAACTGTATGTCATCACGCTGCCCACACTCTGCGTCCACCTTCATTGGCTGAGAAATGGTGCTGAATGCGTCATATGAAACGCGACTTTGACGCGAAGATCGCCGACCGTGTGACCGATCCCACACTGGGATCGGGTCGGGTTTCATGAAACCCGACTTTGCCGAAAGTCGGTGACTTATGAAATTGACCGATCCATTTCGCTCAACCCTACTGCCCACTGCTGCTCACAAATCCTTGCCAAGTACATGTGTAAGGCCGGGGTCACACTAGCATATGGCATCCGACCGATGCGAGAGCATAGGATTTGATGTGCTAATGACCCTCGGTTCCTGCTCTGCTGTGAGAGGGAACCAAGTGTCATGCTACTGTGCTCCGAGCCTTTGATACAGAGAGGATCAGAGCACAGCTGCGGAAGAGGCAGAGAAAGTAATTTTTCTATTTCCTCCATTGCCGGCGTCGGCGTATATCGCACAGGACTCGGATGGTATCCAAGTGACGTGGGCTGTGTGACTCGCACCCATAGACTTTTATGGGGGTGAGTGAGCCTAGACTCAGCTGAGTATCGGTGACAATCACAGCATGCTGCGATTTCACTCGCACGCATAATACGGCTGAGAAAAAAACGGTGATGGGAGCTGCCCCATAGATTAACAATGGTCTGAGTGCTTGGCGATGTTTTTTCGCATAGCACTCGACCGTATTCCTCGGTAGTGTGATTCCGGCCTAATGCTGTGTTTCAGTGCATGGGCAGATCACAAATCACATGCTGAGCTGACACTTCAAAGCTCTGCTGCAGCACTGCCAGACAAGCAGCAGCTGTAGCTGACTTGTGGAAATGGGCGTAACAGTTGGCCACCTTCTCCCACTGGACACCCCACTGCCTCTGATGACCCTTTAAAAATTGAGTGAAATCCACAAGATGACTTTGTGAATATAGTGGAGGAGGAGGCCAAAAACCCCTCAACCGTATTTCTTTTTTATTTGGTAAGGGGTGGGGAAGACTTAGCCTTTGTTGTGGGACGCTGCCGCTTACTAACTAACAAATAAATTTACACTCTGTAACGCTATAGCATGTAGACATGACATATATGAATTTTGAACTTCATTACTGATCTAGAAAATAGGAAAAAATGAAGATAAAGAACTTGGCCATTTTATGCATACCCTGAAGCCGCGGCAAGGCGATCATCTTTTGCTGGGAACCTATCCTTTATTATTTAACAAACCTATAACTTTATGTGTTATGCAACGCCCACCAGTGCCATGGGGTACTTGGAACCGGGTCGGACAGCTCTTTGGGGAAGTCATGTGGCCATCACCCGACTCCGTGGCCCTGGGCATGCGCTAAATATGCAAGGGGGAAAATTATATGGAATTGATTGATGACCGCACCCCTGGTGTTCAGAAAGGGATGACCGTCGCTGTGGTTAAGGTCCACTGGGGCCAGTGGTGATGCAGCTGAGATGGTAGAGCTCCCCACTGGTAGGGCAGTGCCCCAGGGCAGATATAACAGTCGGTTCAGATGGTGATGAACGTTGGGGTTCAGAAATTCAGCAAGGGACACAGGAAATTGCAGTTTTCTTTACTTTTTAACTTTTTTATCCGGCTAGCCTGGAAGCACTCAGGGGGTCCACCTTGCCAGGTGGGGTTGGAGGCCTTCCTGTTGCACTCTCTTTTCGGGTCCCTACTGCCTGTAGCTAAGCTGCGGCCCTCTCCTGCATGTTGGCTTTTACCGGTATGGCAGACAGTGCAGACCTATCATGGGCACTGCCTGTTCACTGGCAGCCCCGGGCTCCTGGTCTGCTGCGGTGCCTCCGGGTGTTCGGTGTGGCCAGGGAGCTTGCAATCACTTGCCCTCCAGATTCGGCAGCTGGGGCGTACAGCACCAGCACAGCCAAGGACTCTGATGTCCTTCTTGTCAGCGCTCCACTCCAGGGTCAGCTCTGAGGCAGCTGCAATTCCCCAGAGCCCTTGTCTCCGCTCCTCTCTCCTCCGACTAACTCCTAACAGACTTCACTGAGTCCTCCTCCCGACCAGAGAGAGCAGCTCCCCAGAAATCAGGTCTAGAGCTCCCCATCTGGCCTGGAGCAGGAATTGGGATGCATGATGTGTATTATCTGGCATGGGGACCTCTTCCTGTTTCCAGGCATGACATCACCCTACAGAGGGAGGCAATGTCACTGTGGCAACCGGACTCTGGGGTGCCACAGTTAGTTACAAAATAAATTCAAACAATGCCAAAACAAAATATTTGATACATAAACATAGCGATTCAGGACCCGTTGAAGTGCAGAGGAGCGCAAAACAACTGTCATCTTCACTGAGATGCATTCTTAATTTGCTGCCATGTTTTAAACTTCATTAATAAAGGGAGATTTTAAAGGACGGTGAGTGCCAGTTTTTTCTTTCCTCACATTCCTCAATTACTATAAAGAAAAACTAAACTCACAGTTAGCAAATTTGCTTTTAAAATTTCAGTGACTGTTCTATTCAGCAAAAAGGAGTTTAAAGAAATCTATGTGCTTGCTATGGAGGCAACCCCATGCAGATTCATAGAACTATTAGTCATAGAAATTTGAGCAACAAATTGTGCTATTTGTAAATTTAAAATAAGATCCATTTCACACATGTGTTATGGGCGCATTGTTGTGCCTATTTCACCACCTCAAGTCCCAGCATGTACACAAGTTTAATGTCCTTAAATGGAAAGCTTTAAAGCAGCGGTTCTCAACCTGGGGGTCGCGACCCCGAGGGGGGTCGAATGACCAAAACACAGGGGTCGCCACCAGTGGCGTAGGAAGGGGGGAGAAGAAAAAAAAAAAAAAAAAAAAGGCGCCCCTTAAAATCTTCGGGCGGCGCCGTCCGCCGCCACGACCAGGGCCAGCTCCCCCCACCCCCGGGCCCCGCCCCCGCTCTAATACTCACCTCTATTGGTTCCTGCGGCGCCGGCAGCTGCAGCGTCCTCTGACTCTGCGACGTCTCAGGGCAGAGGGCGCGATGACGTCACTACTGTGCGCGCCGCTCTGCCTCTCTGTCCTGAGCGTCGCAGAGCCGGAGAGACACTGACTGGCTGCAACGGACCTGCGCTAGGAACGGGAGAGGTGAGGATTTTACTTTTTTTTTTTTTTCGTTATGTCTGACTGTCTGGGGGCAATGCTGGACACACTGGGGCAATACTGGAGACCATGGGGGAGATTGCTGGACACACTGGGGCAATACAGGAGACCATGTGGCAGAATGCTGGACACACTGGGGCAATACAGGAGACCATGGGGCAGATTGCTGGACACACTGGGGCAATACAGGAGACTATGGGGCAGATTGCTGGACACACTGGGGCAATACTGGAGACCATGGGGCAGAATGCTGGACACACTGGGGCAATACAGGAGACCATGGGGCAGATTGCTGGACACACTGGGGCAATACAGGAGACTACTATGGGGCAGATTGCTGGACACACTGGGGCAATACTGGAGACCATGGGGCAGAATGCTGGACACACTGGGGCAATACAGGAGACCATGGGGCAGATTGCTGGACACACTGGGGCAATACAGGAGACTACTATGGGGCAGATTGCTGGACACACTGGGGCAATACTGGAGACCATGGGGCAGAATGCTGGACACACTGGGGCAATACTGGAGACCATGGGGCAGATTGCTGGACACACTGGGGCAATACAGGAGACCATGTGGCAGAATGCTGGACACACTGGGGCAATACAGGAGACCATGGGGCAGATTGCTGGACACACTGGGGCAATACTGGAGACCATGGGGCAGAATGCTGGATACACTGGGGCAATACTGGAGACCATGGGGCAGATTGCTGGACACACTGGGGCAATACAGGAGACCATGTGGCAGAATGCTGGACACACTGGGGCAATACAGGAGACCATGGGGCAGATTGCTGGACACACTGGGGCAATACTGGAGACCATGGGGCAGATTGCTGGACACACTGGGGCAATACAGGAGACCATGTGGCAGAATGCTGGACACACTGGGGCAATACAGGAGACCATGGGGCAGATTGCTGGACACACTGGGGCAATATTGGAGACCATGGGGCAGAATGCTGGACACACTGGGGCAATACTGGAGACCATGGGGCAGATTGCTGGACACACTGGGGCAATACAGGAGACTATGGGGCAGATTGCTGGACACACTGGGGCAATACTGGAGACCCTTTGGCAGATTTCTGGACACATTGAGGCAATGCTGGAGACCCTGGGGCAGACTTCTGGACACACTGGGGCAATGCTGGACACTGGGGCAGATTGCTGGACACACTGGGGGTAATATGCTGGACACACTGGGGCAATGCTGGACACTGGGGGTAATATGCTGGACACACTGTGGCAGATTGCTGGACAACATGGGGGTAAAATGCTGGACACACTGGGGGCAGGACTTGAGGCATGGGCAGAATGTAGATACGGGGCATGATTGGAGACACGGGGCAGGATTGGATCATGGGGCAGGACGGATACGATGGAGGCTGGTGGGACAGGATGGGGAGATCATATGGAGTAGAATGGATACTTATGAGGGCAGGATGCGAGAACATATGGCTGGAGCCAGGAATGAGATAAACGGGGCCAGGGTGGGGAATAGTGTTACCATAGGCATAATAGGGGATAATTAAGGGATATTATTACTGCAGTGATGTATTTATTTTATTTTTTGAGTATACTGTTTTAAATGGGGGGCGGTCCTGTTACTGTGCAGAGTGACACTATATCGCCTTTTTATCTTCATGTGGTGTAATGTAGAAGTTGTGAAAAATTAAGTAATGTGTTCTGCAAGCGGAGCTCTAGATAACTGTGTTATTTCCTGCAGAAACGAGTCCTGGCTGGAAGGAATGATGGCGGTCTGTGCTGGATGAAAGATGAAGGACTTCACCTAGAGACGTCACTGGTGAGTCAGTGATACCTATACACTGACACTATACACTGTATACTATATAGAGGTCCTGTGTATAATGTCACCAGTGATCTCTGTATTACTCTATACATAATGCATATCAGATATTTACATTCCGAATCATAACTAATAAAATTACAGTTTTAAAGTAGCCACCAAAATTATTTTTTGGGTTGGGGGTCACCGCAACATGAGGAACTGTATTGCGGGGTCACGGCATTAGAAAGGTTGAGAACCACTGCTTTAAAGTGATCGTTGATGCTGTTAGTTCAGATTACTAGATTCAGGCCCATGCTGGCACTTGCAAGCATATTAAAGGGAACCTGTCAGTAGATACATTCACATTTGCAGCCAGGTATGTTTTTAGAAGTTCTTTAAACTACGTTTCTTTCTGAAATGCCAGAGCATTTTAGAGTAACCATAACTATCTGCAGTCCTGCAATCAACCTTTGATTCGTGATGCCTATGGTTTGAGCATGAATCGACTGACAGGTTCCCTTTACGTTCAAAAAAATGTCCTCATACTATGTTTTCTTGATGAAACTGACAATCTTAATTACTGCTCCTCATAAAAAAAGCTAAAAACGAATTATATATCTGCAAGACAGGCAAAGAAAATGTTCAGAAATTCATTAGCAAGTAAGCTAGTAAATTTAAGCAAGAAGCCTAATGGGAACGAAATGTTTCTTAATTGTAAACCATTAAATGGAATATTTTCAAGATCTAGGTCAGCAAACTGAAATATAAATAATCTCTGCAGAACAGTGCTTCAACCTCAGAATGTGTTAATTTGATGCTCCAGTCCACAGCAAGGACCGAGCAAGTTTCAGGCACTTTGCATTCTAAGATTTTCATTACACAATATAGGGATTTGTTAAGAGTGGAATGTTAAAGGAATAAAATAACTCTAAAGTCTTGGCTCAGCATATTACTGCATCCTGTGGAAGCCACTAAAAAGCACACAGAAGCCTGTAATAAAAATATCTTACATGGTTTTAACACGCATTTTGAAATGCAGTTCTTCACAAAAGGTTTAAAACCGCCTGTGGTTTAGTGAATCATTGTAAAATATCACTTCAATTACTTGACCATAGCTTACATTGTTCTTACTTCTATCTTTGAGACAATCAGGAAACATGACCGTTTGCATGCCTGCTATTGTACGGGCATGGTCCTGGAGCTGGCAAGCTGAGTGAGGATTTTTTTCCAAACATCTACTCTAGGGGACTATAAGAGTTTACAAACTTGACAGACAGACTAACATGCACTTTCTAAGAAAAGGGATTGGAGTTAGCTGTCAGGATGCATGGCACAAGTCCAAGAGAGCAGGAAACGTAGCCAAAATACATCATTTTGATTTGTTCCTGGAGGGGCAAAGGCAGTAAAATTTAACAAGACCAGTGGACTTGGAAATGCCAACAAATCCAGCCAATAGTTACTGAGCCGAACTTACCTTTCCCTATGTTCTATTTAGAGCTTCACAGTCAATAAATATTTGCCTATTATAAAACAGTATCAGTGAGTCTGTAAACTAGCTAAAAAAGTAAGTGCATGAAAATAGGATTAGATAATTTGACATGTTAATAGATTTTAATACTTAGAAAAAACATTTCAGAAAACTAAGGTGGACAGATACATATATAAGCAAGATTCTAAATATCGGGTCAGGAGATGATTACATTTTTTAAATTTCAATTGGCCAGGTTCGGCACATTTTCCATAAAAATTTGACTTGCAGTGATGAAATACATCACAAATTACATATATTCTGGTTTCCTGAAAATTATGTGTATGGCATTTTAAGGTCTCTTATTACTGTATCCCACCCCTTTCAATCTCTTTAATGCTAATGCAGCCATCTCACCATAGAATTGAATGGTAAACCTTGCAGTAACCAACAGACCATTTAATATCACATTGTTACTGACAGAATTTTCAGGGGGGGGGGGGGGTTAGTTCAAATTAAAAAAGCTGTTAAAAAATTATCACTATTAGTTATTTTTGGCAGAGCACTGTCTTAAATTGATGGTGCCATTGTTAGAGGTAATATCATCCTGCTAATATAATTGGCCAAAGCCAATTTTGATACTACGTAATTGGCTTGAGCCAGTGGTGGTGGTGCTACTTTGCCATGGTATGTATTTTACTTCTTTTACATTACCCAGTCTAATAACAATGCAACTTTTTCTTTTTCTACACATTTTTTTGCAAAACATTAATTAAATTTTGGCAATCTTTTTAACACCCCATGTCTAATTATTCAACTCTTGCCAAAAATGATGTCATTAAAAAATGGCAGGTAGGTAGGTACATGTATAAAAAGCAAAATGTTGCAGCTGTAGGTTGTAGCGTGTACTGTTGTCAATTTGGACTTAAAAAACACGAGTTAAAAAACAGACACGATTGTTAAAAGCTTACATTTCTTCCCCTTTGTTCAGCAACATTCAACCCCCTTCCCACAAATGATCTTATAAGAAAGGAATGCTAGGTAGGTACTCATAAATAAATCATCATCCTAAATAAAAGCTAGCACATCTGCAACATGTTGTCCTGGTGTAGTGAATACAGATGTAAAATTTTACTAGTAAAACAGATGTGCATAAAAACTGTTTGCAAAAAGTCAAAGTTAAATTTCTAGATTTTGGGAACTTTCTTTCATATTAAAAAAAAATTCCCCTTTAGAAAAGTGACTGCATAGAAATATAAGAGCTCAATATAGTTGCTTGTGACAAGCAAGTACACTGTCTGACATTGATTCCAGTTTTGTTCTGCTTTCTGAAAAACTATTGGGTTGTCTTACTTCTGCTTTCTTGTGCATTAAGAATTAAGAAAAAAAATGTGTCATTGTAATTCAGGACAGCAGGATAGATGCCAGTTACACTACATCACTGATCAATTACACTGAGTTTGGCTCTGCTGATAGATCCTCTCCTAACTCCCTCTCTCTCTACCAATTGAATCTTTGTATTATTTTTAAACTATTGCTCTCATTTTCTTCACTATTGCAGTTATTCAACATATTACTTACTGGAGTATTTGTCCAAAGTCTTAGGGCTTTCTTTTCCTATATCTGTTTCTAAGCTATGGCAAACTCTCACTATTGTAAAATAATTCTAAAATTACTGCTGCTTTCCCTGCTTAGGGTTTATCTACGCTATGACAGTGGATTCTGATTGGCTGTGCTATACTATGTGATGTAACTGTAAGGCATTATGGAGAAATCCAAGTGGTCACATTTGAGGTCATGTAAGCCTTCAATGAGTGATCAATCTTCTGCAATTTCTTTGACAATCCATGGGAATCAAATTGTTAATTGTTCAAAATTGGCATAACCTGCGAATGTTATTGTTAAATTCAAATTATATTTGTTTTGCATTACATCAATTCAATTATTTCTATTGACCACGCTTGCAATCCTTTCAAAATATGCTTGTTAGTAAATCAGTCTGATCTTGCTTTTTTGTTTCACATTGACCAAAGGGAACCTATAATTCTTCCCTAATATTATTTTCAATTTTGAATCCTTTTTTCTTTGCAAGTTTACTTTGCTATTTGTATTTTATTGTGATTTTCTGTATCAAACATATCAACACATAAATTCTACATCTAATATACAGATATACATATGATGTATTCTAATGTATACTCCAAAAAACGAGAATTAATTATGAAAAAAAATATTCAAGATAATATCTTGAAAACATTAATCCCTCTCAAAATACTGTCCATGAGAAGAAGCTGAAGTAGGCTAAGTCGGGGGTGACAAACCATTGTCATGCCTATTTGCCAAAAACTGGTTTGATTTTCAATGCTCTATGGGCACGCGCTTTGTCGTGATGAAGCAGACAGTCCCCCAGTCCCCCAATCGTCAGGTTGCCTTTTTCTCAATGCCTCACTCAATCGCTGAAGCACTTGCAGATGGTAATGTTGGTTCACTATTGTGTCCTGAGGAGCAATTTCAATGTGAATTACACCTTTTATGCTTAAAAAACAAACCATCATAGACTATATACTATAGAAATTTTATTTCACTTACTGTGTTCTTTTACTCTGGGTGATGAAACTGTCTTCCACTGACTGGACTGCTGCTTTGTTTCAGGATCACAGGCATAACACCAAGATTCATCCCCTGTGATGACGTTTGCCAAAAAAAATCAGGGTCAGTTTGTGACTTTCAATTCCTGAGACACTCTCAGATGGTTCTCCCTCTGGTAATTTAGTCAGAAACAAAATTTGATATTGGCACGTTGGTGCTTAATGTTTGCCATAGCAAAATAGTCAAGAGAGGTGGGAGGGGCTTAAGAAGACAATTACTCTATCCGCTGAGGTTATTTCTCACGAATGCTGCTTCTCCAACTAAGCAGAGAGAGTCTCTAATAAGCTTATTTAGTGGGAGAGGGCAGCACTGCCAACCCACTTGCCTACAGAAAATTATTCTCATTTTTTTGGATACACCCTTGCATGTGAAGAGGTAAATAATGGAAACCTCATATCTCATGGAACACATATAGAAGATTACTTTACACATTACTTAGTTATAATTTTAACATGAGCCATAATATTAAAGAAAGGAAGAAATTAAAGTGGTACAGTTGAGTGACAGTTCTGGTGAATAGAATTGAAGCATTAGTAGAACTACAGAGCACAGCACAAGTTCTGCCTCAACACATTTAGCAATCATTGGTTTGTTTTGAGTCTACATTGTTATCCCTGTATTTATTTACACATAGGGATAACAAGGCATTTGAACATTATCACAGGTCCAGACAGAGAGCAGAAAGCTGTGTTTAACCAATCTGCTCTGAAAGCTGCCAAGCTAGTGATTTATTACTATACTAGATGGTGGTTCTAATGCATCGGGTATTCCAGAATATGCATAGTAGTATATAGCATAGCCCACACAGTATATAACACAGCCCATGCAGTATATAACACAGACCACGCAGTATATAACACAGCCCACGCAGTATATTGCTCAGCCACATAGTATATTGCCAAGCCACATAGCATATTGCACAGCCACGTAGTATATAGCACAGCCCACGTAGTATCTAGCACAGACCATGTAGTATATAACACAGGCCACATAGTATATTGCCCAGCCACATAGCATATTGCACAGCCATATAGTATATAACACAGCCCACATAGTATATAACACAGCCCACGTAGTATATAGCAGAGCCACATAGTATATTGCCCAGCCATGCAGTATGTTGCACAGCCACGTAATATATAGCACAGCCCATGTAGTATATAGCACAGCCCACGTAGTATATAGCACAGCCCACGTAGTATATAACACAGGCCACGTAGTATATAACACAGCCCATGCAGTATATAACACAGCCCACGTAGTATATAACACAGCCACATAGTATATTGCCCAGCCACGTAGTATATTGTACAGCCACATAGTATATAGCACAGCCCACGTAGTATATAACACAGAGCTGTAGTATAAAACACAGGCCACATAGTATATAACAGAGCCCACGTAGTATATAACACAGCCATGCAGTATATTGCCCAGCCACGTAGTATATTGCCCAGCCACATAGTATATAACAGAGCCCACGTAGTATAACACAGCCCACATAGTATATAACACAGCCCACATAGTATATAACACAGCCCACATAGTAAATAACACAGCCACGTAGTATATTGCCCAGCCACATAGTATATTGTACAGCCACGTTGTATTAGGCACAGCCCACACAGTATATAGCACAGAGACGTAATATAAAACATAGCCCACGTAGTATATAACACAGCCCACGCAGCATATAACACAGAGACGTAGTATATGGCACAGCCCATGCAGTATATAACACAGCCCACATAATATATAACACAGCCACGTAGTATATAGCACAGCCACGTAGTATATTGCCCAGCCACATAGTATATTGCACAGCCACATAGTATATTGCACAGCCACGTAGTATATAGCACTGCCACATAGTATATAGCACAGAGACATCTATATATATAATTGCCTAAGGGTTTTTCCGTCTGTCTGTCTTTCTGTCTGTCTGTCTGTCTGTCTGTCCTGGAAATCCCGGCTCTCTGATTGGTCGAGGCCGCCAGGCCTCGACCAATCAGAGACCGGCACAGCATCGACGTAGAAATCCCGCGTCTCTGATTGGTCGAGGCCGCTAGGCCTCGACCAATCAGCAACGGGCACAGCAACGATGATGTCATAATGGTTGCCATAGCGACGATGATGTCATAAAGGTTGCCTCGATCAATCAGCGACGGACACAGTCTGCCGAGAATTCTGGAATCATCATTGTCCATATATTACAGGGACATGCATATTCTAGAATACCCGATGCGTTAGAATCGGGCCACAGTCTAGTAGTATATAACACAGGCCATGTAGTATATAACACAGCCCACATAGTAGATAGCACAGCCTACATAGTATATAGCACAGCCACGCAGTATATAGCACAGCCACGTAGTATATAGCACAGAGACGTAGTATATAACACAGGCTACATAGTATATAACACAGCCCACGTAGTATATAACACAGCCCACGTAGTATATAGCACAGCCCATGTAGTATATAACACAGCCCATGTAGTATATAACACAGCCCACATAGTATATAGCACAACCCATGTAGTACATAACACAGGCCATGTAGTATGTAGCACAGCCACATAGTATATTGTACAGCCCATGTTTTATATAGCACAAAGACATAGTATCTAACACAGGCCACGTAGTATATAGCACAGCCACATAGTATATTGCCCAGCCAAGAAGTATATTGCACAGCCACGTAGTATATAGCACAGCTCTTGTAGTACATAGCACAGAGACGTAGTATAAAACACAGGCCACGTAGTATATAACACAGCCCACATAGTTTATAACACAGCCACGTAGTATATAGCACAGCCACATAGCATATTGCCCAGCCACGTAGTATATTGCACAGCCACGTAGTAAATAGCACAGCCCACATAGTATATGGCACAGAGATGTAGTATATAACACAGGCCACACAGTATATAACACAGCCAATGAAGTATATAACACAGCCCACGTAGTATCTAACACAGCTCACGTAGTATATAGCAATGTGGGCACCATATCCCTGTTAAAAAAAAGAATTAAACTAAAAAATAGTTATATATTCACCTTCCGGCAGCCCCCGGATCCAGCCCAGGCGTTTATCGATGATCATCGCGACGATCCGGTCCCAAGAATGCATTGCGGCAAGAACACGTGATGATGTAGCAGTCTCGTGATTTTTTATTTTTTTTTTATTATTTTTAACATTAGATCTTTTTACTATTGATGCTGCATAGGCAGCATCAATAGTAAAGAGTTGATCACACAGGGTTAATTGCAGCATTAACGGACTGCGTTACATTGCGTTATGCCGTTTAACGAACTGCTAAACCGCTATGGGGGCACTGACTGGAGGGCAGTATGGATGGGGCACTGACTGGAGGGGAGTAGGGAAGGGTGAATTCACGGCCGGACTATGCCCGTCGCTGATTGGTCGCGGCCGGCCGCGACCAATCAGCGACGTGGGATTTCTGTGACAGACAGGCAAACAGACAAACAGACAAACAGACGGAAGTGACCCTTAGATGATTATATAGATAGATCTCTTCAGAAGTTGAGATGGTCAGGAGCTACAGGGTGGTAGGTGAGATGTATAAAAAAAAATGGTCTGGAAAGAACTGACTGAGATGTTAAGAGATAACCTGACTCCTGGAATGCAACTACTGGGGAATAAGCTCCATGGAAACCAGCTGTATGTCATATAAGTTAGAAACTCTCATTGCAGAAGAATGACAGCAGACAGGAAAAGCAAGCCAGTTGCAAACTTGCATATTTTCATACTGTCTAAATAAATCAATTTTAAAACTTGAGAATACCTCTTTAAGAGAAGACTTGTTGGAATGTTTTTGTTTCATTTTTCTTTTTTCTATGTTTAGTATACCTTTAAACAAGGCTTTTTTTATAGGTTGCTAAAGGTCAAAGGGATTTTTTGGCATTTGAATTCTCTTAAATGTAGTGAAAATAAAATGAATACATTGACAAGTAGGTCCAAGAAATACAAGTACATGCGTTCCTATGTAGCTGGTAAACAATGCGCCACTGCAGAGAAAACATGATTGCAAATTAACTTGGAAGTGCATCTATCTAACTTAATGCTCTCCGCATACCACAACTCCTCAGATGGACTGACAAGACTGACACATCATTAGTATTTACTGAGAATTCTTGCACATGCATTATTCATTGCTACAAAGGCATGCATAATACTCCTGTGGGTAAAGAATCACTAAAATACTATGCATACTGGCCCAGACACAAGCTAAGCATGCACAAAATTTCATGTGCTTTCGAATGGAAGCATTATTGGCTCAAAGCTGTCAATCTAGCGGAGTAGATTGGTAATAGGTGGGGCATATTGAGGTGGTGATGCCCTAGCTATACCTCAGACCAATCCCAATGCACTTGCAGGCTCATTTCTATGCACTCTTTAGCTAGGATTTCTTTATTTTGGCAAGTTGCTTCTGGTTCAAACAAGTGTACATGAATTATGTATACCCCTCCTCACATGTAAAGCGCCATGGAATAAATGGCGCTATAATAATAAATAATAATAATAATAATAATAATAATTATATATTTCTATGACCTGTATTGTGTTTATCAAAACAGGATAAAAACAAGTTTGAAAAATGGCTTCGTTACTGGAAAGAAGATTATTGCTGCGATATTCTTTGAAAACTGTCTATACGGGCACGCAAGTCATAAGAAGCTGTATAACGTGACATTATCATTGCTATAATAGCTGGTGCGTGCTAAGTCGTCCTACTCCGCCCCTTCATGTAATAAGCAGCTGACTGCCAATAGACTGTGTACATACAGAGCTTTGTGTTATTGGGTACAGCTTCCTCAGCTCTTTTTAATGCTGCATCTAAAAACTCTGCTTGTGTCACAACTGCTGCAGTAAGTAAAGTAAGTGATATAGTGTCTCTTTGACTACATAATGGTGCTCTTTGATGAAGTTTCAATAACCTGGTGGCAGATTCCCTTTAATAAAAGGGGCTATTACAAGTGTGAGACGTACCTAACTCAGAACAGCAGAACTGAACTTTGCCTCGTTAAAAAACACATTTGCTGCAGCTCTCACAGCTCTGCTGTTTTACAACACTAACTCCTGTAAGAGGAACCTGTAGATGTGTCAGTTATAGTCACACACAGCTCTGCAGTGAGATCAGGAGAGCAGAGAGCAGCCATTACACATCACACTGGTAACTCCACCTTATAACTATCTGATGCAAATCAGTGTCCGGCCCTAAATCCTGAACAGCTCATTTACGTATAAGAAAAGCATGGATTTCTGTGGAATAAGACATCAGATCACACGTATCAAGGTGTCAATTTATTCCACTTCTTATGCTCTACAATATATAGATAGCTTCGGAGGGTGGATCCAACTCACAGGTTTCCTTTATCCTGACTGTCAATAAAATTTGCACTGCTAATATTTGGCTATCTTATAATTTTATTTATGAATTACAACTAGTGAAGAATAAACACTTACTGTCTAATTAATAAACTCCCCAAACTAGGAATCAATTCAGAGGACTACAAGCTATAAAGATCCCTAACCAATAGCCTAAAAGCAAAAATATATTACACAATTTATCACAGAATAAAAGCTTATTTGAAAATGCAGAAAGTTATGCTTTTTTGTATTTCCAAATAAACAATATTATATTGTGATAAATTATGTAATGTATTTTTGTGCTTACCGTACCCAATTGTTATGGTCCTTTATACTGTAGGTTGTAGTGCCTAGTAAAAACTAGTTTTCCGTTCATAGTATTGACCTTCTAAAAGAAAAGTGTGGGCGGAAAGCACTTCACTATCCAGACAGCTGAGCAAAAATTCTTATACAGAGTGCAATGTCAACTAAATCGTATGTTTCTATTTTATATGACTGCTATTGACCTAAAGCCAGAAACAATGTAAATATCTTTCGTTTCCATAAGTCTGATATTTCCTTATCAGTCCTTGCTATTATTTTGTTCGCTTACCATTACACAGACAAAAGAAATGTATCATTTTGTCAACATTAATGTTTTACTACATCAACAAATGAGATTAGCCAAGTAAAGTTCAGCCAAAGTTTTTATTATTTTATAGGCTGATTTTTTACAAAGTACATTAGAGAGTATGCAGTTTGAAACATTATCATACTCCACCCCAATTTAACTGTGGATAGCTTCATTCTGGCTGACCTTTTGTACTATATGGATACAGGAAAATAGGCTGACATTTTTAAAGGCTGTGGACACCTTTGAATGATTCTTTTAGTACATTGTCCATACTATGTGATATAATTCATTTCTGCAATTCTTTTTTCATAAAAATGTTAACTCTTTTCCCACTGATGATTGCGTGTAATAATTGATTCTTGATTCCACCCAGTTTAAATCCTGACAGCCTTCTCCCTGTCTGTCCAGTCTAAAGATTTCTTCTCCGTTTTCTTCAACATTTATGTAAGGTAAAATCTAATTTGATCTGGTTGATGATTATATTTTGCATGATTCACTTTCAGTTGTTTTCTATTTTCATACTATATTGTGATCAAGGCAGGTCATCCATGAAAAACAGTATATGCATTACATACCTGTTGAAGTATTTGCCAACCACTTACTGGCCAGAATTTTCTGGTGATATCTACCTTGGCATCAATGCTGAGAAAATTGGTAGTTTAACCCTTTAGTGACCAAGCCAATTTTGACCTTAACCCCTTCACCCCCGGAGCTTTTTTCGTTTTTTCGTTTTCGCTTTTCGCTCCCCTCCTTCCCAGAGCCATCAATATGGCCATGTGAGGGCTTATTTTTTGCAGGACGAGATGTATTTTTGAACAATACCATTGGTTTTTACCATGCCGTGTAACAGAAAACGGGAAAAAAATTCCAAGTGCGATGAAATTGCAAAAAAAGTGCAATCTCACACTTTTTTTTGCTTGGCTTTTTTGCTAGGTTCACCAAATGTTAAAACTAACCTGCCATTATGATTTTCCAGGTCATTACAAGTTCATAGACACCAAACATGTATAGGTTCTCTTTAATCTAAGTGGTAAAAAAAAATTCCAAATTTGCTAAAAATGAAAAAAAATAAATTGCGCCATTTTCCGATACTCGTAGCGTCTCCAATTTTCGTGATCTGGGGTCATTTGAGGGCTGGCGTTTTTATTGATGACATTTTGGTGCAGATACGTGCTTTTGATCACCCGTTATTGCATTTTAATGCAATGTTACGGTGACCAAAAAACATAATTTTGGTGTTTTGATTTTTTTTCTCGCTACGTCATTTATCGATCAGGTTAATCCTTTGTTTTTATTGATAGATTGGGCGATTCTGAATGCGGCAATACCAAATATGTGTAGGTTTGATTTTTATTTTAATGTTTTATTTTGATTGGGACGAAAGGGGGGTGATTTGAACTTTTATATACTTTTTCTTTTTATATTTTTAAACACTTTTTTTTAAATTTTGGCATACTTAAATAGCCTCCATAGGAGGCTAGGAACATGCACTACACAATCGGCTCTGCTACATAGAGGTGAAGCACAGGTCACCTCTATGCAGCAGAAATGCAGGTGTGCTTGAAACGCCGACCACAGGGTGGCGCTCAAAGCAATCGGCCATCAACAACCATAAAGGTCTCAAGGAGACCTCTGGTTGTTATGACAATGCACCGATGACCCCCAATCATGTGACGGGGCAGCGGTGCGAGCACTTCCGGCCGCGCGGCCGGGAGTGCTAGTTAAATGCCGCTGTCAGCGTTTGACGGCAGCATTTAACTAGTTAATGGGCGCGGGTGGATCGCGATTCCGCTAGCGCTCATTGCGCACACATGTCAGCTGTACAAAACAGCTCACATGTCGCGGCTTTGAAGTGGAGCCCACCTCAAAGCAGGGGATCTGCCGGCTGACGTACTTTTCCATCAGCTGGCAGAAAGTGGTTAATGACCAGACCAAATTTTACAATTCTGACCGGTGTCACTTTATGTGGTGATATTGCTTTTTATAACATATTGTACTTCATGATAGTGGTAACATTTCTTCAATATGAATTGAGTTTATTTATAAAGAAAAATGGAAATTTTGCAAAAATGTAGACAATTTTAAAATTTTCAAACTTTTAGTGTTTGTGCCCTTAAATCAGAGTTATGTCACACAAAATAGTTCATAAATACTATGGTGTTAAAATGCACTTTAATTGTTCTGGAAAGAAGAGAGAGGAGATAAAGATCCCAATAACGGATACATCTAGCTTTTTTAAAAACCCTTTTTTTAAAATTACATTAGCATAAGGAATATAGGGACTTTACTACACTACAGTTTATTGACATATATAATATTAGTGGTCAAGCATTACTGTAAATTCCCAAACCATTCCAAACCTGAATTATTTTGCCAAAAAGTTGCATAATTTAACTAGTAGAACAGTTTAAATTTTTTTTACTATTATTAAATTTTCCCTTAAGGGTGCAGTGGTTTTATAGACATATTTTATTCTTATTTTTATCAATAATGTCTGCTTGGTTGTCATAATAATCTCTTTTTCCATAATGGGGGAAATCCTACCACTAATATGTCATTCAGATGTCTATGAAAAACAGTCTGTATGTACTGTGATGTATGAACTGTCCATGCGAGGGTGGGAGAGGGCAGTAGTCATGGCTGAGAGCAATCCCTGTATCACACCCTGGCCTCTCCCCACAATACAATAGTGCATTTCCTTCAGCATACCTGCATTCTGGGTCTCCATGCCATCAGGGTCCACCCTGGACCGTCAGTGATGCTTTGTAGACTGCACCGCATAAAGAGAGACATAGTCCAGCTCAAGTTTAACAACAACAGCTTTACTTGGTTCTGTATGCAGCATATCCACATTCTTTCCAGCATCAACATCAGGTTTCACAACGTACAACTCCTCTTCTGTCCCTGTCCTTCTCTTTCCATCGCTAAGCTCGCTTCCGGGCCAGACCATACCTTTCGATCCCTCATCATCCTCTCTGCTCAGCCTTACTCCATCTGGGGACTCCCTCAGCCATTTGGCCCTGATTCTGAGGGTGTTGGCCCATGCAATAAGCTGCCACATGATGATTGACATGCCCGTACAGCTTAGCCTCTTCTAGCAACTGCAGTCCCACTATTACTGCACCGCTAGCACTGTTGCTATTGCTCTTTCTGATGAGGTCCTGGTCAGGGATGCTATATGGCTGGTCCTTACACTTCTTCTAACGTTGCGTGGCATGATGTAGCCCGGAGCTGGGGAGCCCAAGGGAGCTACACGGGCACCCTGGTCTCAACTGACTCCTATCAGGAAGTCTTTCCTGTCTTATCCACCATGCCCCTCCTATATTAACTATTTACTATGCTATGTACAATCCCAAACTTTATGTGCCTCCATCTTGTGGCTTAACTAAGCACTGCACTTTCCCTATATTAAAACAATATACACTGTGCTGCAGAAGCTGAAAGGAAGTTGGCCCCCTTCCTTTGAATATGATGCTACAGTACTTAGTCCTGCTTTCCATCAGAAGGGGCAAAATGACGGCAACCAAAAAAACAAAAGGAGTCCATTCTCTAAATGGAAACGTCTGGCTCACAGTCCTCCAGGTCAAAAAGAACAACTGTCCAAGGTATACTACTATTTTTAGGGTTACATAAACATTTTGATGACCAATGAGGCCAAGGAATCTTCCCCTTCCCTTGGGGGGTGATAAGGGCTTCCCTCTGTCATTAAGGACGCAGAACAGTCCTTCAGGAAATGTCTCCATGCAATGAGCACAACATTATACAACAGAAAGTTTGTTCATTATTTTTTAACTCACCTGCATGCGTCCCGTGCCACTGTTTCAGATGTTGGGCTACATGCCCGGATTTGGGCTGATGACTCTGCAGCTGCAGACGTCATAGGTAGCCAGAATATGGCAGAGACAGGGAGCTGAGTCCCAAACTCTATGTGCCTCCATTTTGTGGCTTAACTAAGCACTGCACTTTCCCTAAAATAAGACAATATACACTATGCTGCAGCAGCTGAAATACCAAACTGTACATACAGTAAATACACTTGTCACATGTAATATGACTTGCACAGTACTAAACAATGATATGCATATTGTGATTATAGATAACATTTAACCAGGATATAATTAAAGGGATAGGGGTGCACGTCAGTCCTTGTAACCTCTTACATTCACGGGTTTCCTGACCTGAACTCAACAGCCTGCCAAATTCAGGTCAGGATGCGGTCATACTGTTAACTACCAAACCAAATGGCCCTAATAGAGCTCACATTTGGTAGGGCCCAGCAAGGGCAAGAAGGGACAGTCTACGTGGAGCGGGGGCGCCACATCAAATTTTAGGGTGCCAACCTCCGCTGTTAGGAAGGTGTGAGCTCTATTAGGGCCACTAACAGGGACTGTGTCAGGAATATTTTTTCTTCATCTAAAGAGTTCCTGTGGTATGTTTACTATTTTTTCTACCCAGTTCGGATCTAGGTGTTTTTGATGTCGGTGGTAATTATTTATTAAGATTTTAATATTACTCATTAAACAGATATTTTTTTCGGATATTGTTGTCTTTTTGGGTGCGGTCATACTGTACATTGTGTTCCTTACGCAGAGTATATTTCATGTATGTCCAATTGAGAATTAGAAAAGTATTCCCATTGCCAAGAACATATCCAAATATGTAGTAGGTGTAATACTAATATTTACCATATATACTCATATACTCATGTATAAGCCAAGTTTTTCAGCACATTTTTTTGTGCTGAAAACACCCCCTCAGCTTATACACGAGTCAACTATCCCAGAGGGCCGGCGGAGGAGGGGAAGCAGAGGAGTAGTGGGTCACAGATGCAGGAGCTGGCAGCAGCGGTTGTAACTGTGCCGGCTGCTAAAGAGAAATGAATATTCATTTCTCTTATAGCGCGCACAGTGATACCCACATCCGCCGGCTTCCAGAAGACATCCTACTCATCTCCTTGCGTGCCCTCGCTGCATCTTATTGGTTCCGGTGCCAGTAGCATTTCTCTAAGAGCGATCAAATGGCCCCACTCATTAAGGTAATGAATATGCAGGCCTTTCCACTCCCATAGGCGTGGAGTGAATATTCATTACCTTAATGAGCGGGTCTACATGATCACTCGGCAGGAAGAGCTGCTGGCGCAGGAACGAGATGCATCAGGGCACATAGGATGGTGAGGAGGATTTTTTTTTTAATATTAAACATGCATACCAGGATAGGGGAGCCATGCATACAAGGACAGGGATTGGGGAGCCATGCATACAAGGACAGTTGATAAGGAGCCATGCCTACAAGGACAGGGATGGGGATGCCATGCATACAAGGACAGGGATGGGGGAGCCATGCATAGCAGGACAAGGATGAGGGGATATTGCATACCTGGCTTATACTCGATTCAATAAGCCTACCCAGTTTTTTTGTGGCAAAATTAGGTGCCTCTGCTTATACTTGGGTTGGCTTAAAATCAAGTGTATATGGTATTAGTAGATACTTCCAATTAGAAATGTAGGATAGTTCTCCTGATTTACTATAGTATCTTATTTATCTGTGGTTACGACTAGACATGAGCGAATGTGTTTGGAAAACTTTCTCCAATCTCAAATTCGGTACGAACGTAGCACATTCGGAATCATGTTCTCTTTCACAATCATTTTTACTCAAAGTCTTTTGTATGATGTTGGCTTGGACAGTGGTGCTGTATAATGAACGGGCAAAATGGGGTTATGCATTTGATGATGAGGGTGTGGAGAGGGTTAAAGGAGAGTCTGAAGAGATTACAGGAGTGGCAAGCACTTTTTCTTTCACCTAATTTTATGTGCGTTGATTGCGGCAACCAATCAGGGAACAGAAACCATCCACAACATCATTACACAAGGTCTTCTGTGATTGGTTGCTGAAGTCAAATGTACCTGGCCATATAAAAAGCGGTCATAGTGCAAAGAGGTCGCTCCTGCGCTAATACTGAAAGTGAACTTGTCAGTGAAATAGATATGATCCTGTCCTGTGTGAAATCGATCTTCCAGCATCAAAGTAGATTGTGCAAAAACTGTGTGAAAGTCTCCGGAAGCCCCATTTGCTACTCCAAATCACTTGTGCTAAAACTCATTGGAAAATCAGAAGGTCATATTTCCACGTGAAAATCATTAAGCCTAATTTTGTGGTGCAGCCACGAGTCCCAATTAGCTACTCCAAATTGTTTGTGCTAAAACGGTGTTTCAGTGGCAAATCAAAAGGCCAGATTTCTACTTAAAAATCGCTAGGCTTAATATAGTGGTGATGGTGAAACATCGAGACACAATTAGTTACTCAAAATCATTTGTGCTAAAACTGTGTTTCAGTGGCAAATTAAAAGGCCAGATTACCATGTAAAAAATGGTAAGGCCAAATATAGATGTGCAGCCACATGGCCCAATTAGCTACTCCAAATTCTTTGTGATAAAACTGTGCTTCAGTGGCAAATCAGAAGGCAAGAGTTTCACTTAAAAATCATTAGGCATAACAGTGTTGTTCAGGCACACTAGCTAAGAAAATAAGTAGTGATTGTTAATTTAGTGACAGGTGACTGACAGCTGTGGGCTCAAGGTTGTGAAACAAGAGGGGAAACTACTTACAACATGAATGGGATAAAGCGAGGTCATGGTGGAAGGAGGAATAGGCTTGGTGTTTGACATGTATGTGGGTTAGGTATTAATGTGAATGAAAGCGCAACTGAACAAATGCCATCTAGTCCGAACAAAAGACCACTAACAACATCTGTTAGTGACCTACTCAATTCCCTTTCTTTGGCAGCTGCACAGCTGTACGCCTTGTAGATGAGGCTCAAAAATAGCATGTGCTCGAATGTATGGCAAGTACTGCATCAAGTGGCCACTCTTCCTCTTCCTCCACCTTAATATCACACACAGTACAATCCTCAAGGGTGCCACCCCAATCACCCTTGTTTCCCCCCACATCAAACATTTCTAAATTCCCAACTGACTGTGGGGAACCTCAGGCCATTCCGAAGAGCTGTTACCAAATTGTATTCCATGGGCATCAGAGGTCTGCTCCGAAGAATCCCAAAATCCAGGGGATGAAAGCATCTGCACCGATGCCCAAATTGTTTTCATGTTGGATCCGGGGCTAGATGAAGTAGAGTCAGAGCAGGATCCAGACCTTCGTCAAAAGACATTAAACACCAAGGGTGGAGGTGTTCCTGATGAAAGTCAGATACCAGAGGTGCGCGCGGACTGTACTGTGGTGTTAGGTCAGCAAGAGGAGGAAGGTGACTCATAGGGTGAGAAGTGTGAGGCCAGAGAGTATGTCAATGAGGTTTTAGATCCCACTTAGTCTAATCCCAGAGGTACGCCTCTAAGTAACTCAGCAGAGGCTGTGGAGGAGGAGGAAGATGAAGAGGTTATGTTGCAGCATCCAACACAGACACGAAGTAATGCAACCACGATAAGCACTGTATCCTCAGCCCCAACTCTGGCTGTGGCCAGCACCAGTCGCGAGAGTTCATTTCACATAGGTGGTTGCCTAGCCCGGGTGTTTTTTGAGACCGCAAAGGATGACCCAATACATGTTATGTGTCAAATTTAAAAAAAACTCAGTAGAGGTAAAAACTACAATAATTTGACAATGACATGCATGAAACCACACATGCGCTGTAAACATTCCTTTGTGTGTAAATCTCACTGCGCTAAAATGCGGACTAGCAGGCATCACCAACCACCGGCCGTATGTCACGCTGAGTGAAGAAGCAACTAGGTTCACAACAATGGGAAGAAGGTGAGGAAGCCCAAACAATAGGAAAGGGGGAGTAGAGGCCCCGAGGCATATCTGGCAACACCCTGACTCCCCTAACATCCCTAAATTGGTTCTACACCTATCGCTGAGCAATAGCTTAATCCCTGGCTGCCCATAGAGATAGGCCCTGGATAGAGTGGAGATGGGGCAAACGCTAGTCAGTCCCCACTGCAACTAAAGACAAAACAGATAAACAGATGAGGAAATACACTTAACTTGCGAAGACACAAGAAAGGTCATGCATACAGTCCACCAAGAGAACACCTAATCAATTACTAGCACTTCCAACTGGGACAGAGGAAAATAGAGCTATCGCCAGTGCCTTACTGAAGACTAAATGTATTTAAACATCCAGCAAGGGTGTTTTAATCAGCAGCAGAAGGTGGAGGTCACCGCTAGGTCCTAGGGAGGGAGATGGATATCAGTCCACAACAGAGATGCAAAGATCAAAAAGGTGCTTGCAGAATCAAGCTCAATGACCTTCCATAGCCAGAATCAGAATGTCTAAGTGTGAACAGGTGCTGAACCTAGAGTCACCAACTCGTATACAGTCAAATAAATAAGGCAGCACACTGTGGCGCTAAAACATGCAAACAAGAAACATGAAAATTGAACTGCATTACTGCACTAGAAATATGAAAAATGAGAGCGTTTAGCGCATAAATTGGCCAATTCATGTGTACCTGGTAACTACATTAAGGCATCTCTTGTATAACAGGTCCTAAACTTTCCTTTCACTGCTGAGAATAAACGTCTTCATCTGAATGGGAACCTGTGAATCCTCTTCTTAGACTAAATTTCTCTCTCTCTGTGGAGAGTTTATGGACCTGCTGCAATTATAACACCTGTGGCTAAGAGGCGGAGTGCTCAGTCAGAAGGCTAATGAATACAAATTCCAAAAAATTGACCGTGACATCCAAACATAAACTAAGTGTGAACAGGTGCTGAACCTAGAGTCACCAACTCATATACAGTCAAATAAATAAGGCAGCACACTGCGGCGCTAAAACATGCAAGCATGAAACATGAAAATTGAACTGCATTACTGCACTAGAAATCTGAAAAATGAGAGCGTTTAGCGCATAAATTGGCCAATTCATGTGTACCTGGTAGCCACATTAAGGCATCTCTCGTATACCAGGTTCTAAACTTTCCTTTCCTCGCTGAGAATAAACGTCTTCATCTGAATGGGAACTACTGAATCCTCTTCTTAGACTAAATTTCTCTCTCTCTGTGGAGGGGTAATGTCCCATCAACCACATCTTCCTCCTCCATCACCATTCCATGTCTTTACACACAGGTTTCCGGCATCAGAAACTACAATTGTTTACCCACTACAGTTGGGGTGAGTGAGAGCCAGTCAGCTATTATGGAAGTAGACATGACTGCTGCTTTTGTGTCATCTAGCACAACATATCTTTCTCAATCCACCATAGCATCTCAGCCAGCACTTCACTTCACTTCCAGTCCAGCAATTTGTCCTGTTCTCCATACTCCATCCTCTCTCAGTACAGTAGCCAGTTCTCGGTCCCGCAGTGGTAACATAAAATAATGTTTCCTCCTACACATGGTAAAGCTAAGAGCCTGAACTCCATCTTCTCCAATCTGATGGCCATGGAAATGCTGCCTTTCCGCTTGTTGTATACAGACAGTTTTCGAAAGTTGATGGCCGTCGCAGTCCCTCAGTACCAGTTGCCCAGTCGCCATTTTTTCTCTAAGAAAGCTGTGCCTGTGCTACACCAGCATGTCGCCGACAACATCACCCATTCCATGAAAAAAATCTGTCTGCAAGGGTGCATTTCACCACTAATACCTGGATGAGTAAACATGGGCTGGGGCATTACATCTCGCTGACTGGGCACTTTTCCACCACTATCCCAGCCTTGATGCACTGCTGCGGAAAGCACTGTCGCTATGTGTTCACTTCCAATGATAACACCCTGCAGGTCTTTGACTTGCATCGCAACATAGGTCTTTCAACCTACCTGTTAACCATTTAATTAGTGATGTTCCGACATGGTGTAATTCCACTCTGCATATGTTGCTGCAGCTGTGACAGCATCAACAATCCCTGGTGCAGTATGTCTTTTTGCATAGCCTGGGCCAATGCAGTTTGGATGTGGTTAAAATCACACTTATGGAGTGGGTACAGGTGAAAGACCTCTGCACTCTTCTGAACAGCTTTGAAATGGCTACTAAGATGGTTAGCGCTGACTATGCCATCCTCAGCATCACTATTCCGGTCATCTACATGCTGGAGCACACTTTGAATAGTCTGTGTGAGAAGGTGATGCTCCCAGAGGAAGAGGTAGAAACAGAGGAGGATGTGGAAGGCATAACAATATCTCTAATTTCCAAACGTGTAGTCCCATAGCCGAGTGCCATGGGACGGTGACTTACAGTGATCAAAGGGGGCTCATGGTACCAGACAAACTGTTAGTGAAGATGCAGGTGCCAAGGAACAAATTGAGGAGGACAAGGTAATGGATGCGCAACAGTCAGGAGATGAACAGGAGAATGATACGCTATCTGTTGTCCATGGTTGTCGGGAAGGGACTGAGGAAGCAATCTTGAGTGTTTCCCCTTTCCCAACACAGCATAGACTTGGACCTCATGGAAGCACCCGACACACGAGAACCTTCTTTCTGCACTATCTTCAACACAATATAAAGAATCAAAGGGCTGTCAAAGGACTCATAATACTAGCAGAAAAACATATATATATGTAAGAAAAAAATTCTTATATATTATAAAAAGCCACAGAGAGATAGGTCAAATAAAAAGGCCTTTATTATAATAGTATGGCAACATTAGTACAAAAGTGCATGTACTTGGGAAATAAATATACACAGGTGTACAGGTAGAAAATATGATATAAAATATATATATATAAACAATCCCACAATCTAATTATAAGCGCATGTATGAAAAAATTGCGTGCATACAAGGGGAAATTATACAACTAGTGAAAAAAAGTGCTAAATATAAGTTTAAAAAAAAATATAAAATATATATTATATATGTGTGTCTACTAAAAGCAATGTGCAAAAAGGTGCAATAGTATAATTGTGCAAAATTGCATGTAAAAAAACGAAAGGCAAAATCTATAGTGTACCATATGTCCCCTCCTGCACTATGGTATCATATGAACAGGAGAATGATACGCTATCTGTTGTCCATGGTTGTCAGGAAGGGACTGAGGAAGCAATCTTGAGTGTTTCCCCTTTACCAACACCTCATGGACTTGGACCTCATGGAAGCACCCGACACACGAGAGCCTTCTTTCTGCACTATCTTCAACACAATGCTTGTTTTCTTAGGGTTAAGTACCACGTTACAACAGTAAATTCTTCCAGATTTTTCCCCACCTGGAAAGGGATGTGTGCATGCTGGAATATCGAAATACGTTTGAAGGCAATCTTAAGAGTTGTTTTCCCCAAGACTGCAGTGAAGCACACAGTATGCATCCTAGTTGTAGATGTCCAACCCTGGTAACATCAAGGTGTCATCGCCAAAACATTAGCCGCAGCAGCAGTGTAAGTGGCGTAAGCAATTTCTGTGATATGTTTTACACATTTTTTAGACCAGCTTGTGCACCAGCTGTCACATTGCGAATGACTAGAGATGATGGTGCAGGAGTATCTGGAGCTCAATATTAAAGCCATCAGAGGGGGTTTATACCCTTTTACATTTTGTTCTTCAAAAATGGATGAGTGGCCTGAGCTCACCTGTCGTGCCTTGGAGGTTTTGTCATGCCCGGCATCAATCGTTCTCTCATAAAGTGTCTTCAGCACTGCCGGTGGTGTCCTGATGGATAAGCATATCCAGCTGTCCACCCAAAGTGTAGACAACCCACTTGTCATGAAAATGAACAAGTCATGGATCTCTGATGATGTTTGCACCACAGTCGCAGATTAGGCAGACTAGGCGATGGTGTCATTTTTAGTGTCATGTATTGATCTTGCATTATTGCAGTCTAGGTCACCTTTGTGGTGTCTTCTGTGCCTGCTGTTGTAATTGTTGATGTTTCAAACAGTTTTTGAAAATGTGGAGACTCCAAGTTGGGTCTCCATCTGGTGGGATGCCTGTAGTTGAAGGTGTGTCAGAGGCCTATTATACTGTTTCTACTCTGTGAATATTGATGCCGCTTTAGTGCCGTGTGACAATTATTTTTTGAAATGTGGAAACACTCTGAAAAGTGTTTCAGAGGCCTACTATATTGTTCCTGCTATGTGGCAATTGATGGCACTTTAGTGCTGTGGGACAATTTATTTTTTTGAAATGTGGAAACTGAAAGTTGGGTCTCCATCAGGTGGGTTGCCCGTGTAAGTAGGGCTCTCAGACAGGCAGGTCTGCGCTTACTTTCAGTCAATACCTGTGTTACTTTTCTTACATTTTCTATCAATAGCAGTCTATGCAGCTGATGTTTGTGCCATCTGAATGTGGATGAAATTAAAAAAAATTGGCGATGTTGCATGAGGTTTGAGGCCTCCCAGCTAAAAAGGCTTATATTGCTCCCTTAACCACCAGGTCCTCATTAAAGCTTCAATTCCAAGGACCAAGATGAGTGAATTATACACACCTTATTTGCTGTGACATCCACAGCAGTAATTACCATTAGTGATAGCATTGCTTGCCCTATACAATAAATACGTTCAATGGAAACATAGTCTAAATGCCTCCATTCACATTAGACTAATGTCAGCCAATATTAACGGATTTGGACGACAATGTAATTTGTATGGCAGCGCTAGCCGACAGATCATTGGGGAAGATGTCAATCAGGCATGTCTGATTTCATTCTGCCAATTGCAGTTTTGTTCCGTTTGTGTTATTGTACCTTCAACCTAGTACTACACTGGCACCTATTTAAATTAATGGATTACCTCTTAGTACATAGTCATACTGCATCCTCCATTGTGAGACTAGGTTACAATAAAAATGAATAAATATAACATCAAATATCCTTTAGCTATTAAAATATTTTTCATCTTTGTTGATAAGTGGTTACATTGAGACTGAACCTTTCAGGTTGTAAACCAGATGGTAACCCTATTTATAAAGAAATTTGCTAATTCTTAGAAAATATGCTTACCATCTGTGAATTATTTGTTTGTTGGAAATCTCACTAAATACATGCCAATTGTAGAGAGGAAATGAAGTTCAAGACTTGCTGTTGATGAGTGTACTGTATATCCTCTCTGAGGCATTATTTTTTGTCTGCTATAGTTTTACAGTACTAGTTAAAATCATGAACTTTTAGAAAGATGGATTTCAAGTTTTTTAATCCATTTTAAATAAATGTGTGATTTTTAGCAATGTTTAAAAGGGAGTCTGTGACCTTATAAACACTATTTACCTGCAGATACAATGGTTATGTACTAGTAAAAAGCATTTTAATCATGTCTGGCAGACTTAGGGTATGTGTTCACTTTCAGGATGGCCGGCGGTATCACCGGAGCGGCTTAGCCGCTCTGCGGTAAGCCCCGCCCCCTTTCTGGGACGCGATGATGCCGGATGTGTTCACAGCACACATCCGGCATCATCGCTCCCCACCATAGGGCCCTGTGCTATATCTTGCGGCGATGCAGCGTCGCCGCAAGATATACGGACATGCTGCGATCTGAAAAGATGCGCAGCATGTCCGGAGTCGCAGGGCCGCCGCGTGCGTGTTACCACGCATAGTGAAGACGGGATTTCATTAAATCCCCTCCACTATGCTGTAACATCTGGACGCTGCGTGTCTGACGCTGCGGCTCTATGCAGCGTCAGACATGCTGCGTTTCCTGCACGTGGACACATACCCTTACAGAAGCAGTGGCTGCAGGTAGAATATGAAGTGCTATTCTTACTGTGGCTGCTAGCTTCACGTTATTAGGGCGGTCAAGTGGCTGTTATAATCACCGCTCACTATACAGTGAGCACACCTATAATCACTCCCAATCTGCAGAACAAGCCATCAGTCAATTTGCCAGAGAAGTGATTACAGTGTGCTAACTGTATAATAACTATAAGGTTTTGTGCACACGCTGCAGTTTTGTTGCATTTTTTCCCAGTTTTCTCTGCACATGCTTGTCACAAAATCTATATACTATATATTAGCATTTGAAGAAGATATTCAAATACTGAACCTATGCACATACCCTATGGCTAGTTTCACATTTGCGAATGGAGGTGCTGTGGAGGGCTGCGTACGTCCTCCATGAAGCTCCGCCCACCACTGCACCTCCTCTGGTCAGCTCCGCCTATGTCAGCATGCGGCATGCATACCCTATCTTTACCATTAGATACGCAGGCCATGCCGATGTATGCGGATGCCTCCGCATGAGTCGTTTTGATGGTCTGGCGACCTGCGCCGAGCGCAACCAGTTGCATTTTGGTGCGGTTGCCGCACTGTCAAAACGACGCATGCAAAGGCATCCGCGTACATACCTAATCGTAAAGATAGGGTACGCATGCCGCATGCTGACATAGGGAGGGCTGACCGAAAGAGGTGCGGCGGTAGGCGGAGCTTCACTGAGTATGTATGCAGCCTTCCGCAGCACCTCCATCCGCAAATGTGAAACCAGCCTAACAACTTCCTCCATTGCCCTGCTGTGACTGCAGAGGCAATATAAGTTTATTTTCTCCCAGTAGCTGCTGTTCCAGAAAAGCAAATGTATCCAAGGCACCGGAGTAGTTATTCCAATTCTTATTGTAAAAAATGCATTAAAAAGGTTAAGCAGCAACGTTTCAGACAATGATAGGCTTTTCTTAAGCTAGTTACAAAAGGCCTGTTGTGGGCTCAAGCATTACTAGTTAATCTTTTAGTGCTTTATTCACAATTAAGAATTGGATACTCTACGGCCTTGGATACATTTGCTTTTCTGAATCTGTTTACAACTTTGTGGGAAGTTGTCCCAAGTAAGCATGAATCCTGTGATGTGGTTCATGGAAAAATATCATGGTCAGTAGCTACCACCACCATGTTTCACTGTGGGGATGGTGTTCTTGGGGCGATGAGCTGCGTTAGTTTCTTGCCAGACATAACGTTTACCTTGTCAGCTAAAAAGTTTAATTTTAGTCTCATCTGACCATAGCGCCTTCTTCCATACATTTGGGGAGTCTCCCACATGTCTTTTGGCAAACTCAAGATGAGCTTTACAATATTTGTGTGTAAGAAAAAGCTATTTCCTTCCCACTCTTCCATAAAGGTCATCTCTATGGAGTATATGGCTTATTGTGGTGGCATGGACAGATATTTCATTGTCTGCTTGGGAACTCTGCAGTTCCTCCAGGGTTAACTTTCATCTATTTGCTGCCTTTCTGATTAATGCCTTTCTTGCTTGGGCTGAGTTTTGGTGGGTAGCTCTCTCTTTCCAGGTTTGTAGTGGTACTATGTTCTTTCTTTTTAATGATAATGGATTTTATGGTGCTCCGGGGGACAATCAAGATTTGGATATTTTTAATAACCAAACCCTGACTTGTACTGTTCAACAACGGTGTCCCTGACTTGTTTGGAGATCTTGTTGGTCTTCATGGTGTTGTTTGGTTAGTGGTGCCTCTTTCTTAATGGTTTTGCAGCCTCTGTGGCCTTTCAGAAAAGGTGTGAATATACTGACAATGTGACACGTAGATTGCACACTGGTGGACTTCCTTTCAATAAGCATGTGATTTATTTAGGTAATTGCTTGCACTAGAAATTGTTAGGGTCTTCACAGCAAAGAGGTGAATACATATGCACATGCCAATTTTTATTGACTCAATTACATAAATTTAATGTATGACTATATTTTTCTCACTTCACTTCACCAACTTAGACTATGTGATACTGATGCATCACACACAAGTCGGATTACAAAAATATTTAAAAATGTAACAAAACAGGTAAAAAGCCAAGGGGGTAAATAGTTTTGTAAGGCAGTGTATATACATGCAGACTATAACTACATGGCCTCACAAGGCCCATTCATACAATAAATAGACACAACAAACAGAAGGTGGAATTAATGGCCGTGTCATTTATTTTTGAGTTACTTGAATTTCATAACAAACATTTTGACCTTAAAAATTAAACTCTTTAACGAACCGGAAGTTTAAAACACCATATAATCCAATCCACCCATAAGGGCAATTTTCCACACGCCAAGTCTCAAAGAGACATGGCCCCCCCACCACAGCACAGCCATTTTTCCACCATTGTTTGGAGATCCAGGTTAAAAATGTCCAATCCTATATCAGAAAGATGAATCAAGTCGCTCCTGTAGAGACCGGGTAGAAATCCTTCCAAGTCCACATGTCTGAAAGAAAAGCTATTAATCAAAGGAAGAAACTTAGACATCACCCGGTTGACCCTCTTCCGAATTTTTTCTAAAAACACGAGTTCGCCTCTGTTCTATAGTAACCTAGGAAAGATCTCCGAAAAAAAACAAAAGAAGTAAACGGAGAAGATTGCTTAAGGTAAATAAAATCCAATCTCAACAAGGCTAACAAGTCCAAAGTTTTGGTTTTCCCGAGATCATTACCGGCCAGGTGAAAAACTACTAAATCCGGAGAGGGAAATTTACAGAAACATTTCTCAAATTCTGCTATTAAATTGTACCACGACATGCCTCTAACACTGTGCCAAAAAACTTGAACAACATCATGGCTGAAAGAAAGAAATAATAACGTTGATTGGCTCTCTTCTGAGCCCAAAAAACATAGGAATGTCCTATAATCCAGACAACCTTGGCACCTGAAATAAAATCAAAATCAGTTATCATATAAATCGTGTCTAACATAAAGCTTAAACACCCTTCATGACCCAGCCTATTTTGACCTTAAAGACCTTGCCGTTTTTTGCAATTCTGACCAGTGTCCCTTTATGAGGTAATAACTCAGGAACGCTTCAACGGATCCTAGCGGTTCTGAGATTGTTTTTTCGTGACATATTGGGCTTCATGTTAGTGGTAAATTTAGGTCAATAAATTCTGCGTTTATTTGTGATAAAAACGGAAATTTGGCGAAAATTTTGAAAATTTCGCAATTTTCACATTTTGAATTTTTATTCTGTTAAACCAGAGAGATATGTGACACAAAATAGTTAATAAATAACATTTCCCACATGTTTACTTTACATCAGCACAATTTTGGAAACAAAATTTTTTTTTGTTAGGAAGTTATAAGGGTTAAAATTTGACCAGCGATTTGTCATTTTTACAACGAAATTTACAAAACCATTTTTTTAGGGACCACCTCACATTTGAAGTCAGTTTGAGGGGTCTATATGGCTGAAAATACCCAAAAGTGACACCATTCTAAAAACTGCACCCCTCAAGGTACTCAAAATCACATTCAAGAAGTTTATTAACCCTTCAGGTGCTTCACAGCAGCAGAAGCAACATGGAAGGAAAAAATGAACATTTAACTTTTTAGTCACAAAAATTATCTTTTAGCAACAATTTTTTTATTTTCCCAATGGTAAAAGGAGAAACTGAACCACAAAAGTTGTTGTCCAATTTGTCCTGAGTACGCTGATACCTCATATGTGGGGGTAAACCACTGTTTGGGCGCACGGCAGGGCTTGGAAGGGAAGGAGCGCCATTTGACTTTTTGAATCAAAAATTGGCTCCACTCTTTAGCGGACACCATGTCACGTTTGGAGAGCACCCGTGTGCCTAAAAATTGGAGCTCCCCCACAAGTGACCCCATTTTGGAAACTAGACGCCCGAAGGAACTTATCTAGATGCATAATGAGCACTTTGAACCCCCAGGTGCTTCACAAATTGATCCGTAAAAATGAAAAAGTACTTTTTTTTCACAAAAAAATTCTTTTAGCCTCAATTTTTTCATTTTCACATGGGCAACAGGATAAAATGGATCCTAAAATGTGTTGGGCAATTTCTCCTGAGTACACCAATACCTCACATGTGGGGGTAAACCACTGTTTGGGCACATGGTAAGGCTCGGAAGGGAAGGAGCGCCATTTGACTTTTTGAATGAAAAATTATTTCCATCGTTAGCGGACACCATGTCGCGTTTGGATAGCTCCTGTGTGCCTAAACATTGGCGCTCCCCCACAAGTGACCCCATTTTGGAAACTAGACCCCCCAAGGAACTTATTTAGATGCCTAGTGAGCACTTTAAACCCTCAGGTGCTTCACAAATTGATCTGTAAAAATGAAAAAGTACTTTTTTTTCACAAAAAAATTCTTTTCGCCTCAATTTTTTCATTTTCACATGGGCAGTAGGATAAAATGGATCATAAAATTTGTTGGGCAATTTCTCCCGAGTACGCCGATACCTCATATGTGGGGGTAAACTACTGTTTGGGCACTCGGCAGGGCTCGGAAGGGAAGGCGCGCCATTTGACTTTTTGAATGGAAAATTAGCTCCAATTGTTAGCGGACACCATGTCGCGTTTGGAGAGCCCCTGTGTGCCTAAACATTGGAGCTCCCCCACAAGTGACCCCATTTTGGAAACTAGACCCCCCAAGGAACTTATCTAGATGCATATTGAGCACTTTAAACCCCCAGGTGCTTCACAGAAATTTATAACGCAGAGCCATGAAAATAAAAAATAATTTTTCTTTCCTCAAAAATAATTTTTTAGCCTGGAATTTCCTATTTTGCCAATGATAATAGGAGAAATTGGACCCCAAATATTGTTGTCCAGTTTGTCCTGAGTACGCTGATACCCCATATGTGGGGGTAAACCACTGTTTGGGCGCACGGCAGGGCTCGGAAGGGATGGCACGCCATTTGGCTTTTTAAATGGAAAATTAGCTCCAATCATAAGCGGACACCATGTCACGTTTGGAGAGCCCCTGTGTGCCTAAACATTGGAGATCCCCCAGAAATGACCCCATTTTGGAAACTAGACCCCCAAAGGAACTAATCTAGATGTGTGGTGAGGACTTTGAACCCCCAAGTGCTTCACAGAAGTTTATAACGCAGAGCCATGAAAATAAAAATAAAAAATTATTTTCTCAAAAATGATATTTTAGCCTGCAATTTTTTATTTTCCCAAGGGTAACAGGAGAAATTTGACCCCAAAAGTTGTTGTCCAGTTTCTCCTGAGTACGCTAATACCCCATATGTGGGGGTAAATCACTGTTTGGGCACAAGCCGGGGCTCGGAAGTGAAGTAGTGACGTTTTGAAATGCAGACTTTGATGGAATGCTCTGTGGGCGTCACGTTGCGTTTGCAGAGCCCCTGATGTGGCTTAACAGTAGAAACCCCCCACAAGTGACCCCATTTTGGAAACTAGACCCCCAAAGGAACTTATCTATATGTGTGGTGAGCACTTTGAACCCCCAAGTGCTTCATAGAAGTTTATAATGCAGAGCCGTGAAAATAATAAATACGTTTTCTTTCCTCAAAAATAATTATTTAGCCCAGAATTTTTTATTTTCCCAAGTGTTACAGGAGAAATTGGACCCCATAACTTGTTGTCCTGTTTCTCCTGAGTACGATGATACCCCATATGTGGGGGTAAACCACTGTTTGGGCACATGCCGAGGCTCGGAAGTGAAGTAGTGACATTTTGAAATGCAGACTTTGATGGAATGCTCTGTGGGCGTCACGTTGCGTTTGCAGAGCCCCTGATGTGGCTTAACAGTAGAAACCCCCCACAAGTGACCCCATTTTTGAAACTAGACCCCGAAAGGAACTTATCTAGATGTGTGGTGAGCACTTTGAACCCCCAAGTGCTTCATAAAAGTTTATAATGCAGAGCCGTGAAAATAATAAATACGTTTTCTTTCCTCAAAAATAATTATTTAGCCCAGAATTTTTTAATTTTCCCAAGGGTAACAGGAGAAATTTGACCCCAATATTTGTTGTCCAGTTTCTCCTGAGTATGGTGATGCCCCATATGTGAAGGTAAACCACTGTTTGGGCACACGTTGGGGCTCGGAAGTGAAGTAGTGACGTTTTGAAATGCAGACTTTGATGGAATGCTCTGCGGGCGTCACGTTGCGTTTGCAGAGCCCCTGGTGTGCCTATACAGTAGAAACCCCCCACAAGTGACCCCATTTTAGAAACTAGACCCCCAAGGAACTTATCTAGATATGTGGTGAGCACTTTGATCCCCCAAGTGCTTCACAGACGTTTACAACGCAGAGCCGTGAAAATAAAAAATCATTTTTCTTTCCTCAAAAATGATGTTTTAGCAAGCATTTTTTTAGATTCACAAGGTTAACAGGAGAAATTGGACCCCAGTAATTGTTGCGCAGTTTATCCTGAGTACACTGATACCCCATATGTGGGGGTAAACCACTGTTTGGGCACACGTCAGGGCTCGGAAGTGAGGGAGCACCATTTGACTTTTTGAATACGAGATTGGCTGGAATCAATGGTGGCGCCATGTTGCGTTTGGAGACCCCTGATGTGCCTAAACAGTGGTAACCCCTCAATTCTACCTCCAACACTAACCCCAACACACCCCTAACCCTAATCCCAACTGTAGCCATAACCCTAATCACAACCCTAACCACAACCCTAATTCCAACCCTAACCCTAAGGCTATGTGCCCACGTTGCGGATTCGTGTGAGATATTTCCGCACCATTTTTGAAAAATCCGCAGGTAAAAGGCACTGCGTTTTACCTGCGGATTTTCTGCGGATTTCCAGTGTTTTTTGTGCGGATTTCACCTGCGGATTCCTATTGAGGAACAGGTGTAAAACGCCGCGGAATCCGCACAAAGATTTGACATGCTGCGGAAAATACAACGCAGCGTTTCCGCGCGGTATTTTCTGCACCATGGGCACAGCGGATTTGGTTTTTCATATGTTTACATGGTACTGTAAACCTGATGGAATACTGCTGCGAATCCGCAGCGGCCAATCCGCAGCCAAATCCGCACCGTGTGCACATAGCCTAATTCTAAAGGTATGTGCACACTGCGGAAAACGCTGCAGATCCGCAGCAGTTTCCCATGAGTTTACAGTTCAATGTATACCTATGGGAAACAAAAATCGCTGTACACATGCTGCGGAAAAACTGCACGGAAACGCAGCGGTTTACATTCCGCAGCATGTCACTTCTTTGTGCGGATTCCACAGCGGTTTTACAACTGCTCAAATAGAAAATCGCAATTGTAAAACCGCAGTGAAATGCGCAGAAAAAAACGCGGTAAATCCGCCATAAATCCGCAGCGGTTTAGCACTGCGGATTTATCAAATCCGCAGAGGACCAGAATACGTGTGCACATACCGAAACCCTAACCCTATCCCTAACCCTACCCCTAACCCTAACCCTACCCCTAACCCTAGCCCTAACCCTAGCCCTACCCCTAACCCTAACCCTACCCCTACCCCTAACCCTACCCCTAACCCTACCCCTACCCCTAACCCTACCCCTAACCCTAGCCCTAACCCTACCCCTAACCCTAACCCTATTCTAACATTAGTGGAAAAAAAAAAATTCTTTATTTTTTTATTGGGGGTGACAAAGGGGGGGGGTCATTTATTATTTTTTTTATTTTGATCACTGAGATAGATTATATCTCAGTGATCAAAATGCACTTTGGAACGAATCTGCCGGCCGGCAGATTCGGCGGGCGCACTGCGTATGCGCCCGCCATTTTGGAAGATGGCGGCGCCCAGGGAGAAGACGGACGGGACCCCGGCAGGATCGGTAAGTATGATGGGGTGGGGCGGACCACGGGGAGGGGGATCGGAGCACGGGGGGGGGAATCAGAGTGCGGCAGACATGGAACGGAGCACAGGGGGCGTGGAACGGAGCACGGGGGGGCTGGAACGGAGCACGGGGGGGTGGAACGGAGCACGGGGGGGTGGATCGGAATGCAGGGGGGGTGATTGGAGCACGGGTGGGTGATTGGAGCACGGGGGGAGCGGACAAGAGCACGGGGGGGAGCCAGAGCACAGGACGGAGGGGAGCGGGGCAGTGTACCCGGCAGATCGGGGGGCTGGGGGGGCGATCGGTGGGGTGGGGGCACATTAGTGTTTCCAGCCATGGCCGATGATATTGCAGCATCGGCCATGGCTGGATTGTAATATTTCACCCGTTATAATAGGTGAAATATTACAAATAGCTCTGATTGGCAGTTTCACTTTCAACAGTCAATCAGAGCGATCGTAGCCACGAGGGGGTGAAGCCACCCACCCTGGGCTAAACTACCACTCCCCCTGTCCCTGCAGATCGGGTGAAATGGGAGTTAACCCTTTCACCGGATCTGCAGGGACGCGATCTTTCCATGACGCCACATAGGCGTCATGGGTCGGATTGGCACCGACTTTCATGACGCCTACGTGGCGTCAAAGGTCGGGAAGGGGTTAAATCTACCTGACTCCCATCTGCCCAGTTGCATAATCTGAGAATCCAGAAGACCGGATCTTGACGCTTCAGTTGCCGCTCCTATCCGGAAAGAAAGAGAGGTAATTCTTAAATGATTTTTACCTAGCAACTGCAAACATTTTTTTAAAACTGCATTAAATTGAAAGATTGTCACCGGTGTGCCGTCCAAATGAATAAATAAAGGACCAGGGACGCTTGGCCTAACTTGAAGCCAGCGCGTGGCGTTGGCAACTGGACAGAAGTTCTTATCTGGAATAGAATCAAGCTTTAACCTAACGCCTCGCCCCAACTGATCCGTTTTAGATCTCCTAACAAACAAAAACAAGTGCGAGTCAAAACCCAACACATCCGAAACCAATCAGGCCCGACGGATCAGCTTTTTTCGTCGAAACTAACTCACCGACCCGCAGAGCCCCGAAAAACGCTAATGTAAATGCCGAAGAAAACAACAAACTTTCAGCAGAATCAATACAAACTTTATGCAAGGATACACAAAGGTCTTCTAACAGCTGGATGGAAATAGGGCGTCTAGAATCCGGCTTGAAACAGGTTCTTCTAAACCCCTTTAAAAATTGCTTGACGGGAAATAAAGCCGTCAACGGAACCTTACCCAATAATTTTAGAAAAAACGACACCCCAGCCAAGAATTTAGCAACCGCTGAGTACGACAAACCTTTGTTACAAAGGAATTCCCCGAATCTCAAACCCGAAATAGGACTGGAAGTACTAAACTCAAAATTATGCAAATTACAGAAGCCAATCCATTGTTGCCATGCGGCTGAATAGTCAGCCCATGATCGCGCTGACAATGAATTTTCAATAAAATGAGGAATTAGCTCAAAATTAAGTCCCAAATCTCTAGCGGGCAAGACATTGGATCCAAGTCTGCGTTGGGCACCTGTTGGCGAAAAATTTGCCATTGTTGATCGCAAAGAGAATCCGTAATTAAAGCTAAACTACTCGCCCCCAATTTAGCTTTCAACCAGATGTTTAATTTTAAACATAGCAGAACCAACTGCCTTAGGATTCTCATGGCCCACAAATTCTTGGAAGACAAGGTGTTAATACAAAGAATAACACTCTTGTTATTTGACAAAATCAACATCCTATTATCTTTCATCAAATGACCTCACAAATACAAGCCAAGAAAAATAGAAAAAAGCTCTAAAACCATGGGATTTAAAACTGACTGATTGCGTAACAAAGAATCAGGCCATTTGTGAGAAAACCAATGAGAAGAAAATAGGATTCCGCAGCCGCTATTAGGGTTGGAAGAAACAGCGAATGGAAGAGAATCCGCTAAGACAAACTCCGATTGCCAACAGGATTTACCATTGAAGCCCGACAGAAAGGACCTCTAAACCCTGGCGTCTTCTTTCAGCTCTGAAGAGACCCGAATATGTGACTCAGGGGATGAAAGCCCTATGGTGGAATTGTAGAGGCGTCTTGAAAAAACCCTGCCCATCGGAATAACACGCAAGGCAAAATTCAAAAGGCCCAATAGAGATTGCATGTCCCTTAACGTTACCTTTTTTTTGGATAAGAATTTATCCAGAGCATTACCTAATTTCGAAATTTTCTCTTCTGGGAGCCTGCATTCCATTTTAACCCAAATCCAATGCAATGCCTAACAACTCGATCACGTTTGACGGTGGACAGGTCTTATCATGAGCTAATGGGACCCCGAACTGCTCGCACATGGCTATAAAGCTATTTAAAGTGGCTAAGCACGAATCAGAAAAGGGGGGCCCTACAAAAAGGAAATCATCTAAATAGTGTAACATCCCGGCATCCCGAGTGTTAGACTCCAAAACCCAGTGCAAAAACGATGAAAAATTCTCAAAATAAAAACAGGATAACGAAAACCCCATAGGTAAACACATGTCGAAAAAACATTGGTTCTCAAAATGAAAGCCCAAAGAATTAAATCCCGCCGGATGGACGGGAAGCAGTCTAAATGCCGACTTGATGTCAGACTTTGCCATTAATGAGTAGGACTAGCTTATTGGTAACCCATCCCTAAAAAAGTCCATCAATATCAGATTAGTGTGAAATAGCTAACAGATGACCAATTTCACACCTATGACTTATTCTAAGGATAGGTTATAAATATTGTCGTCCTGAGTTTCTGAAGAGCCCCATCTGAAAACCGCAAAGATCAAGCATATATACCTCTATTCCATTTATTCTCTATAGAGATATCTGAATAGTTGATAACTTCCAAACATACAAATCCATTATTAATTTTTAAAGTCAGTAGCTTCAAGTCGTAGAAAATATAAAAAAAACAGCACTTTTATTCTACTGCAATTCATACAATGTTTTTTATATTCTAGGGAAAATGATTTTTTTTCATTATCAGAAAAGATGAGTGATCTCCAGGGGCTCTGGTGGTGAGCAGAAATTAAGAGTAGAAGTCATCAGACCTTTGTAAAGATGCTTTACTAAAGATTGGAATGTTTGCTTAAGGTCTCAGGTCATTCACAGAAAGCTTTGCAAAACCCAGGGTGCCAGGCAAAATGGAAACACAAAATCAACACATGCAGTAAGTCCTCTTGACAGATCCTATAGAAACAACTGTAACCACTTAGTAGAGAAACCTACAGAAATTCTTCAGTGAAACAAACTGACAGCATGAAACACAGTAAAGGGTAATCTTAAATCGATATTCTATCTAAGTATTTAAGTCCAGAGTTGCCAAACATATTTTTTTCTTTATTCTGTACAACTTATCCAAAACACCATTTTTTACTGACATATTAGAAAATCATAACATCCAAAAAATGGAATAAGTGAAATATGTTTAAAGCTCATAATACCAACAGGAACATATTAGAAGCAATTATTATGGCATGAAAAATGCAGATAATTACAAAGTGGTCTTTACAAGCATTGCAAACTGCAAAGGAATCATGGACTCATCAGATTGTTCTTACAAACACTGGAAAAAGTGCCCTACTTTTAAGGACTGTCGAAGAAGGTATAGACTTTGGCAACCCTGACTGAGCTTTAACCCCTTAACCCCCGGAGCTTGTTTCGGTTTTGCGTTTTCGTTTTTCGCTTCCCTCCTTCCCAGAGCCATAACTTTTTTATTTTTCCATCAATATGGCCATGTCAGGGTTTTTTTTTTGCGGGATGAGTTGTACTCTTGAAGATACCATTGGTTTTACCATGTTGTGTAACAGAAAACAGGAAAAAAATTCGAAGTGCGGTGAAATTGCAAAAAAAAGTGCAATCCCACACTTGTTTTTTGTTTTGCTTTTTTGCTAGGTTCACTAAATGCTAAAGCTGACCTGCCATTATGATTCTGCAGGTCATTATGAGTTCACAGACAAGCATGTTTAGGCTCTTTTTTATCTAAGTGGTGAAAAAAAATTCCAAATTTTGCTAAAAAAAAAAAAAAAAAAGATTGGGCCATGTTCCGAGACCCTTAGCGCCTCCACTTTTTATGATTTGGGGTTGGGTGAGGGTTTATTTTTTCCGTGCTAAGCTGACGTTTTAAATGATACTATGTTTGTGCAGATATGATTAATGCAATGTCGCAGCAACCAAAAAAACATAATTCTGCCGTTTTAATTTTTTTTCTCGCCACGCTGTTTAGAGATCAGGTTAATCCTATATTGATAGATTGGGCAATTTTTAACTCAGTGATACCAAATATGTCTATGTTTGATTTTAATTTTATCGTTTTATTTTGAATTGGGAGAAAAGGGGGGGGGGATGATTTGAACATTTATTTATTTATTTTCTTCATATTTTGAAAAACTTTTTTTTTTTTACTTTTGGTATGGGGGAATTCCGATTATTAAATCATAACATAGAGCATTGTACACTGTGTTCACCCAGACAGATCATCTGATGTGTGGGTGAGTTCAACATTCAAACCCTATTTATTATTATAGTGCCATTTATTCCATGGCGCTTTACATTTGAAGAGGGGTATACATAATAAAAACAGGTACAATAATCTTAATCAATACAAGTCACGACTGGTACATGAGGAGTGAAGACCCTGCCCGCGAGGGCTGACAATCTACAAGGGATGGATGAGAATAGAGTAGGTGAGGGTAGAGCTGGTCATGTAGTGGTTTGGTTTATCGGTGGTTTCTGCAGGTTGTTGGCTTGTCGGAACAGGTAGGTCTTCAGGTTCTTTTTGAAGGTTTCCACAGTAGGCGAGAGTCTGATGTGTTGGGGTAGAGTTCCAGAGTATGGGGGTGTGCGGGAGAAATCTTGTATGCGATTGTGGGAAGAGGAGATAAGAGGGGAGTATAGAAGGAGATCTTGTGAGGATTGGAGGTTGCGTGCAGGTAATTACCGGGAGTCGAGGTCACAGATGTATGGAGGACAGAGATTGCGGATGGCTTTGTATGTCATGGTTAGGGGTTTGAACTGGAGTTGTTGGGTAATGGGGAGCCAGTGCAGGAATTAACAGAGGGGAGAGGCTGGGGAATAGCAGGGAGATAGGTGGATTAGTCGGGCAGCAGAGTTTAGAATAGATTGGAGGGGTGCAAGAGTGTTAGAGGGGAGGCCACAGAGCAGGAGGTTGCAGTAGTCAAGGCGGGAGATGATGAAGGCATGGACTAAGGTTTTTGCAGATTCTTGGTTTAGGAATGTACCGATCCGGGAAAAAATTTTGAGTTGAAGTCGGCAGGAAGTGGAAAGGGCATGGATATGTGGTTTGAAGGAGAGATCAGTGTCAAGTAATACTATGTATTTCAAATTCATGAATTCATAAAGTACTGTACAAACATTTGGGTTGATACTGTAAAAAGATTTAATCAAATTAGCTAAGCAGTTTTATTTTCCGCTTATTACGAATACAGTATCTACTCGTACCAATGCTCCAACTATTGCCTTGGAAAGCTTTCAAGCATATTTAGGACTTATATTTGAAACGCCTTCTTTTTTTCAAAAAGTTGAATTAGTGAACGATCTCCACTATTATTACACAATTTTTCAAAATTAAACCTGAATTTTTTTGCTCACATAAACGATGAACAAACGTTTTTGGACACATTGTTCAGTCGCTCAACTCATTGATATTGCACAAGTATCATGAACAAAGGCTCTTTAGTATTAGAATCAGATATCGGCCAGTGTAAATGTACCATAAGTAACGCTCATTATCAGGAATGTAATTCTCAATGTTGTATTTGTACTTGATTACTAGCAGTTAAACTTCACAGTCCCTACATGAACTGTATGTGTTAAGCACAAAGCAGGGAAAATGATTTATTGTTCTTGACAGATGTGAAACCTGAGCTTATCCATGCTTGTTGACTTGTACTTATGGAAACAATTAATAATAAAGATAACGGAATATAACCTACAGCAGTACACTCAGGTTTATTTTTTACATTACAGTGTTTGAAGGAATCTAACCTCCTCTATATATATAAATATATAAAACATGATTACAGAATTATGTGATTTTTACAAATATCAAACAGGAAAAAACTGCCTAAATTCCTAAGATTTTCATGCATTATAATATACGGTAACTTTCATTACAATCATTAGTTTTCCTTAGTTGATCCAAAAATGAACATACCCCGCATGAAAAAACTAATTATTAGTATTTTATATTACCTTCATGATTTTTAAGGACATCATCAAGTCTTCTAGACATGGAGTGAACAAGTTGGCAACATACTGCAACATCTTTTTTCCATTCTTCAAGAATGAGTTTAGAACCTGGAAGCTGGATGGAGAGTGATGCTCAACTTGTCTCTTCAGAATTCCCCATAGGTGTTTTATTGGGTTCAGATCACAAAACATACTTGGCCTCTGAATCATTTTCATTCTGTTCTTCTTCAGAAAAGCAACAGATTTGTGTATTGGATCATTGTTATGTTGGAATAGTGCATGTCTACCAAGGGCACAGAGTGATGGTAGCAACTTCTCTTTCAATATTGAGAAGTATATCTGTGAATTAATGATACCATAAAAGAAATGCAGCTCCCGATAACAGAAACACTCTTATAGCCCAACATAAGGACACTGATACCACTTTGTTTCACTGTAGGCACCATGCATTTTTCTACATTCATTTTTCTAAATGTTTGTTGCCTCCAGTGAAATATGGGGTAGCAATGTCTTTATGTTGGTCTGCCTGAGTGATTCTACATTTCATTGATGGTGCCAATTTTCAAAATTGCTCTAGTATTCAGTGAGATATTGATAAAAATCTTACTTTTCAAAGGGGGTGTACTTATTTATGCTGAGCACTGTGTTTATATCAACATACTGTATATTGAAGGGGTACACTCATTTATGCTCAGCACTGTATATCTATAGGATTCTTGGAAAGATTTTTAGATAAAACACACTGTGGGGCAGGATCTGGGGCCTCTGCTACACAAAGGCGTGATATCCTTACATCACCAGCAGAGCAGGAGCCGAGTGTCATGCGTCTGTGCTCCGATTCTCTCGCACAGGGAGGATTGGAGCACAGCTGCGGAGGAGGCGGAGAAATTAATTTCTCCATCTCCGCCATTGCTGGGGTCCGCTTATAGCGCACATCACTCGGATGATATCCGAGTGGTGTGCGCTGTCTCACTCGCACCCATAGGCTTATATGGGTGCGAGTGAGCCAAGAGCTTTCCTCGGTCCCAGACAATCGCAGCATGGGACCGAGGAAAACGGCCGATAAAAAGTCGGCTGGTGGGAGCGGCCCCATATAATAACATTGGTCCGAGTGCAATGCGATTTTTTATCACATTGCACTTGGCCGTATTACGGTCTAGTGTGACCCCGGCCTTAGGGGGAGAAAACATACCTCCATGACTCAATAGAGGTATGGCGGGAAGTTTATAAAACTCATTATTTCAGCATAATAAACATAAGAGCCACCTTCACAGAATGCAGCCTTAGTGCTGCTGAAGGTGGCTATTTTACTTTAATAGGTCCTTGGGGGTGACAGGTTCCCTTTAAATCAGAACTACAAGACAGATTTCTTCACCCAAGGTATCATTTTAATCAGTATAATACTGTAGTTTACTTAGCAAAATCATGTTGACAGGTTCACTTTAAAATAATAAAATGGGCCTAATTTACCCCATTTTTGTTTCAGTGCTGTCTCTTTGCTGCTTTCTTTGACCTTTATGGACATGGTTGCAATGGTGATGTCACAACTGTAGGATATAACCACAACCGGACTGGAGCACCTTGGACCCACCAGAGAAAATCATTCTTGGGGCCCACTATATAGCTACATAGAAATAAATAGAAGACCACCAATTGTGTGGTAAAACACGCTAATATCAGGGTATAATATAAGGTAGTACACGTCTTAATTATGTAGCAGGGGTTGGGGTAGCCCCCTCATAGAATATAATGTAGCCTCCTCATAGAATATAATGTAGCCCCCCTCATAAAATAATGTAGCCCCCTCACAGAATATAATGCAGCCCACCTCATAGAATATAATTCAGCACCCTATCAAAATATAATGCAACCCCTTGTAAGGTATAATGCAGTCTCCATCATAGAATATAATGTAGCACCTTCATAGGGTATAATGCAGCCCCACCAAAGAATATAATGCAGCCCCGCAATAACAATAAAGTATACTGTAGCCCCCTCATTGGGCATAATGCTACCCTTTCATATAGTATGATGTAGCCCCCAGAATATAATGTATTCCCCTGAGAAAATAATGCAGCCCCACCAGAGAATATCATGCAGCCCCCATAGAGTATACTGTAGCCCCTCATATAGTATGCTGTAGCCCCCCAAAATATAATGTAGTTCCCTGAGAGAATAATGCAGTCCCCCCACAGATTATAATGTAGCCCCCTCAAAGTATAATGCAGCCCCTCTCATAGGGTATAATGCAGCCCCTCTTCACCTCCATCATTGTTGTCCCCCTCCACCCTCATCATTGTCCTTATCACCACCTCCATCATTGCTTTCTCCCCCACAACCCCCATCATTGTCCATTCCTCAACCTCAATCATTGCCTCCTGCCCTAACACCACTATTGTCCTTTCCACCACTACCATCATTGTCCTTTACACTGCAACCATCATTGCCTTCTCCACCACCACCCCATCATTGCCCATTTCACCACCTCCATCATTGCCAAATACAAATACACACACAGAGCACCGCACCACTCTCTCACACACAAAGCAGTGTTGAACCACATACACACACGCATGTAGGCAGACAGACACATAGCACCACTCACCTCTCCACAAGTTCCCCACAGCACATCCCAGCAGCCTCTTCCTCGCCAGCAGCTTTCTGTCTGAAACAGCGCACTAAATGATGACATCATGCAGCTGCGCTGTGTCAGACAGGAAGTGCCGGGAAGCAAGCCCCATCTGATCCATGCAGCTCTGCTCTGCCCAGGGTTAGCCGTCCTGCAGGGTCCCACTTGTAGCTTAACATGCAGGCAGTGCTAGCCTCAGCTTGCAGCTAACACTACCCCCTATTAAAGTGAAATGATATTCACTCCTGTCCATGCCCACGGGGGCGTGGGGAAGCATGAATATTCATTTATCTTTAGCAGCGGGGACAGGCTCCTGTCTCCAGCTGCTGCTCTGCAGACTCAGGGGTCCCATAGCTGCCCCGTGTGCTGCTATTAGTGACACGCCACTGGCTGGGGGCCCCTGAAGCAGTGGGGGCCCTAAGCAGCTGCTGGCCAGTATGCCAGCAGGTGTCAGTGCCTGGGCGCAATGGAGAATCCTCCGGTTTTCGGTGGGCCAGTATGATCCTGGTCCTGCCTATCTGTGTTCTTGCCCCTCAGGGGGCAGTAACAATTGCATGCGAAACGCACGTTGGGGTACGTGACGAGGATCCAGATGGGACTTTCTGCACATATGGGTAAATAATTCCCCTATTTAACGTCACATGTTGCATTTTTGTACAGAGACATATGGTGACCTTATTAGTACCACTAGCGTGATTATATTATTGGGTTGGATTGCTATGTGTCTGAGAGTCTGTGCTGCTTACCTAAATATAACTTTAGTTTTTTGCTGTATTCACTACTGTCCCGTTCTGTGAACTTGGGTCATTGGTTATATCCATGGATGTAGTCACAATATATTTTTTTTAAAAACAATCTACTATATACTACATGATAATATTATGTATGCTTTATGTGGAAATTTAGTGACAAGAATTTTCAATAAATTACGTGATTTTGTTTACTTTTTGGCTATTTTTTGACTCGTATTTCTCTGGTTTATCACTGTTCTAAACTCTGCTGATAAACTAATCCAACTGTCCTCCCGCTATTCCCCAGCCTCTCCCCTCTGTCAATCCCTGCACTGGCTCCTCATTACCCAGGGACTCCAGTTTAAAACCATAACCATGGTATACAAAGCCATCCACAACCTGTGTCGTCCATACATCTGTGACCTCGTCTCCCGGTACTTACCTGCACGCAAACTCCGATCCTCACAAGATCTCCTTCCCTACTCCCCTCTTATCTCCTCTTCCCACAATCGCACACAAGATTTCTCCCGTGCATCACCCCTACTCTGGAACTCTCTACCACAACATATCAATCTCTCACCTACCACAGAAACCTTCAAAAAGAACCTGAAGACCTACCTCTTCTGCACCCCTGCACAACCAGCTCTACCCTCGTCTACTGTATCTATTGCAGATTTTGAGCCCTCGTGGGCAGGTTCCTCTCTCCTCCTTTACCAATCATGACATGTATTGCTTAAGATTGCTTATTTTTATTATGTATACCTCTCATCACATGTAAAGTGCCATGGAATAAATGACGCTATAACAATAAATAATAACCTATAGGTTATAATAATAATTATAATATTGTATGCCAAACTGGAAAAATGTGTTTTCGCCATCCAAGACGTGCAGTTTTTGGGGTACCTGCTGTCATATTCAAGTTTTTGGATGGATCCAGGGAAGATACTTGCTGTCCTTGATTGGGACCATCCCAAGAACCTGAAGAGCCTACAACTATTCCTGGGTTTTACTAATATTTACCGGAAATTTGTTCGTAATTTTTCAGTAATTGTGTAACCCCTTACTGACATGACAAGGAAGGGGTCTGACTGCTCCAAATGGTTGGACACAGCCCTGCAGCTTTTCCCTTCCTAAAGAACTGTTTTGCTATGGCTCCTATACTCAGTCAAGATGAGGTTTCCCAACCCTTTGTTGCGGAGGTTAATGTGTCGGAGGTGAGGGTTGGTGCTGTGTTCTCTTAGGGTTCGTCACCTGTTATATGGTGTCCATGTGTCTTCTTTTAAAAAAATTTCTTCGGCTGAGAGAAATTATGACATGGGTAGGGAGCTTTTGGCAATCAAATTGGCATGTGAAGAATTGCGACATTGGTTGAAGTGGGCTGTCCATCCTATTACTGTTATCACTGACCATAAGAACTTGTCATATCTCCAATCAGCTAAACGTCTCAACTCTAGGCAGGGTAAATGGTCTCTGTTTTTACTAGGTTCAATTTTGTGGTCAATTTCCTTCCAGGGCTCAAAAATGTCAAGGCTGATGCTTTGTCCCGGAGCTTCCCTAGTGATGGTAACCATGAGAAACCGGCCCCTATTTTACAGAAGGTGGTAGTTATTTCAGCGTTGGACTCTGAGGTGGAGGGTGAGGTGTTGGAGGCCCAGGGGTATGTCACTGCCTCCTGCCCTGCAGGAAGGTTATTTGTACCACAAAAATCTGAGCGGCAAAGTAATAAGGAAAAATCACAACTCTGTGCTTGCTGGTCATCCAGATTCTAAGGCAATCGCGGACCTCATTTCTCATCATTTTTGGTGGCCGGGGTTGCATCGGAATGTGGTTGAACAGGTATCTGCTTGTAGTGCCTGTGCACATTCTAAGGTATCACACACCCATCCACCTGGTCCTCTTCTCTTACTGCCTTTTCCCAGCAGACCATGGACACACTTGTCCATGGATTGTCCATGGATTTTACTACTGAGCTACTGGTATCTGTGAGCAAGACTGTTTTTGGTGGTTGTAGATAAGTTCAGTAAAATGGTCCATTTCATTGCATTACCAGCACTTCTGAATACCAAGACTCTTGCTCAGGTGCTTGCAAATGAGATTGTGAAGCTTCACGGAGTTCCCTCCAATGTGGTGTCAGGTCGGGCGACCGAATTTGTTTTCAAGTTCTGGAAGGCTTTCTGTACTCGACTGACGGTTTAGCTGTCATTTTCCTCTGCCTTCCATCCCCAGTCGAATGGACAGATTGAGCGTGTTAGCCAGAATTTGGAGACCTGCCTCAGGTGTTTTGTCTCTGAAAATCAGGAGGATTGGGCATCCTACTAACCGCTGGCAGAGTTTGCCATCAAGAATCGCCATCAGAAATGTTCCGGCAGGTCACCATTCTTTGGTGCATACAGTTATCATCCACAGTTTGGTACTTTTAGTGGGGAGAGGGGTTTCAGGAGTTACTCCTCAGTGTGGAGGGGGTTCTGAGTAATTTGTAGATTATGGGAGACAGGTACAAAATTATGGCTGGCAGAAAATGTGTGGCAGGTCCGGACCTGAATGTGAATGACTTTGTGTGGTTGTCAACCAGGAATATCAGGTTTGAGGGTTCCTTCCTGGAAGTAGGGACCTAGGTTCATTGGTCCTTATAAAATAACCACATTCTTTAATTCAGCAGCATTTCATCTTGACCTACCTCAGGCTCTTAAAATACACAATGTCTTCCCCAGGTCGTTACTCAAGAAATATGTGGAATCTCTTGAGCCCTCACCCCTACCGGCGCCCCAATAATGGTTGATGGAAATCTGGAGTTTTGGATATCAGGGATTGTAGATTCTCATCTCCAATGTCGTTCTCTACAATACATGGTGCACTGGAAGGGTTTTGGTCCAGAGTAGAGATAAGCGAATATTTGAAGGTTCGGTTTGGATTACGATTAATCGCCGAATATGGCAAATTCGGCGATTAATTTGTTGAATATTCTCCGAACTTAACCAAACGCCATTTATCTCAATGGAAGGTAAAAACAAATGCATGCACAACACCTTATAACGGCCACATATGCTGCCAAAAACACATCAAGTGAAGGACAGACACTTGGAAAGTGGCCTCAATTCACCCGCAGTACAAATTATAGCATGGCACTGCAGCAATCAGCCAGGCATGAAGTATCAAATGCTGTCCCAGGGGTCTGGGACAGCAATTATAGCTTTCAATTGAACATCACAGTAAGACGAGGTGGGGGAGGGATCGGTGTAGGCCTCCTTTGCTGGGAGCCTTGATACTACGTGCAACACCTCTACCTACTTTCATGCTGAGCCACACTCAAGTGGCACAAATATCATTTTTAATGACTACCATTGAAAGAAAAATTTAAGGATAGCAACACGGGTAGTAGAGTTCAAGGTGGTGGAGACCTGACAGTCTCAGAGGCCTACTGCTACAGGCAACACGCATGAAGGAGACCCAACCAAGAGTGTTCACATATCCAAAAAATTTGGGCTGACAATACCAAAGTGGCATCAATTTCACCACAGTAGAAATAGTACAATAGGGACCGACAGGTCTTCCACTGTGCCCAATCCAGCAGATGGACACCCAACCTGGAGTTTTCACATTTTAAACAATGAGGGCCTGACACCACTGAAGTGGAATAACTGTCACAAGAATAGAAATAGTATAATTGCGACCTACACGTCTTCCACTACAGCAAGTCCAGCAGATGTAGACCAACCATGACCGATCATATTTCCACAAATTTGTGTTAATATCAGCAGCAGCCACAGCAGGCACATAAGCTGCACTAAAGATATCACAGAGTGAAGTTACGTGACATTAATGCATCACACTAAAAAATGCAAAATCACCTAGTCTTTACAGTCCGCGATTGGAGTGCAAAAGTCTTTGGACATCAATGACTTGTTCATCTTGATGAAAGTTAGGCAGTCTACACTTTCAGGGGACAGCCGGCTGTGCTTATCCGTCAGGACACCATCAGCAGCACTGAAGACACATTTTAATAGAACGCTGGCTGCTGGGCACAATAAAATTTCCAAGGCGTGTGAGGCAAACTCAGGCCACTCATGCATTTTGGAAGACCAAAATGTAAAAGGGTCCAAACCCTCCCTGATGGTATTGATATTCAGTTCTATATAGTCCTGCACCATCCTCCCCATTTGTTCACCACGTGTAAAACTTGGAATCTATTGTGCTGGTGCATGGGCAAGTCTAAAAAAAAGACAAAGGACTCAAAGAAATTGCTTCTTCCACTTCCACTTCTGCTGCTGCTAATGTTTTGGCGTTGATGAATTGATGTGCCTGAGGTTAGAAGCCTAGCGCAGCGTTGCAAACTGTGTACTTCATTGCTGTCTTGGGGAAAATATTTCTTAGGGTTGTGTAAAAGCGTGTTTCGATACTCCAGCATTTGCAGGTCCCTTTCCAGAGTGAGAAGCATCGGGCAAAATTTAGTTTTATAGCATGGGTTTAACAGAGTGGCAACACAGTAGTCAGCATTATTCCTAATTATAACTATACGGGGATCATGTTGCAGATAGTACAGCAAGAAGGCTATCATATGTCGAGCTCTACCATGATGTCCAAGCCCATGCTGTGTTGGTAGCTGGGTAACAATAAGGTTCATTTCCTCCATTCCCTCCCACCAAACACGAACAACAGAGAGGGGATGATTATCCTCTTCATTTGACAGTTGATCACCCATCACCTCCACCTCCATTTGTTCCTCGGATCTTGCACTTTTGATAATAGTTTGCCTGTTATCACCAGCACCCCTCGATCTCAGTAATCCACCCTTCCATGGCACCCGCCTATGTGACAACAGTCTGGAGCGTAGAGACAATGTTATCCTTTCCGCCTCCTCCTCTGCTTCCTCCTCTTCTTCTGGGACCACCATCTCCTCCCACAGGCTATTCAAAGTCTGCTTCAGCATATAGATGACCGGTATAGTGATGCTGATGATGGTGTCATCAGCACTAATCATCTTAGTAGTCATTTTGAAACTGTAAAGAAGGATGCAGAGGTCCTTAATCTGTGCCCGCTTTGTAAACGTGGTATGCGCCACATCCATACAGTGTTGGAGCAGGTTATACGACATGACATTGCTGGTGCCACAGTTGCTACAACATGTGCAGGGTGGAATTCCACCATGTAGGCACATTGCATATTAACCTGTTAACTGGCATGGACAGAGACCGCTGTATCTATGAAAGTCGATAACCTGAGGGCGCGAACAACAGAAATAAGCACACAGCTTACGTCCTTTCTGGAGCAGCTCACCCAGGCCAAGAAAGTGGCGGAGAAAACATTGTACCACCAGATTGAGGACATGAGTCATGTAAGGCACATGTGTGAGCTTGCCTTGCCGTACGGCCACCACCAGGTTTGCACCGTTATCAGACACTGCCTTCCCTGGATCCAGGTTCAGCGGAGACAGCCGTTGATCAAACTCAGCCTGGAGAGCTGTTCACAACTCCTCAGCTGTATGACTGTGACCTCCAATGCATATCAAATTTAATACTGCCTGATTGCATTGAGCCCTGGCTGTGCAGTACGGAGGTGGTGGGGATTCACTCTGCACTGTTGGAACATGTATCTCATTAAGGCAGGTGGAGTCCCTGGAGGAGATAGAGGAGTCAGAAGCAGTGGAGGAAGTGTTAAATGTAGAAGATTGTCCTGCAAGCATTGAGGATTCCAAGACTTGTGGAGCCACCAGAGTCACTCAGTGCCCAGTGCCCTTGGCCATGCTTACTCGCCCAAGTGTCTGTGGTAAAATGCACCCTAGCAGACAGAGATTTAGTCAAGGAATGGGTGTTGTTGTCTGCGACATGCTGATATAGAGCAGGCACAGCTTTCTTAGAAAAATAATGGCTACTGGGCAATTGGTACTGGGTGACAGCGACACCGTCTGTATCTACCAGGCGGAAAGGCAGCATTTCCATGGCCAACAGATTGAAGATTGTAGAGTTCAACCTCTTAGCTTGGTCACGTGTAGGAGGAAACAATCTTTTACGTGACCACAACTGCAGAACCGTGGACTGGCTGAAGTGTTGAGAGGGGGCAGAGTACTGTGGATCGGACAAACTGCTGGACAGTGAGAGAGTTGCAGGCAGAGATGTTATGGTGGATTGAGAAGGTTGTGGTGTGTTCGTTCTCTGAGATAATTTTTTTTGCAAAGTTGGCAGATTACATGAGTGGACTCAGCCTTTGCCATGTCAAAAAAGGCAAACACTAGGCAACTAGTGATGAGCGAGTATACTCGTTAGTCGAGATTTCCTGAGCATGCTCAGGTGGTCTCCGAGTATTTCAGCGTGCTCGGAGATTTAGTTTATGTTGATGCAGCTGCATGATTTGTGGCTGCTAGACAGCTTGAATCCATGTGGGGATTGCCTGTTCATTAGAAAATCCCCACATGTATTCAGGCTGTCTAGCAGCCGCAATTCATGCAGCTGCGTCAACATAAACAAAATCTCCGAGCATGCCAAAATACTCAGAGCCCACCCGAGCATGCTCAGGAAATCTCGAGTAACGAGTATACTCACTCATTACTAAAGGCAACCCTTGCCACCCCTGTGAGTTGCAGTCCCATGGATGCTGCTGGTCACAGCCATAGTTGTGGCTGAGGATGCATTGCTCATTGTGACTGCATCACTGTGTGTCTGTGATGTACAGCACAAAGTCCCCTCCTTGTCTTCCTCCTCAGATGATCTACTCAGCTGTGTGCCTCTATGTTCACGCCAACTGGGATCTAACACTTCATCATCATCATGATCATCATCATCTGTGTTATCACATTCCCCACCCTTGGAGTCACCCTCCTTTACTTACTGCCCTAACAACACAGTTCAGTCCACATGTGCCTCAGATATCTGAGTCTCTTTGGGATCACCTCCCCCCAGGGGTTAAAGTCTGAGGACAAGGGTCAGGATGCTCTTTGGACCTTACTTCATCCTGCTCCAGGTCCAAGCTAAACTCTTGAATCTTTTGAGTACACTCCTGATGACCATTTCATAGAATGTATGAACAGCTCTTCAGACTCACGCATCTGTGGCACCATACAGTCAGTTGTATGGTTGGAGATTTGGGACGCGGGAGGAAGCAAGGGTAATTTAGGTGCCTTCTCTGTGGACTGTACTGGGTGTGATTTTGAGGTGGAGGAAGAGGAGGAGAGGCCACTTGAAGATGCACTTGCCATCCACTCGATCACATGCTCTTTCTTGGCCTCATCAACATGGCATACCGCTGTGCACCTGCCAAAGAAAGGTAGTGAAGTAGCCCGTCCAGTAACAGAAGTTGTCAGTTGTGTTTGCATAGGGCATGACGTTGCTTCACTAGTGCTTTCACAAACATTACCACCTACACCATGCACACCTTGAACATCAAGCCTAATTCCCCTTCCACCATGGCCTCGCTTTTTACCAGTCATGTTGCTCAGATACTGTGGTAGGAGCATAGTATTAGCAGCAAAAAATAGATTTTACACTCTGCACTACCTCTGCAAACAGCTGAATTTCAGTGACAGTAAATTCCAAGGTGAAATGTGGCGTGTTATATCTTGTTAGATATAGAAGAAAGAATTGCTGAGGCCTGTATGACAAAGAAGATATGCTACAAACAATTTGAAAGTCAGATGTCCCCTACTGTATAACGTTAGTAACACAAGAATTTTTTGTGGCCTCTGGATCAAGCCTCTATAGCACACTAGATGCTACAAACTATTTTATAGTCAGGTCCCCTACTGTATGACACTAGGAACTGAAGGATTTTTTGGTGGCCTCTGTATCAGGCCTCTAACACATTAGATGATACAAACTATTTTAAATTCAGGTCCCTTACTCTATGACACTAGGAACGGAAGCATATTTTTTTGCCTCTGAATCAGGCCAGTATAACACACTAGATGCTACAAACTATTTTAAAGTCAGGTCCCCTTCTGTATGACACAAGGAACAGAAGGATTTTTTGGTGGCCTCTGGATCAGCAGTCTACAGTTTAATTTCAACCCAACAAAATGACAAAGTGTGATACAGCGGGCTGTCTGACTCTTTGCAACTGAAAGATTATAATTTTATTTTAATGCGCCTTAAGTCTGCCGACAGTTTCACATCACCACAGGACTAAATGACAAGTTAAGATATAGGAGACTTTTAACTAGTGAAACAATATTACCGTATATACTCGAGTATAAGCTGAGATTTTCAGCCCACTTTTTTGGGCTGAAAGTCCCCCTCTCGGCTTATACTCGAGTCATACGCAGGGGTCGGCAGGGGAGGGGGAGCGGGGGCTGTGTAATTATACTTACCTACTCCCGGCGCGGTCCCTGCACGTCCCTGCTTCTTCCAGCACTGCAGTTTCTTCCTGTACTGAGCGGTCACATGTTACCGCTCATTACAGTAATGAATATGCGGCTCCACCTCCCATAGAGAAGAAAATGCGGCTCCGGGGAACAGACCTGCAGCGACGGCGCCAGGAGCAGATAAGTATGATGGGGAACAGTGCACGGTACTCACCTGCTCCTCGTGCCACCGACGGCACCGCTGTGTCTTCCGCATCCTCTGCAGTGACGCTCAGGTCAGAGGGCGCGGTGACGCGATTAGTGCGCGCCATCCTCTTCCTGAACGTCGGTGCAAAGGATGGGAAGACACAGCGGCGGTCAGCGGTGGAACGGGAAAGGTGAGTATGTAATTTTTTTATTTTTTTAATCGCAGCAACAGCTTTTGGGCCAAATATCTGTATGGAGCATCTTATGTGGCCATGTGCAGCATTATGTAGGGACAAATGTCTGTATGGGGCATCTTATCTGGCAATGTGCAGCATTATATGGGGGCAAATGTCTGTATGGGGCATCTTATGTGGCCATGTGCAGCATTATGTGGGGGCAAATGTCTGTATGGGGCATCTTATCCAGCCATGTGCAGCATTATGTGGGGGCAAATGTCTGTATTAGGCATCTTATCCGGCCATGTGCAGCATTATATGGGGCAAATGTCTGTATGGAGCATCTTATCCCGCCATGTGCAGCATTATATGGGGCAAATGTCTGTATGGGGCATCTTATGTGGCCATGTGCAGCATTATATGGGGCAGTTATCTGTATGGGACAACTTATCCGGCCATGTGCAGCATTATATGGGGGCAAATATCTGTATGGAGCATCTTATGTGGCCATGTGCAGCATTATATGGGGCAGTTATCTGTATGGAGCATCTTATATGGCCATGTGCAGCATTATATGGAGCTGTTATCTGTATGGATCATCTTATGGGGCCATGTGCAGCATTATATGGGGCAAATATCTGTATGGAGCATCTTATGGGGCCATGTGCAGCATTATATGGGGCAGTTATCTGTATGGAGCATCTTATAGGGCCATAATACACATTTGTGGAGCATTACACGGGGCAAATGTCTATATGGAGCATCTTATGGGGTCATAATCAACATTTGTGCAGCATTATATGGGGCATATTTTAATATGGAGCCCATCATAAACTGTATGGAGCATTATATGGGGCTCCTGATTCAATATGGATATTCAAAAACACTTAACTTACTGATGTCTCAATTAATTTTACTTTTATTAGTATCTATTCTTATTTTTGAAATTTACCGGTAGCTGCTGCATTTTCCACCCTAGGCTTATACTCGAGGCATTAAGTTTTCTCAGTTTTTTTGTGGCAAAATTAGGGGGGTCGGCTTATACTCGGGTCGGCTTATACTCGAGTATATAGGGTAATTAAAATGCTGTACTCAAGCATAGAGCACAATAGAAGCAGTGCAAAACACACTTGTACGGCATGTGCCCTGTTGGCTTTGTCTGTGGACCTCAGTAATGGCCCCCCAAAAAGTGCTGGAAGATAAATGTAACAGCCACATTGGACACTAGCTAGCTACACTATCTGACTGATATACAACCGCATAGCTAACTAGCTAAAATTTGGGATACAGCAGGCTTTTCCACAATTAGCTAGTGAAAAAATATTATTTAGAATGCTATACTGGTGCATGGAGCACAATAGAAGCAGTGCACAACACACTTGTAGGACATGCAACCTGCTGGCTATGTCTGTGGACCTCAGTAACAGCACAAAAAAAATGTTGGAAGGTAAATTTAACAGCCTCACTGGACACTAGCTAGCTACACTATCTGACTGATATACCACCACCTAGCTAACCAGCTAAAATTTTGCTGCTAACAGTGCCAGCGTCAGGATCAGCCGCTGTTACAGTGTCAAAATTGAGCTAAAACAAGATATCCACTCGTTATATGGAGAGGGAGATGTGATTTTAGCAGCCAATGACACAAGCCATTGTGTTAGGACATTGTGAGTGTTTCCTATGCTCTGATTGGCTAGCCACAATATGCACACATAAATCTAGGGGAAAAAATTACTGTTTACAAGAACGCTGAGCCTCTGAGCTCTGCAAACCCCCCTCCTCTCATCAAACACGTGCTAAACGCTCATGATACACCACCATTATCATTGCTAAAGTGTTGAAAATAATTTTGTGGCAACACAAATATTTTCCCACACTGTTTAACAAATTTTGCCGATTTTTTTCTAATTTTTTAAAATTTTGCTCGTGCTTCCGATCACAAATCTGAATGTGCCATATTCTTGGCAAATTTATGTTTGGCAATCGTTTTCCTTACAAATTCGCTCATCACTAATCAAGATAGCATTGTATTCAATCTTCTATGGCCTATAGATGACTTAGGAGAGTTGATTCTACTGACAGATTCTCTTTAAAGGCAATACTCTAATGGGAAAAAGTGCGCAAATTAGCCTGTATGGGGAAAAAAGAATCTATTTCTCAAGTACCACCTACAAGAGGTAGCCTACCCTATTCGTCAATGTCTGAATCTTTATTGAGTCTTAAATCATGACCTGAAATATATACCAGCAAATCAGTGATACGGCAAAGTGTTTTACCCTTATAGTGAAGCTTAACCTTTATAGTATTGCTATATGTTGTCAGGGAAACTTTATATATCACATCAAGAAGCATATTTGAAGCATACATTTAGTACAGAAGTAAACAATATGAAACGTTAATTTAATTAAAAGGTGGTATGACTTCTTCTATTGCTCATATGAAATATATATTAGTAACATACCTGAGAAAGAAGCATTAACACATATTTTAAATAGGCATAGCGCATAGATATTTTCTTTCCTAGGCAAGAAGCACAGTTTTACATTCCTGATGCTAAATGTTCGGTTTGTCATGTCAAAACTTCCTGTGTTGTCCTGTGATTTGGCTCAGTATGATGTAAGAAAAGCAAAGGAAGACCACAACACTTTGTAATTAGAAGGGCAGGAAGTTGTGGATGGCTTCTGGGAAGAAAGAAGAGCAAACTACGAGTCCATTCTTCTAATATGAAAATAAGGAACAGTTAAAGCAATCCTAATATGCTGTTGGTTATGTATCTACAAATATGATATCTGTGCTGTGAAAAAAAAAAACCTTTATTTATTTTAAATGAGTAAAAAAAAGATTAAATAGTATCTTCTGGACCATTTATTTTTACCCATTTCCGATGTTGGGGGTAATAGAACGCACACGTTGGAATTCCTCCCTTTGACGTGGGCTCCGGCACTGATCCCACATCTTTCCGGGCACATGTCAGCTGTTTTGAACAGCTGACATGTGCCTCAAACAGCCGCAGATGGAATAGGGATCCACCTGTGGCTGTCAACCTGTTAAATGCCACTGTTAATCTCTGACAGTGGCATTTAACTTGCGCTTCCGGTAAGCACGCCAGAAATCCCACCCATTGGTGACCCGTCACATGATTGTGGGTCACTGATGGGATGACATTACAATTAGAGGTCTCCAGCAGACCTCTATTGTTGTCATAGCCGGATTGCTATGAGCGCTGCCCGGTGGATAGCACTCATAGCTAGAGATGAGCGAATTTGATCATGTCCCTGCTTATTAGGCAAGCTACAAGATATAGCGCTTACCGAATAAGCTACAATGGGAACCTGGATATATGGAGCGTGACGGCTGATCAGCTGTTAGGTTCCGCAGCTGCATGTGTCGCAGCTGTGTCACAGTCATAACACATGCGCAGAGAGCCTGTGTGTTGGGCTATCCATGCATGTGTTATGACTGTGATACAGCCATGACACAAGCAGGTGCGGCGCCAGACAGCTGATCAGCAGGAGTGATCCAGGTATTCAGTTCCCACTGTAGCTTATTCTGTAAGCGCTCAAATTCACTAATCTCTACTCTTCGCAAGTGAGCACTTCTGCTACATATAGGTGATCTGGTCATCGCCTGTATGTAGCAGAGACGATCAGACAACTGCAGCTTCTCGTCTCCCATGGAGACTATTGAAGCGTGCAAAAAGTAAAAAAAAATGTTTTTAAAAAATAAAAAAATTAAAATAATATAAAAGTTCAAATCACCCCCCTTTTGCCCAATTCAAAATAAAACAATAAAAAAATCAAACATACACAAATTAACCCAATGGGTAAATGGTGTAACTAGAAAAAAAGTCAAAATGCCAGAATTACCTATTTTTGGTCTCATATACATTTCAATATAGTGTAATAACGGGCGAATAAAAGATCGTATCTACGCCAATAGTATCAATAAAAATGGCAACTCGTTGGTCAAAAAATAAGCCATCACCCTGCCCCATATCACGAAAAATGGAGATGCTACAGGTCTCGGAAAATTGCGCCATTTTTTCTTTTTTTTTTACCAAAGTTTTGATTTATTTTCCCCACTTAAATTGAAAAGAACCTAGACATGGTGTCTATGAACTCGTAATGACCTGGAGAATCGTAATGGTAGGTCAGATTTAGCATTTAGTGAACATGTTAAGAAAAAAACAATGGTGTCGTTTAAAAGTCCAATTGTCCCGCATTTTGCCAGAAAAATCAAAAAACAAAAACACGTAAACTGAAAATGGCCTGGGGGTTAAGAGGTTAAACAGAATCTGTCCGTGGGATCAACCTGCAGGTTATAGAAAGCTAAATAAAATGAAACCTTGATATCTGTGATCCGATCAATGTCTTATTCCAGAGAAATCCATATTTTTCTTATATGTAAATGTGCTGTTCAGGTCAAGGGCTGGACACTCATCTGCATGAAAATCTGCCTTTAGAGATTATTTGAATGTAATGGGGTGTTGTAATTAGCTTTATTTTATACCCTACATTTCTCTCTATCCTGCTAATCTTTAAATGTGTTTTTTAATTCACTTCCTGTGAAGTTTGAGGGCTGTCTCAAACACAAAATTATAGGAAGCTGGGGCTGCACTCACTTCCCCGCAGCGTCTATCACCTCTCTTGGAACAGGAAGTCATCAGGAGGCAGTGCTACAGTCAATTACTACAGTTTCTTGCCCCACTTTTTCTAACTGGGAAACAAAATGTTATCAGGGGCGGTTTTAGAAGCAGTGTGTGTGACATCAGTGCCACCAAATTTTTTCTATCACCGTCCTTTTCACAGAGGGCTGTGTTGATAACTCAACCCCTGATGACGTCTTCTTTCACAGTTAGAAAATGAGGCAGAGATAAAAGTAGATTGCTGGAGCTGAGCGCACCTCTCCAACAGCATCTATCAACATGACCATAGATCCAGGACATCTTCAGAAGGTGATGATGCAAAAAACTGTACTAACTGCAATGCTGTCCTCTGATGAAGTCCTGTTCAAGGCGGGGCAGTAGACGCTGCAGATAAATGAGTGCAGCCCCATCCTCCTGTGAGGAAAATAAAATGTGACGGGAAGTGCATCTTAAACTGTACTACACAAACTGTACTTTTAATGTCTGCAATTATGGATTTCTCCCATGTGTTAGAGAAGTCCATTCTTTTTTATGTGAAAGTTGATCTTCCCCCAAAAAATAATTCCAAGCAATCCATACCATCCGATTAAATTCCAGTTGCCATTTGCAAGGTAGGTTAGCAAATATACCATGGCATATCATAAGAAAAATATTGATAAAGTTGTCACTATACCGTTTTCTGAATCATTTTTAAGGATGATGGTTTTTAACACAGCTCCAAAACTAAACTATTTTCCTCTGGAAAATAATATCTGCAATCTATTTATATTGCACTTGTATGTTCATAGTTTTTTTTGCTGCAACTTGATCTTAGATTTTTTATAAGTTCCACACTTAAAAACTAGAGTTATACCATACAATACTAAAAAAAATTAAGTGGTAAAATCACATGAGTCAGAAAACAGTCATTTCATAAGAGATATGGCAAATGTGCACAACGTTTCCTCAGGCGTGAACTCTGTGTGTGATCTTAACAGTATCCATTTATCTCTCTGTGTCTCTGGCCTGCTGTCTGGTAATTGGGTAATAAAGATTTTATTATTCTTTTCATCCAAACTATTTGCAGGCGCCACAGAAAATTTCACTGTATTCCACAGATGACATGACATTTAACATTCTTAAATAGTATCTGTGTGAATCTTGAAATGGTAAATGTGCGCAGTTTGTTGGAGAGTTAGCTAGTATGTAAAATCAAATAACTCTAATAATTAATCTTATATATAATTGTCTAAGGGTCACTTCCGTCTGTCTGTCCTTCTGTCATGGTTATTCATTCGCTGATTGGTCTCGCCAGCTTCCTGTCATGGCTGCCGCGACCAATCAGCGACGGGCACAGTCCGGAAAATGGCCACTCCTTACTCCCCACAGTCAGTGCCTGTCGCCCGCAAACTCCCCTCTGGTCACCGCTAACACAGGGTTAATGCCGGCGGTAACGGACCGCGTTATGCTGCGGGTAACGCACCCTGTTACCGCCGCTATTAACCCTGTGTGTCCCCAACTTTTTACTATTGACGCTGCCTATGCGGCATCAATAGTAAACAATGTAATGTTAAAAATAATTAAAAAAAAAAAAATGCTATTCTCACCCTCCTTTGCAGCTCGCGCCGGCCGCCATCTTCCATTGCAGGTTCCGGTGGCAGAAGGACCTGCCATGACGTCACGGTCATGTGACCGCGATGTCATCACAGGCCCTGCGCGCCTGCGCTACAAAGACCTGCCATGACGTCACGGTCATGTGACCACGACGTCATCACAGGTCCTGTGCTAATACCAACCCTGGGACTGGAACCTGCCGTGGACTACAAGGGCTCCCTCGGAAAGGTGAGTATATGTTTATTTTTTCACCTGTGAGAAACCTGGCTGGGCAACATACTACGTAACTGGGCAATATACTACGTGACTGACCAATATAGTACGTTGCTCTGTGCTGTATACTACTTCGCTCTGCAGCATACTACATGGCTCTGTGCTGTACACTATCTCACTGGGCAATATACTACGTAACTGGGCAATATACTACGTGGCTGGGCAATATACTACGTGGCTGGGCAATATACTACGTCACTGGGCAATATACTACGTGGCTCTTTGCTGTATACTACGTCACTGGCCAATATACTACGTCACTGGGCAATATACTACGTGGCTGCGCAATATACTACGTCACTGGGCAATATACTACGTGACTGAGCAATATACTACGTGACTGGGCAATATACTACATGACTGGGCAATATACTATGTGGCTGGGCAATATACTACGTCACTGGGCAATATACTACGTGGCTGGGCAATATACTACGTCACTGGGCAATATACTACGTGGCTCTGTGCTGTATACTACGTCACTGGCCAATATACTATGTCACTGGGCAATATACTACGTGGCTGCGCAATATACTACGTCACTGGGCAATATACTACGTGACTGGGCAATATACTACATGACTGGGCAATATACTATGTGGCTGGGCAATATACTACGTGGCTGAGCAATATACTATGTGACTGGGCAATATACCACGTGGCTGGGCAATATACTACGTGGCTGCGCAATATACTACGTCACTGGGCAATATACTACGTGGCTGCGCAATATACTATGTGACTGGGCAATATACTACGTGGCTGCGCAATATACTACGTCACTGAGCAATATACTACGTGGCTGGGCAATTTACTACGTAGCTGGCCAATATATTACATCACTGGGCAATATACAATGTAACTGGGCAATATACTATGTGGGCTGGGCAATATACTACGTGGCTGGGCAATATACTACGTGGCTGGCCAATATATTACGTCACTGGGCAATATACTACGTAACTGGGCAATAAACTATGTGGCTGGGCAATATACTACGTCGCTGGGCAATATACTACGTGGGCTGTGCAATATACTACGTGGACATGCATATTCTAGAATACCCGATGCGTTAGAATCGGGCCACCATCTAGTATATTATAAACAGTATTCCCCCCCCTTGGCTTTTTATCTATTTTGTTACACTACAATCTGTGTTTAAATATTTGTGTAATCTGATTTGTGTGTGATTCATCAGCACTAGGGTCTAAGGGGTTACGTTTCTCCTTATGGAGAGTGACATACCAGCTGGCTTGTCAAGGTAAGGAGGCTTATTCGTGTTGCAATGCTCCTCTGGGAAATTAAATTTGCATATTTATTTTCCCAGAGGAGCATTGCACGGCGAATAAGCCTCCTTACCTTGACAAGCCAGCTGGTATGTCACTCTCCATAAGCAGAAACATTACCCCTTAGATCCCAGTCCAGAGCCTCTCACCTAGCCAAATCAGTTCTCCTGCTTCACACTGACGAGGGCCAACAGCCCAAAACACCGTGTCTGAGAATTACGAAACTGATTTGGCTTTTATCCTTAGCCATATTGCACGACTCGTTACAGGGTTGATTGTGACTTGCAGGATCGCTACTTCCAACAGGTGGCGCTATAGAGTTTAAGTCCTCTTTTTCTCAGGAGAGGCAATTTACATAATCATCAGCACTAAATAGTCTAAGCTAGTGACGTGATAAAATATAGGCATAAATTCAATTTATGGCATCAAATAATTAAAAAATGGCATGTGCATATGTATCCCTTATGTTTTGAAGCCCCTAAAAATGTCTGGTGCAAGCACTTACCTTCATAAGTCACATGTTTGGCGAAAGAAATTGCACCTGTGTGCAATCTAAGGCTACTTTCACACATCAGTTTTTTGCCATCAGGCCGGGGTCACACTAGACCGTAATACGGCCGAGTGCAATGTGATAAAAAATCGCATTGCACTCGGACCAATGTTAGCATATGGTGCCGCTCCCAGCAGCCGACTTTTTGTCGGCCGTTTTCCTCGGTCTGAGACAATCGCAGCATGCTGCGATTGTCACGGACCGAGGAAAACTCTTGGCTCACTCGCACCCATATAAGCCTATGGGTGCGAGTGAGATAGTGCACACCACTCGGATAACATCCGAGTGATGTGCGCTATAAGCGGACCCCAGCAATGGAGGAGATGGAGAAAATCATTTCTCCGCCTCCTCCACAGCTGTGCTCCGATCCTCCCTGTGCGAGAGAATCGGAGCATAGACGCATGACACTCTGCTCCTGGTCTGCTGTGAGCAGGAGCCGAGTGTCATTAGCATATTGCATCCGATGCTTGCGCATCGGATGCAATACGCCAGTGTGACCCCGGCCTCAGGCACAATCCGGCGAATTTTGAAAAAAACAGATCCGGCAAGATCTGTTTTTTTCTCATAGACTGGTATTAGCGACGGATTGCGACAGATGGCCTCACATTTCATCCATTATTTGCCGTATCCGTCGAAAATTCATTTTCTGGCAGCTTTGAAAAAACGGACAGCAACAGATCCATCGCCATCCGTCGTTTGCTATAATGGAACCCTATGGTGCCGGATCTATGAAATGATGGAATCCAGCGATGGATTCTGTTTTTTTAAACTAAATATGCATCTCTCTCTCTCCTCCCCAGTATCCAATTAGCCAGATCAGCTAGTCGGATGCAGCTAAAAAAACAGACCCGTCGCATCAGTTTTTCACAATTTGCAACAGATCCGTTTTTTTAAAAATTCGCCAGATTGAGCCTGACGGCAAAAACCTGGTGTGAAAGTAGCCTAAGTGCCCCATGGTCTGTGAATACACTTTTTTAGAAAGGCCACAGGGTTTCTATTATCCCTCCCTCACAAGGTCTTTTCAACATCATTATCATATCTATGCACAATTAATCAAGCATTGAATGGGGGCTAGCTAATTCTATTTATTTCCACCTAATCTGTCATTTTGGAGCATGGAATGAGCTTGTTATGAGTCATTATCACTTTGAAAGTCAATAAGCATTGATGTCACCTAGATTTTGAAACGATGGTTACTTAGGATGCTCTAAAAGTGGAGCGCAAACTTATGCATTCCATAAGGAGGAGTTCGCATTTTTGTTCCACTGCTGCGGACACGGCGGAAATGACGCCGCCGCTCTGGCACACTGGCTGGGTGGAAGAGACATGGCACTGAATCCTATGGACCACTATCGAGGTGAGACGCAGTATGCGCTCCACAGGATGCAGTCTCACTTCTGGCAAGCAGAGTGGAGAATTTGAACATCCTCCCCTGTATAAATAGGGATACTTTCCTTCACAGGGGCTCAATGACACCCTGAATTTGCTTATGAACCCATCAGGATCTCCTAACTGTATGATTCCCTGATGAACCTCCTTGAAAGGAAGGGGGGTAAATGCTTTGGTACAAGGGTTTTTTTTTCTAAAGAACTCATTGGTTTCTTCTGGGGCCTCTTAGATTTCTTCCTGTTACTACCGAGACTGTGGTGGAATTGAATACCAATGCATTACACGGTGGCTCAGTTGGAGCACTGCAGCCTTGTAGCGCTGGAGTCATGGGTTCAAGTCCCACCAAGGACAATATCTGCAAGGAGTTTGTATATTCTCCCCGTGTTTGCGTGGGTTTCCTCTGGTTACTCCGGTTTCCTCCCACATTCCAAAGACATACTGATGGGTCTCACAATCTAAATTCCCTATCGGGGACAGCGAAGATAATGTATGTAAAGCGCTGTGGGAAATGTTAGTGCTATATAAAAATAAAGATTATTATGTACTAGATGGTGGCCCGTACTATATTGCACAGCCACATAGTATATTGCCCAGTCACGTACTGTTAGGGCTAGCGGAACGCACCAAATAATAAGATAGATTAAGGTGCGTTCGCAGTCCGGGGTCCACCGTGCAGAGATGGAACCTGCTGCCAAGTAATGACGGACTATATGGCGGCACAATGTGAATGCACACACGGTTAACTTTACCCTGTGTGGCGAAAGCGAACCCTGTTAAGTCACAGGGCCGCGGTACCGCAAGCAAGGAGTCACCGAGCTCAGTCCCAAGACTTGGGATCTGAGTCCGTAGAGATTACTTGCGCTCGACACCGCTAATGGGGTGTCAGCGTAACAAAATAATAATTAAAGATGCACGACGCCGCTAATCACCCAGGCTTGGGTCAGGAAAGCACTGTGAAAGCGCACGGCGCTGCACTGGCGGTCACAGCAATTAGACACTGTATGGTGTGTAACCTGCTGGTAGCTAAGTCGGGCGCTAGATAGCAATCACCCACCTTCCGCGAACAGTCATCCAATAGGGAGGGGATCTTAAAGAACGACTTTCAGTCACAACACACACACGTTTACAAATGTACACTAGCTCATGGCCGTGCGGTCATGCGCAGCTTATATAGCTGCAGCACATTCAGGACCTTCCAATAAAGGACCAATGGGAACCGCTGCAGCATCTGAGCATGTGACCCTCGATCTCCAATGGGAGATCTCACCCTGGGCATGCTCAGAAGGGAAAAAGCAGGACTTAGATCCCAAAAGCATCTGCTCGCCGCTGCTCAGCACTGGCTTCAATGGCAGAAGCAGGCAAAGCAGCAGTAATCCTATGCACAGAGTGAGACTGAGCAAGACGCTGGGAACGACGTCTCCGCTGAGCAGACTCCACTGCGGCTGGAGAAGAATGGGAAACTGCAGCAGAGATGGCTCGAGATTCCCCCTGTGCAGAGGCGGGAACTCAACACGTACTATATTGCCCAGTCACATAGTATATTGCCCAGTTACGTACTATGTTGCCCAGTCACGTACTATATTGCCCAGCCACATAGTATATTGCCCAGCCACGTAGCATATTGCCCAGTCATGTAGTATATTGCTCAGTCACGTAGTATATTGCCCAGCCACATAGTATATTGCCCAGTTACGTACTATGTTGCCCAGTCACGTACTATATTGCCCAGCCACATAGTATATTGCCCAGTCACGTAGTATATTGCCCAGTCACGTACTATATTGCCCAGCCACATAGTATATTGCCCAGCGACATAGTATATTGCCCAGCCACTTAGTATATTGCCCTTTCATGTAGTATATTGCTCAGTCACGTAGTATATTGCCCATTCACGTAGTATATTGCACAGCCCGTGTAGTATATTGCACAGCCCGCATAGTACATTGCCCAGCCCGCGTAGTATATTGCCCAGCCCGCGTAGTGTATTGGACAGCCCATGTAGTATATAGCAATGTGGGCATCATATCCCTGTTGAAAAAAAGAATTAAAATAAAAAATGGTTATATACTCACCTTCCGTTGGCCCCTGGATCCAGGAAGCGTTTACCGATGCACCTCGCGTGCTCCGGTCTCAAGAGTGCATTGCGGTCTCGCGAGATGATGACGTAGCGGTCTCGCGAGACCACTACGTCATCATCTCGGGAGATCTCAATGCATGGGCCGGTTACCGGAGCGTCGCAAGGAGCGGGAAAAGTGCCGGAAGGTGAGTATATGATGATTTTTTATTTTTTTATTATTTTTAACATTAGATCTTTTTACTATTGAGGCTGCATAGGCAGCATTAATAGTAAAAACTTTGTCACACAGGGTTAATAGCGGCGGTAACGGAGTGAGTTACCCGCGGCATAACGGGGTCCGTTACCGCTGGCATTAACCCTGTGTGAGCGGTGACTGGAGGGGAGTATGGAGCGGGCGCCGGGCACTGACTGCGGGGAGTATGGAGCGGGCGTCGGGCACTGACTGTGGGGAGTATGGAGCGGAGCGGGTGCCGGGCACTGACTGCGGGGAGTATGGAGCAGGAGCTGGGCACTGACTGCAGGGAGTATGGAGCGGGCGTCGGGCACTGACTGCAGGGAGTATGGATCGGGCGCCGGGCACTGACTGCGGGGCGTATGGAGCGGGCGCCGGGCACTGACTGCAGGGGAGTAGGGAGAGACTAATCGGACTGTGGCTGTCGCTGATTGGTCGCAGCAGCCATGACAGGCAGCTAGCGAGACCAATCAGGGACTTGGATTCCATGATAGACAGAGGCCGCGACCAATGAATATCCGTGACAGAAAGAAAGAAAGACAGAAGGACAGACAGACAGAAAGACGGAAGTGACCCTTAAATAATTATATAGTAGACTAGATGGTGGCCCGATTCAAATGCATCGGGTATTCTAGAATATGTATGTATGTATATAGCAGCCACATAGTATATAGCACAGGCCACGTAGTATATAGGAGCCATGTAGTATATAGCAGACAAATACGACGTGGCCTGTGCTACATACTATGTGGCTGCTATATACAAACATACATATTGTAGAATACCCAATGCGTTAATACAGGCCACACAATATATAACAGTGGCCACGCAGTATATAACACAGCCCAAACAGTATATAAAACAGCCCACATACTATATAACACAGCCCATGCAGTATATAGCAGCCACGCAGTATATAACACAGGCCACGCAGTATATAACACTGGCCACGCAGTATATAACACTGGCCACATAATATATAACACAGGTGGCCACGTAATATATAGCACAGCACACACAGTATATAACACTGGCCAGGTAGTATATAGCAGCACACGCAGTATATAACACTGGCCAGGTAGTATATAGCAGTCACACGGTATATTAGACAGCCCACGCAGTATATAACGCTGGCCACGTAATATATAACACAGCTCACTCAGTATATAACACTGGCCACGTAATATATAGCACAGCACACGCAGTACAGTATATAACACTGGCCAGGTAGTATATAGCACAGCCTACACAGTATATAACACTGGCCACGTAATATATAGCACAGCCCACGCAGTATATAACACTGGCCACGTACTATATAGCTCAGCCCACACAGTACATAACATAGCCCACATAGCATCTAACACTGGCCACGTAGTATATAGCAGCCACGCGGTATATAACACAGCCCACATAGTATATAGCAGTGTGGGCACCATATCCCTGTTAAAAAAATAATTAAAATAAAAATAGTTATATAATCACCTGCCGGGATCCAATCCAACAAACGTCTGGCGCAGGCGATGAGCGCGCGGCTGCCGCCATCTTCCGTTCCCATGATGCATTGCAAAATTACCCAGATGACTTAGCGGTCTCGCGAGACTGCTAAGTCTTCTAGGTAATTTCGCAATGCATCTCTGGGAACGGAAGATGGCGGAGGCCGTGGGCGGCTCGGCGGACTACGGAGGGTGAGAATAGCAGGTTTTTTGTTTTTTTATTATTTTTAACATTAGATCTTTTTACTATTGATGCTGCATAGGCAGCAGCAATAGTAAAAAGTTGGGGACACACAGGGTTAATAGCAGTGGTAACGGAGTGCGTTACCCGTGGCATAACGCGGTCCGTTACCGCTGGCATTAATCCTGTGTGAGCGGTGACTGGAAGGGAGTATGCGGGCGCTGGGCAGTGACTGCAGGGGAGTAGGGAGGGACTAATTGGACCCGTCGCTGATTGGTCGCGGCAGCCATGACAGACAGCTGGCGAGACCAATCAGCGATGCGGGATTTCAGGGACAGAATGACGGAAGTACCCCTTAGACAATTAAATATCAGAATCCCCTCAGTAGTAGCACCTCTTATAATTGTTTATGTTACCATTGAGATTGAGGTGGATTTGAATGCTTATGCACTTTATTGTCTAGCAGCAGAAATGCATGGATAGTGTGATATTATTATTATTATTTATTTATATAGCACCATTGATTCCATGGTGCTGTACATGAGAAGGGGTTACATACAAGTTACATATATCACTTACAGTAAACAAACTAACAATGACAGACTGATACAGAGGGGTGAGGACCCTGCCCTTGCGGGCTTACATTCTACAGTGATATATACTGTTTTGTCCGAATCTCCTTAGCATGGCAGAACTTTACTATCTTTACTATGTTGATTGAAAAATTACTGACAATGAATGATACCATAGTCTGCAAACTCATATTAGAAGGTTTCGTTAATTGATATGCGTCGCTACATTGGAACTTTTCATTTTGAAAACTATCACATACTGTACAGTATATCCAAGCTTTGTGAGACGTTAGATTTGTCTAACCTATGATACAAAAATATGTGCACAGGAAGAGTGTAGTTTATCATTTCTGAAAGTGACTGCATGGCTTTCTGATACTTTTGATCTGTTTATCTATGATAAAAAGTATCTGTGCATAAGTAGGGTGGAAATTCCCATTTTGTAAAGTATTACAGATACAGTACCTTAGCTCGCAGAAGTACTTGATCCACACCCGTGGGTCTAGGTATATTTGTGCCTTCTTCATTACTGTATATAAATTTATCTCTATATATACAGTACTGTATATATCTATATATATATCTATATATTTATGTAGGGGAAAAAATGGATTATGAGGGACAGCTGACGTTGAGCGAGGGCGCAATTTCAAAACAATAGGGTGCCAACCTTGAGATATACAATATCAAAAATAAAGTCCAGAAAAATCACATTGTATAAATTATAAAAATTTATTTGCAATTTGCAGTGAGAAAAAAGTATTTGATCCCTCGGGCAAGTGAGTCACCCGCCAGGGCCGTGGGATACTCAGTACTGGTTCCAGTGTTTCACAGGGTGATGTCACGGTGGCGACCTGGTCCGTGGCCCTGGGCGCCCATGTAAAAGGCAAAGATCTTAAAAGGGAATAAAGTTTATGGTCGTGACGCCATCTGCGGTATTCGGTCAGTGGGGACCAATGTTGATTTAAGGGGTCCTCTGGGGTGATGTTATGGGAGCTAGATGGTATAACTTCCCACAGGTGAAGAATATCCACAGGGCTTCCGGTGTGTAGATGGAAGATGGGAATTGGCGCACTACAGAATGAGGACACAGGTTTGCAGTATCTTTACCTTGTTTACTGAAGTCATCAGGCAGCGACAGTCCAGGGCACCAGATCACAGGGCTGGCACAGTGTTATGACCTGGTGGTTAAGAGCACCTGGAATGACCTGTGTTGTGAATTCTGTGGCAGAGCTCCCTCCTGTGGTCACAAGTGGTACTTCGGTTGATTCTCTCTGTGAGCTTCTGTTGGTGGAGGGAAGTGGTACTGCGGCTTCTGAGTTTCCTCCCTCAGGTGATCTGGTGAGGTCGTTAGGTGCTTCTCTACTTAACTCCACCTAATGCTTTGATCCTGGCTTCCTGTCAATGTTCCAGTGTTGGACTTGCTTTTCCCTGGATCATTCCTGTGGCCTGCTGCTCTGCATAGCTAAGTTCTTCTTTGCTATTTGTTTGCTATTTTTTCTGTCCAGCTTGTCTAATTTGTTGCTGGAAGCTCTGGGACGCAAAGGGTGTACCTCCGTGCCGTTAGTTCGGTACGGAGGGTCTTTTTGCCCCCTTTGCATGGTTTTCTTTAGGGTTTTGCGTAGACCGCAAAGTTACCTTTTCTATCCTCGCTCTGTTAAGAAAGTCGGGCCTCACTTTGCTGAATCTATTTCATCTCTACGTTTGTCTTTTCATCTTAACTCACAGTCATTATATGTGGGGGGCTGCCTTTTCCTTTGGGGTATTTCTCTGAGGCAAGGTAGGCTTATTTTCTATCTTCAGGCTAGTTAGTTTCTCAGGCTGTGCCGAGTTGCATAGGCATAGTTAGGCGCAATCCACGGCTGCCTCTAGTGTTGTTTGGAGAGGATTAGGGATTGCGGTCTGCAGAGTTCCCACATCTCAGAGCTCGTTCTATGATTTTGGGTTATTGTCAGATCACTGTATGTGCTCTGACCGCTATGTCCATTGTGGTACTGAATTGCCTTTCATAACAGACCTGATAGTTAAACCTCATACAGGACGAGCTCTGGGATGTGGGAGCTCTGCTGACCGCAAGCCCTAATCCTATCACACACACTAGAAATAGCCGTGGAGGCCAGACTTACTAAATAGACAGAGGATAGGAAAGGTAACTTTGCGATCAGCACAAAAACCTACAAAAGACCACGCAGAGTGTGCAAAAAAGACCTCCGCACCGACTCACGGTGCGGAGGGGCCACTCTGCATCCCAGAGCTTCCAGCTAGCAAGACAAAATCATAAAAACCAGCTGGACAAGAAAACAGTGAACAAATAATGACTATCAGGAACTTAGCTTCTGCAGGAGAAGGCAGGTCACCAGAGAGATCCAGGAGCGAACTGAACAAATGTAAAAACATTGACAGCTGGCATGGAGTAATGATCTGAGAGGAGTTAAATAGAGCAGCCAACCAAAGGATAACCCACGTCACCTGTGTAAGGAACCTCAGAAGCAGCAGCTTCACTCAGCCACCAGAGGGAGCCCATAGACAGAACTCGCCGAAGTACCATTCACGACCACAGGAGGGAGTTCGACAACAGAATTCACAACAGTACCCCCTCCTTGAGGAGGGGTCACCGAACCCTCACCAGAGCCCCCAGGCCGATCAGGATGAGCCAAATGAAAGGCACGAACAAGATCGGCAGCATGAACATCAGAGGCAAAAACCCAGGAATTATCTTCCTGACCATAACCCTTCCACTTAACCAGGTACTGGAGTTTCCGTCTCGAAACACGAGAATCCAAAATCTTCTCCACCACATACTCCAACTCCCCCTCAACCAACACCGGGGCAGGAGGATCAACGGAGGGAACCATAGGCGTCACGTATCTCCGCAACAACGACCTATGGAACACATTATGGATGGCAAAAGAAGCTGGAAGGTCCAAACGAAATGACACAGGATTAAGAACTTCAGAAATCTTATATGGCCCAATGAAACGAGGCTTAAACTTAGGAGAGGAAACCTTCATAGGAACGTGACGAGATGACAACCAAACCAAATTCCCAACACGAAGTCGGGGACCAACACAATGCCGGCGGTTAGCAAAACATTGAGCCTTCTCCTGGGACAATGTCAAATTGTCCACCACATGAGTCCAAATCTGCTGCAACCTGTCCACCACCGCATCCACACCAGGACAGTCCGAAGGCTCAACCTGCCCTGAAGAGAAACGAGGATGGAAACCAGAATTACAGAAAAAAGGAGAAGCTAAAGTAGCCGAGCTGGCCCGATTATTAAGGGCGAACTCAGCCAAAGGCAAGAAGGACACCCAATCATCCTGATCAGCAGAAACAAAGCATCTCAGATATGTCTCCAAAGTCTGATTAGTTTGTTCGGTTTGGCCATTAGTCTGAGGATGGAAAGCCGAAGAAAAAGACAAATCAATGCCAATCTTAGCGCAAAAGGACCGCTAAAACCTCGAAACAAACTGGGAACCTCTGTCCGAGACGATGTTCTCTGGAATGCCATGCAAACGAACCACATGCTGGAAAAACAATGGCACCAAATCAGAGGAGGAAGGCAATTTAGACAAGGGTACCAAATGGACCATCTTAGAGAAGCGATCACAAACCACCCAAATGACCGACATCTTTTGAGAAACAGGGAGATCAGAAATAAAATCCATGGAAATATGCGTCCAGGGCCTCTTCGGGATCGGCAAGGGCAAAAGCAACCCACTGGCACGAGAACAGCAGGGCTTAGCCCGAGCACAAGTCCCACAGGACTGCACAAAAGAACGCACATCCCGTGACAAAGAAGGCCACCAAAAGGATCTAGCCACCAAATCTCTGGTACCAAAGATTCCAGGATGACCAGCCAACACTGAACAATGAAACTCAGAGATAACTCTACTAGTCCACCTATCAGGGAAAAAACAGTTTCTCCGTAGGACAACGGTCAGGTCTATCAGCCTGAAACTTTTGCAGCACATGCCGCAAATCAGGGGAAATGGCAGACAAAATTACCCCTTCTTTAAGAATACCCGCCGGCTCTAGAACACCCGGAGAGTCAGGCACAAAACTCCTTGACAGGGCATCAGCCTTCACATTCTTAGATCCCGGAAGGTATGAAACCACAAAATCAAAACGGGAGAAAAAGAGCGACCATCGAGCCTGTCTAGGATTCAACCGTCTGGCAGAGTCGAGATAAGTCAAATTCTTGTGATCCGTCAAGACCATCACGCGATGTTTAGCTCCTTCAAGCCAATGTCGCCACTCCTCGAATGCCCACTTCATGGCCAACAACTCTCGATTGCCAACATCATAAATGCGCTCAGCAGGCGAGAACTTTCTAGAAAAGAAGGCACAGGGATTCATCACCGAGCCATCAGAACTTCTTTGTGACAATACAGCCCCTGCTCCAATTTCTGAAGCATCAACCTCAACCTGAAAAGGGAGCGAAACATCTGGCTGGCACAACACAGGGGCAGATGCAAAACGACGCTTCAACTCCTGAAAAGCCTCTACAGCCGCAGAGGACCAATTGACCACATCAGCACCTTTCTTGGTAAAATCAGTCAACGGTTTAGCAATACTGGAATAATTAGCGATGAAGCGACGATAAAATTTAGCAAAGCCCAGGAACTTCTGCAAGCTCTTCACAGATGTCGTCTGAGTCCAATCGTAAATGGCCTGAACTTTAACAGGGTCCATCTCGATAGTAGAAGGGGAAAAAATGAAACCCAAAAATGAAACCTTCTGAACTCCAAAGAGACACTTTGACCCCTTCACAAACAAGGAATTCGCACGAAGGACCTGGAACACCATTCTGACCTGCTTCACATGAGACTCCCAATCATCCGAAAAGACCAAAATGTCATCCAAATATACAATCATGAATCTATCCAGGTACTCTCGGAAGATGTCATGCATAAAAGACTGAAACACAGATGGAGCATTAGAAAGTCCGAATGGCATAACCAGGTACTCAAAATGGCCCTCTGGCGTATTAAATGCCATTTTCCATTCATCACCCTGTTTAATTCGCACAAGATTATACGCACCACGAAGATCTATCTTGGTGAACCAACTAGCCCCCTTAATCCGAGCAAATAAATCAGACAGCAGCGGCAAAGGATACTGAAATTTGACTGTGATCTTATTAAGAAGGCGGTAATCAATACAAGGTCTCAAAGAACCATCCTTCTTGGCCACAAAAAAGAACCCTGCTCCCAATGGTGACGACGACGGACGAATATGACCCTTCTCCAAGGATTCCTTTATATAACTCCGCATAGCGGCGTGCTCTGGCACAGATAAATTAAACAGACGGCCCTTAGGAAACTTACTACCAGGAAACAAATTAATAGCACAGTCGCAATCCCTATGAGGAGGTAGGGCACCAGATTTGGGCTCTTCAAATACATCCCGGTAATCTGATAAAAACTCAGGGACTTCAGAAGGAGTGGAAGGCGAAATTGACAGCAATGGAACATCACCATGTACCCCCTGACAACCCCAGCTGGACACAGACATAGATTTCCAATCCAACACTGGATTATGGACCTGTAGCCATGGCAACCCCAAAACGACCACATCATGCAGATTATGCAACACCAAAAAGCAAATATCCTCCTGATGTGCAGGAGCCATGCACATGGTCAATTGAGTCCAGTACTGAGGCTTATTCTTGGCCAAAGGCATAGCATCAATTCCTCTCAATGGAATAGGACACTGCAAGGGCTCCAAGAAAAAACCACAGCGCCTGGCAAACTCCAAGTCCATCAAATTCAGGGCAGCGCCTGAATCCACAAATGCCATCACAGAATAGGACGACAGAGAGCAAATCAGAGTAACGGACAAAAGAAATTTAGACTGTACCGTACCAATGGTGGCAGACCTAGCGAACCGCTTAGTGCGCTTAGGACAATCGGAGATAGCAAGAGTGGAATCACCACAATAAAAACACAGCCCATTCCGACGTGTGTGTTCTTGCCGTTCAGCTCTTGTCAAAGTCCTATCACACTGCATAGGCTCAGGCCTATGCTCAGAGAATACCGCCAGATGGTGCACAGCTTTGCGCTCACGCATGCGCCGATCGATCTGAATGGCCAAAGACATAGACTCATTCAGACCAGCAGGCGTGGGAAATCCCACCATGAAATCCTTAAGGGCTTCAGAAAGACCCTTTCTGAAAATTGCCGCCAGGGCACATTCATTCCACTGAGTAAGCACAGACCACTTTCTAAACTTCTGACAGTACACCTCCGCTTCATCCTGACCCTGACACAAAGCCAGCAAGATTTTCTCTGCCTGATCCACTGAATTTGGTTCATCATAAAGCAATCCAAGCGCCAGAAAAAATGCATCAACATCACGCAATGCAGGATCTCCTGGCGCAAGGGAAAATGCCCAGTCTTGAGGGTCACCACGCAACAAAGAAATAATGATTTTTACCTGTTGAACGGGGTCACCAGAGGAGCGGGGTTTCAAAGCTAGAAACAGTTTACAATTATTTTTGAAATTCAAGAACCTAGATCTATCCCCAGAAAATAAGTCAGGAATAGGAATTCTAGGCTCTAACATAGGATTCTGAACCACAAAATCTTGAATGTTTTGTACCCTTTCAGTGAGATGATCCACACAAGAGGACAGACTATGAATGTCCATATCTACACCTGTGTCCTGAAGCACCCAAAGGTCTAGGGGAAAAGAAAGACAAAACACAGTGCAAAGAAAAAAAAATGGTCTCAGAAGTTCTCTTATCCCTCTATTGAGATGCATTAATACTTTGGGCCAGCTGTACTGTTATGACCTGGTGGTTAGGAGCACCTGGAATGACCTGATAGTTAAACCTCATACAGGACGAGCTCTGGGATGTGGGAGCTCTGCTGACCGCAAGCCCTAATCCTATCACACACACTAGAAATAGCCGTGGAGCGCTCCTGACCAGACCTAGGCGCCTCGTCACAGCCTAAGAACTATCTAGCCCTAGAGATAGAAAATAAAGCCTACCTTGCCTCAGAGAAATTCCCCAAAGGTAAAGGAAGTCCCCCACAAATATTGACTGTGAGTAAAGATGAAAGTCACAAACGCAGAAATGAAACAGGTTTCAGCAAAGGGAGGCCAGACTTACTAAATAGACAGAGGATAGGAAAGGTAACTTTGCGATCAGCACAAAAACCTACAAAAGACCACGCAGAGTGTGCAAAAAAGACCTCCGCACCGACTCACGGTGCGGAGGGGCCACTCTGCATCCCAGAGCTTCCAGCTAGAAAGACAAAATCATAAAAACCAGCTGGACAAGAAAACAGTGAACAAATAATGACTATCAGGAACTTAGCTTCTGCAGGAGAAGGCAGGTCACCAGAGAGATCCAGGAGCGAACTGAACAAATGCAAAAACATTGACAGCTGGCATGGAGTAATGATCTGAGAGGAGTTAAATAGAGCAGCCAACCAAAGGATAACCCACGTCACCTGTGTAAGGAACCTCAGAAGCAGCAGCTTCACTCACAGCCACCAGAGGGAGCCCATAGACAGAACTCGCCGAAGTACCATTCACGACGACAGGAGGGAGTTCGACAACAGAATTCACAACAGCACAGTCCAGCCAGCTTGGAGGCAAGTTAGCAGTCCCCTTATCCAGGTGGAAATCAAAGTCTTCATCTAGCGCTGTGGTGTTGTAATCCCTTACTGCCTATGGCTTCCTTACATATGTTCTCTCTATATCTGTTTCCCGTATAGGATAGGACATAACCCGTATGACTGGTGACTTAAGTCTGTTTATAGGGACTTTAGCACGCCCTGGGTTCTAAAGGTTTCACCATGTCTTCTGGGTATTAAGGCGGACAGGTAGCGTGAAGTTCAGCTGTCCTGCCGGTCTCTGATGTAAGTCGTAGAGGGCCTTACAACCTCGGTGTTCCGGCTACCGGTCTCTGCGCCTCAGAAGGAGGCAGTCTGCTCGTGGCTGGTCTCCGACTGGTATCCGATCCTGTGCTTTGCTCTCCTTCATGCTCACTGCAATATATTCGGCTTTCTGTATGTCTCTTTCTTGGAGCCGGAGCACTGTGGCTACACAGCTCCGTAAACCCTCTTCTGCCTCAGACTGATCCAGTCTGTTTCCTGGCAAGAACTGTTCTCTGCTTTCCCTCCAAAATTACCATATATATATATGGGGAGTCACCTAGTAAATAGGATCAAAAGCTCCCCCTGGTGGCCTGGAGTGTGAATGATTGCATGCTTGTGTTTACCTGGTGACAGTTATCCCTTCTTGCCTCCAAGCATAACACCACTCTCTCCATGAGGAAAGCAATGCTACTGTGATGACCAGGACCCTGGGGTGCCACACAAGCAAGACTTGGTGGCAAAAACCCTTGTTGGCAAGAACAGCAGTCAGGCTTTTTTGTAGTTGATAATGATGTTTGCTCACATGTCAGGAGAAATTTTGGTCCACTCCTCTTTGCAGATCATCTCTAAATCATTAAGATTTTGGCACCGTCCAGGTTGAAAACGATTTATCACAGACAGAGATTATGGCATGGGACAGAACGTCGGACAAGTGAGGGATATGGTTGTTTTTTAAGTTTTTTTTTAACATTACATGTTGACTGACTTCAATGGAATGGGTGTTAGGTGAGTATAACTATTTGTTATTTTTACATAAAAAAGTAAAAGTGTGTTTTTTTATTTCAAATAAAGGAATTTATTCTGGCCGTGTGTTTATTCACAACTAGCTGAAGAGCCCGGCGTTGCCTGGGCGTAGTAAATATCTGTGGTTAGTTATAGCACCTCATTTCTCTTATTTTCCCATCACGCCTCTCATTTTCCCCCTCACATCTCTTTTTCTCCCTTACACCTCTCATTTTGCACTCACACCTTTTCATTTTCACCTCACACCCCTCATTTTCACCTCACACCTCTCATTTTCCCCTCAGTATATCCATGTTTGTCATCTCTCTTATATATAGTGTACACCTGTATGTCATCTCCTGTATATAGTATATACCTGTATGTCATCTCCCCTGTAAATAGTATATACCTGCTGCATGTCATCTCCTCCTGTATATTGTATATACCTATGTGTCATCTCCTCCTGTATATAGTATATACCTGTATGTCATCTCTTCTGTATATACTATATACCTGTATGTCATCTCCTCCTATATATAGTGTATATACCTGTATGTCCTCTCCCCTGTGTATAGTATATACCTGCTGTATGTAATCTCCTCCTCTATATACCTATGTGTCATCTCCTCTTTTATATAGTATATACGTACCTGTATGTCATCTCCTCCTGTATATAGTATATATTTGTATGTCATCTCCTCCTGTATATAGTATATACCTGTGTGTCATCTGCTTCTGTATATAGTATATATCTGTGTGTCATCTCCTCCTGTATATAGTATATACGTGTGTCATCTCCCCTGTATATAGTATATACCTGTGTGTCATCCCCTCCTGTATATAGTATATACCTGTGTCATCTCCTCCTATATATAGTATATACCTGTGTGTCATCTCCTCCTGTATATAGTATATACCTGTGTGTCATCTCCCCTCTATATAGTATATATGTGTGTCATCTCCCCTGTATATAGTATGTACCTGTATGTCATCTCCCCTGTATATAGTATTTACCAGTGTGTCATCTCCTCCTGTATATAGTATATACCTGTATGTCATCTCCTCCTGTATATAGTATATACCTGTGTGTCATCTCCCCCTGTATATAGTATATATGTGTGTCATCTCCTCCTGTATATAGTATATACCTGTATGTCATCTCCTCCTGTATATAGTTTATACCTGTGTGTCATCTCCCCTGTATATATGTGTGTATCATCTCCCCTGTATAGTATATAACTGTGTGTCATTTCCTCCTGTATATAGTATATACCTGTGTATCATCTTTCCTGTATATAGTATATATCTGTGTGTCATCTCCCCTGTATATAATATATATCTGTTTGTCATCTCCTCCTGTATTAGACCGCGTTCACACGTTATTTGGTCAGTATTTTTACCTCAGTATTTGTAAGCTAAATTGGCAGCCTGATAAATCCCCAGCCAACAGGAAGCCCTCCCCCTGGCAGTATATATTAGCTCACACATACACATAATAGACAGGTCATGTGACTGACAGCTGCCGTATTTCCTATATGGTACATTTCTTGCTCTTGTACTTTGTCTGCTTATTAATCAGATTTTTATTTTTGAAGGATAATACCAGACTTGTGTGTGTTTTAGGTCGAGTTTCATGTGTCAAGTTGTGTGTGTTGAGTTGCATGTGGCGACATGCGTGTAGCGACTTTTGTGAGATGAGTTTTGGGTGGCGACATGCGTGTAGCAACTTTTTATGTGTCGAGTTGCATGTGACAGGTTAGTGTAGCAAGTTGTGTGCAGCAAATTTTGCACATGGCGAGTTTTATGTGTGGTGCGTTTTGAGTATGTGCAACTTTTGCATGTATTGCAACTTTTGTGCATGTGGCAATTTTTCCGCGTGTGCAAGTTTTGCGTGTGGCGAGTTTTCCATGAGGTGAGTTTTGCATGTCTGGCGAGTTTTGCGTGAGCCTAGTTTTGCATGTGGTGAGTTTTGAGCGGCAACTTTTGTGTTTTGACTTTTATGTGGCGAGGTTGGTGTAAGTGTGGTGAGGGTGGTATATGTGTTCAAGCACACGGTAGTGTGTGGCGCATTTTGTGTGTGTGCTCATATCCCCGTGTGTGGTGAGTATCCCATGTCGGGGCCCCACCTTAGCAACTGTACGGTATATACTCTTTGGCGCCATCGCTCTCATTCTTTAAGTCCCCCTTGTTCACATCTGGCAGCTGTCAATTTGCCTCCAACACTTTTCCTTTCACTTTTCCCCAGTATGTAGATAGGGGCAAAATTGTTTGGTGAATTGGAACGCGCGGAGTTAAAATTTCACCTCACAACATAGCCTATGACGCTCTAGGGGTCCAGACGTGTGACTGTACAAAATTTTGTGGCTGTAGCTGCGATGGTACAGATGCCAATCCCGGACATACACACACACACACACACACACACATTCTGCTTTATATATTAGACTAGCTGAAGAGCCCGGCGTTGCCTGTGCATAGTAAATATCTGTGGTTAGTTATAGCATGTCACTTCTCTTATTTTCCCATCACACCTCTCATTTTCCCAATCACATCTTTAATTTTCCCCCTCACATCTCTCATTTTCTCCCTCACACCTCTCATTTTCTCCCTCACTCCTCTCATTCCCGCCTAATACTTGTCTTTTCGACCTCACATCTGTCATTTTCCGATCACTACACTATTTTCCCTCACTCCTCTCATTTTGCACTCACACCTTTTCATTTTCACCTCACACCTCTCATTTTCACCTCAGTATATACATGTTTGTCATCTCCTTTATATATAGTATACACCTGTATGTCATCTCCTGTATATAGTATATACCTGTATGTCATCTCCCCTGTATATAGTATATACCTGCTGTGTGTTATCTCCCATGTATATAGTATATACCTGTATGTCATCTCCTCCTATATATAGCATATACCTGTATGTCATCTCCTCCTATATATAGTATATACCTGTATGTCATCTCCTCCTATATATAGTATATACCTGTATGTCATCTCCTTCTATATATAGTATATACCTGTATGTCATCTCCTCCTGTATATAGTATATACCGGTGTGTCATCTCCCCTGTATATAGTATATATCTGTGTGTCATCTCCTCCTGTATATAGTATATACCTGTATGTCATCTTCTATATATAGCATATACCTGTATGTCATCTCCTACTGTATATAGTATATACCTGTAGGTAATCTGCTCCTGTATATAGTATATACCTGTATGTCATCTCCTCCTGTATATAGTATATACCTGTATGTCATCTCCTCCTGTATATAGTATGTACCTGTATGTCATCTCCTCCTTTATATAGTATATACCTGTGTCATCTCTCCTGTATATAGTATATATCTGTGTGTCATCTCCCCTGTATATAGTATATACCTGTGTGATCTCCTGTATTAGACCTCGTTAACACGTTATTTGCTCAGTATTTTTACCTCAGTATTTGTAAGCTAAATTGGCAGCCTGATAAATCCCCAGCCAACAGGAAGCCCTCCCCCTGGCAGTATATATTAGCTCACACATACACATAATAGACAGGTCATGTGACTGACAGCTGCCGTATTTCCTATATGGTACATTTGTTGCTCTTGTAGTTTGTCTGCTTATTAATCAGAATTTTATTTTTGAAGGCTAATACCAGACTTGTGTGTGTTTTAGGGCGAGTTTCGTTTGTCAAGTTGTGTGTGTTGAGTTGTGTGTGGCGACATGCATGTAGCGACTTTTGTGAGATGAGTTTTGTGTGGCAACATGCGTGTAGCAACTTTTTGTGTGTCGAGTTGCATGTGACAGGTTAGTGTAGCAAGTTGTGTGCAGCAAGTTTTGCGCATGGCGAGTTTTGCGCGTGGTGAGTTTTATGTCTGGTGCCTTTTGAGTATGTGCAAGTTTTGTGCGAGGCAACTTTTGCATGTGTTGCAAATTTTGTGCATGTGGCAATTTTTCCGCATGTGCAAGTTCTGCGTGTGGCGAGTTTTCCATGAGGTGAGTTTTGCACTTGTGGCGAGTTTTGCGTGAGCCTATTTTTTGCATGTGGCGAGTTTTGCGCGTGTTGAGTTTTGAGCGGCGACTTTTGTGTTTCGACTTTTATGTGGTGAGGTTGGTGTATGTGTGGTGAAATGTGTGCTGAGTCCCCCTTGTTCACATCTGGCAGCTGTCAATTTGCCTCCAACACTTTTCCTTTCACTTTTCCCCATTATGTAGATAGGGGAAAAATAGTTTGGTGAATTGGAAAGCGCGGAGTTAAAATTTCACCTCACAATGTAGCCTTTGATGCTCTCGGGGTCCAGACGTGTGACTGTGCAAAATTTTGTGGCTGTAGCTGCGACGCCTCCAACACTTTTCATTTCACTTTTTCCCCATTATGTAGATAGGGGCAAAATTGTTTGGTGAATTGGAAAGCGCGGGGTTAAAATTTCACCTCACAACATAGCCTATGATGCTCTCAGGGTCCAGACGTGTGACTGTGCAAAATTTTGTTTATGTAGCTGCGACGCCTCCAACACTTTTCCTTTCACTTTTTTCCCCATTATGTAGATAGGGGCAAAATTGTTTGGTGAATTGGAACGCGCGGGGTTAAAATTTCGCCTCACAATATAGCCTATGACGCTCTCGGGGTCCAGACGTGTGACTGTGCAAAATTTTGTGGCTGTAGCTGCGACGGTGCAGATGCCAATCCCGGACATACACACACACACACATACACACACACATACACACATTCAGCTTTATATAGTAGAATGTAACTGTAGGATTAGTAATGGAGAGGTGTCTTATATGGGCAGCATGGGGTTGATATTTTTGAGAGGGTCAGTGTTGGGTGATATTATACAGATGGGAAGAGAGGGAGGATAATTTGGAGAAGGGCGGTGTGGGGGGTATATTATGGAGGGACAGTCTGTGGGGTATTATAGAAAGGGAGAGTGTATTTGGGATATTTTGAAAAGGAGCAGTGTGAGTTGGGGGGTATTTTGTGCAGGATGCACCGTGAGGGGAAGTTATTTTTTTCAGGGGCAGAGCATGGAAATATCTTTATTTATGGAGCAGTATCTGATCCTTTTATTTTTAAGGGCTTTATGTCAGGATGTGCTGCCAAAGACATAGATGAGGCAAGCTTGGATAGAGAAGTTCTGGGCATAACATGTCATCATGGCATCTGTACTACATGGACACAAAAGGAATGATAATAACTAGAATCAGAGAAGATGTAATTTATAGGGTACCTGAATGTAAACGTATATTTGTGATACTACCTGCTTCTTATCAGTCCTGTGGTTCCTGTATGGTCCACGTGTGATGATGGCTGGTAACAACAACTACCAGCATCTCCTTACCATTGGACTTACTGGGAATTGTGGTTAATGCAATACAAATATAAGACATTGACCTGACATTAAAATTGTTCATTGCACTAAGCTTGGTGTTTATGGATGGAGGTTCTTTCATTCATGAATTGATGGTGGTACTGTCACCGGAATTAATATACAAATGGCAGTTCTAGTGCTCCACTCATGTGCTAACAGTGGTTCTGATCTTGTACACATGTAGAAATCCATAGCGTGTTTTCTGGCTTTTTAAAAATTAGAAAGTGTCAAACCTTAGAGATTTGAGATTATGTGGAGAATTTGAAAAGTTTCTATACGGTCCTCTGCCTCTTTTCTTGCGTATGCCTTGAATGCCCAGAGGTGTCCCTGGCCTAGTCACAGCTTGAAGTCCCAGTCTAAATCCCATGCATGTCATATGGTCGCAAAGCAGCAAGGGTGGCCGGAGAAGTGAATATTTATTTATTTATTTTTTAACCTTTTACCAGCCTTCTATAGTTCAGTCAAAAAGCTGCTAAAGCTAGCTGCCCTTTTGCTGAATCCACGTGGAACGAATTACAACAAATTTTGTTTTCTAGAGAATACCGATTATTTTTTTTACAATTTGAATGGAATTCAATTCTTCAGCCATTCAGAGGTGGACTTCATGGTGTGTTTTGGATCAATGCCCTGTTGCATGACCCAAATGCGATATAGCTTGAGGTCACGAACAGATGGCGGATATTCTCCTTCAGAATTTTTTGGTAGACAGCAGAATTCGTGGTTCCATTTACCCCAGCAAGTCTTCTATGTCCTGAAGAAGCAAAACAGCCTCAGATTCTCACACTACCACCACCATATTTGACTGTTGGTATGATGTTCCTTTTCTGAAATGCTGTGTTTATTCTATGCCAGATGTAATGGGATATACACATTCCAAAAAGTTAAATCATTGTCTCGTCAATCCACGGAATATTCTCCCAAAAGTCTTGGGGATCATCAAGGTGTTTTCTGGCAAAAATGAGACAAGCCTTTATGTTTTTGTCTTGGAAATCTGCCATGCAGGCTATTTTTGCCCAGCCTCTTTCCTATGGTGGAGTCATGAACACTGACCTAATCTGAGGTAAGTGAGGCCTGCATTTCTTTGAATATTGCTGTTGCGTCTTTTGAGACCTCTTGAATGAGTCATCGCTGCACTCTTGGGGTAATCTTGGTTGGGCGGCCAATCCTAGGAAGGTTCACCACTGTTCCATGTTTTCACTATTTGTGGATAGTGGCTCTCACTGTGGTTTGCTGGAATTCCAAAGCTTTAGAAATAACTTTATATCATTTTCCAGTCTGATAGATCTCAATTAGATTGTTTCTCAATTGTTCCAGAATTTGTTTGGATTGTGGCTTGAGGTCTAGCTTTTGAGGATCATTTTGGTCTGCTTCACTTTGCCAGGCAAAGACCTATTTAAGAGATTTCTAGATTGAGAAAAGGTGTGGCAGTAATCAGGCCTTGGTGTAGCTAGGGAATTTGAACTCAGCTTCCCAAAGATGTGATAAATCACAGTTAATTTAAATTTTAAGAGGGGCAATCATTTTTTCAAACAGGGCCATGTAGGTAGGTTGGGGTTTATTTTTCCTATCAAAATAAAGACCTTCATTTGAAATAGCATTTTGTGTTTACTTGTGTTATCTTTGTCTAATATTTACATTTGTTTGGTGATCTGAAACATTCAAGTGTGACAAGCATGGAAAAGAATAGGAAACCAGGAAGGGGCAAACACTTTATCACACCACTGTATATGACAAACTATTCATGCTTTGTACTGCCTTGACCTAAAATGTTCGATCATTATTATTAGCCACTCAATCACCCTTCCTGTTTCAGTCCTCCCACACACAAGATTCAATTTTCTAGACTAACATCCCTACGAACTTTCAACACTAAATGTTTCCTTGATGCTGTTGAAGTTTTACCACCATATCTTTCAAGAAGAATGTGTAATTGAACTTACAAATTTTCCCCATTCCTTTCTGCTTGGTTAAAGATCAGCAGTCATGAAAGTGGAATGCATGTAAAGCACGTAAGAAATTGAAGAATACCCTTACAGTATGAAAAGAACATTGTAAGTTTTACAAAGCCTGTACTATCTACTGGAAGTTAATTACATGTGACTGGCACATTGATAAAGACTTGACATTAGAAACAGAAATTCTGTATATTATATTCTCACACTCGTAGGATATAAAACAAGACCCACTTTTCTTATTAAAAAATAGTTTCCATTGTTATATTTTTGATTTTTCTTTGAATGAATCTTTGAGGCAGTTAGAACCCAAGAAAAACTGTTAAGTAACTGAATTCTTCTATTTTATGGCTAGGATGATGGCTGTAGTATTTATCTTCCAGCATATAAGTTTGTGCAATAGAGATAAATGGATAGGTTGAAATTTGAATTTTCGGGCTGTGCTGAATCTACCCTAAAAATTTGATTAGTAGCGATTTTAATCTGATATTTATGTAGCATGTACCGAGTAGTGATGGAAGCCGACTCTGCCATGCAAGTTGCCAGTCTTATGCCAACTTGCTTTGACCAATGCCAAGTCTTATAATAATTAGTGATGGACGAGAACCAAAATGCTTAGGTGCTCGTTGCTCTGGTCGAGTAAATTGGAATTTTCGGGTGCTCGACCCAAGCAACGAGTCCAAAGTAAGTCAATGGGAAACTCAAGTATTTTTCCGGCGGCACCCCCCCTACCCCTCCCGGCGGTCTGCTGAGGGACTAGAAATTGCAGATGTCAATGGGAACAGTGCCCAAATGACATGGGGAAGACCCCTGGAAACCTGGAAACCTTTCTGACTCCCACGTCACTGTTGTGAACAAAGTTGTCAAAGTCTTATGCCACTTTTACAGATTCCCAATAAAACATACAAAAAAATAATCTTTATTTTATTTATTTTTATATAGCGCTAACATATTCCGCAGCGCTTTACAGTTTGCACACATTATCATCACTGTCCCCGATTGGGCTCACAATCTAGAATTCCTATCAGTATGTCTTTGGAATGTGGGAGGAAACCGGAGTGCCCGGAGGAAACCCACGCAAACACGGAGAGAACATACAAACTCTTTGCAGATGTTGTCCTGGGTGGGATTAGAACCCAGGACCCCAGCGCTGCAAGGCTGTAGTGAAATATGTTAAGAAACATACTTTCCAGGGTAATGACTTGTATATAAGGCAAAATAAATAACCAAAACTAATACTGCTCCTCCACACGTTGGGCTATGTTCACATGTAGCATTTTTGAGGCCTTTTTGAACTTTAGCATTGCTTTCAACTAGGGTTGAGCGAAACGGATCATTCATTTTCATAAGTCGCCGACTTTTGGCAAAGTCGGGTTTCATGAAACCCGACCCGATCCCAGTGTGGGCGAAAAGCGCCATTTCTCAGCCAATGAAAGTGGACGCAGAGTGTGGGCAGCGTGATGACATAGGTCCTGGTCCCCACCATCTTAGAGAAGGGCATTGCAGTGATTGGCTCGCTTTCTGCGGCGTCACAGGGGCTATAAAGAGGCGTTCACGCCGACTGCCATCTTACTGCTGCTGATCTGAGCATAGGGAGAGGTTGCTGCCGCTTCGTCAGAAGCAGGGATAGCGTTAGGCAGGGTCCATTAACCCCAAAACCGCTTGTGCTGTAGCGATTTCCACTGTCCAACACCACCTTTTGTTTGCAGGGACAGTGGAGGCTACATTTTTTCCCCTCAGCGCTGTAGCTCATTGGGCTGCCCTAGAAGGCTCCCTGATAGCTGCATTGCTGTGTGTACGCCGCTGTGCAAACCAACTGCTTTTTTCAAAGCACAAATCCTGTTGTTCCTTCCTTTCTGCACAGCTATCTTGTTTGTTTGTCCCCACTTTTGATTTAATTTGTGCAGCAGTCCACTCCTTGTTATTGCTGCCTGCCATACATTGCTGAGATAACTGCAGGGAGATAGTACTTGTAGGACAGTCCCCCTTTTTTTTTTTTTCTCGTTACATCTCTTCAAGCCACTTTCTGCCACAGAAAATATACTCTAATAGAGTGGCCCACATTTATTCACTAGTCTCCCTGAATAAAAAAAAAAAAGGGTGCAGATTAAAATTGGCAAACCTGCATCAGTGGCAGTCCTGTGTGTGGCATCTGTGTGTCATTTTCTGGCACAGAAAACATACAGTCTAACAGTGGGCCTGATTTCTTGCCAATTCTCCCAGAAAAAAAAATAGTGGGAGATTAATGTTGGCATTTGTGCTTCAGTGCCAGTCGTGTGTGCTATCTCTCTCAAATTGTAAACAAGAAAAGAAAAGCCACTATAATGTATGCACACCACCAAAAGTTATAATAAGTCAAACAAGCTTTATTGGTAACATATAAAAACAATTAAAACCATACACACAAAACTCCCTCCATATACGTGTGTCCAACACTGCCCAATACACAATACTTCCATATAGTAGTGGAAAACATGCATCAAATATGGCAGATAATCAAGTAGTATACACATAAATAATTACTGGCAAAGCCGCCCTGTCCTGATCAGCAAAAGATATATCTGTCAATAGCAAAACCCTGTCAGGCTGCAGCTTACCCACAGCAAATAGTCCTCCTGGTATGTAATGAGTAGGGCACATGCAAATATGGCCAAATAATTACCCCAAACAGGAAAAAGGAGCACAGCTGTCACCCGTCCTGAACAAAAGAGGGGAACATGCTGCAGCAACTAGAAGGTGATCCAGACAGAAGTCTCACAACATATAGAGACAATATAGCAAGGACTGGGCAGCCAGCAAGTGAAGGGCAACGGAGGGAGAGCCCAACGCGTATCGCTGTTCAAGACAGCTTCGTCAGGGGAAGTGAGCTCTAAAAGCACCAACAGCGCTTGTATATACCTGATCTAATGAAGCAGATCGCAGTCTGGTGTGCAGGTAATCAGGAACGATGTCAGAGGCTGTAGTAAGAAGATATTGCACTGACCCCTGGTTGATGACCAGCGCATACGCCGGCATGCCAGACCGACGGATCGCACAGAGGAAAAAGTAAGAAGCTGAAGCAAGGGAAGACAAATAGATAGGAAATGCTAAAGCGCACGGGCGGCTCCCGGGAGCGGGCGATGTGACAGTCAAACATGCTCGACTGTCACAGTGCCACAGAGAACCCACTGAAAAATGGAGATAATTTATCTGTGCACATATGCAGAAAGAGGGGACAAAGATAAGTCCTATTGCCATAAGTCCTGTTGTCACAGTACCAAGGAGAACATACTAGAAAATGAGAAGATAACTTGTTTGTACACATATGCAGAGAGAGGACAAAGATAAGTCCCAAGGTAAAAAAAAAACGCTGTCATATAAGCCCAAGAAAAAGCAGGAGGGCAGAAGAACGTCCCCCCCTAAACTGAAAGAGAAGTTGCATAATTAGATAAGGCATAGGGATGTGTGTATGCCACACTAGATATTATAACAACATGAAAAATACATACACATGGTTGTCCATAATATATAATTAGTAGGAATACAAAATGGTGATATACATATTTATGCATTCTCCATAAGGAACGAGCCTTTGTGAGAGGACGTGCACGTACATTGACTTTTTTCTCCAGCCACTTGTGTTAAAACTACCTTCGTATATTAGAGATTCGTCACATTTTTTTTAATACGTATAAGGGTACTACTCTATCTCCAGATGAGATTATGGTCACCTGTGACGTGGAAAGCCTTTACTCAAATATTAACCATGATGATGGTTTACAGGCAGTTTTGTTTTTTCTAGACCAACAAGTGAACTCTGACAGAATGCACGATTCCTTTATCATTGATTTATTGGATTTTGTTTTGAGACACAACTTTTTCTTATTTGACAGGTCTTTCTTTCTTCAAACATCCGGCGTAGCTATGGGGGCGCGCTGTGCCCCGGCTTTCGCAAATTTGTTTTTAGGGTGGTGGGAATCCACGGTCGTCTATGTTTCAAGCCAGTTAAACAACAAGGTACACCATTGGTCGCGATTCATAGACGACATTTTCTTCATTTGGTCAGGTTCTCCAGAGGAATGTATGGAGTTTTGGGATTTGCTCAATCATAATCCCTTTAATATTTTTTTGACCCACCAGTTTTCTTCTGTTGCAGTTTATTTTTTAGACCTTGAGGTCAAGTGTCAAGACGGCATTCTGTCCACCTGCCTATATCGAAAACCTACAGCGGTTAATAGTTTGCTGGAGTATCGCAGCTTTCACCCTGGACACACGAAAGATGGAATTCCAAGAGGCCAGTTCCTTAGGACAAGACGTAACTGTACAAGTGGCGAAGACTTTCGAAAGGAAGCACGTGATCTCACAGAAAGATTTAAAATGAGAAATTATTCCAGGAAGTGCATATCTCGAGCATATCAGGGAGCCAAGTGTAAGTCACAGGATGTCCTACTTGTCCCCAAAAAAGAAAAAAACGGACAATTTTGCACGCTTTATTACAGGATACCACACTCAGTGGGATCAGGTAAGAAACATCTTAACCCCTTCATGACCCAGCCTATTTTGACCTTAAAGACCTTGCCGTTTTTTGCAATTCTGACCAGTGTCCCTTTATGAGGTAATAACTCAGGAACGCTTCAACGGATCCTAGCGGTTCTGAGATTGTTTTTTCGTGACATATTGGGCTTCATGTTAGTGGTAAATTTAGGTCAATAAATTCTGCGTTTATTTGTGATAAAAACGGAAATTTGGCGAAAATTTTGAAAATTTCGCAATTTTCACATTTTGAATTTTTATTCTGTTAAACCAGAGAGATATGTGACACAAAATAGTTAATAAATAACATTTCCCATATGTTTACTTTACATCAGCACAATTTTGGAAACAAAATTTTTTTTTGTTAGGAAGTTATAAGGGTTAAAATTTGACCAGCGATTTGTCATTTTTACAACGAAATTTACAAGACCATTTTTTTTAGGGACCACCTCACATTTGAAGTCAGTTTCAGGGGTCTATATGGCTGAAAATACCCAAAAGTGACACCATTCTAAAAACTGCACCCCTCAAGGTACTCAAAACCACATTCAAGAAGTTTATTAACCCTACAGGTGCTTCACAGCAGCAGAAGCAACATGGAAGGAAAAAATGAACATTTAACTTTTTAGTCACAAAAATTATCTTTTAGCAACAATTTTTTTATTTTCCCAATGGTAAAAGGAGAAACTGAACCACGAAAGTTGTTGTCCAATTTGTCCTGAGTACGCTGATACCTCATATGTGGGGGTAAACCACTGTTTGGGCGCATGGCAGGGCTTGGAAGGGAAGGAGCGCCATTTGACTTTTTGAATCAAAAATTGGCTCCACTCTTTAGCGGACACCATGTCCCGTTTGGAGAGCCCCCGTGTGCCTAAAAATTGGAGCTCCCCCACAAGTGACCCCATTTTGGAAACTAGACGCCCTAAGGAACTTATCTAGATGCATAGTGAGCACTTTGAACCCCCAGGTGCTTCACAAATTGATCCATAAAAATGAAAAAGTACTTTTTTTTCACAAAAAAATTCTTTTAGCCTCAATTTTTTCATTTTCACATGGGCAACAGGATAAAATGGATCCTAAAATGTGTTGGGCAATTTCTCCTGAGTACACCAATACCTCACATGTGGGGGTAAACCACTGTTTGGGCACATGGTAAGGCTCGGAAGGGAAGGAGCGCCATTTGACTTTTTGAATGAAAAATTATTTCCATCATTAGCGGACACCATGTCACGTTTGGATAGCTCCTGTGTGCCTAAACATTGGCGCTCCCCCACAAGTGACCCGATTTTGGAAACTAGACCCCCCAAGGAACTTATTTAGATGCCTAGTGAGCACTTTAAACCCTCAGGTGCTTCACAAATTGATCTGTAAAAATGAAAAAGTACTTTTTTTTCACAAAAAAATTCTTTTCGCCTCAATTTTTTCATTTTCACATGGGCAGTAGGATAAAATGGATCATAAAATTTGTTGGGCAATTTCTCCCGAGTACGTCGATACCTCACATGTGGGAGTAAACCACTGTTTGGGCACTCGGCAGAGCTCGGAAGGGAAGGCGCGCCGTTTGACTTTTTGAATGGAAAATTAGCTCCAATTGTTAGCGGACACCATGACGTGTTTGGAGAGCCCCTGTGTGCCTAAACATTGGAACTCCCCCACAAGTGACCCCATTTTGGAAACTAGACCCCCCAAGGAACTTATCTAGATGCATATTGAGCACTTTAAATCCCCAGGTGCTTCACAGAAGTTTATAACGCAGAGCCATGAAAATAAAAAATAATTTTTCTTTCCTCAAAAATGATTTTTTAGCCTGGAATTTCCTATTTTGCCAAGGATAATAGGAGAAATTGGACCCCAAATATTGTTGTCCAGTTTGTCCTGAGTACGCTGATACCCCATATGTGGGGGTAAACCACTGTTTGGGCGCACGGCAGGGCTCGGAAGGGATGGCACGCCATTTGGCTTTTTAAATGGAAAATTAGCTCCAATCATTAGCGGACACCATGTCACGTTTGGAGAGCCCCTGTGTGCCTAAACATTGGAGATCCCCCAGAAATTACACCATTTTGGAAACTAGACCCCCAAAGGAACTAATCTAGATGTGTGGTGAGGACTTTGAACCCCCAAGTGCTTCACAGAAGTTTATAACGCAGAGCAATGAAAATAAAAAAAAAAAATTATTTTCTCAAAAATGATCTTTTAGCCTGCAATTTTTTATTTTCCCAAGGGTAACAGGAGAAATTTGACCCCAAAAGTTGTTGTTCAGTTTCTCCTGAGTACGCTGATACCCCATATGTGGGGGTAAATCACTGTTTGGGCACATGCCGGGGCTCGGAAGTGAAGTAGTGACGTTTTGAAATGCAGACTTTGATGGACTGCTCTGTGGGCGTCACGTTGCGTTTGCAGAGCCCCTGATGTGGCTTAACAGTAGAAACCCCCCACAAGTGACCCCATTTTGGAAACTAGACCCCCAAAGGAACTTATCTAGATGTGTGGTGAGCACTTTTAACCCCCAAGTGCTTCATTGAAGTTTATAATGCAGAGCCGTGAAAATAATAAATACGTTTTCTTTCCTCAAAAATATTTATTTAGCCCAGAATTTTTTATTTTCCCAAGGGTTACAGAAGAAATTGGACCCCAAAAGTTGTTGTCCAGTTTCTCCTGAGTACGCTGATACCCCATATGTGGGGGTAAACCACTGTTTGGGCACATGCCGAGGCTTGGAATTGAAGTAGTGACGTTTTGAAATGCAGACTTTGATATAATGCTCTGCGGGCGTCACGTTGCGTTTGCAGAGCCCCTGATGTGCCTAAACAGTAGAAACCCCCCACAAGTGACCCCATTTTGGAAACTAGACCCCGAAAGGAACTTATCTAGATGTGTGGTGAGCACTTTGAACCCCCAAGTGCTTCATAGAAGTTTATAATGCAGAGCCGTGAAAATAATAAATACATTTTCTTTCCTCAAAAATATCTATTTAGCCCAGAATTTTTTATTTTCCCAAGGGTTACAGGAGAAATTGGACCCCAAAAGTTGTTGTCCAGTTTCTCCTGAGTACGCTGATACCCCATGAGTGGGGGTAAACCACTGTTTGGGCACACGTCGGGGCTCAGAAGGGAAGTAGTGACTTTTGAAATGCAGACTTTGATGGAATGGTCTGCGGGTGTCACGTTGCGTTTGCAGAGCCCCTGGTGTGCCTAAACAGTAGAAACCCCCACAAGTGACCCCATTTTAGAAACTAGACCCCCCAAGGAACTTATCTAGATATGTGGTGAGCACTTTGAACCCCCAAGTGCTTCACAGACGTTTACAACGCAGAGCCGTGAAAATAAAAAATCATTTTTCTTTCCTCAAAAATTATGTTTTAGCAAGCATTTTTTTAAATTCACAAGGGTAACAGGAGAAATTGGACCCCAGTAATTGTTGCGCAGTTTGTCCTGAGTATGCTGGTACCCCATATGTGGGGGTAAACCACTGTTTGGGCACACGTCAGGGCTCGGAAGTGAGGGAGCACCATTTGACTTTTTGAATACGAGATTGGCTGGAATCAATGGTGGCGCCATGTTGCGTTTGGAGACCCCTGATGTGCCTAAACAGTGGTAACCCCTCAATTCTACCTCCAACACTAACCCCAACACACCCCTAACCCTAATCCCAACTGTAGCCATAACCCTAATCACAACCCTAACCACAACCCTAATTCCAACCCTAACCCTAAGGCTATGTGCCCACGTTGCGGATTCGTGTGAGATATTTCCGCACCATTTTTGAAAAATCCGCGGGTAAAAGGCACTGCGTTTTACCTGCGGATTTTCCGGGGATTTCCAGTGTTTTTTGTGCGGATTTCACCTGCGGATTCCTATTGAGGAACAGGTGTAAAACGCTGCGGAATCCGCACAAAGAATTGACATGCTGCGGAAAATACAACGCAGCGTTTCCGCTCGGTATTTTCCGCACCATGGGCACAGCGGATTTGGTTTTTCATATGTTTACATGGTACTGTAAACCTGATGGAACACTGCTGCGAATCCGCAGCGGCCAATCCGCAGTGTGGGCCTAATTCTAAAGGTATGTGCACACGCTGCGGAAAACGCTGCGGATCCGCAGCAGTTTCCCATGAGTTTACAGTTCAATGTAAACCTACGGGAAACAAAAATCGCTGTACACATGCTGCGGAAAAACTGCACGGAAACGCAGCGGTTTACATTCCGCAGCATGTCACTTCTTTGTGCGGATTCCGCAGCGGTTTTACAACTGCTCCAATAGAAAATCGCAGTTGTAAAACCGCAGTGAAATGCGCAGAAAAAAACGCGGTAAATCCGCCATAAATCCGCAGCGGTTTAGCACTGCGGATTTATCAAATCCGCAGCGGAAAAATCCACAGAGAACCAGAATACGTGTGCACATACCAAAACCCTAACCCTACCCCTAACCCTACCCCTAACCCTACCCCTAACCCTAGCCCTAACCCTACCCCTAACCCTACCCCTAACCCTACCCCTAACCCTACCCCTACCCCTAACCCTAACCCTAACCCTATTCTAACATTAGTGGAAAAAAAAATATTTCTTTATTTTTTTATTGTCCCTACCTATGGGGGTGACAAAGGGGGGGGGGGGGTCATTTATTATTTTTTTTATTTTGATCACTGAGATATAATCTATCTCAGTGATCAAAATGCACTCTGGAACGAATCTGCCGGCCGGCAGATTCGGCGGGCGCACTGCGCATGCGCCCGCCATTTTGGAAGATGGCGGCGCCCAGGGAGAAGACGGACGGGACCCCGGCTGGATCGGTAAGTATGATGGGGTGGGGGGGGACCACGGGGGGGGGGGATCGGAGCACGGGGGGGGAATCGGAGCGCGGGAGGGGTGGAACGGAGCACGGGGGGCGTGGAACGGAGCACGGGGGGGCTGGAATGGAGCACCGGGGGGGGTGGAACGGAGCACCGGGGGGGGGGTGGATCGGAGTGCAGGGGGGGTGATCGGAGCACGGGGGGTGATTGGAGCACGGGGGGAGCGGACAAGAGCACGGGGGGAGCGGAGCACTGGACGGAGCGGAGCCGGAGCAGTGTACCGGCCAGATCGGGGGGCTGGGGGGGCGATCGGTGGGGTGGGGTGGGGGCACATTAGTATTTCCAGCCATGGCCGATGATATTTCAGCATCGGCCATGGCTGGATTGTAATATTTCACCAGTTATAATAGGTGAAATATTACAAATCGCTCTAATTGGCAGTTTCACTTTCAACAGCCAATCAGAGCGATCGTAGCCACGAGGGGGTGAAGCCACCCCCCCTGGGCTAAACTACCACTCCCCCTGTCCCTGCAGATCGGGTGAAATGGGAGTTAACCCTTTCACCCGATCTGCAGGGACGCGATCTTTCCATGACGCCGCATAGGCATCATGGGTCGGATTGGCACCGACTTTCATGACGCCTACGTGGCGTCATGGGTCGGGAAAGGGTTAAATAACCATTGGAGAATATTAACTACGGACACACAAACGGCGCAAGTAATTAGCCCACGACCCTTGGTGACGGCTAGAAGGGCCCCAAATTTTAGGGACATGCTCATGAGGAGCCACTACTCCAGGCCCACCATTAGACTCAATCGTGGTATCGTACTTAGAGGTTCGTTCCCATGTGGAGATCGTACGGTATGTCCATATATGCATCCCACTCGTGACAGTTTCATTAACCCACTTGATCAGAGGACTTATAAATTGAAATCTTATATCAACTGTAAAACCTCTAATGTTATTTATGCCATCATTTGTCCCTGCCCTCGTGTATATGTAGGGCAAACCTCACAAGGGTTAAGACGAAGGATTCAGGGACATTTCTCTATGATCAACACAGCAGCTGCTGACAAACGGAAAAAGGTAAAACATTAACCACAGTGGCAGCTCATTATCTGACCCATTACACTGGGAGCTATATGGATACGAGGGTGGTTGGACTTGAACATTTGAAAAGTTCAGGCAGGGGTGGATCTTTACGGACCAAGCTGTTACAGGTAGAATCCCGATGGATCTACCTACTTCACTCCATGGCACCCCACGGGATTAACGAAGATCTTTTATTTACAGGCTTCCTGGGATAATTGGACTTTATTGTGTGGACACAAAATGGGACCTTGTCTAGTCAAAACTACATCTATACTGCGTGGATCTGGAGAATATGGGGCTGCATGCTATGTTCAAGCATAAAGAATGCAAAACCCAAAGAAACGCAGTCATAAGTCCAAATATATAAAATATATAAACTTTATTGAATACCAAATAATCGGTGCACAGTAAAAGTGGGAAAACCCACCCATTGTGTTTGGAGGGAGGGACTCTATTGGTTACAGCAGATGTGGAATCTCTCTACACTAACATCAGACATAGTGACGGCATTAATGCCGTGAGATTTTTTCTTGATACTTCATCTTTATCTATGGGTATGAGAGCACTTCTGCTGGAGCTTCTAGAGTTCACCCTTACCCACAATTTTTTTGTATTCAAGGGGTCCTTCTACCTGCAGCTCCAGGGGACCGCTATGGGGGCGGCCTTTGCGCCCTCCTATGCCGGTCTCTTTTTGGGGCTGTGGGAGAGGGACCTCCTCCTGTCAGATGAACAGGGATCAATAGATCGTGTCCCTTTATGGACACGATATATTGATGACATCTTCTTCATCTGGCAGGGCACATCCGTCGACCTTGGTCAATATATGTCTCGCCTGAACAGCAATGATATGAATATTCACCTTACATTTATGGCCGATGCTGTATCCATTGATTTTCTGGATGTCACTATTAAAAGGGGCCCTACGGGAGTAATAAATACTGACATATTCCGCAAGGAAACATCTACGAATACTCTCTTGCACGCCTCCTCTGGGCACCCGGCCCATATGATTAGATCTATACCGGTGGGGCAGTTCCTTCGTCTTCGACGGATCTGCTCCTCTGATTGTGATTTTGAGAAGAGGGCGGATGAACTGAGGGGGCGTTTCAGAGAGCGCGGGTATAGCGGTAGGTCGATCAAAAGGGCCTATCTAAGAGCAAAACATACTACACGTGACAATTTAATTTATGGTTCATCAGACCAGGCAGTTATGGGTGACAGTGACAAGTTGAGATTTGTTACTACTTATAGTACCAAGTCTCACCAGGTACGCCAGATACTGCAAAAAGCCTGGCCTATACTAATGGTTGACTCTACCATTAAGAAGTTCCTCCCTGATCGGCCTTCTTTGACATTTAGGCGTGCGAGGAACCTCAGGGACCATTTAGTGCGGAGCCACTATAGTGGTCAGCAAACCAGGACGTTTTTGGATAACTTTCCACCCAAACTTGGTTGTAGTCCATGTGGCCATTGTGTCGCCTGCCCCAATGTTGAAAGGAGTGTCTCTTTTCTCAATTCCAAGGGCACTAAATCCTTTCAAATTAGACAGCATATTACCTGTACGACCAGGTATGTGGTCTATTATGCTACGTGCCCATGCGGGCTAATATATGTTGGCCTTACCACCCGCCAACTTAAAATCCGCATTAGAGAGCATGTACTGGGGATACAGGCGGCCTCTGGCCACATGGATGGATCTACATTGAAAACTATACCGAGACATTTTTGGGAACACCATGAATGTAATGCGACACTATTGAGGGTGAGAGGCATTGAAGCCTTGCAGATCAATATTAGGGGTGGACAATTGTCTAAGAGACTAGCGAAATTGGAGACGCAATGGATATGGCGTCTCCAAACTGTCCATCCTGATGGACTCAATGAGAACTTGTCCTTTGCCCCTTTTCTGTAGTCCTCCGCCTGCTGTTTCTCTCCTTCCTGTGTGTATCATCCGCATACGAGTGTGTTTTTATTTTATTTTAATTGATTTTACTCTTTTTTAGTGTTACGGACCATGATAGAAAACGTTCGGTGACTTCTGTGGTTGAATAAGTGAAGCTGGATCATCTATGTGGATTTTTATTGGGAGCCCCTGGAGAGGATATAATGGACGTTCTATTATGGCATATAAGGAGATGAAGAACTGCCCCTTGCTATATATTGCAGCACTGTCTATTATATTAGATGGTGGCTATGTGTGGGGTGGACATTTGGGTGTGTACATGTGTAGCAAATATTAAATTACTATTATTGATATGTTCCATTTATTATACTGTTATGTTGCTTGCACATGTGTGTTCCCTGCACCTATATATGGAATGAGAAGGTATGAGAGAGGGATATATATATATATAGCATACGTATATAGGTTTATACATATTATCTATTAGTGACATTCTATTAATATAGTTATTTTTCTTTTACATTGCATTATATATATATATTTTTGTTAATTATCCGGTATACATTTGTATTAGATATATTTTTCCTTTATTCATGGCTTTGTTTATCAATATAGTTTTTATCTATATGGATATATGTCTCTCCTACTGCTAGTATTCCCTGCAGTTAGTCCGTTTCTCTGTGGGGTGGCCTCTTTATGTTTCCTTTGTATCTTTACCATCTATATATGATATCCTGATTCTGCCCCCATTATGATGGCTGCCATAAGATTTTTGTAGTGGCGTCTATTAGTCTCCAACAATATGGCCGCGGTGGGCTGTTTGCGCATGCGCGGTTGGGATTGGCAGTTTCTCTTTTCCTTTCTCTGGGGTTCTATCTGCGCATGACCGCCTCCTATCTGTACTAAGATGGCGGCTTGGTGTCTTCACTCCCACAGCGCACATGTTCTTTCCGGCTCCTGTCTCCGCGGTGCCGCTGCCCTGTGATCACATGGGGCCCCTGTGCTTCCGGGTGATGCGGCCATGCGGGACAGCTGCCGGTAATCATAGGTACCGTCATACTTCCGGATTTGTTAGTATATATTCCTTCTAATTTACACACTAGTCACCCCTTGAGAAAGGCACCTTGCCGAAACGCGCGTTGGGGGCGACGGTCTTTGATGCACATATACACCCATTTTCTACCGTCGGTATGTATGTACTTGGATACTGCCATTGATTGTTAAGATATGGTTATGAGTTTCCCACACATGCTGTGTATTTACATGGTTTTGATATTTAATATACGGGTTAGAGTGCATTAGGGCCTGTCCATTTGTGTGTGCTGTTGATGACATGGGTGGGTTTTCCCACTTTTACTGTGCACCGATTATTTGGTATTCAATAAAGTTTATATATTTTATATATTTGGACTTATGACTGCGTTTCTTTGGGTTTTGCATTCTTTATGTATATGCAGTTTGTCCAGGTGGTCCTAGTCAGTCATGTATTTTTTATACTTTGACCTATGACATATTGTTAGTGATTGACATGTTTCCCACTAAGTATTTTCTATGTTCAAGCATGAAGATTTGGTCTCTGGCGAGTGAGACTTGGTTCGATCCTGCTCGGGAGATGATTATATGGGAACGAACTTTGTTTTGAATGGAAGAAATTCACTGATTTTTCAGCATTTTGGCTGTGCATTGCCATTCATTATTCGTTCCTTATGGAGAATGCATAAATATGTATATCACCATTTTGTAATCCTACTAATTATATATTATGGACATCCATGTGTATGTATTTTTCATGTTGTTATAATATCTAGTGTGGCATACACACATCCCTATGCCTTATCTAATTATGCAACTTCTCTTTCAGTTTAGGGGGGGACGATCTTCTGCCCTCCTGCTTTTTCTTGGGCTTATATGACAGCGTTTTTTTTTTGTTTGTTTGTTTTTTTTTACCTTGGGACTTATCTTTGTCCTCTCTCTGCATATGTGTACAAATAAGTTATCTTCTCATTTTCTAGTATGTTCTCCTTGGTACTGTGACAACAGGACTTATGGCAATAGGACTTATCTTTGTCCCCTCTTTCTGCATATGTGCACAGATAAATTATCTCCATTTTTCAGTGGGTTCTCTGTGGCACTGTGACAGTCGAGCATGTTTGACTGTCACATCGCCCGCTCCCGGGAGCCGAGCATGTGCTTTAGCATTTCCTATCTATTTGTCTTCCCTTGCTCCAGCTTCTTACTTTTTCCTCTGTGCGATCCGTCGGTCTGGCATGCCGGCGTATGCGCTGTTCATCAACCAGGGGTCAGTGCAATATCTTCTTACTGCAGCCTCTGACATCGTTCCTGATTACCTGCACACCAGACTGCGATCTGCCTCATTAGATCAGGTATATACAAGCGCTGTTGGTGCTTTTAGAGCTCACTTCCCTTGACGAAGCTGTCTTGAACAGCGATACGCGTTGGGCTCTCCCTCCGTTGCCCTTCACTTGCTGGCTGCCCAGTCCTTGCTATATTGTCTCTATATGTTGTGAGCCTTCTGTCTGGATCACTTTCTAGTTGCCGCAGCATGTTCCCCTCTTTTGCTCAGGACGGGTGACAGCCGTGCTCCTTTTTCCTGTTTGGGGTAATTATTTGGCCATATTTGCATGTGCCCTACTCATTACATACCAGGAGGACTATTTGCTGTCGGTAAGCTGCAGCCTGACAGGGTTTTGCTATTGACAGATATATCTTTTGCTGATCAGGACAGGGCGGCTTTGCCAGTAATTATTTATGTGTATACTATTTGATTATCTGCCAAATTTGATGCATGTTTTCCACTACTATATGGAGGTATTGTGTATTGGGCAGTGTTGGGCACACGTATATGGAGGGAGTTTTGTGTGTATGGTTTTAATTGTTTTTATATGTTACCAATAAAGCTTGTTTGACTTTTTATAACTTTTGGTGGTGTGCATACATTATAGTGGCTTTTCTTTTCTTGTTTATTATCTGCTCTGCGTATTAGCCATTGTTTTGCACCCCCAATATATATTTATTTGATATCATTGTGGTGCGCCAACTAATTTTTCTATGATGCTCTCTCAAATTGTGGGGCACAGAAAGCCTAGTGTCTAATACTGTTTTTTTTTTTGTTTTTAAATTCTCCCTGAAAAAAATAAATAGTGGGAGATTAATATTTGCATTTGTGCTTCAGTGCCAGTCGTGTGTGCCATCTCTCTCAAATTGTGGGGTACAGAAAGCCTAGTGTCTAATACTGTTTTTTTTTTTTTAATTCTCCCTGAAAAAAAATAAATAGTGGGAGATTAATATTTGCATTTGTGCTTCAGTGCCAGTCGTGTGTGCCATCTCTCTCAAATTGTGGGGCACAGAAAGCCTAGTGTCTAATACTGTTTTTTTTGTTTGTTTTTAAATTCTCCCTGAAAAAAATAAATAGTGGGAGATTAATATTGGCATTTGTGCTTGAGTGCCAGTCGTGTGTGCCATCTCTCTAAAATTGTGGGGCACAGAAAGCCTAGTGTCTAATACTGTTTTTTTTGTGGTTTTTAAATTCTCCCTGAAAAAAAATAAATAGTGGGAGATTAATAATGGCATTTGTGCTTCAGTGCCAGTCGTGTGTGCCATCTCTCTCAAATTGTGGGGCACAGAAAGCCTACTAGTGTTTAATACTGTTTTTTTTTTTTTTTTTTAAATTCTCCCTGAAAAAAAATAAATAGTGGGAGATTAATATTTGCATTTGTGCTTCAGTGCCAGTCGTGTGTGCCATCTCTCTCAAATTGTGGGGCACAGAAAGCCTAGTGTCTAATACTGTTTTTTTTGTTTGTTTTTAAATTCTCCCTGAAAAAAATAAATAGTGGGAGATTAATATTGGCATTTGTGCTTGAGTGCCAGTCGTGTGTGCCATCTCTCTAAAATTGTGGGGCACAGAAAGCCTAGTGTCTAATACTGTTTTTTTTGTGGTTTTTAAATTCTCCCTGAAAAAAAATAAATAGTGGGAGATTAATAATGGCATTTGTGCTTCAGTGCCAGTCGTGTGTGCCATCTCTCTCAAATTGTGGGACACAGAAAGTCTAGTGTCTAATACTGTTTTTTTTTTTCTTTTTTAAATTCTCCCTGAAAAAAAAAAATAGTGGGAGATTAACCCCTTCATGACTCGGCCTATTTTGACCTTAAAGACCTTGCCGTTTTTTGCAATTCTGACCAGTGTCCCTTTATGAGGTAATAACTCAATGGATCCTAGCGGTTCTGAGATTTTTTTTTCGTGACATATTGGGCTTCATGTTAGTGGTAAATTTAGGTCAATAAATTCTGTGTTTATTTGTGATAAAAACGGAAATTTGGCCAAAATTTTGAAAATTTTGCAATTTTCACATTTTGAATTTTTATTCTGTTAAACCAGAGAGTTATGTGACACAAAATAGTTAATAAATAACATTTCCCACACGTCTACTTTACATCAGCACAATTTTGGAAACAAAATTTTTTTTTGCTAGGAAGTTATAAGGGTTAAAATTTGACCAGCGATTTCTCATTTTTCCAACGAAATTTACAAAACCATTTTTTTTAGGGACCACCTCACATTTGAAGTCAGTTTGAGGGGTCTGTATGGCTGAAAATACCCCAAAGTGACACCATTCTAAAAGCTGCACCCCTCAAGGTGCACAAAACCACATTCCAGAAGTTTATTAAACCTTCAGGTGCTTCACAGCAGCAGAAGCAACATGGAAGGAAAAAATGAACATTTAACTTTTTAGTCACAAAAATGATCTTTCAGCAACTATTTTTTTATTATCCCAATGGTAAAAGGAGAAACTGAACCACGAAAGTTGTTGTCCAATTTGTCCTGAGTACGCTGATGTGGGGGTAAACCACTGTTTGGGCGCATGGCAGGGCTTGGAAGGGAAGGAGCGCCATTTGACTTTTAGAATGAAAAATTGGCTGCACTCTTTAGCGGACACCATGTCACATTTGGAGAGCCCCCGTGTGCCTAAAAATTGGAGCTCCTCCACATGTGACCCCATTTTGGAAACTAGACGCCCTAAGGAACTTATCTAGATGCATAGTGAGCACTTTAAACCCCCAGGTGCTTCACAAATTGATCCGTAAAAATGAAAAAGTACTTTTTTTTTACAAAAAAATTCTTTTAGCCTCAATTTTTTCATTTTCACATGGGCAACAGGATAAAATGGATCCTAAAATTTGTTGGGCAATTTTTCCTGCGTACACCGATACCTCACATGTGGGGGTAAACCACTGTTTGGGCACATGGTAAGGCTCGGAAGGGAAGGAGCGCCATTTGACTTTTTGAATGAAAAATTATCTCCATCGTTAGCGGACACCATGCCGCATTTGGAGAGACCCTGTGTGCCTAAACATTGGAGCTCCCCCACAAGTGACCCCATTTTGGAAACTGGACCCCCCAAGGAACTTATCTAGATGCCTAGTGAGCACTTTAAACCCTCAGGTGCTTCACAAATTGATCCGTAAAAATGAAAAAGTACTTTTTTTTCACAAAAAAATTCTTTTCGCCTCAATTTTTTCATTTTCACATGGGCAATAGGATAAAATGGATCATAAAATTTGTTGGGCAATTTTTACCGAGTACGCCGATACCTCATATGTGGGGGTAAACCACTGTTTGGGCACACGGCAGGGCTCGGAAGGGAAGGCGCGCCTTTTGACTTTTTGAATGGAAAATTAGCTCCAATTGTTAGCGGACACCATGTCGTGTTTAGAGAGCCCCTGTGTGCCTATGCATTGGAGCTCCCCCACAAGTGACCCCATATTGGAAACTAGACCCCCCAAGGAACTTATCTAAATGCATACTGAGCACTTTAAACCCCCAGGTGCTTCACAGAAGTTTATAACGCAGAGCCATGGAAATAAAAAATAATTTTTCTTTCCTCAAAAATCATTTTTTAGCCTGGAATTTCCTATTTTGCCAATGGTAATAGGAGAAATTGGACCACAAATGTTGTTGTCCAGTTTGTCCTGAGTACGCTGATACCCCATATGTGGGGGTAAACAACTGTTTGGGCGCACGGCAGGGCTCAGAAGGGAAGGCATGCCATTTGGCTTTTTACATTTAAAATTAGCTCCAATCATTAGCGGACACCATGTCGCGTTTGGAGAGCCCCTGTGTGCCTAAACATTGGAGATCCCCCACAAATTACCCCATTTTGGAAACTAGACCCCCAAATGAACTAACCTAGATGTGTGGTGAGCACTTTGAACCCTCAAGTGCTTCACAGAAGTTTAGAACGCAGAGCCATGAACATAAAAAAAAAATGTTCTTTTCGCAAAAATGATTTTTTAGCCTGCAATTTGTAATTTTCCCAAGGGTAACAGGAGAAATTTGACCCTAAAAGGTGTTGTCCAGTTTCTCCTGAGTACGCTGATACCCCATATGTGGGGGTAAACCACTGTTTGGGCACATGCTGGGGCTCGGAAGGGAAGTAGTGACGTTTTGAAATGCAGACTTTGATGGAATGCTCTGCGGGCGTCACGTTGCGTTTGCAGAGCCCCTGATGTGGCTAAACAGTAGGAACCCCCCACAAGTGACCCCATTTTGGAAACTAGACCCCGAATGGAACTTATCTAGATGTGAGGTGAGCACTTTGAACCCCCAAGTGCTTCACAGACGTTTACAACACAGAGCAGTGAAAATAATAAATACGTTTTCTTTCCTCAAAAATAATTTTTTAGCCCAGAATTTTTTAATTTTCCCAAGGGTAACAGGAGAAATTTGACCCCAATATTTGTTGTCCAGTTTCTCCTGAGTACAGTGATACCCCATATGTGGGGGTAAACTACTGTTTGGCCACATGCCGGGGCTCGGAAGTGAAGTAGTGACATTTTGAAATGCAGACTTTGATGGAATGGTCTGCGGACGTCACGTTGCGTTTGCAGAGCCCCTGGTGTGCCTAAACAGTAGAAACCCCCACAAGTGACCCCATTTTGTTAACTAGACCCCCCAAGGAACTTGTCTAGATATGTGCTGAGCACTTTGAACCCCCAAGTGCTTCACAGACGTTTACAACGCAGAGCCGTGAAAATAAAAAATAATTTTTCTTTCCTCAAAAATGATGTTTTAGCAAGCAATTTTTTATTTTCTCAAGGGAAATAGGAGAAATTGGACCCCAGTAATTGTTACGCAGTTTGTCCTGAGTATGCTGGTACCCCATATGTGGGGGTAAACCACTGTTTGGGCACACGTCGGGGCTCGGAAGTGAAGGAGCACCATTTGACTTTTTAAATACAAGATTGGCTGGAATCAATGGTGGTGCCATGTTGCGTTTGGAGACCCCCTGTTGTGCCTAAACAGTGGAAACCCCTGAATTCTAACTCCAACACACCCCTAACCCTTATCCCAACTGTAGCCGTAACCCTAATCACAACCCTAACCCCAACACACCCCTAGCCACAACCCTAACCCCAACACACCCCTAACCCTAACCACAACCCTAATTCCAACCCAACCCTAACCCTAAGGCTATGTGCCCACATTGCGGATTCGTGTGAGATTTTTCAGCACCATTTTTGAAAAATCCGCGGGTAAAAGGCACTGCGTTTTACCTGCGGATTTACCGCGGATTGCCAGTGTTTATTGTGCGGATTTCACCTGCGGATTCCTATTGAGGAACAGGTGTAAAACACTGCGGAATCCGCACAAAGAATTGACATGCTGCAGAAAATACAACGCAGCGTTTCCACACGGTATTTTCCGCACCATGGGCACAGCGGATTTGGTTTTCCATATGTTTACATGGTACTGTAAACCTGATGGAACACTGCTGCGGATCCGCAGCCAAATCCGCACCGTGTGCACATAGCCTAATTCTAAGGCCGGCTTCACACTTGCGAGTTTTACGGACGTAAGAGCGCAGAAACTACGTCCGTAAAACTCGCAAAAAATACGGCACAATTATTCTCTATGCCCCTGCTCCTATCTGCCGTATTTTACTGATCAGTATTATACGGCTTTCTACGGCCGTACAAAATCGCAGCATGCTGCGTATGTCACCGTACTGCGCAAGAAATACGCCAATGAAAGTCTATGGAAGCGTGAAAAATACGGATTTCACACGGACAAGCAGTGTGACTTGCGAGAAATACGCAGCGCTGTTAGAGAGAAAAGCCGGTAATTCAGTGCGGTGTACAGTAAAATCACACTGACAGCTTACAGTAGAATAGGTAGAATAATTGTGTACACATAGAATAGGTATATATATATATATATATGTCAGTGAGACACATATATGTATATATATTAATATTTATTCCAGCGCTATACAGCTTGAAAGCCGGTAATTCAATTACCGGCTTTTTCTTTCTCCTTCCTAAAACCCGACATGATTTGAGACATGGTTTACATACAGTAAACCATGTCTTCTCTCCATTTTTTTGCAGATTCCACACTACTAATGTCAGTAGAGTGTATCTGCAAAATTTGGCCGTTCTAGCTCTTAAAATAAAGGGTTAAATGGCGGAAAAAATTGGCGTGGGCTCCCGCGCAATTTTCTCCGCCAGAGTAGTAAAGCCAGTGACTGAGGGCAGATATTAATAGCCTGGAGAGGGTCCACGGTTATTGGCCCCCCCCCGGCTACAAATATCTGCCCCCAGCCACCCCAGAAAAGGCACATCTGGAAGATGCGCCTATTCTGGCACTTGGCCACTCTCTTCCCATTCCCGTGTAGCGGTGGGATATGGGGTAATGAAGGGTTAATGCCACCTTGCTATTGTAAGGTGACATTAAGCCTAATTAATAATGGAGAGGCGTCAATTATGACACCTATCCATTATTAATCCAATTGAATGAAAGGGTTAAATAAAACACAAACACATTATTTAAAATTATTTTAATGAAATAAAAACAATGGTTGTTGGAGTATTTTATTCTACGCCCAATCCAGTCACTGAAGACCCTCGTTCTGTGAAAGAAAAAACATAATAAACCAACAATATACTTACCCTCCGCAGATCTGTAACGTCCAACGATGTAAATCCTTCTGAAGGGGTTAAAACATTTTGCAGCAAGGAGCTTTGCTAATGCAATGCTACTCCTCGCTGCAAAACCCCTGGGAATGAGTCTAAATATAGATCAATGAGCTATATTTAGCTTCATTTGCGGTGAGGCGCCCTCTGCTGGCTGTTTATAGATCGTGGGAACTTGCCTAGAAAGCCTGGGAGCTTTCTAGGAAATTTCCCACGATCTATGAACATCCAGCAGAGGGCGCCTCACCGCAAATGAAGCTAAATATAGCTCATTGATCTATATTTAGACTCATTCCCCGGGGTTTTGCAGCGAGGAGCAGCCTGCATTAGCAAAGCTCCTTGCTGCAAAATGTTTTAACCCCTTCAGAAGGATTTACATCGTTGGACGTTACAGATCTGCGGAGGGTAAGTATATTGTTGGTTTATTATGTTTTTTCTTTCACAGAACGAGGGTCTTCAGTGACTGGATTGGGCGTAGAATAAAATACTCCAACAACCATTGTTTTTATTTCATTAAAATAATTTTAAATAATGTGTTTGTGTTTTATTTAACCCTTTCATTCAATTGGATTAATAATGGATAGGTGTCATAATTGACGCCTCTCCATTATTAATTAGGCTTAATGTCACCTTACAATAGCAAGGTGGCATTAACCCTTCATTACCCCATATCCCACCGCTACACGGGAATGGGAAGAGAGTGGCCAAGTGCCAGAATAGGCGCATCTTCCAGATGTGCCTTTTCTGGGGTGGCTGGGGGCAGATATTTGTAGCCAGGGGGGGGCCAATAACCGTGGACCCTCTCCAGGCTATTAATATCTGCCCTCAGTCACTGGCTTTACTACTCTGGCGGAGAAAATTGCGCGGGAGCCCACGCCAATTTTTTCCGCCATTTAACCCTTTATTTTAAGAGCTAGAACGGCCAAATTTTGCAGATACACACTACTGACATTAGTAGTGTGGAATCTGCAAAAAAAATGGAGAGAAGACATGGTTTACTGTATGTAAACCATGTCTCAAATCATGTCGGGTTTTAGGAAGGAGAAAGAAAAAGCCGGTAATTGAATTACCGGCTTTCAAGCTGTATAGCGCTGGAAAAAATATTAATATATATACATATGTGTCTAATGACATATATATATATATATATATATATATATATATATATATATAGACAACATATATATATTTTTTTTTTTTTCTTTTTGGGACACATGGATCATTTCTATAGCGGTATGTTGGTTTTGCAAGCCTGCGAGAAAACCACGCAGTACGGATGCCATACGGATTACATACGGAGGATGCCATGCGCAAAAAACGCTGACACACCCTGCCTACGGAGGAGCTACGGACCACTATTTTCGGGACATTTCAGCGTATTACGGCCGTAATATACGGACCGTATTTTCATACGCTGAGTGTGAAGCCGGCCTAAAGGTATGTGCACACGCTGCGGAAAACGCTGTGGATCCGCAGCAGTTTCCCATGAGTTTACAGTTCAATGTAAACCTATGGGAAACAAAAATCGCTGTACACATGCTGCAGAAAAACTGCACAGAAATGCAGCGGTTTACATTCCGCAGCATGTCACTTCTTTCTGCGGATTCCGCAGCGGTTTTACAACTGCTCCAATAGAAAATCGCAGTTGTAAAACCGCAGTGAAATGCGTAGAAAAACCGTGGTAAATCCGCGATAAATCCACAGCGATTTAGCACTGCTGTTTTATCAAATCCGCTGCGGAAAAATCCACAGAGGACTGTTGTGAATTCCGTTCTTGGTTGTAAGTAGTATTTTTGTGAGTTCTGCTCTTGGGCTCCTCCTCTGGTCTTTAGTGGTATGACTGCTTTTTGGATTTAGCTTCTCAGCTGTTTCCTTTGATTGTCTTTTGGGCTCGGCTATATTAGTCTGGCCTTAGCCCTCATTCAATGCCAGTTGTCAATTGTCTCTGTCTGGAGTCATTGCTCTTTGGATTGTCCTGACACTCTGACCAAGTTCTGCAAAGCTAAGTCCTTCAATGTCCTTTGCAGTTCACTTATTGTGGACTTGTTGTTTTGTACTGTCTTGTTTTTTGCTCATTTGTCCAGTTTATCAGTATGGATCTATTTAGCTAAACTGGAAGTTCTGGGCAGCAGAGTTTGCCCTCCACACCTTTAGTTAGGTGTGGAGATTTTTGCATTTCTCTGCGGTGGACTTTTTCTAGTTTTTTCTACTGACCGCACAGAGCTCTTTTCTGTACTTTCCTTTTTAGCTAGTAGTGGCCTCCTGTGCTCAATCTTGTTTCATACTAGGTATGTCATTTCCTTCTCCTCTCACAGTCATTACACTGTCTTTCCTTTGGGGATTTTCTCTGAGGCAAGATAGTTTTCCTGCTTCTATCTTTAGGGATAGTTAGCTTTTAGGCTGTGACGAGTTGCCTAGGGAGCGTTAGGAGCAATCCACGGCTGCTTCTAGTTGTGTGTTGAGCTTAGGGTCTGCGGTCAGTATAGATACCACCTGCTCAGAGCTAGTCTCATGTCGCTCCATAATCACCAGACCATAACAGAGGACCAGAATACGTATGCACATCCCTAACCCTAACCCTATCCCTAACCCTAACCCTAGTTCTAACTCCAACCTTGGTGGAAAAAAAATTCTTTATTTTATTATTGTCCCTACCTATGGGGGTGACAAAGGGGGTGGTCATTTACTGTTTTTTTTATTTTGATCACTGTGATAGGTTTTATCACAGTGATCAAAATTCACTCTGGAACGAATCTGTAGGCCGGCAGATTCGGCAGGCGCACTGCGCATGCGCCCGCCATTTTGGAAGATGGCGGCACCCAGGAAAGAAGACGGACGGACCCCGGGAGGCTCGGTAAGTATAAGGAGGGGAGATCAGGGCATGGGGGGCGTCGGAGCACGGGGGGTGGATCGGAGCATGGGGGGGTGGATCGTAACACGGGGGTAGATCGGAGCACGGGGGGTGGATCGGAGTGCGGGGGGTGGATCGGTGTGTGGGGGGTGGATCAGAGTGCAGGGGGGGTGGATTGGAGTACGGGGAGTGGGATTGGAGCACGGGGGGAGCGGACAGGAGGACGGGGGAGCAGAGCACAGGATGGAGGGGAGCGGACCACAGATCGGAGGGCTGGGGGGACGATCGGTGAGGTGGGGTGGGGGCACATCAGTGTTTCCAGCCATCGCTGATGATATTGCAGCATCGGCCATGGCTAGATTGTAATATTTCACCAGTTTTTTAGGTGAAATATTACAAATCTCTGATTGGCAGTTTCACTTTCAACAGCCAATCAGAGGGATCGTAGCCACGGGAGGGTGAAGCCACCCCCCCCGGGCTAAAGTACAACTCCTCCTGTCCCTGCAGGCCGGGTGAAATTGGAGTTAACCCTTTCACCCGGCCTGTAGGAGCCCAATCCGGCCATGATGCATATGCTGCGTTACAGGTCGGATTGGCACGGTTTTTCATGATGCATACGGTGCGTCAAAGGTCGGGAAGGGGTTAATATTGGCATTTGTGCTTCAGTGCCAGGTGTGTGTGCCATCTCTCTCAAATTGTGGGGCACAGAAAGCCTAGTGTCTAATACTGTTTTTTTTTTTTGTTTTTAAATTCTCCCTGAAAAAAAATAAATAGTGGGAGATTAATATTGGCATTTGTGCTTGAGTGCCAGTCATGTGTGCCATCTCTCTCAAATTGTGGGGCACAGAAAGCCTAGTGTCTATAATACTGTTGTTTTTTTTTGTTTGTTTTTAAATTCTCCCTGAAGAAAAAAAAATTAGTGGGAGATTAATATTGGCATTTGTGCTTGAGTGACAGTCCTGCGTGTGTGGCATCTCTCTCATTTTGTGCCACAGAAAACCTAGTGTGTAACATTGTGCCTGATTTTCCTTGCTGTCTCACCCATCTATAAAGGGACATCTAAATCCTAAAGAAGTTTGAGTTCACCTTGTATGTTGTTTTACAGTAACAAAAATCGTTACTTTGGTTACGTTTTGCAAACAATGAGGAAGTCTGGTGGAAGAGGTCGTGGCCGTGGGCGGTCATTGCCAGCTGGTAATGATGGTAGGGGTGGTGGAGCATCAGGTGGTCGTGGGAAAAGCAATATAGCACCTAAGTCTCGAGTTGTGGAGCCAGGTTCGTCGTCTGGTTACACAAGGCCTCAAACGCTCCCTTTTCTTGGAGTAGGAAAACCCCTTTTAAAGCTGGAGCAGCAAGAGCAAGTTTTGGCTTTCCTTGCTGACTCAGCCTCTAGCTCTTTTGCCTCCTCTTCTGAAACTGGTAAATGTAAAAGCAGCGCGTCATTAGTGGATGTTCACGGTCAGGGACATGTCGCTTCCTTGTCCTCTTCAGCGAAAACAACAACAGAGAAGGATGCGTTAGGCGACACAACGGGTTACTCCATGGAGCTCTTTACACATACCGTTCCTGGGTTAGAAAGTGAAACAGTTAACAGGCCATGCCCATTACAAGTTGAATCGGACATGGAGTGCTCAGATGCACAGCCACAGCCAGATTACTATGCTGTTCCTTTGACTTAGACCACAACATTTCCCTCGCAGTGTACTGATCCAGAATCAGACCCTGATGAGACTATGGTGCCCCATCACGAACGCTATACCACCGGCTTACACGGTGACACAGACGAAGTTGCACACGAGATAGAAGAGGAGGTCATAGATGACCAAGTTGTTGACCCCGATTGGCAGCCATTGGGGGAACAGTGTGCAGGCGGCAGTAGTTCTGAAGCGGAGGAGGAGGGGCCTCAGCAGGCATCAACATCACAACAGGTTCCATCTGCCGCGCCCGTATCTGGCCCAAAATGCGTGGCAAAGCCAAAACCAGTTGGAGGACAGTGTGGCCATCCGGTTAAAGAAGCTCAGTCTGCAATGCCTGAAAAGGTATCCGATGGTAGAAAGAGTGCATTCTGGCGTTTTTTTAAACAACATCCAAATGATCAGCGCAAAGTCATCTGTCAAAAATGTTCAACTACCTTAAGCAGAGTGTCATGATCCCAATGGCAGGGGATCACAAAAGGACAAGCACAAAAACAAAACAAGCTCTAGGGTGATGGAACCTGAGCTGACCGCGATCCTGAACCTAAACACACAACTAGCAGTGCAATAAATACTTGGCACTCAGGAGATGATAGAAAGTGAACAATTCGTTTATTGGGTGCATCCACAGTTTAAACGTTTTCGGTCTATTAAACAGACCTTCATCAGAAAATAGGTGCTGGATTACTGGAAGCCACGAGTAGAGTGGGCCCACAGGGGTGCCACTTATAGGGCAAGTCCAGGAGAACTGGGCGCCTAGGAGAGACTGGAGCTGCAGGAGTAGAGCGCTATAAGGAGGCGAGACACTCGCAAGGGAAGTAGCGCTGAGGACTCCAGAGAGACAGGCACCGGACCGCTGTGGTAGCGTCACTCCTGAGCATTCCACAGGAGTGACGCTACCACAGCGGTCCGGTGCCTGTCTCTCTGGAGTCCTCAGCGCTACTTCCCTTGCGAGTGTCTCGCCTCCTTATAGCGCTCTACTCCTGCAGCTCCAGTCTCTCCTAGGCGCCCAGTTCTCCTGGACTTGCCCTATAAGTGGCACCCCTGTGGGCCCACTCTACTCGTGGCTTCCAGTAATCCAGCACCTATTTTCTGATGAAGGTCTGTTTAATAGACCGAAAACGTTTAAACTGTGGATGCACCCAATAAACGAATTGTTCACTTTCTATCATCTCCTGAGTGCCAAGTATTTATTGCATTGATTTGACGGGTTGGAAACCCAACTTGTGCACCTCCTAGAAGCCAAGAGTGCCGTGCCCTATATTATTACACAACTAGCAGTAGCCGGGGAACGTGCCTACAATGATTCCTAGACGTCTCGCGCCAGCCGAAGGATTAACTTCCCCTATAAGAAGAAACACAGACCTCACTTGCCTCCAGAGAAAGACCCCACAGAAATAGCAGCCCCCCACATGTAATAACGGTGAAATGAGAGGAAAGCACATACGTAGTTATGAAAATAGAATCAGCAAAAATGAGGCCCGCTAAAGCTAGATAGCAGAGGATACAAAAGTAAACTGTGCGGTCAGCGAAAAACCCTTCAAAAACCCATCCTGAAATTACTTGAACTCATGTGCCAACTCATGGAACATGAGGAGTAATTTCAGCCCACTAGAGCAACCAGCAGCAAGGAAACAAATATCTGCAAGCTGGACTAAGACAAAAAGTAAGCAAAACGTTGGACAGGAAAATCAAAACTTAGCTTGTCCTGAAGATAACAGACGCAGGGAGCAGAGGTAAAAAGACACGCTGATTACATTGATAGCCGGCGAGGAAATGACAAAAAAGCCAGGTTAAATAGGAAACACCCATAACCTGATGAAACAGGTGGACACCAGAGACCGCAGAGAACACAAGTCACCCAGTACCATCAGTAACCACCAGAGGGAGCCCAAAAACAGAACTCACAACAGCAGAGGTCAGAATCTGAAAAGTCTAAATACAAGTTGCATGCATAGACATTTAACCACCATGCATTTGCAAGCCTGGACTAACTACCAAATGTCCCTTAAGGTTGTAGCACCCTCGGCCAATGAAGCTAGTCAGCAACGCTACATCCCTTCCGTCACTGTAAGGCCACCATTTCCCGCACCACCTGCAGTATCTGTGCAGGTTTCGTTGCCAGGCCAAAGCAGTCAGGGTCAGGGAATCACCAGTTTCGTAGCAGGAAACACTGCATGTAGGGCACCGGCAAGAATACCGTCTCCAACCGTCTCTCAGTCTGCCATGTCCACCGGCACCCCCGCTAGTTCCACGATCTCCAGCTCTCCAGTCCAGCTCACCCAACATCAGACTCTCGTTAGAAAAAGGAAGTACTCATCCTCGCATCAGCGTACACAGGGTTTGAACGCCCACATTGCTAGACTAATCTTGTTAGAGATGATGCCCTACCGGTTAGTTGAAAGCGAAGCTTTCAAAGCCCTGATGGACTACGCTGTACCACGCTATGAGCTACCCAGTCGACACTTCTTTTCGAGAAAAGCCATCCCAGCCCTCCACCAGCATGTTAAAGAGCACATCGTCCATGCACTCAGGCAATCTGTGAGTACAAAGGTGCACCTGACAACAGATGCATGGACCAGTAGGAATGGCCAGGGACATTACGTGTCCATCACGGCACACTGGGTGAATGTGGTGGATGCAGGGTCCACAGGGGACAGCAATATTGGGACAGTTCTGCCTAGCCCACGGTCTAGGAAACAGTTGGCTGTAGCCGTTCGCCCCTCCTCCTCGTCCTCCTGCAGAAGCGAGAGCTCGTCCACAGACCGCAGTTGCACTACCACTCCATCCGCAGCTGCCACTGTTGCACACCAGGTGTCCCATTATGGGGCAGCTACTGGCAAGCGTCAGCAGGCTGTATTGGCAATGAAGTGTTTGGGCGACAACAGACACACCGTGGAAATTCTGTCCGAGTTCTTGCAGAAAGAAACGCAGTCATGGCTGGGCACTGTAGATCTTGAGGCAGGCAAGGTAGTGAGTGATAATGGAAGGAATTTCATGGCTGCCATCGCCCTTTCCCAACTGAAACACATTCCTTGCCTGGCTCACACCTTAAGCCTGGTGGTGCAGTGCTTCCTGAAAAGTTATCCGGGTTTATCCGACCTGCTCCTCAAAGTGCACAGACTTTGCTCGCATATCCGCCGTTCGCCCGTACACTCCAGCCGTATGCAGAACTATCAGCGATCTTTGAACCTTCCCCAGCATCGCCTAATCATCAACGTTGCAACAAAGTGGAACTCAACACTGCACATGCTTCAGAGACTGTGCGAACAGAGGCGTGCTGTTATGTATTTGTGGGAGGATACACATACACGGGCAGGCAGTTGGATGACAGACATGGAGTTGTCAGGTGTGCAGTGGTCGAAGGTACAAGACATGTGTCAAGTCCTTCAGTGTTTTGAGGAATGCACACGGCTGGTTAGTGCAGACAACGCCATAATAAGCCCGAGCATCCCCCTAATGCATCTGCTGATGCAAAGTTTGACGCACATAAAGGAGCAGGCGTCTGCAGCAGAGGAAGAGGAAAGCCTTGATGACAGTCAGCCATTGTCTGGTCAGGGCAGTGTACAGGACGAGGTAGCGGGCGAACAGGAGGAGGAGGAAGAGGAGGATCATGGGGATGAATATTTTTTTAATGAGGAAGCTTCTCGGGGCCAATGGAAATTGGTGGCGTGGCAAGGCCGGGTTCAGGTTTTTTGAGGGACACAAGTGACGTAGATTTGCCTGTAACTGCCCCTCAACCCAGCACAACCGCAGATTTGACAACTGGAACTTTGGCCCACATGGCGGATTATGCCTTACGTATCCTCAAAAGGGACCCACACATTATTAAAATGATGAACGATGACGATTACTGGTTGGCCTGCCTCCTTGATCCTCGCTATAAAGGCAAATTGCAAAATATCATGCCACATGAGAACCTGGAACAAATATTAGCAACCAAACAATCAACTCTTGTTGACCGTTTGATTCAGGCATTCCCAGCACACAGCGCCGGTGGTGGTTCTCACATGATCTGCAGGGGGCAGCAGACCAGAGGTGTTAGAGGTGCACAAATCAGAAGTGGCATTGGACAGAGGGGTTTTCTGACCAGGTTGTGGAGTGATTTTGCTATGACCGCAGACAGGACAGGTACTGCAGCATCAATTCAAAGTGACAGGAGACAACATTTTTCCAGTATGGTTACTAAATATTTTTCATCCCTTATCGATGTTCTCCCTCAACCGTCATTCCCATTTGATTACTGGGCATCCAAATTAGACACCTGGCCAGAATTGGCAGAATATGCATTGCAGGAGCTTGCTTGCCCAGCAGCTAGTGTGCTATCAGAAAGAGTATTCAGTGCTGCTGGTTCAATATTAACCGAAAAAAGGACTTGTCTGACTAGTGACTACCCAAAATGTTGATGATCTAACCTTCTTTAAAATGAATCACTCCTGGATTTCGAATTATTTTGCCCCATCTTTCCCGGCTGACACCTAGCTTTCCTATGAAAAGGTCTTGCTTGTGGACTGGTCTGACTGAGTTTTCCGATCTCGTAATTTGCAGCAGCTGTTTGTCCAGCATAAGACATGTTTACACCCCCCTAAATGGGCAAACTCCCCCCACGGGGCCGTGGTCTCGCCACTTGGCGCAAGCACCCGTGATAGTGCCGTTTGTTTGAAGAGGTGGGTGTGCCCGCTTTTGGCCGACGGCACTGCCACTGGGTCCCTCATAGTACAATAAAGTGTCTCTGGCGGTGGTGGCGCGCAACCAACTTCAGACACACCGTTGTAACATGAGGGGCCCTGGGCCTGTACAGCCGGCCACAAGACAGTCCCCCCCCAGCTCAAACAGTGCTCTACGATTTGCAAAATTATCTCTAATAGCTCCACCAATGTTTAGTCTATGCGCTGACATCCTTCAATGCCTGGCACTGACAATACCAATGTGTTGAGATGTATGATGCTACTTAAAATAGTCAGGGGCAGTGTCCTATATTTACACCAGTAAATACTTAGCGCCAAATTACTAGGTCTGAAACTCAGCAGAGGAGCCCACCCCTGTACATAAGTATGCCACCCTTTTGTTTTTGGTTTTGTTGTATTGCGAGACATTAACATCTATTTATTTTTTGGGAGTACTAACTGTCAGACACTCCTTACAATCGGCCTCCGCTGACAACACCAATGCTGCCTGTGTACCCCTGCAAGATAATTCCAAGTGCATAGAGCCTACTTTTGTTATGTTAGGCCTACTAAGTCTGTCTGCGGTCCATAATAGAAATTGTCCTTCACTGACCACACCACTGCTGCCCTTGTACCCCTGGAACCTATTTTAAAGTTCCTACAGCCTACTTTTCTTATGTTAGGCCTACTAAGCCTGTCTGCGGTCCCTCCTTCCAATAGTCTTCCTCTGACCAGACGAATGCTGGCCGTGTACCCCTGGAACCTATTTTAAAGTGCCTACAGCCTACTTTTCTTATGTTAGGCCTACTAAGCCTGTCTGCGGTCCCTCCTTCCAATAGTCCTCCACTGACCAGACCAATGCTGGCCGTGTACCCCTGGAACCTATTTTAAATTGCATAGAGCATCCTTTTTTTCATTGTAGGCGTACTAAGCCTGTCTGCAGTCCATAATTCAAATTGTCCTCCACTGACCAGACCAATGCTGGCCGTGTACCCCTGGAACCTAGCTGAAAGTGCATAGAGCCTACTTTTTTTCTTTATTTTATATTTATAAAGCCCAGATGAACTACGCTGTACCACGGTTCGAGCTACCCAGTCGACACTTCTTTTGCGAGAAAAGCCATCCCAGCCCTCCACCAGCATGAAAAAGTCCGCATTGTCCTTGCACTCAGGCAATCTAAGAGTAGAAAGGTGCACCTGACAACAGACGCAATGACCAGTAGGCATGTCCACGGAAGGTTACGTGTCCATTACGGCGCACTGGGTTAATGTGGTGGATGCATGGTCCACAGGGACAGCCTACTAAGTCTGTCTGCAGTCCCTAATTCAAATTGTCCTCTGCTGACCACACCAATGCTGCCTGTGTAACCTTTTTTAAACTGCATTGAGCCAAATTTTTGGTTTAAGGCCTACTACCTGTGTCTGTCTGCGCCACTCAATACAGCTGTCCTCCTCTGAAAATAGCTGAGCATCAATTGTCTGGTTTTCAGCCTATAGGAATTTGAAAACTGCATTGGGGCTGCTACTTCGGTAGGGCCTACTAACGGTGTCTGCCGCTCCAAGGTGTTCTCCAGGTTGCCTCTCCATAGCTTCAATCTTCATGCTCTCGTTAAGTAGTTGTTGAAACAACACTGCATTAGGCCTACAAGTTGGGTCTGGATCGTAGAAACGGTGTCTGCTGCTCCAAGGTGTTCTCCAGGTTGCCTCCTCATAGCTTCAATCTTCATGCTCCCGTTAAGTAGTTGTTGAAACAACACTGCATTAGGCCTACAAGTTGGGTCTGGGTCGTAGAGACGGTGTCTGCCGCTCCAAGGTGTTCTCCACGTTGCCTCTCCATAGCTTCAATCTTCATGCTCTCGTTAAGTAGTTGTTGAAACAACACTGCATTAGGCCTACAAGTTGGGTCTGGGTCGTACAGACGGTGTCTGCCACTCCAAGGTGTTTTTCAGGTTGCCACATAATCGAAGCTGCATAGAGCCTATTTTGTTATTTTAGGCCTACTAAGTCTTTCTGCGGTCCCTCCTTCCAATTATTCCTCCACTGAGCACAACAATGCAGACCGTGTACCCATGTAACCTTTTTTAAACCTGCGTCGAGCCAACTTTGTGGTGTAAGGCCTACTTGTAGTGTCTGGCTGCGCCACTCAATACAGCTGTCCTCTTTACAAAAAATGACCTGAAATTATCTGGTTTTCAGCCTATCGGAATTTTAAAACTGCAGTGGGCCTACTAGTTTGGTTGGGGCCTACTAACAGTGTCTGCCGCTCTAAGGTGTTCTCCTGGTTGCCTTTCCTGAGCTTCTATCTTCAGGCTCTTGTTAAATAGTTGTTAAATGGAACATCTGCATTTGGCCTACTAGTTGGGTTGGGGCTTACTATCAGTGTCTGCCGCTCCTTGCTGTTCTCCTCCACTGAACAAAGCTGTGCCGCCTGTTTACTACTGTTGCCAATTTTGAACTGCATTTAGACTACTTACTGATTTGGACCTACTCTCTGTGTCAGCCTCTCATTACAGTTGTCCTCCACTGAACAAAGCAATGCCCCCTGGTTAGTCCTGTTACCAATTTTGAACTGCATTTAGCCCACTTTATTCTTTGGGCCTATATCTGTGTTTCCTCCTCATCCTGCCCATTGCCCAGCCAGTGATAGATGAGTCTGCTGGTACATTGCCCCAGACCACTACATTCCCCATGCACGCTACACAGCCAGAATCTGACCCTGCTGAAATTCAGGTTCCCCTTCCCACATAGTATACCACCTTACAAGGGGACAAAGAGGAAGGTGAAGATGAAAGTGCTAGTTCCATCATCAGGTGGGGAGGGCATACTCGTTGGCGAAGTCACTGGCACATGGCCCCTCATAGAACACAAAAGTGTCGCTGCCGGTGGGAGGCGCCCCCGCCGTGCAAACACACCGCCGTACTTTGAGGGGCCCTGTGCCAGTGCCAATGGCAACGAGTGGGCCCCCCCTGCTTGCTCAGGATCACAGCACTTGCAAAGTTTAAATACTTACCTCGCCTTGCTCCACTGCCTTGACGTGGTCCAGATTTCTTGGGTCCACAAAATACTTGAACCAGCTCTACCCCCAACAACTTTAGTCAAATGACCCCCAATTTCCAATGCCTAACTATTATTGTAAGGGAAATTAAGATTGACAAGCTTCATTAAGAAGAATGGATGTTTTTGCCATTAAAATGGGCACTCTAGGTGTTTTCCTGGCCCCCACTCACTGCCGACTATGCTGCCCCATTGACTTGCATTGGGTTTCGTGTTTCGGTCAATCCCGACTTTACAACATAATCGGCCGATTTCACTCGACCCGACTTTTGAGATAGTCGGGTTTTGCGAAACCCGACTCGACTCTAAAAAAGTCAAGGTCGCTCAACCCTACTTTCAACCAAGACAAATGAATTTACTGGGAAATGTCATTTTAATATTTTACAACCTTCTCTGGCCATGTGATGTGTGACATATCATCAGACACATCCTGTTTCATTTATCAAGGAGGGACTCTTAAAGTCACAAAGCCTATTTTTATAGGGTCATCAGGCAGCCTTTACTATTCTTAAAGGGACAGCAGTCCGCCCTCACTATTCTTAGAGATCCTTCAGCCTGATATGCTTTGCTGTTCCCATTATAAAACAGTGGGTCTCCTATACTATTATTGTGTATGCAATGAGTGGCAGGGCTGCCAAAAATTTGGATGCACCCCAATACCCCTTTGACGAGACGTACAGGAGGGCCTCCTGAAAACAACGCTCTCATTATTAGGAAGTGGGTCTCCCATATTATTTGGCTATGCAGTCAGGGGTAGGGCTGCCAAAAATTTGAACACGCCCCAGTATCCCTTTGACGAGACGTACAGAAGGGACTCATGAAAACAATGTTCCAATTATTAGGAAGTGTGTCTCCCATAATGTTTGCCTATGCTTCGAGTGGCAGGGCTACCCAAAATTAGGACGCACCCCAATCCCTCTTTGAAGAGACATAAAGGAAGGCCTCTTGAAAACAATGTTCCCATTATTAGGAAGTGGATCTCCCATAGTGTTTGCCTATGTAGAGAATGCAAGGGCTGACAAAAATTTGGATGCACATTAAAACCCCTTTGACGAGATGTACTGGAGGGCCTCATGAAAAAAATGTTCCCATTATTAGACAGCGGGTCTCCCATAGTGTTTGCCTATGCAGAGAATGCAAGGGCTGCCAAAAATTTGGATGCACCCCAATACCCCTTTGATGAGACGTAGAGGAGGGCCTCCTGAAAATAATGTTCCCATTATAAGGAAGTGGGTCTCCCATAGTATTTGCCTATGCAGTGAGTGGCAAGGCTGCCCAAACTTTGAACACACCCCAATACCCCTTTGACGAGGCGTACAGAAGGGTGTCCTGAAAACAATATTCCCATTATTAGGAAGTGGGTCACTCATAGTTTTTGCCTATGCAATGAATGCAAGGGCTGCCAAAAATTTGGATGCATCCCAATACCCCTTTGACGAGACGTACAGGAGGGCCTCCTGAAAACAACACTCCCATTACTAGGAGGTGGGTCTCCCGTAGTATTTGGCTATGCAGTGAGTGGTAGGGCTGCCAAAAATTTGAACATGCCCCAGTATCCCTTTGACGAGACGTACAGAAGGGCCTCATGAAAAAATGTTCCAATTATTAGGAAGTCAGTCTCCCATAATGTTTGCCTATGCTTCGAGTGGCAGGGCTACCAAAAATTAGGACGCACCCCAATACCTCTTTGAGGAGACATACAGGAGGGCCTCTTGAAAACAATGTCCCCATTATTAGGAAGTGGTTCTCCAATAGTGTTTGCCTATGCAGAGAATGCAAGGGCTGCCAAAACTTTGGATGCACACTAAAACCCCTTTGACGAGATGTACTGAAGGGCCTCATGAAAAAATGTTCCCATTATTAGGCAGTGGGTCTCCCATAGTGTTTGCCTATGCAGAGAATGCAAGGGCTGCCAAAAATGTGGATGCACCCCAATACCCCTTTGACGAGACGTAGAGGAGGGCCTCTGAAAATAATGTTCCCATTATAAGGAAGTGGGTCTTCCATAGTATTTGCCTATGCAGTGAGTGGCAAGGCTGTCCAAAATTTGGACGCACCCCAATACACTTTGAAGAGACGTACAGGAGGGCCTCCTGAAAACAACGCTCCCATTATTAGGAAGTGGGTCTCCCATAGTATTTGCCTATGCAGTGAGGAGCAGGGGTGCCTAAAATTTGGATGCACCCAAATACCCCTTTGAAGAGACGTACAGGAGGGCCTTCTAAAAACAATGTTCCCATTATTAGGAACTGGGTCTCCCACAGTATTTGCCTATGCAGTGAGTGGCAGGGCTGTCCAAAATTTGTACGCACCCCAGTAACCTTTGAAGAGATGTACAGGAGGGTCTCCTGAAAACAATATTCCCATTATTAGGAAGTTAGTCACCAATAGTGTTTGCCTATGCAATGAATGCAAGGGCTGCCAAAAATTTGGACGCACCCAAATACCCCTTTGAAGAGACGTACAGGAGAGCCTCCTGAAAACAATGTTCCCATTATTAGGAACTGGGTCTCCCACAGTATTTGCCTATGCAGTGAGTGGCAGGGCTGTCCAAAATTTGGACGCAGCCCAATAATCTTTGCAGAGATGTACAGGAGGGCCTACTGAAACATTGTGCCCATTATTAGGAAGTGGGTCACACATAGTTTTTGCCTATGCAATGAATGCAAGGGCTGCCAAAAATTTGGAGGCACTCCAATGCCCCATTGAAGAGATGTAGAGGAGGGCCTCATGAAAAAACATTCCCATTATTAGAAAGTGGGTCTCCCATAGTGTTTGCCTATGCAGTGAATGCAAGGGCTGCCAAAAATTTGGAGGCACTCCAATGCCCCTTGGAAGAGACATAATAATTTTTTTTCCCATTATAAAGGAGCGGGTCTCCTATACTTGTAATGCCCATGCACTAAGTGTATGGACTGACAAACATTTACCCCTGGGGGTAAACTTGAACACACTGTCTAAAAAATTGTTTTTAAGGACATCATAAACACTCTTTAAAATAATGATGTGTTGCATCACAGACCATGGTCATCCTGGTGATATGGTGGTGGAGGATGAGGATGAGGAGAAGGAGGAGGACAACAGCAAATAGCCAAAATAAGGAAGTGCATACCCATATGTGGGTGTGAAGAGATGCATGGGAGTAAACCTCCCCAAAAAAAAGACACTGGATTTGACTTTGTTGCGCTGCTATCATTTGGTGGTGTTGAGAAGTCTGGTCCAATCCAGCCCTTGTTCATTTTTATAAGAGTCAGCCTCTCAGCATTTTTAGTTGACAGGCGGATGCGCTTATCAGTTATAATTCCACCAATGGCACTAAAAACCCGCTCTGACAAATTGCTAGCGACAGGGCAGGCCAGGACCTCCAAGGCATAGATAGCCAGTTAATGCCATGTGTCCAGCATGGATACCCAATAATTATAAAGCACAGAGGAATCACAGAAGACGTTGGTACGGTCATAAAGCTACTCCCTCAGCATCTACCCAAACTTTGCACTCCTTGGAAGAGTACCCCGTGCCTCAGGGCCTGTGGGAGGATCTGAGAAAACTCTCCCAGAACTTTGACAGTGTTTCCCTGCCTCTGCTGGATTTGAGTTGTGTCTCTCTCACCTATACACCTTGGTTGTCCAACAAACTGTGACTTCTACCACCAGTGTTTTCAGATGGGAATTTTTTTAATAATTCTGCAACAAGGGACTTCTGGTATTGCCCCATTTTAGTAGACCTGAACCGACGGTATGACTGTAGTGCAGGTAGTACCGTCTATAGAGCATGAAACTAGCTCCTGTTCTTCCTCCTCCTTCTCCTCTTCCTCAATGTCACCCAATCCACGTTGGGAGGATTACCCCTTCCTCCCACGTCACCAATCCGTGACGTCACTACACAGGCCCAGCTCTCCGGCGCCCCCTTTGTCTCCCAGGTCAGTAAAGAAACTGCACTTAGAGCAAATGGCCGCCGGGGAGACTGCCCTGTTACCCACACTGGGTATTCTAAGATTCGCAATCAGAGTAAATGGATCAGCCCAAAATTAATTTATGATTTAATTGCCTTAAGGGCGCACTAGATAATTACAAGAAATATACAATCACAATATATCAAGAGTTACAGTCAGAGTACAATATAACAACAATAATACAAGGCTTAAAGGTATAAAGCTGGAGGTCAATTTACCAGGTTGAAGGTAAAGGGATGAAGGGATGAAATGAGGCTGGGCTGTGTGTAATCCCCCTGTGTGGTTCCTTGCTCCATCTCATCGTGCTCTGCCTGCAATGAATCCTCTTTGATTGTGAGAAGAGAGCATTTCAGAACACAGAGAAGCGGGATGGTGATGCTAATTATGGCGTCACCATTGCTTACCATCTTGGTGGTGTCCTCAAAGTTTTAGAGGATGGTACATATGTCTGACATCCATGTCCATTTCTGAGGTCTTATGTGTGGAGTCTGAACTGAATACCGACAGCCTTGTTGATGTTGGTAGTCAACAACTACCCTCTTCTGCTCACAAATCCTTTCCAACATCTGCAGTGTAGAATTCCAATATGTGGGGACATCGCACATCAGTCGGTGAGTTGGAAGCTGCAAACACTGCTGAAGCACAGCAATGGCGGCAGAAGCTGTAGCTGACTTTCTAAAATGGGTACACAGGCGGCGTATTTTGACAAGCAGATCTGGCAGCTAAGGAAAGTTTTTGAGAAACTGCTGAATCACGAGTTTAAGCACATGGGCCAGACATGCTACATGTGTGATCTCACTTTGCCTCAGAGCAGCCACTAGATTCCGGCCATTGTCACACACGACCATGTCTGGCTGCTGGTTCAGTGGTGTCAGCCACAGATCTATCAGCTCTTTCAGAGATGTCCACAACTCTTCATCATTGTGCGGTTTGTCACCTGAGCATATTAGCTTCAGCACAGCCTGTTGCCACTTGGCTGAGGCAGTGCTGCAGTGCTTCCAGCTTGTGACTGATGTGGTCATTTCAGAGATGGAGGCTGAAGAGGAGGAGGAGGATGAGGTTCAGGAGCTGTAGACTGTGGGAGCAACCCAAATTGACCTAGGGCCCACAATCCTCATTGTCGGGAGAATGTATTCCATCCCAAGGTCTAACTGGTTCACGGCTTCCACTATGTTAACCCAGTGTGCCGTCAGCGAGATGTACTGTCCCTGCTCACAAGCACTTGTCCACGTGTCTGTGGTTAGGTGGACTATCCCAGTAACTGCACTGTTGAGGGCATGGCAAATGTAATGGGACACGTGCTTTTGTAATTCGGGGACGACACACTGGGAGAATTAGTGGCAATTGGGGGTCTCCATGAGCCTAAAAGGCAACATTGCGATTGCAAGCAGTTGAGAACTGTGTGAATTTAATAGTGTGGCCTGTGGGGAATTGCCTGTATATTTGCATTTGTGTTCCCAGGGAATGAACAACTGAACGCTGCGCTGGGACAAGGATGTGGACATGCTTGCTGATGGTGCTAGTTGAGTGTGTGCAATGACAGGTGCAGGGCAGGAGGCATCTTCGCATGCAACATGCACAGGGGTTTGGCTTGCACGCACAACAGCAGAAGAAGCAGTGGTGTTGCCCGCAGACACTGTTGCTCTACCCTGTGGTTCAGCCCAAAAAGTTGAGTGCATTTCTGCCATGTGCCTGATCATGCTGGTGGTGGTCAGGCTGGTAGTTTTGCTACCCCTTTTGATGCTGGCCTGATAGGAGGTGAAATTGTCATTTTGGGGTTATCGGAAGAGTCTTTAAAAAACAACCAGACTCGGGAAGACCTAACAGTTAGACTGGCAACTTATGTTGTGTTGCTGTTACGGGGAAAGGTTGCCCGTCTCCAGCCACCACAATGCTTCTTCCTGTCTGTTGGGGTGCTATGCCTCTCTCCCACAGTGTGCTGCTGTCCTCACTCTGCATGTCCTTCTGCCAGCTTGGGTCAGTTACTATATCATCCACCACCTCGTCTTCCACTTCCGCACCCTGGTCCTCCTCCTGACTTTCTGGCAATTGTGTATTATCATCGTCCACATCTTGTGACACTTTCCCACCATAGCCTTCATGTGACTGGCTGCTCAAATATTTGGGCATCGGTACATGCGATCTCCTTTTGCCCGGCTTCAAGTGGACTGGGCGAGAAGTCCTAATCGATAAATGGAGAAGAGAACAGCTCTTCAGAGTGTCCAAGCATGGGATCAGATCCGGGCACTCGACATGATGGGAGGAAGGAGGATCAGGGTGAGGAATATGCGGTCCAGACTCATGGCTACTGAGACTTGACGGTGCGGAAGTGGTGGCAAAGTGCCTGGAAACATTATCCGCTATCCAACCAACAACCTTTTGACACTGCTCTAGGTTCAATAGTGGTGTGCTGCGGTCCCCTAGTAATTGGGACAGGAAGGTTGGGCAAGAAGATGTGGGTGTTTGTCGTGGCACAATTTCAGCTTGCCCATGGCCAGGCCTCGGCCTCTGCAAGCACCATCACATCACGTCCAGTTTCCCGTCTCTTGCCACGTGCCTTGCTCATTTTAAATGTAGGATAATATTTTCCACGTTCACTACAAATGGCTGAATTTGGAGCAAACTTATATGTGATACGTGTGATGTACAAACCACAGTTTGAAATAACTGGCCTGTAGGTAATTATTTTTACTAGCAAACTGGTGTCAATAATTTTGCTAACACACTGCAACAAAATTGAAAGGGAGGCCAGAAATTGCAGAATTTTTAGCGCAATTTTCATCTTTGATCCTTGTGATTGACAAACCACTGTTGTAAATAGCTGGCATGCCAAAAAATTATTCCTGGCCCTTGATACCTGGGGCTATATCTAGAAATATGTTTAATAGCTGCAGCAGCAGACAGAACTGGAATGGACCCTCTTGTTATATGCACTGAAGTCTGCCACATATACTTCCTGCCTGCATAGCACTGATTTCTATGCAGCTTTATTAGTCCTCAGAAGGACTGTTAGTTGAGATGGATATGTGTGTTATATATGGTATACCCACACTAGATAAAAACCAAGCAAATCTCTCCCTAGCTCAGCAGCACCTTTCCCTACACTGCGTGATTCCGGAGCTGTGGCGGGCATCGTGGCGCCAGGTCTGATATAGACCAGATGATGCTGTGCAGCCAGCCAATCACTGTAATGCCACAACCATCATGGTTGCGGCATTAGTTTGTGGAAGACAATCCCTGCATGTTCATTGGCTCTTAAAACAGCACCAAACATGCAGGGCGAGGACCCGAGCTCCCGCCGAATAACCCTGGAAGTACTCAGCGAGCACCGAGCATCTCAAGCAGTGAGAGGCCCGGGTGAGTACCGATTATTCGCGAGCATGCTCGTTCATCACTAACAATAATCTCCTAAATGTCACAGCTGCAGGGCATTATGGGGAAACCAGTTCGGCCATTTAGGTCAATATTAGTCCACTCACTGATGCTTCAGCTGTGTGGGAAATGGTGCCAGGCAAGATTTTTATTTCCAAATTGCATTTCAAAGTGTTCAAATTCATATTGAACTTCAGTAGAATTTCAGGAAATTTGACTATAATGCAATCATCTGCATATCAATACGCTAATTTCTACTTGCAACCAATAATGTTCAATATAAATTATTTTGAATATTGCTTTACAGCCACGTTGTCCTGGATTCAAATCCATCAAAAGGTAATATCTGCACAGTTTACATATATTCTCCAAGTACGTGATAGTTTCCTTTAATTACTATGGCTTGCTTTAAGGCCTTTTTCACAGTAGGGTAGCTGTGTGTGTTTACACTAGGTATGGGAAAAATGTATACACTGTGTGCACAATTACTAGACAAGTGAGTATTTTTACCACATCATCAGATTTTCCAACTCCAAATCTGTGTAAATCTGACTGCTTATTTGATGTAAAAGATCAGTTGCTGTGCACTTGTGTAATGAAGGAGGGTGAGGCCTAAGGATACAACACCCTTTTATCATATAATCAATAATGGTCAAAAAAGGGATTTAACTCCTTTCCGACATTGTGCGTAATAGTACGCCGATGTTGGACACCCTCCCTTTGATGTGGGCGCTGGCTCTGAGCCCGCATATTTCCTGGCACAGGTCAGCTGTTTTGAACAGTTGACATGGGCTCGGAACAGCCGCAGGTGGAATCGCGATCCACCCACGGCTATTAACCAGTTAAATGCCGCTGTCAAACACTGACAGCTGCATATAACATGCATTTCTGCCAATCTCACCGGAAATCCGCCTATCAGTGACCCTCATCGTTTGATCGTGGGTCATCGATGGGTTGGCATGACAATCAGAGGTCTCCTCGAGACCATTATGATTGTCACTGCCAGATTGCTATGAGCACCGCCCGGTGATAAGCGCTCATAGCAAGTGAAGTATTCTGTAGAGCCATTCGGGTTATGACAGCTTCTAGTCTCCCATGGAGACTAATGAAGCATGCCAAAATTGAAAAAAAAGTTTAAAAAAATGTATATATAAAAAATATATAAAAGTTTAAATCACCCCCTTTCGCCCCATTCATAATAAAACAATAAAAAAAAGCTCAAACATACACAGATTTAGTATCACCGAGTTCAAAATCACCTGATCAATCAATTAAAAAAAAGAATTAACCTAATCACTAAACGGCGTAGCGGGAAAAAAGTCAAAACGCCAGAATTATGCTTTTTTAGTCGCCGTAACATTGCATTAAAGTGCAATAACGGGTGATCAAAAGATCATATCTGAACCAAAATTGTAGAAATGAAAATGACAGCTCAGCGCACAAAAAATAAGCCCTCAACCAACTTGAGATCATGAAAAATGGAGACACTCCTAGCATCTATGCATCCAGAGTCAGACTGGCCCTCTGGCAATTCTGGCAAATGTCAGAATGGCCTGTCTAGCAGTGAACTGCCTTGTCTGCTATGCTGTCAACAGTATCGGCGTCCTCAGGATCCCAATACTGCTAACACTTATGACGAAGCATGGAGCCATAGGCCACCAGGCACTATAAGGTACTGTTGGGGGGACCATCAAACTATATAGAAGTTGTTGGTGGAACCATCATACTATATAGGGGTCCATTGGGGGAGCCATCATACTAAAAAGGTGCTGTGAAGTGGACTATCATAGTATGGAAGGGGCTGTGAGGTGGACCATCATATAATATAAGGGACTGTGAGGTGGACCATCATACTATATAGGGAGATGTGAGGTGGACCACCATATTATATAGGATGTTGTTAGGGAACCATCGTACTATATGTAACACCTGTGGGTTTATACCTTGATACTTCGGCGTTACTCTGTATGTCTCTGCTTTAACCCTTTCTCCTCTCCCCTTAATGTGCAGAGACACTGTTGTCTGTTGCCTGTATGGATGTGGCTCAGTTCCCTGCTCCGCTGCGTAGCTGAACATGTGCTGTAATGTCTTTTCTCTGCTGCATGACCATCCGCATGCGCAGTCCCTGGCTGCCGCTGTAGAAGCTATCCGCGGGTTGAGAGGTCCTATGCAGCTGGTGCATGACTTTCCACGTGTGTTCAGGCTAGCAGTCGCTGCCAGGTGCCCTAAGCCACAGTTCCTGTGCTGACTGTGCTGTAATGGTTTCTGTTGGTGCCTAGGGTGTGCGTGGCCACACCTACCCTGCTTTTATTAGGGTTTGTGTGTGCACCTGTGTTGTTTTCCTCAGCCTATTGCTGAGGAGCAGCTCCTATATAAACTCCCTCTTTCCTGTTGGGCATTGCCAGAGCATTGCATTGAGTTTCTGCGTCTTGCCTTGTGTGTTAGGTATCCAGCTCTCGTTCTGTCTGCAGTATATTTTGGGAGAGCAGATACCTGTCTTCCGCCTGTTCTGGGGGCAGAGTAAGCAGATCCACCTATCCTGGAGGCTGCATATCCAGATCTGTTTGTGTTTTGTTTTTCCACCTATTCTGGGGGCAGAGTACCCAGACCCACCTATCCTGGAGGCTGCATATTCAGTTCCGTTTGTGTTTTGCTTTTCCACCTATTCTGGGAACAGAGTTCCCAGACCCGCCTATCCTGGAGGCTGCATATCCAGTACCTGACCCTCTGTGTTATGTTCCTGAAGTCCTTTTGTGTCTGACACCCCGTACCCAGTAACTGAACTTCCTGGGCTCATATTTTATAGATGGAGTCCGATGTTCTTGCTGAGCTTATACTATGCTGTGTTCAGCCTGCTATGTGGGGCTAACACCCTCCAGCTCAGGTCCAGTCTGGCAGTGCTTGCATGATGTTCTTCTTGTGTCCGATGTTCTGATTTAACTGATACCCTGGGCTGCCACCCCAGTGTCCCAGCCAATGATCTGGGCTGCCACGCCAGTGTCCCAGATGTCTATCCGGTATTCCTGATGTTCCGATGTCTTGGCTGTGTCCTGATGTCCAGCCTGTGTCCTTATGTCCAGCCTGTGTCCTGATGTCCTAATGTCCAGTCCGTGTCTTGATGTCCTGATGTTCAGTCTGTGTCCTGATGTCCAGCCTATGTCCTGATATCTAGCCTGTGACCCGATGTTCCTCCGGATCCCCGGGGTCAACCCTGTGACGACATCCTTCCGTGATCAGTTTCCAATGTTCTCCTGCTGAGCCAGTGCTACGCCTGAGGACTGAGAGAGAGGTTGTCCTAGTATGCCCATGCCAGATGACCCTGGACTGCATCAATCTGTGATGACTCCTGCCATCGTCTGACGTCTGTCCAAGGTCGGTGACTGATGTTCTCCTGCTGAGCCTATGCTACGCCTGAGGCCTGAGAGAGAGGCCGTCCTAGTAAGCCCGTGCCAGATGACCCTGGACTGCATCAACCCGTGATGACCCCTGCCATCATCTGAAGTCCGTCCGAGGTTGGTGTCTGATGTTCTCCTGCTGAGCCTGTGCTGCGCCTGAGGCCTGAGAGTGAGGCCATCCTTGTATGCCTATGCCAGATAACCCTGGACTTCATCAACCAGTGATGTCCTCCTGCCTTCATCTGTTATCTTGAGATGTGTACCCTACTCTGATGCGTGGAATCAGGATCCTGACATCATTATGCTTTGTTATGTACTGTTTTCATTTAAGTAAACTTTGTTTCTTCATACCTAAAGTTGTGCGGTGTAATCTAATTCTGCCTATCGCCATCTTGTCCACATGCTGAGCTGCCACAGACCCTGCTCTCTGCCCTTCCCTAGTCTGGGTAGGTCCAGGAAACTCTATGTGGTCCAGTGGGTCCACATTCCATTCCCACTAGGGACGCTCGCCCCACGTCTTCATGTCTGGCGACGTGGAGGCGTCGGCTCGGTCGCGTCTGCGGTCACAGCTGTAACAATATATAGAGGGATGTGGGGTGAACCACCATCTATATATATAATTGTCTAAGGGTTTTTCCGTCTGTCTGTCTGTCTGTCTTTCTGTCTGTCTGTCTGTCCTGGAAATCCCGCCTCTCTGATTGGCCGAGGCCGCCAGGCCTCGACCAATCAGCGACGGGCACAGCATCGACGTAGAAATCCCGCGTCTCTGATTGGTCGAGGCCGCCAGGCCTCGACCAATCAGCGACGAGCACAGCGACGATGATGTCATAAAGGACGTAGATATCCCGCGTCTCTGATTGGTCGAGGCCGCCAGGCTTCGACCAATCAGCAACGGGCACAGCGACGATGTCATAAAGGACGTAGAAATCCCACGTTTCTGATTCAGCGACGGGCACAGTATCGACGTAGATGTCATAATGGTTGCCATGGCGACGATGATGTCATAAAGGTTGCCTTGACCAATCAGCGACGGGCACAGTCTGCCGCGAATTCTGGAATCATCATTGTCCATATACTACGGGGACATGCATATTCTAGAATACCCGATGCGTTAGAATCGGGCCACAATCTAGTACTTTATATACTTAAAGAAAGAACAAGCTATTGTTCGAAACGCATAACCTGTTACTTATTATCATGTGAATTCATCCTACTGGACTTCATGTTTTATTCACAATAAATTTGGAATGTTTTTGGAAGCTGGATTTTCCTTTTCTTGCTACATTTGATCCACGTGATGACTACACGACATCCGTGCTTCCCCACAACACATGCCGAACAGGTGAGCTGGTTTTTCTATTTCTGTCTATATTTTATAGCGAACTGTTAGGGGATCATCATACTACATAGGGGCTTTTGGGGGGCCCATCATACTATATAATGGGTTTTGGGGACCATCATACTGAATTTGGGCTATGGGGGATCAATCTTCATAGTTCCCTCACACACTATCATATTGTGTGTGGTGGCTGTGATCATATTAGGTAGAGTTGAGGTGGTGAATATTATACTGTGTGGGTGGCTGTGGTGGACATTATACTGTGTGGAGGTTATGAAATACATTATCCTATGTTGGGGACTGTGGGGCACATCATACTCTATAGGGTAGTTATGGGGGATATCATATTGCACGAGGAGCTTTGGTGGACATCATACTTTATATAGGGGCCTGTTGTGGACATCAAAATGTGTGTGGGTCTGTGGTGTACCTCAAACTGAATATTGAGGGATAAAGTGAATACCATACTATATGGGAGGCTGTGGTGACAATCTTACTGTGTGGGGTGCTGTAGGGCTTGATACTTTGTGTAAGGTTTGTTGGACAATCATACTGTGTAGTGTTATCATAGAGTGTGGGGGCATAATACTCTACGGGGGTCATCAGTGAGTGAGACCACTTAGGGGCTTTAGTAGGGGCAAAATACCTGTGTAAGTGCTGCAATAAAAACCCTTTTCTGTTTCTTAAACAGTTGGGAGATGTGCTCTTTTTTGTCTATGACTTTTTCTATGGAGCCACCTGTTATTTCTATGTACGCCACTGTTAAGGATCATTATTACAATAAAGAGGCACTGAGGGTCATTATTATAAGGAGACACAATGGGAGGATTGTTATTATTAAGGGGGAAGTACTGTAAGGAGGCACTATTATTATCATAAAAAATCACAGGGGGTGTTTTTATTATTATAAGGAGGTACATGGTCATTATTATAATAAGGGGATTATTGAGTCACCCACCAGGGCTGTGGGGTACCCGGTACCGGGTCCGGTGTTCACAGGGGGATGTCACGGTGGTGACCCAGTCTGTAGCCCTGGGCACCCATGTAAAAGGGGAACTGAATAAAGTTTATGTTCGTGACGCCACCTGTGGAATTCGGTCAGTGGGGACAGATGCTGCTTTAAGGGGTCCTCTGGGGTGATGTTAAGGCAGCTAGATGGTATACCTTCCCACAGGTGAAGTATATCCCCAGGGCTCCCGGTGTGTAAATGGAAGATGGTGAATGGCACAGTAAAGAACGAGGACACGGGTTTGCAGTCTCTTTACCTTGTTTACTGAAGACTTCAGGCAGCCACAGTCCAGGGTACCAGATCACAGGGCAGGCAGGGTCCGGCCGGCTTGGAAGCGAATCCAGAGTCCCTTTTACCAGGTGGAGTTAAAAGCCTTCTTCTAGCGCCGTGGTGTTGTAGTCCCTTACTGCCTATGGCTTCAGATAAGGTCCTCACAGTTCTTCTCTATCTCCCCCCATATAGGATAGGACAATACCTGTATGACAGGTAACTCGAGCCTTTTTACAGGGACTATTACGCCCCGTGATCTGTGTTACTGTGTCTCCAGGTGTGTGTGGCGGACAGGTAACTTGCAGTTCAGCTGTCCTGCCGGTCTTTGATATAAGTCTTAGAGTCCCTTACAACCTCGGTGTGCCGGCTACTGGTTATCTGCGCTTTGTCAGGGAGACAGTCTGCTTGCTGCTGTCCTCCCCCTGGTGTCCTCGCCTGTGCCTCGCTCTCCTTCACTCTCAGTGAACGATGTTCTTTCCTTCAGTATGTCCCTTTCTCCAGGGGCTGTACTACTTCAGACTACACGGCCCCTTCAGACCTTCTGACACTCTATGTCGGTCTGCCCTCTTCTGCCTCTCTGACAATCTGACCTCTCTTTCCCTCCAAACCACAAAATATATAAGGAGTCACCTAGGAATAGGATCAAAAGCTCCCCCTTATGGCCTGGAGTGTGAACATGTTGTGTGCATTGTGATCACCTGATAAAAGATATCCCTCATCGCTTCCAAACGTAACATCACTCTCCCTGTGAGGAAAGCAATGCTACCGTGATGACCAGGACCCTGGGGTGCCACATTATTATTAAAGGAAGCAAAGAGGAATTATTTTAAGGCTGTACAAGATGTGGTTTGTATATAGGTGATAGAATGTGAGCGAGAAAATTCCTGGAAAAGCAGTAAAAATGTCTGTGTGTTATATTTTGCAGGGATGAACTACTTTATGAATGGAAGAAGAGGTCATGGTGATTTCGACTGAATGCAAAGGAAAAGAGAAAATGAAAGACAATAATCATGAGACGTCACTGGTGAGAAGCTGCACAGTGCACACATATATGGTCTGCAGAGTACTGACGTAGAACTGATATTACCATTATATAGTCACTATATGGTTGTAATGTCAGCCTTAACAGAGTGGTTTTCGTTAACCCCTTCCCGACCCATGACGCCACGTAGGCGTCATGAAAGTCGGTACTAGTGTTGAGCGATACCTTCCGATATCGGAAAGTATCGGTATCGGATAGGATCGGCCGATATTCAAAAAATATCGGATATCGCCGATACCGATACCCGATCCCAATGCAAGTCAATGGGACCAAAATATCGGAATTAAAATAAACCCTTTCTTTCCTTGTAGGTTCATTCTACTTGAAGGAAAACAACTAAGAATAATGCAGGATGTATTTGGGGAGGTAGTGGAGACATTAAAGTCATAGAGGTTTAGCCCAATCAAATAGAATAGCATGTTTTGTTTTTTTTTTTTAAAGACGTTCTGAGTGACAAAGATATTGACTAGGTAAATTTTTTTTTTATTTTGTCAGATATTGATGTTTCACTATTCCACGCCCTTCCCCTTCTTTTTTTTTTACTTTTCCCACACTTTCATCTTCATCATCATCATCATCTTTGACATCAACTTCTTCTTCACCTTATTCATCTTCTTCTTCATCCTTTACCTTTTTTTTTTTTTATTACATTCTTCATATTCATTTTATTCAACTATTATTATTCTTCCTATTCTACATATTCATTTTATTCAACTGTTATTATTCTTCCTATTCTACTTCTTTATCATATTCTCATTTGTGACAGGCATTCCCGTAGTTGTTATCTATAAAAGTTGGAAGATTACACCTTCCGTTCTGCCAGTCACAAAAGTTACATTTGTCCGCGTTCAGTTTGGCCTGCAGCATCAGGCTTTATCCTGGGGCACCACGAGGAGAAACGGACTCACCCCCATACACTGCTTAGTCTTCTTCTGCATATAATTTAGATAATATCTTTTGCTCTGATATTAAGTGTTATGCTTAATGTTCTTCTGCTCTTTGTTCTGCAGCCTCTTCTTCTTCTGCTTCTCGGTCTTCCATGTCGTCATCTCCAGGGTCGTCGTCTCCAGTGTCGTCGTCTACGCCGTCGTCGTCTCCGCCGTCGTCGTCATCGTCATCGGGGTGGTCTTTCTGGTCGTCGACGTTAGGGTCTTCAACTTGGAAATGTAGCAGAAAGTACAAGAAGGCTGAGAAAATGCCAAGAACCAGCTGATGGAACTGGAACTCGGATGGCTACCCGAAGGTTCAAGAGCCTATGGAACTACCGAGGACCAGCTGACGTTACTGGAACCCGGTTACTAAGCAGGAGGTACCCGTGCTAAAAAGCACTACCAAGGACCGCCTGACGTTGGCGGAACTCGGATACCCAGAAGGAGGCACCTAAGCCAAAGGCTCTGCCCGGAACCAGCTGACGGTACTGGAACCAGGATGGGGAGCAGAAGGTACAAGAGCAAAAGACACTGCCGAGAACCAGCTGACGGTACTGGAACCCGGATGGGTAGCCGAAGGTCCAAGAGCCAATGGAACTACCGAGGACCAGCTGACGTTACTGGAACCCGGTTACTAAGCAGGAAGTACCCGTGCCTGAAAGCACTACCAAGGACCACCTGACGTTGGTGGAACTTGGATACCCAGAAGGAGGCACCTAAGCCAAAGGCTCTGCCCAGAACCAGCTGACGGTACTGGAACCAGGATGGGGAGCAGAAGGTACAAGAGCAAAAGACACTGCCGAGAACCAGCTGACGGTGCTGGAACCAGGTGGTGGACCCGAAGGCCCACAGGAGAGGAGAGAACAGCTAGGCCGCGAGGCAGCCGCAGTTACCGAACCCCAACAGTCCTACAGGGGGAGCTGGGCCTACTGGCACTACAGAACCAGCCTTGACTACCAATTCATGCAGCCCACATAGGAAGCTCCTAAACTGGAGGCACCCTGGAGTTGGCTAACCCGACCGCAACACGACGGGGCAAGCATAGGCGTCTCAGCGAGTTTGACACAACCCGGAAACAGCTGACGGTGCTGAAACCAGGTTTGGCACGAGGGAGTACCTGTGACAAAAACACTGCCGAGAACCAGCTGGCGGTGCTGGAACCCAGATGCGTTGCCCCAGTGTGCAAGAGCCAATGGCACGACCGAGGACCAGCTGACGGTGCTGGAACCCGGTTACTAAGCTGTAGGTGCCCGCGCTTAAAAGCACTACCAAGGACCGCCAGGCGTTGGCGGAACTCGGATACTCAGGAGGAGGCACCTAAGCCAAAGGCTCGGCCCGGAACCAGCTGATGGTGCTGGAACCAGGTGGTGGACCCGAAGGCCCACAGGAGAGGAGAGAACAGCTAGGCCGCGAGGCAGCCGCAGTTACCGAACCCCAACAGTCCTACAGGGGGAGCTGGGCCTACTGGCACTACAGAACCAGCCTTGACTACCAATTCATGCAGCCCACATAGGAAGCTCCTAAACTGGAGGCACCCTGGAGTTGGCTAACCTGACCGCAACACGACGGGGCAAGCATAGGCGTCTCAGCGAGTTTGACACAACCCGGAAACAGCTGATGGTGCTGAAACCAGGTTTGGCACGAGGGAGTACCTGTGACAAAAACACTGCCGAGAAACAGCTGGTGGTGCTGGAACCCAGATGCGTTGCCCCAGTGTGCAAGAGCCAATGGCACGACCGAGGACCAGCTGACGGTGCTGGAACCCGGTTACTAAGCTGTAGGTGCCCGCGCTTAAAAGCACTACCAAGGACCGCCAGGCGTTGGCGGAACTCGGATACTCAGGAGGAGGCCCCTAAGCCAAAGGCTCGGCCCGGAACCAGCTGACGGTGCTGGAACCAGGTGGTGGACCTGAAGGCCCACAGGAGAGGAGAGAACAGCTAGGCCGCGAGGCAGCCGCAGTTACTGAACCCCAACAGTCCTACAGGGGGAGCTGGGCCTACTGGCACTACAGAACCAGCCTTGACTACCAATTCATGCAGCCCACATAGGAAGCTCCTAAACTGGAGGCACCCTGGAGTTGGCTAACCCGACCGCAACACGACGGGGCAAGCATAGGCGTCTCAGCGAGTTTGACACAACCCGGAAACAGCTGACGGTGCTGAAACCAGGTTTGGCACGAGGGAGTACCTGTGACAAAAACACTGCCGAGAACCAGCTGGCGGTGCTGGAACCCGGATGCGTTGCCCCAGTGTGCAAGAGCCAATGGCACGACCGAGGACCAGCTGACGGTGCTGGAACCCGGTTACTAAGCTGTAGGTGCCCGCGCTTAAAAGCACTACCGAGGACCGCCAGGCGTTGGCGGAACTCGGATACCCAGGAGGAGGCACCTAAGCCAAAGGCTCGGCCCGGAACCAGCTGACTGTGCTGGAACCAGGTGGTGGACCCGAAGGCCCACAGGAGAGGAGAGAACAGCTAGGCCGCGAGGCAGCCGCAGTTACCGAACCCCAACAGTCCTACAGGGGGAGCTGGGCCTACTGGCACTACAGAACCAGCCTTGACTACCAATTCATGCAGCCCACATAGGAAGCTCCTAAACTGGAGGCACCCTGGAGTTGGCTAACCCGACCGCAACACGACGGGGCAAGCATAGGCGTCTCAGCGAGTTTGACACAACTCGGAAACAGCTGACGGTGCTGAAACCAGGTTTGGCACGAGGGAGTACCTGTGACAAAAACACTGCCGAGAACCAGCTGGCGGTGCTGGAACCCAGATGCGTTGCCTATTAAAGATTGTCTTCCTAGAGCCCCAACTAGCAGTGCTGGAGCAAAGGGTAAGCAGGGGGAGCAGAGTGTAGGCCAAAGCCTGCACTGGAGGCAGCTTTGTGTCTGCGTTGCGTTTGCAGGACACTTTGCCGGCTACACAGTGGGGGAACAGCTGGCGTTGCTGAACCCCACTAACACAATGGCGGGTGTTTTTCTCTCTGCAGCTAGCACTTGCGGGCAAAAACTAGCGATGTTAGAGCCCGTGGTGAAGCAGGAGGAGGAGGAGAGGAGCAGAGTGTAGGCCGAAGCCTAGTTGAACCAATTTCAAAGGTAACCTTTAACCCCCCCTCAGGTGTTGCAAGGTACAAGAGCCACACCTTGAACAGCATTAATGCTGCACAAGTCAAAGGTTGCTCTCTTAATTTTGCTCCTTGCACACACTGAATAAAACACGTACACTATTTAGCCCATTATACTGTCAAACAGTAGTGGAGGCGTGACTTTTCTTTTGAAGAAGACGCAGCACAGGTGTCAAAATTTACACCTAGGTGCTGGGCGCAGATTCCTTACCGTTGTTATTTGCAGTACAGGAGACTGCACTCTTGTGTTATCCCTTGGCAATACCCTGTTAGTGCAGGCCGTCTTATGACCTCATTTCATGTTGGCCGCTGCGGTTAACGATGGCCATAAATCCCAGACCCACAGTGCCTTTTCATAAAGTCACACTGCGGTGCTGGGATTCGTGGCCTTGTGCAGTAAATATGTTCGCCGCTCACACATGTCCTTACACCTGCTTCAGACTGGGCGGCCTCAGCTGATCCCTTATCGCCTGCCACGGCCATGAGGCCGCACAGTCTGAAGAAGGCGAAAGGAGGGGAGTGAAGACAGGCGAACATATGCACTGCTCGTGCCCATCAATCACACCCTCGCAGTCAAAATATATGAGACAACGAGGGGCGTTGTGTCGGGCAGGGCGGACGCACAGGCACAGCCAGCCAACCAATGGTGTCAGAAGACGGGCAGCGCTAACAATGGGGGGGCTGCGTGTCATTAAAAAGGAAAGTCACACCTCAGGGACATTGTAATGGTCTCTAATGAGACACATTTTGTACGTGTTGAGTTCCACGTGGGCAAGGAGAAAAAGTCAGCCACCTTGTACAAATGCAGCAGTACTGCTGTACAAGGTGGCTGTTATACATAGAAACACCTGGGGGTGGGGGGTAGGCTCCCTTCAATTTCAGTTCATGTGCCTGCGTGGCGTTTGCAGGACACGTTGCCGGCTACACAGCAGGGGAAGAGCTGGCGGTGCTGAACCCCACTAACACTTTTTCTGGTGTTTTTCTCTGTGCAGCTAGCACTTCCGGGCAAAAACTAGCGGTGTTTGAGCCCAGGGTCAGCAGGAGGAGGAGAGGAGCAAAGTGTAGGCCGAAGCCTGCACTGGTGGCAGCTTTTGGTCGGTTGTGCCAGCGTGGCTTGTGATGGACACGATGCCGGCTACACAGCAGGGGAACAGCTGGCGGTGCTGAACCCCACTAACACATTGGCGGGTGTTTTTCTCTGTGCAGCGCGCATTTCCGGGCAAAAACTAGCGGTGTTTGAGCCCAGGAGCAGCAGGAGGAGGAGAGGAGCAGAGTGTAGGCCGAAGCCTGCACTGGTGGCAGCTTTTGGTCGGTTGTGCCAGCGTGGCTTGTGCTGGACACGATGCCGGATACACAGCAGGGGAACAGCTGGCGGTGAGGAACCCCACTAACACATTGGCGGGTGTTTTTCTCTGTGCAGCGCGCATTTCCGGGCAAAAACTAGCGGTGTTAGAGCCCAGGGTCAGCAGGAGGAGGAGAGGAGCAGAGTGTAGGCCGAAGCCTAGTTGAACCAATTTCAAAGGTAACCTTTAACCCCCCTCAGGTGTTGCAAGGTACAAGAGCCACACCTTGTGCAGCATTAATGCTGCACAAGTAAAAGGTTGCTCTATTTATTTTGCTCCTTGCACACGCTGAATAAAACACATACACTATTTAGCCCATTATACTGTCAAACAGTAGTGGAGGCGTGACTTGTCTTTTTAAGGAGACGCAGCACAGTTGTCCAAAATAACACCTTGGTGCATGGGCACAGCTTCCTGAGCGTTGTTATTTGCTGTACAGGAGTCTGCGCTCTTGTTATCCCTTGGCCATGCGCTGTGAGTGCTGCCTGTCTTCTGACCTCATTTCATGTTGGCCGGTGCGGTTAGCGATGGCCATGAAACCCAGACCCGCAGTGTCTTTTCTTTAAGTCACACTATGGGGCTGGGATTCGTGACCTTGCGCAGTAAATTTGTTCGCCTGTCACTCATGTCCTTACACCTGCATCAGACTGGGCGGCCTCAGCTGATCCCTTCTCGCTTGCCGCGGCCATGAGGCCGGACAGTCTGAAGAAGGCGGAAGGAGATGAGTTAAGACAGGCGAAGATATGCACTGCTCGTGCCCATCAATCACACCCTCGCAGTCAAAATAAGTAAGACAACGAGGAGCATTGTTTCAGGCAGGGCGGACGCACAGGCGCAACAAGCCAACCAATGATGTCAGAAGACGGGAAGCGCTACCAAGGGGGGTGCTGCGTATCATTAGAAAGGAAAGTCACACCTCAGGGACCGTGGAATGGTCTCAATGAGACACATTTTGTACGTGTTGAGTTCCACATGGGCAAGTAGAAAAAGTCAGCCACCTTGTACAAATGCAGCATTACTGCTGTACAAGGTGGCTGTTATACATAGAAACACCTGGGGGTGGGGGGCAGGCTCCCTTCAATTTCAGTTCATGTGCCTGTGTGGCGTTTGCAGGTCACGTTGCCGGCTACACAGCAGGGGAACAGCTGGTGGTGCTGAACCCCACTAACACATTGGCTGGTGTTTTTCTCTGTGCAGCTAGCACTTCCGGGCAAAAACTAGCGGTGTTTGAGCCCAGGGGCAGCAGGAGGAGGAGAGGAGCAGAGTGTAGGCCGAAGCCTGCACTGGTGTCAGCTTTTGGTCAGTTGTGCCAGCGTGGCTTGTGCTGGACACGATGCCGGCTACACAGCAGGGGAACAGCTGGCGGTGCTGAACCCAACTAACACATTGGCGGGTGTTTTTCTCTGTGCAGCTAGCACTTCCAGGCTACAGCTGGCGGTGTTATAGCCCAGGGTCAGCAGGAGGAGGAGAGGAGCAGAGTGTAAGCCGAAGCCTAGTTGAACCAATTTCAAAGGTAACCTTTAACCCCCCCTCAGGTGTTGCAAGGTACAAGAGCCACACCTTGTGCAGCATATATGCTGCACAAGTAAAAGGTTGCTCTATTACTTTTGCTCCTTGCACACGCTGAATAAAACACGTACACTATTTAGCCCAATATACTGTAAAACAGTAGTGGAGGCGTGACTTGTCTTTTTAAGGAGACGCAGCACAGGTGTCAAAATTTACACCTAGGTGCTGGGCGCAGCTTCCTGAGCGTTGTTATTTGCTGTACAGGAGTCTGCGCTCTTGTTATCCCTTGGCCATGCGCTGTGAGCGCTTCCTGTCTTCTGACCTCATTTCATATCGGCCGTTGCGGTTAGCGATGGACATGAATCCCAGACCCACAGTGTGTTTTCAAAAAATCACACTGCGTGGCTGGGATTCGTGGCCTTGTGCAGTAAATATGTTTGCCGCTCACACATGTCCTTACACCTGCTTCAGACTGGGCGGCCTCATCTGATCCCTTATCGCATGCCGTGGCCATGAGGCCACCCAGTCTGAAGAAGGCGGAAGGAGATGAGTGAACACAGGCAAACATATGCACTGAACATGCCCATCAATCACACCATCGCTGTCCTAAAAAATAAGACACCGAGGGGCGTTGTTTCGAGCAGGGCAGACGCACAGGCGCAGCCAGTTAACCAATGATGTCAAAAGACGGGCAGCGCTACCAAGGGTGGTGCTGCGTATCATTAGAAAGGAAAGTCACACCTCAGGGACAGTGGAATGGTCTCAATGAGACACATTTAGTACGTGTTTATTTAAACGTGGGCAAGGAGAAAAAATCAGCCACCTTGTACAAATGCAGCAGTACTACTGTACAAGGTGGCTGTTGTACATAGAAACACCTGGGGGGTGGGAGCTGGTTCCCTTTCATTTCAGTTCAGGTGCCTGCATGGCGTTTGCAGGACAAGTTGCCAGCTACACAGCAGGGGAACAGCTGGCGGTGCTGAACCCCACTGACACATTGACTGGTGTTTTTCTCTGTGCAGCTAGCATGTCCGGGCAAAAACTGGCGGTGTTAGAGCCCAGGGTCAGCAGGAGGAGGAGAGGAGCAAAGTGTAGGCCGAAGCCTGCACTGGTGGCAGCTTTTGGTCTGTTGTGCCAGCGTGGCTTGTGCTGGACACGATGCCGGCTACACGGCAGGGGAACAGCTGGCGGTGCTGAACCCCACTAACACATTGGCTGTTGTTTTTCTCTGTGCAGCTAGCACTTCCGGGCAAAAACTAGCGGTGTTTGAGCCCAGGGGCAGCAGGAGGAGGAGAGGAGCAGAGTGTAGGCCGAAGCCTGCACTGGTGGCAGCTTTTAGTCGGTTGTGCCAGCGTGGCTTGTCCTGGACACGATGCCGGCTACACAGCAGGGGAACAGCTGGCGGTGCTGAACCCCACTAACACATTGGCTGGTGTTTTTCTCTGTGCAGCTCGCATTTCCGGGCAAAAACTAGCGGTGTTAGAGCCCAGGGTCAGCAGGAGGAGGAGAGGAGCAGAGTGTAGGCCGAAGCCTAGTTGAACCAATTTCAAAGGTAACCTTTAACCCCCCTCAGGTGTTGCAAGGTACAAGAGCCACACCTTGTGCAGCATTAATGCTGCACAAGTCAAAGGTTGCTCTCTTAATTTTGCTCATTGCACACGCTGAATAAAACACGTACACTATTTAGCCCATTATACTGTCAAACAGTAGTGGAGGCGTGACTTGTCTTTTTAAGGAGACGCAGCACAGGTGTCAAAATTTACAACTAGGTGCTGGGCGCAGATTCCTGAGCGTTTTTATTTGCTGTACAGGAGTCTGCGCTATTGTGATCCCTTGGCCATGCGCTGTGAGCGCTGCCTGTCTTCTCACCTCATTTCATGTTGGCCGGTGCAGTTAGCAATGGATATGAATCCCAGGCCCGCAGTGTGTTTTCAAAAAATCACACTGCGTGGCTGGGATTCATGGCCTTGTGCAGTAAATATGTTTGCCACTCACACATGTCCTTACACCTGCTTCAGACTGGGCAGCCTCAGCTGATCCCTTATCGCCTACCACGGCCATGAGGCCGCACAGTCTGAAGAAGGCAGAAGGAGACGAGTTAAGACAGGCGAACATATGCACTGCACATGCCCAACAATCACACCCTCGCAGCCAAAATATATGAGACAACGAGGGGGGTTGTGTCGGGCAGGGCGGACGCACAGGCACAGGCAGCCAACCAATGATGTCAGAAGACGGGCAGCGCTACCAAGGGGGGTGGTGCGTGTCATTAAAAAGGAAAGTCACACCTCAGGGACATTGTAATGGTCTGTAATGAGACACATATTTTACGTGTTTAATTCAACGTGGGCAAGGAGAAAAAATCAGCCACCTTGTACAAATGCAGCAGTACTGCTGTACTAGGTGGCTGTTATACATAGAAACACCTGGGGGGGTGGGGCCAGGTTCCCTTTAATTTCAGTTCATGTGCCTGCGTGGCGTTTGCAGGTCACGTAGCCGGCTACACAGCAGGGGAACAGCTGGCGGTGCTGAACCCCACTAACACATTGGCTGGTGTTTTTCTCTGTGCAGCTAGCACTTCCGGGCAAAAACTAGTGTTGTTTGAGCCCAGGGTCAGCAGGAGGAGGAGAGGAGCAGAGTGTAGGCCGAAGCCTGCACTGGTGGCAGCTTTTGGTCTGTTGTGCCAGCATGGCTTGTGCTGGACACGATGCCGGCTACACAGCAGGGGAACAGCTGGCAGTGCTGAACCCCACTGACACAATGGTGGATGTTTTTCTCTGTGCAGCCAGCACTTCCGGGCCCCAACTGGCGTAGCTAGAGCCCAGGGTCTGCAGGAGGAGCAGAGTGTAGGCCGAAGCCTAATTGAACCAATTTCAAAGGTAACCTTTAACCCACCCTCAGGTGTTACAATGTTGAAGAGCCACACCTTGTGCACCAGTAAAACTACACAAGTTAAAGGTTGCTCTTTAAGTTTTGCTCATTGCACACGCAGATTGAAAGACGTACACAATTTAGCCCATTGAACAGTAGAACTGTATTGGAGGCGTGACTTGTCTTTTTAAGGAGACGCAGCACAGGTGCACATAAATAAAGCCTTGGTGCTGGGCGCAGCCTCCTGAGCGTTGTTATTTGCTGTACAGGAGTCTGCGCTATTGTGATCCCTTGGCCATGCGCTGTGAGCGCTGCCTGTCTTCTCACCTCATTTCATGTTGGCCGGTGCGGTTAGCAATGGCCATGAATCCCAGACCCGCAGTGTGCTTTCAAAAAACCACACTGCGTGGCTGGGATTCGTGCCCTTGTGCAGTAAATATGTTTGCCACTCACACATGTCCTTACACCTGCTTCAGACTGGGCGGCCTCAGCTGATCCCTTATCGCCTACCACGGCCATGAGGCCGCACAGTCTGAAGAAGGCAGAAGGAGATGAGTTAAGACAGGCGAACATATGCACTGCACATGCCCATCAATCACACCCTCGCAGCCAAAATATATGAGACAACGAGGGGGGTTGTGTCGGGCAGGGCGGACGCACAGGCACAGGCAGCCAACCAATGATGTCAGAAGATGGGCAGCGCTACCAAGGGTGGTGCTGCGTACCATTAGAAAGGAAAGTCACACCTCAGGGACAGTGGAATGGTCTCAATGAGACACATTTTGTACGTGTTAAGTTCCACGTTGGCAATGAGAAAAAGTCAGCCACCTTGTACAAATACAGCATTACTGCTGTGCAAGGTAGCTGTTATACATAGAAACACCTTGGGGTGGGTGGCAGGGTCCCTTTAATTTCAGTTCATGTGCCTGCGTGGCGTTTGCAGGTCACGTTGCCGGCTACACAGCAGGGGAACAGCTGGCGGTGCTGAACCCCACTAACACATTGGCTGGTGTTTTTCTCTGTGCAGCTAGCACTTCCGGGCAAAAACTAGCGGTGTTTGAGCCCAGGGGCAGCAGGAGGAGGAGAGGAGCAGAGTGTAGGCCGAAGCCTGCACTGGTGGCAGCTTTTGTTCTGTTGTGTCAGCGTGGCTTGTGCTGGACACGTTGCCGACTACACAGCAGGGGAACAGCTGGCGGTGCTGAACCCCACTGACACATCAGCTAGTGTTTTTTCTGTGTAGACAACACTTCCAGGTGGCAACTGACAGTGTTGAAACCCAGGGAATCAAAGAGGAGCAGAGTGTAGGCCGAATCCTGCAGTGGAGCAAGTTGAAAGGGAACCTTTAACCCCCCACCCAGGCATTTGTTGCTGAAAGAGCCATCTTGTACAGCAGTAATACTGCACATGGAAAATGGTGGCTCCGAAAATTATGCTCCTTGCAAACGCTGAAGTACACACTCATATAATGTGTCCCCTCACACCGTCAAACCGTCCCGGAAGTGGGACTTTCCTTTGTAATGTGACACAGCACAGCCGTCATTCCAACCCCCTTGGTGCCGTGCGCCACCTCCTCAACGTTGTTTGGTTCTGTCACGGAGCCCGCGCTGTAATGTTATCCCTTGGCCATGCGCAGTTAGCGGTGCCCGTCTTCTGACATCATTTAGGTGTCAGGCTGGCAGTGCCTGTGCGTCCAAGCTGCCCGAGATCCAATCTCGCAGTGTCATCTAATGCAGAGGTCCCCAACTCCAGTCCTCAAGGCCCACCAACATGTCATGTTTTCAGGATTTCCTTAGTCTTGCCCAGGCAATAATTGCATCACCTGTGCAATGCAAAGGAAATCCTGAAAACATGACCTGTTGGTGGGCCTTGAGGACTGGAGTTGGGGACCCCTGATCTAATGTAATCCCACTGCGGGCCAGGGATCCATGGGCATGCGCAGTGCATATCATCGCCTCTCACTCACCTCCTTCCTGCTTCTTCAGACTGTGCGGCGTGGCATGCTATTAGGGATCAGCTGACGCCACCTAGTCTGAAGAAGCGTGAACAAGGGGAGTGAGAGGCTAGTATATTCACTGCGCATGGCCATGGATACCAGGCCCACTGTGGGATCACATTAGACGACACTGCGAGGTGGGATTTCGGGCAGCGTGGACGCACAGGTGCAGCCAGGACGACAACAAATGATGTCAGAGGACGGGCAGCGCAAACTGTGCATGGCCAAGGGATAACATAACAGCGCAGGGTCCAGGACGGAATCAAACAACGCTAAGGAGGCAGCGCACAGTGCCAAGGGGGTAGCAATGACGGCTGTGCTGCGTCACATTACAAAGGAAAGTCCCACCTCAGGGACAGTTTGACGGTGTGAGGGGACACATTACATGAGTGTGTAGTTCAGCGTTTGCAAGGAGCATAATTTCAAGAGCGACCTTTTCCTTGTGCAGTATTAGTGCTGCACATGGTGGCTCTTTCAGTGACAAACGCCTAGGGGGGGGGGGACAGGTCCCCTTACATTTTAGTTGTGCCAGCGTGGCAGTCGCATGACACGTTGCCGGATACACAGCTGGGGATCAGCTGACATTACTGAACCCCAATAACAGAGGAGCGACTGTTGACTGTGCAGACAGCACTTCCAGGCACCAACTGGCGGTGTTAGAGCCCAGGGACAGCAGGAGGAGCAGATTGGAGGTATTGCTGCACACACAGCTGGGGATCAGCTGACGTTACTGAACCCCAATAACAGAGGAGCGACTGTTGACTGTGCAGACAGCACTTCCAGGCACCAACTGGCGGTGTTAGAGCCCAGGGACAGCAGGAGGAGCAGATTGGAGGTATTGCCGCACACACAGCTGGGGATCAGCTGACGTTACTGAACCCCAATAACAGAGGAGCGACTGTTGACTGTGCAGACAGCACTTCCAGGCACCAACTGGCGGTGTTAGAGCCCAGGGACAACAGGAGGAGCAGATTGGAGGTATTGCCGCACACACAGCTGGGGATCAGCTGACGTTACTGAACCGCAATAACAGAGGAGCGACTGTTGACTGTGCAGACAGCACTTCCAGGCACCAACTGGCGGTGTTAGAGCCCAGGGACAGCAGGAGGAGCAGAGGAACAGAGTGTAGGCCGAAGCCTGATTGGAGCAAGTTGAAAGGGAACCTTTAACCCCCCCCCCAAGACGTTTGTAGCTGAAAGAGCCATCTTGTGCAGCACTAAGGATGCAAAAGGAAATGGTTGCTCTTTTAATTATGCTCCTTGCAAACACAGAAGTAAACACTAAAAATGTGTCCCCTTATACCGTAAAACCGTCACGGAGGTGCGAATTTCCTTCGTAATGGGACACAGCACAGCTGTCATTCCTATCCCCTTGGTGCCGTGCGCTGCCTCCTCAGCGTTGTTTTAAGCTGTCACGGAGCCTGCGCTGTTCTGTTATCCCTTGGCCATGCCCAATTAGCGCTGCCTGTCTTCTGACATAATTTGGTGTCAGGCTGTCAGTGCCTGTGCGTCCACGCTGCTCCAGATCCCACCTCGCAGTGTCGTCTAACGTAATCCCACTGCGGGCCTTGGATCCATGGGCATGCACAGTGCATATCCTCGACTCTCACTCCCCTCCTTCCCTCTTCTTCAGACTGTGCGGTGTCACGGCCGTGGCATGCTATTAGGGATCAGCTGACGGTGCACAGTCTAAAGAAGGCGGAGGGAGATGAGCGAGAGCCCGAGGGGAAGATATGCACTGCGCATGCCCATGGATCCAAGGCCCGCAGTGTGATTCAATCAGAAGACACTGCGAGGCGGGATCTCGGGCAGCGCGGCCGCACAGGCGCAGCCAGCCTGACACCAAATTATGTCAGAAGACAGGCAGCGCAAATAGGGCATGGCCAAGGGATAACAGAACAGCGCAGGCTCCGTGACAGCTTAAAACAACGTTGAGGAGGCAGCGCATGGCACCAAGGGGGTAGGAATGACGGCTGTGCTGCGTCACATTACGAAGGAAAGTCCCAGCTCCGGGACGGTATAACGGTATCAGTGAACACATTTTATAAGTGTTAAGTTCTGCGTGTGCAAGGAGCTAAAATAAAAGAGCTACCTTTTCCTTGTGCAGCATTACTGCTGCACAAGATGGCTCTTTCAGTAACAAACGCCGGGGGGGGGGGGGGAACAGGTTCCCTTACATTTAGGTTGTTGTGCCAGCGTGGCGGTCGCAGGACACATTGCCGGCTACACAGCTGGGGATCAGCAGACGTTACTGAAACCCAATAACACTGGGTCGTATGTTTTTACTGTGCAGCCTGCACTTCTGAGCCACAACTGGAGGTGTTGGAGCCCAGGAATAGCAGTTCAGGTGGTAAAAAGATGAACACATCAGGAGACCTGGATGACACCCAATTACTTAATCTGGCAGAGGAGTGGCAAATTCCTGCGAGATCCAGGCCTGGTTCATTTTCAGGAAAGTAAGCCGGTCAACGTTATCGGAGGATAGTCGCATGCGACGGTCTGTTAGTACACCACCTGCGGCACTAAAGACACGTTCCGATAAGACACTAGCCGCAGGGCAAGCCAGCACCTCCAATGCATACTGGCTTAGCTCTGGCCATGTATCCAGCTTAGAGACCCAAAACTTGAACGGGGAAGAGCCGTCTGGGAGTACAGTAAGAGGGCAAGCCATGTAGTCTGTCACCATCTGACGGAACCGTTGCCTCCTGCTGACTGGAGCCGCCGGTGATGGTGTAGACATTTGGGGCGGGCACACAAAAGTGTGCCAGAGTTGTGCCATACTGGGCTTGCCTTGGGCAGAGGCACTGCTTCTGCTCCCTCTTTGGGCAGAGCCTCCCCCACTGCCTCGACGCACTGAGCTGCTTTGTAAAGCACTAGCAGCACTCCTCTCAGTTGGACTGGAGAAGATGATGGAATTCACCAGTGTGTCGTGGTACTCCCGCAATTTACGCTCCCGGGTCAACGCTGGGATGAGGTTTTGGACGTTGTCCCGGTAGCGAGGATCGAGGAGGGTGAACACCCAATAATCAGGCATTTTGAGAATGTGGTCGATGCCGCGGTCGTTTCTCAGGCACTGCAGCATGAAATCCACCATGTGCTGCAGACTGCCAACTGGCCCAGAAACGCTGTCCCCTGCTTGAGACATGATCTCTGCCCGCTCGTCATCACCCCACCCTCGCTGTACACACTGACCACTGGACAATTGTGTCGCTCCCTCCTCTGGATGGAACTCTTCCTCCTCCATTGACTCCTCCTCATCCTCCTCACAAAGTGGCCCCTGCGTACCCCTTTGTGAGGAACCACGTGGCGCTGACTCTCCAGAAGCTGGTGGAAACATGACTCCTCATCCTCCACCTCTTCCACAACATCATCCCTTAACCCTTGCAAAGTTTGCTGAAGCAGGCAGATAAGGGGGACAGTCATGCTGACTAGCGCATCATCTGCACTTGCCATCCGCGTGGAATAATCAAAAGGACGCAAAACCTGGCAGACGTCCTTCATAGTGGCCCACTCTGTGGTTGTGAAGTCTGATCGGCGCTGACTGCGACTTCTTTGCGCCTGATGCAGCTGGTACTCCATAACTGCTTGCTGCTGCTCACACAACCGCTCCAACATATGTAACGTGGAATTCCACCAGGTAGGTAGGTCACATATGATGCGGTGTTCCGGAAGGCGGAATCGGCGCTGCAGAGCAGCAATGCGGGATCTTGCCAAGCTGGAATGCCGCAAGTGAGCACACTCTAGGCGGACCTTGTGCAGCAGGGCATCAAGATCCGGATAGTCCCTCAGAAAACTCTGCACAACCAAATTGAGCACATGTGCCAGACATGGGATGTGAGTGGGGTTGCCAAGGGCCAAAGCTGCCACCAGATTTCGGCCATTGTCACACACTACCATGCCTGGCTGGAGATTCGCTGGCAGTAACCACACATCGCTCTCCTGCTTGATGGCATTCCAGAGCTCCTGCGCTGTGTGGCTTCGATTCCCCAATGAAACTAGTTTCAAGACGGCCTGCTGACGTTTGGCCACGGCTGTGCTCATGTCGGTCATAGGTAAACGTTCACGGGTCCATGTGGAGGTGGACTCTGACGGATCCTGCAGAGATGATTCTGAGGAACTTGTGTAAGAGGAGGAGTCAATACGTACAGACTGGATTCCTGCAATCCTTGGAGTGGGCAGGACACGTCCTGCGCCACTCGCACGATCTGTACCTGGCTCAACAACATTAACCCAATGGGCAGTGAGGGAAACGTATCGCCCCTGTCCATGCTGACTGGTCCACGCATCGGTGGTGAGGTGGACCTTGCTACTGACGGCGTTCAGTAGCGCATGTTTTATGTTTCCCTCAACATGCCTGTGCAGGGCAGGGACAGCTTGCCTGCTGAAGTAAAAGCGGCTGGGCACCTTGTACTGTGGGACTGCCAATGCCATCAAGTCACGGAAGCTGTCAGTCTCCACCAGCCTGAATGAGAGCATTTCCAGGGACAACAGTTTGGCAATGCCTGCATTCAGAGCCTGTGCTCGGGGGTGGTTGGCCGAGAATGCCCGCCTTTTCTCCCATGCCTGTACTACCGATGGCTGTAGAGTAGACTGGGAGTGTGAGGATGACTGGGAAGGTGGTGCTGTGGGTGGAATTACACAAGATCTCTGGACAACAGTGCCAGAGGTTCTTCCATGGCGATCCTGGAAGGAAGCCAAACCAGCTGTGCGTGAGCTGGAGGAAGAGGCAACACGAGCTGAAGAGGTGGTAGCTGCCGCTGTTGGTTGGCCTACATCTTCAGTGTGTTTCTGTAACTCCACCGCGTGCCTGGTCCGCACATGTTTCCACATATTTGTGGTATTGAGGTTGCTGACATTTTTCCCTCTTTTTACTTTCTGATGACACAGCTTGCATTTGACAAAACAAATGTCATCTGCAACTGTGTCAAAAAAGGACCAGGCACTGCAAGTCTTGGGAGCACCCTTTTTGGCTTTGGAAAGAGACAGGCTCCTAACGGGTGCCAAAGTGGAGGCTACAGGCTCCGCAGTCTTCCCCCTCCCTCTCCCTCTTTGGCCCGTAAGGGGAATCTCTTCCTCAGAGCTGCTCCCACCACCTTCCTGTTCCTCACGCCACGATGGGTCAACGACCTCATCATCTCCACTACCCTCTGCCACCAACTGCTCCTCCTGGGTAGTCTCGGCAGCACAGTACGCACCAGAAAGCGTCACCTGAGTTTCATCATCAGATGCGTACTGCGCTGTGGTCACCGGAGGCACTGGCCCACCCGCCTCTTCAGAGTCAGAGAGACAAAGCTGTTGGGCATCACTGCACACTGCCTCTTTTTCGATTTCTCCAATGCTGCTTGGCTGGCCCCCTGTTTCCAAGCCAAGAGATTCAGAGAACAGAAGTAGAGACGGCTCCTGTCCTGGGCTCTCTGACTGCCTGGCCAATTTGGCAGGTGGTGAAGAGACAGATGGCTGCTCTCCAGTGCTCTGTGCCTGAGAGGATGTGGCACTAACTGAAGTCGATGCCGAGGCGTTAGCTGCCATCCACCCGACAACGGCTTCAATTTGGTCTTCACGCAGCAGCGGTGCATGGCGCTCTCCGACAAAGCTGCGCATGAAGGACTGTTCCCTGCTGAAACTGAGTGACGACGAGTCACCGGTGCCCGCAGCAGGCACAGAATCACCACGTCCTCTCCCTGCTCCTCTCCCTGCTCCGCGCCCACGCCCACGTGCCTTACTCCCTGCCCTCTTCATCTTGGTTGACAGATAAAGATAAGCAGAAAAGTACTAAGGCCTTAGTGTGCTTATTCCTGAAATGCTCCTCCTAACAAGTGTAAGAAACACTAATGTTGTAAAGTGTGGACTAAACTTTATTATTTTTCAAATGTGGCCTACACAAGTGTTAAGTTGTGTTTGGTGAACTTTCCTTTTTTTTTTTTCTGCAGATCGGACTACAGAGCAAGTTTAACTCACACGGGGACCGTGCAGACAGCCGTAAACGGCGCTGCAAGGCCCAAAAACCCTCCTCTAGGTTATCCTATGTAGTGTTTTTCCACTATTTAGCTGGAGACGGGTGGAAAGACACTAATAGGAATTTTTTAAAAAAATTTTTAAACAGGCTGCACTATTTGAAAAAAAGTTAATTTTTTTTCAAGGTATGAGGCAGTAACGCACCCTGAGCTGAATCCAACCGGCTATGGCTGCACACAGACTACAGGGCGAGCTGCGCTCACACAGAGACCGTGCAGACAGCCGTAAACGGCGCTGCAAGGCCCAAAAAAACCCCTCTAGGTTATCCTATGTAGTGTTTTTCCACAATTTAGCTGGAGACGGGTGGAAAAACACTAATAGGAATTTTTTTTTTTTAATTTTAAACAGGCTGCACTATTTGAAAAAAAGGGAAATTTTTTTCAAGGTATGAGGCAGTAACGAACCCTGAGCTGAATCCAACCGGCTATGGCTGCACACAGACTACAGGGCGAGCTGGGCTCACACGGAGACCGTGCAGACAGCCGTAAACGGCGCTGCAAGGCCCAAAAACCCCCCTCTAGGTTATCCTATGTAGTGTTTTTCCACAATTTAGCTGGAGACGGGTGGAAAGACACTAATAGGAAATTTGAGAAAAAATGTGCAGCAGGCTGCACTATGAGCAAAAAAGGACAACTGTGTGAGGCAGTGTGAACCCCCCTGAGCTGAATACAACCGGGTATATGGCTGCACACAGACTACAGAGTGAGCTGCACACACACACACACACAGAGACCTTGCAGAACGCTGTTAAAACAGCGGTGCAAGGCAAGAGCAAGGTGAACAGTGAAGAACACACAGCGTTTTGCTAAATTAGCCTTGGGAAAGGAAAATAAAGCAATTAGCTATCTCAACTGGCCCTCAGTTAGAACACAGCGTCCTGTCCCTAACTGAAATCACAGCAGAGTGAGCGCAAAATGGCGGCAGCGTTTTTTATAGTGCAGAGTGACATCATTTCAGCAGCCAATCACAGCCTTGCCAGTACTTACATGCCCACCATGCTAAACAGGATGTGCCCACACTTCCATTCATTCCTCATTGGCTGCTGCGTTCAGTTTGAATTCTGGGAACTTCCGATTCCGGTATCCGATACGCGGGAAGTATCGGAATTCGGTATCGGAATTCCGATACCGCAAATATCGGCCGATACCTGATACTTGCGGTATCGGAATGCTCAACACTAGTCGGTACCAATCCGACCCATGACGCCTATGTGGCGTCATGGAAAGATCGCGTCCCTGCAGATCGGGTGAAAGGGTTAACTCCCATTTCACCTGATCTGCAGGGACAGGGGGAGTGGTAGTTTAGCCCAGGGGGGGTGGCTTCACCCCCCCCGTGGCTACGATCGCTCTGATTGGCTGTTGAAAATGAAACTGCCAATCAGAGCGATTTGTAATATTTCACCTATTATAACTGGTGAAATATTACAATCCAGCTGTGGCCGATGCTGCAATATCATCGGCCATGGCTGGAAACACTAATGTGCCCCCACCCCACCCCACCGATCGCCCCCCCAGCCCTCCGATGTGTCCGGTACACTGCTCCGGCTCCCCTCCGTCCTGTGCTTCGCTCCCCCCGTACTCTTGTCCGCTCCCCCTGTGCTCCAATCACCCTCTCTCCGTGCTCCAATCACCCCCACTGCACTCTGATCCACCCCCCCATGCTCCGTTCCACCCCCGTGCTCCGTTCCACCCTCCCCGTGCTCCGTTCCACCCCACCGTGCTCCGTTCCACCCCTCCCGCGCTCCGATCCACCCCCCCATGCTCCGATCCCCCCCCCGTGTTCCCCCCCACCCCATCATACTTACCGATCCTGCCGGGGTCCGTCCGTCTTCTCCCTGGGCGCCGCCATCTTCCAAAATGGCGGGCGCATCCGCAGTGCGCCCGCCGAATCTGCCGGCCGGCAGATTCGTTCCAAAGTGCATTTTGATCACTGAGATAGATTATATCTCAGTGATCAAAATAAAAAAAATAATAAATGACCCCCCCCTTGTCACCCCCATAGGTAGGGACAATAAAAAAATAAAGAATTTTTTTTTCCACTAATGTTAGAATAGGGTTAGGGTTAGGGCTAGGGTTAGGGTTAGGGGTAGGGTTAGGGGTAGGCTTAGGGGTAGGGGTAGGGGTAGGGTTAGGGCTAGGGTTAGGGCTAGGGTTAGGGCTAGGGTTAGGGCTAGGGTTAGGGCTAGGGTTAGGGTTAAGGTATGTGCACACGTATTCTGGTCCTCTGCGGATTTTTCTGCTGCGGATTTGATAAATCCGCAGTGCTAAACCGCTGCGGATTTATGGCGGATTTACCGCGTTTTTTCTGAGCATTTCACTGCGGTTTTACAACTGCGATTTTCTATTGGAGCAGTTGTAAAACCGCTGCGGAATCCGCGGAAAGAAGTGACATGCATGTGTACAGCGATTTTTGTTTCCCATAGGTTAACATTGAACTGTAAACTCATGGGAAACTGCTGCGGATCCGCAGCGTTTTCCGCAGCGTGTGCACATACCTTTAGAATTAGGCCATGTGCACATGGTGCGGATTTGGCTGCAGATCCGCAGCAGTGTTCCATCAGGTTTACAGTACCATGTAAACCTATGGAAAACCAAATCCGCTGTGCCCATGGTGCGGAAAATACCGCGCGGAAACGCTGCGTTGTATTTTCCGCAGCATGTCAATTCTTTGTGCGGTTTCCGCAGCGTTTTACACCTGTTCCTCAAAAGGAATCCGCAGGTGAAATCCGCACAAAAAACACTGGAAATCCACGGAAAGTCCGCAGGTAAAACGCAGTGCCTTTCACCCACGGATTTTTCAAAAATGATGCTGAAAAATCTCACACGAATCCGCAACGTGGGCACATAGCCTTAGGGTTAGGGTTGGAATTAGGGTTGTGGTTAGGGTTGTGATTAGGGTTATGGCTACAGTTGGGATTAGGGTTACGGGTGTGTTGGGGTTAGTGTTGGAGTTAGAATTGAGGGGTTTCCACTGTTTAGGCACATCAGGGGTCTCCAAACGCAACATGGCGCCATCATTGATTCCAGCCAATCTCGTAGTCAAAACGTCAAATGGTGCTCCCTCATTTCCGAGCCCCGACGTGTGCCCAAACAGTGGTTTACCCCCACATATGGGGTACCAGCATACTCAGGATAAACTGTGCAACAATTACTGGGGTCCAATTTCTCCTGTTACCCTTGTGAAAATAAAAAAATGCTTGCTAAAACATAATTTTTGAGGAAAGAAAAATGATTTTTTTATTTTCACGGCTCTGCGTTGTAAACGTCTGTGAAGCACTTGGGGGATCAAAGTGCTCACCACATATCTAGATAAGTTCCTTGGGGGGTCTAGTTTCTAAAATGGGGTCACTTGTGGGGGGTTTCTACTGTTTAGGCACACCAGGGGCTCTGCAAACGCAACGTGACACCCGCAGACCATTCCATCAAAGTCTGCATTTCAAAAGTCACTACTTCCCTTCTGAGCCCAGACGTGTGCCCAAACAGTGGTTTACCTCCACACATGGGGTATCAGCATACTCAGGAGAAACTGGACAACAACTTTTGGGGTCCAATTACTCCTGTAACCCTTGGGAAAATAAAAAATTCTGGGCTAAATAATTATTTTTGAGGAAAGAAAAGGTATTTATTATTTTCACGGCTCTGCATTATAAACTTCTATGAAGCACTTGGGGGTTCAAAGTGCTCACCACACATCTAGATAAGTTCCTTTCGGGGTCTAGTTTCCAAAATGGGGTCACTTGTGGGGGGTTTCTACTGTTTAGCCACATCAGGGGCTCTGCAAACGCAATGTGACGCCCGCAGAGCATTCCATCAAAGTTTGCATTTCAAACCGTCACTACTTCAATTCTGAGCCCCGGCATGTGCCCAAACAGTAGTTTACTCCCACATATGGGGTATCTCCGTACTCAGGAGAAACTGGACAACAAATATTGGGGTCAAATTTCTCCTGTTACCCTTGGGAAAATTAAAAAATTCTGGGCTAAATAATTATTTTTGAGGAAAGAAAACGTATTTATTATTTTCACGGCTCTGCATTATAAACTTCTATGAAGCACTTGGGGGTTCAAAGTGCTCACCACACATCTAGATAAGTTCCTTTCGGGGTCTAGTTTCCAAAATGGGGTCACTTGTGGGGGGTTTCTACTGTTAAGCCACATCAGGGGCTTTGCAAACGCAACGTGACGCCCACAGAGCATTCCATCAAAGTCTGCATTTCAAAACGTCACTACTTCACTTCCGAGCCCCGGCATGTGCCCAAACAGTGGTTTACCCCCACATATGGGGTATCAGCGTACTCTGGAGAAACTGGACAACAACTTTTCGGGTCAAATTTCTCCTGTTACCCTTGGGAAAATAAAAAATTGCAGGCTAAAAGATCATTTTTGAGAAAATAATTTTTTTTTTTTTTTTCATGGCTCTGCGTTATAAAATTCTGTGAAGCACTTGGGGGTTCAAAGTCCTCACCACACATCTAGATTAGTTCCTTTGGGGGTCTAGTTTCCAAAATGGGGTCATTTCTGGGGGATCTCCAATGTTTAGGCACACAGGGGCTCTCCAAACGTGACATGGTGTCCGCTAATGATTGGAGCTAATTTTCCATTTAAAAAGCCAAATGGCATGCCGTCCCTTCCGAGCCCTGCCGTGCGCCCAAACAGTGGTTTACCCCCACATATGGGGTATCAGCGTACTCAGGACAAACGGGACAACAACATTTGGGGTCCAATTTCTCCTATTACCCTTGGCAAAATAGGAAATTCCAGGCTAAAAATCCATTTTTGAGGAAAGAAAAATTATTTTTTATTTTCATGGCTCTGCGTTATAAACTTCTGTGAAGCACCTGGGGGTTTAAAGTGCTCAATATGCATCTAGATAAGTTCCATGGGGGGTCTAGTTTCCAAAATGGGGTCACTTGTGGGGGAGCTCCAATGTTTAGGCACACAGGGGCTCTCCAAACGCGACATGGTGTCCGCTAACAATTGGAGCTAATTTTCAATTCAAAAAGTCAAATGGCGCGCCTTCCCTTCCGAGCCCTGCCGAGTGCCCAAACAGTGGTTTACCCCCACATATGAGGTATCGGCGTACTCGGGAGAAATTGCTCAACAAATTTTACTATCCATTTTATCCTATTGCCCATGTGAAAATGAAAAAATTGAGGCGAAAAGAATTTTTTTGTGAAAAAAAGTACTTTTTCATTTTTACGGATCAATTTGTGAAGCACCTGAGGGTTTAAAGTGCTCACTAGGCATCTAGATAAGTTCCTTAGGGGGTCTAGTTTCCAAAATGGGGTCACTTGTGGGGGAGCGCCAATGTTTAGGCACACAGGGGCTCTCCAAATGCGACATGGTGTCCGCTAACGATGGAGATAATTTTTCATTCAAAAAGTCAAATGGCGCTCCTTCCCTTCCGAGCCTTACCATGTGCCCAAACAGTGGTTTACCCCCACATGTGAGGTATTGGTGTACTCAGGAGAAATTGCCCAACAAGTTTTAGGATCCATTTTATCCTGTTGCCCATGTGAAAATGAAAAAATTGAGGCTAAAATAATTTTTTTGTGAAAAAAAGTACTTTTTAATTTTTACGGATCAATTTGTGAAGCACCTGGGGGTTCAAAGTGCTCACTATGCATCTAGATAAGTTCCTTGGGGCGTCTAGTTTCCAAAATGGGGTCACTTGTGGGGGAGCTCCCATTTTTAGGCACACGGGGGCTCTCCAAACGTGACATGGTGTCCGCTAAAGAGTGGAGCCAATTTTTCATTCAAAAAGTCAAATGGCGCTCCTTCCCTTCCAAGCCCTGCCGTGCGCCCAAACAGTGGTTTACCCCCACATATGAGGTATCAGCGTACTCAGGACAAATTGGACAACAACTTTCGTGGTTCAGTTTCTCCTTTTACCATTGGGAAAATAAAAAAATTGTTGCTAAAAGATAATTTTTGTGACTAAAAAGTTAAATGTTCATTTTTTCCTTGCATGTTGCTTCTGCTGCTGTGAAGCACCTGAAGGGTTAATAAACTTCTTGAATGTGGTTTTGAGTACCTTGAGGGGTGCAGTTTTTAGAATGGTGTCACTTTTGGGTATTTTCAGCCATATAGACCCCTCAAACTGACTTCAAATGTGAGGTGGTCCCTAAAAAAAATGGTTTTGTAAATTTCGTTGTAAAAATGAGAAATCGCTGGTCAAATTTTAACCCTTATAACTTCCTAGCAAAAAAAAATTTTGTTTCCAAAATTGTGCTGATGTAAAGTATACATGTGGGAAATGTTATTTATTAACTATTTTGTGTCGCATAACTCTCTGGTTTAACAGAATAAAAATTCAAAATGTGAAAATTGCGAAATTTTGAAAATTTTCGCCAAATTTCCGTTTTTATCACAAATAAACACAGAATTTATTGACCTAAATTTACCACTAACATGAAGCCCAATATGTCACGAAAAAACAATCTCAGAACCGCTAGGATCCGTTGAAGCGTTCCTGAGTTATTACCTCATAAAGGGACACTGGTCAGAATTGCAAAAAACGGCAAGGTCTTTAAGGTCAAAATAGGCTGGGTCATGAAGGGGTTAAAGTGGTTGTCCTGGCTTGAAGTTAAAGTCTGTAGTGACTCTGTGTGTGACTATGGACCTCTGAATCCTGTGTGGATTCCTCGGTGGAGGAGCTGGGAATTGTCGATCATGTGACCTCAAGTACGCGCTTTGCACAGCATTGCTCAATACAAGTGAATTTAGCAAAATAGAGTATGTTTTGTTTAAATGTTGCTGGAGGTATGGAAATCGCATACTTGCAGTCACATGATGGCCGCTCCCAATGCCGGCACATTGTTTGCTGTGAGAATTTAGAAGTCTGAAGTTGCATAGACTTTAACCTCAGCCCATTTAGCAATCAGTATGGTGGTAAGGGCGGGATGGGCCAGGGGGCAGAGGGGCATATGCCCCCCCGGGCCGCTCCTTCAGCAGCTGTGCAGGGCCACAAAACCAGCTGCTTCTTCCTCTGGGCCAGCATTGCACCTTTAAATCTTGTTTGTGTGCCAGCCCAGCCGTATCACAGCTAGCAGACAGGGCCCTGTCTGCTAAAATTATATAATGCAGAGCGCCCTGTGCTGCCATCTTCCTGCTGGAGAGTAACATCAAAGGAGCATGTGAGCCAGAAACAAGTCGGGGGAAGGTAAAAAAAAACCTCTCCTAATAAGTGTGTTCATACAACCCCTGGCAAAAATTATGGAATCACCGGCCTTCATTCAGTTGTTTAATTTTGTAGAAAAAAAGCAGATCACAGACATGGCACAAATCTAAAGTCATTTCAAATGGCAACTTTCTGGCTTTAAGAAACACTAAAAGAAATCAAGAACAAAAAATGTGGTAGTCAATAATGGTTACTTTTTTTAATCAAGCATAGGGGAAAAATTATGGAATGACTCAATTCTGAGGAAAAAATTATGGAATCATGAAAACAAACAAACAAAAAACACTCCAAAACATCACTAGTATTTTGTTGCACCACCTCTGGCTTTCATAACAGCTTGTAGTCTCTGAAGCATGAACTTAATGAGTGTCAAAGAGTACTCTTCATCAATCTGCCTCCAACTAATTATACAGGTCCTTCTCAAAAAATTAGCATATAGTGTTAAATTTCATTATTTACCATAATGTAATGATTA